>NC_140962.1:63321639-63339139 GCF_056783735.1 Eptatretus burgeri
TCTTTCCTCTTTAAATCATATAATTTGTCAGTCCAAGGGTTTTTTTCAATTTAACTTTGTCTTTTGTAATTCCTGTGAATAAAATGAACCTAAAGGCCCAGTCACACCTTGACGTTTTAGCCAGCTTATGCCGATTTTTGGAAAATTTGTCTAAAACGCTGGTACATGTCGAATACGTTATGGGTAAGTTTTGATAACATTGAGAGCACGCTGAAAAACACTGCCATACGTCGTTGTACGCTGGCTTTAAACGTTGTACTTTTCGGTTGTCCTCAAATTTTCCATGCTTTTAATTTTAAGACTTATGCCAGCATATGACTCACAGGTTCCGCATAACGCTGGCCATTAGTTGTAGGCACGTCACGCAATCGTTGACACACGTCGACACACGTTACTTGAGAGTTACTCAAAAGTCGAAACACGTCGAGGTAATGTTTAGCATACCCGAAACTTATTTCCAACCTATGAGTTACGTGTTGTACTCACGTTACTTGTAAGGTGCTCATAAGTCGAAACACATCAAGGTAATGGTTGGCGTCAGTGTTCCAGACTCCCTGGTTTTTTTTTTTGTTGTTTTTTTTTTCTCCCTTCCTTCAGTATGATGGTGATTTTGACACTTCGATTTCTAGTGCAGTTATAATATAATTAATCGGCTGCCGCTCAACAATTTAAATCATAACCGCACTGTACACTGAACACCGTAATACCGAAGAAAAAAAAAAACCAGAGTCTGGAACACTGACGCCAACCATTACCTCGACGTGTTTCGACTTATGAGCACCTTACAAGTAACGTGTGTCGATGTGTCAACGATCGCATATCGTGCGTACAACTTATTCCCATCGCATGCGGAGCGTGTGTCATACGGCAAGTACGTCGTAAAATTTTCAACATGTTCAAAATTACAAGACGTACTCCACTTACTACGACGTATGATAGTGTACTTTAGCGTTCTCTTCACGCATACCAAACTTACCCATACCGTATTCGACGTGCGCCAGCATTTTAGACGCATTTTTCAGAGGTCGGCATACGCTGGCAAAATCGCCAAGGTGTGACTGCGATGTTGACACTTCCATTTCTGCGGCGGTTATGATTTGAATCGTTGTGCGGCAGCCTTTTAATAGGCTACGTCACAAGTTTGTCGGTGATACGTGCAGCGTGCTATGCATAAGTTAGACTATCGTTGGGCATAGGTTGTGAAGGCTGACAACAGGTTCAGCATTCGTTGGTATAAGTTATCTATAACACAACGAAACGTTCTGTGTCCGTGACTAATACGTTATGCATAAGACCAAGTCGTTATGAATACATCCGAATCTTTAAAAAAAAAACATCAAAAGTTCAACGTAAGCCAGCGTTTTACATACATTTTAATACGTTGCCATTGCTGGCTAAAACGTCAAGGTGTGACTGGGCCTTAAAATCTCTTTCCCTTCGAAATCATATACCTTACAAGTCCAAGGAACTGTATTGATTACATCAGTAATTTTGAAAAGTTCATTTGTCCATCGCTTAGTTTAACCTTTTTCAAAATGAGATTTCCACCTGTATATTCTTACTATATCACCCACTTTGAACTTAGGCTATCTGACATTAATCTCTTTTTCATATTCTAATTTTGTCAATGTTCCTGATGGTTTAGTATTCGTTGAGATGTGAATCGTATCATTATATTTATCTATAATGTCCTGAATTAAAGATAACCATTGTTGAGAACCGAGTTGAGTGGATTTTTTTATATAGTCTCTCTTTTAAAGTGCGATTGAATCGCTCAATAACAACCACTTTTCCTTTAAAGGTGCTGTATAATGTAATTCTGTTATTCTTAAGAAAATTCAAAATGTTTTATTGTAGAACTCTGCACCCTCATCAGTCCACAATTTTTTTAGGTTTTCTCTTGCTTTTATTAAATATCTGTTGAAAGGCTAACATAAGAGTATTACCTGTTTTGTTTTTTTAAAGGGACAGGCCATGCATATCTACTCCTCAAATCAATAATGGTTAAAGCATACTTGTACCCCTTATCATTATTGAGTTCAATCAAATCAGCAGACCAGATATAATCAACTTCCTTGGAATAAACCTTCCTTCCATGAAACTTTGTGATTATTGGTTTATGTAATTCATCAGCTAATTGCTCTTCAATCTTATTGACATCATAAGAGCCTCTACGTTTTTTGAATTTCCAAGCCCGTTGCAATTTCGCACTGATCATCTTCTTCACGATGAACCAATTAACTTTTTCTCTCAAGGTTGGATTTTGTATCAGAGACAAATGATACAACATTTCTCGATCAGCTTCATGTTTTTCTTCCAACGTTGTGCTATTTCCATAATCAATATCGTGCCTCATGCACACTTCATCAACCCTATTGATAGGTTTGCTCCACGGTTTAGGATTGTCGGCCTCATCTTCTTCTTCTTTCGGCTGCTCCCATTAGCGGTCGCCACAGCGGATCATCCATATGATCCGCATAGTGATTTGGCACATGTTTTACGCCGGATGCCCTTCCTGACGCAACCCTGGTCACCTCTTACGACATGGATATGGTACACCTATTTTAACCGGGGTATACACCGGCCCAGTACACTGGTACTCATTTCGCTGACCTTGGAAGGATGACAGGCTGAGTCAACCCCCTGGTGTATTAATTCAGTGGCCCAACGGGCTTGAACTCAGGACCTTTTGGATCTCAAGCCGCTGCCCAAACCACTGCGCCAACACCAGGCTGTGTCAGCCTCATCTAATCTTTTATTCAAGTTTGTTCCTGGACCACAGAAAGAATACCCTGGTAGGTGTAATTCCCCTGGTATTCCAGTGGTTGTAAATTTACTTCCTGATAAAAACTTTTGTATATCTCCCCCACGTTTGTAGATAAATTTACTCTTTTTAGAGCCACACACCGAACAAATGCCTTTTTCTATAACCCTGTTATTTTTACTTTTAAAATATGAGATATTTTTAGTATTAGTTTTCTTTTTATATTTGAGACAATAACTCATTTATTTATGAGAAAAATTCCGACAGAGTGTGAAAACCTTCTGACAGTGTCAATCACTCCAACATCATCAATAATATAATATTTTCCTTCTTTCTCTTCTTTATCTCCTCTTTCTTGTTTATATCTTCTCCCTGAAACTGATGTAAATAGTCTTGACGCAAATATTTCTAATGGACTTGTCAATTCTTTGTTTTCCTCCTCGGTGCGTTGAGATTGATTTATTTTCTGCAATACCTTTGATCTTTTTAAAATCTCACTGGTTTACATATTTTTATTTTATTTATTCTCTCTCTTTCCTCCCTCTCCTTCTCCTCCTTCTCTCTCTTCTCCCTTGTCTCCTTCTCTCTCTTCTCCTTCTCCTCCTCTCTTGTCTCAGTTTCTTCAACTCATTCCTCATCCCTTACTATCCTTGAATCACTTTCACCCCATAGAATACCATACATATATTCATAAGGATTTCTTGTTATTCCTGCATCCAAAATGAAAAAAAAATTACAACAGGAAACCAATAAAATTTATTCTGAATTTCTAAAAGAGCCTTGTGTTTTCTTAACTTTAAAATTTTTTCATTATTTAACATTTTAATAAAATCCAAAGTTGTTGGTTTATGAACATCAGTATAAAGCCAATCTTTTATTGAAAATATCTCATTGTTATGTTGCAGAACATATTTATTAAAATACCGAATACCCTTTTCTGAAGGTATGCTTGGACAGAAATGATAATTTTCTTCAAGCCTTCTTGCTGTCATTTATGTATCAGAAATATATGACATTAATATAATGAAATGAAACACCTCCCCATCTTCCCATAGTTAAAACATTTTGTATTTCCTGACTTATTATATATAATCCTGTTCTTTGTGTTTTCATGATATAAACTATGGCAAAACCATGATTGATTTTACCCTTATTAAATTCTTTTATTTGTTGTTTGCTAATCATGCTTCCATAAACCTCATTCTCGGCACCAAGTGGATAATACTCTTCCTTACGAGACTGGTTTAATTGTTCCAGGTCTTCTAGGTTAATTTTAAATGGCCAATTATACACTAAATCATTCATATCATATCCCCATTGTTCTATTCTCAAATAAACGATACGCCCTTCTTTTTAAAATTTTATTTTAATTGGAACTGTGAATTCTGTATGACCTGGAGATGAAATCAACACTTCCGTATCTTTGGAATACACAGCCGTTTTAGTTAAGGATATATATTGTGAAAAATGACTTAATCTCACCAAGTCATTCACGTCAGTCGGGCTTGGATAATTTAATAATTTATAAGCATTTTTCATATTAATATTTTTTGCTGAACTATATTTCTGTCGTTCAGCCTGTGCCTTTGTGTAATAATTTGATATATCAATATCCAGTTCTTGGGATCCACCAAAGATAGAACCATCTTTCCCAACATAAGTCATTTATATTACATTAAAAATAATGACGTTAAAAAAAAATTTTTTGTTGAGTTGAAATAACACATATAGACATTATTGACCACAACACTTGGAATTTAATTCTTGGACTTGAAATATTTGATAAACACCATTCTGTAAGAATTTTATGACTTCAACAGGTGGTGGAAGACCAACACCATCAAAATAATATTTGTCTTGACTATTAAAAATACAAACCCAATGAGAACCGTTCCCATTATTATCTTCTAAATTCATAATAATATTCTTTGTATGTTGAGACACGTTTGTTTATTCATCTCTCATACAAATAACCACATTATGAATTTTTAATTTCTTGCAATATTTGATAAGTTCTAAATTTGATGAGGTATTCTTTAAACCACTCATCAATGCTCATGTATTTATTTTTAAAAATATAATCCATTACCCTTTTAGTTAATTTTACACCTGTTTGTGCGATAGAAGAAAGCATATCTCCAATTAACAATCTTGCTTTATCAGGCAGACTTTCAAGTTTTTCAGCAAAATCTACAATTCCACCACTTCCACAAATTTGTTTCTCCAACTCTGTTATCTCTTTCCAATTATTTTTGAGCCCGGAGTTGAGCCTTCCTTTTGTTGGCAGTTTTGACTGCTGCTGAAATACCATCCATCAATGCTCCAGCCGTACTTAAACCAGCAAATAAAGGAATTAGAAATGGGAGAAATCCTCCACTCGTCTCTTATTGAATATTTCTTCAACATTGGTTTTGACATTTTAATTTTAAGTGAGCCAGTATCGTTCAAGATTTTAACCTGTTCTCTTGTGAGCAAAACATCAATTCTTACTGCTCCTTTTCTCTGAATTGTATTAACCTTAATCATACAAGGCTTTTGATTTTGAATACAAGATGATAGTTTATGAAGATTGATTTGATTAACATTTACCCCAGTTGGCAGTTTACTACTCATTTATTTATCAAAAAAATTACGTGAGACGAATCATAACACCATTATCTGTATTAATCTGTGATTCTGTTCCTTCCAAAAGCAAACAATATGTAACAACTTCTTCACTCTCTTCTCTTTCAATGTATTGGAAAGTATCCACTTGATTAGACTTTAGAGTTTCCTTTTGAGCACTCAGGTTAATCGCATA
Organism: Eptatretus burgeri; assembly: GCF_056783735.1. Lineage (NCBI taxonomy): Eukaryota > Metazoa > Chordata > Myxini > Myxiniformes > Myxinidae > Eptatretus > Eptatretus burgeri. The sequence goes on from NC_140962.1 coordinate 63,327,204, forward strand.
GATTGTATACAGACTTTTAAATGCTGTCATATACAAAATGGGTTCTTTATTTCCATTGCTTTCACACACCTTTTGGTTAGACTTGCATAACATGCTTCAGCATAATTATTTTTTTCCCAATTAATTTCCAATCTATCTCGTGGATAAAATGTTCCATCGAGAGAAACACGAAGTTGTTTCACCTTAGCATTATAACTCAATGCATTATTATTATTATCAGAAGCAGTATCACCATCTGTTTTTTTCAAAATGAGCCACAGATATCGTGGCTTTCCTTCCAGAACTCCCAAATTCCATGTGTAAGTGGATTGGTTCAGTTTAACCTGTTGGCATCTTCTTTTGAGGTATGATACATTGAGTGGCTTCCTTGAGTTTAGTCTTCGATTCAACATCTCTTCTGTTTTAAGATTAGGAGTATATTCACTAATATACCAACTTATTTCATCAATTAGAAATTTATTCTGAGCAGCAAAAGCATTAGCCACACCAAAAAGCAATCTATGTTCATTACCATTTCTTTGCAGTTGAAATCTAATTTTAAAACCATACAGAACTTTATCATGATCACACAATCCAAATATACCTTTAAGAGGAACTGCCACAGTGAAACTATTACCTGCTTTTGTATCATCATTATACATTCCTTTCCCTTGACTATATCCAGGGTCTGTGTTTGTTCCCGTTGACATATCAGGAATAAAACCTTTGACAGCCCCCTTCCCATTCTATCACTAAATTAATATAGTGTAAATTTCATCATTTCAGATGTAGCAGAGACTTAATCAACCGCTTCAACTTCTTGTGTCCCAATGTACAAAGGAACACTATCAAACATTTTCCAGAAGAAATAATTTACCAGTGTAGTATTTGCGTAAGTCGCAACCTAAGTGAATGTAAATTTACACAACAAGAAACTTTCGGCGCAATTCAAATAAGTTTGTTGATCATTTATTTCAAAACTTTTTGTTCCATTTGCATTCCAGTCTGTTCCAGTTATTGCATTTACCTTGAAGTAGTCTTCTTTTTTCGCAGAGTTTGAGATGACAATGGTATCATCCAAATCATAAATACTATCAATTGCTTTCATACTTGTATTTATTAAGGAAAAAAGATGTTAAAACTTTTGAAACCCTGACCCAAGTATTTTAATTATTTTCTGTCGTTCTTGAGGAAACAACTGAGTTTTGCCTTTCTTAATTTATTTTATTGCTTGAAATTTATGGAATTCCTTTTGGGCATCTTTTATACTCTTCAAAGCACCCGCTACATTTCCCACAGCAGAAGCAGTTGAACCAATTCAGTCTTTATGTTTAAGAATAGTTGAACCTATACCCATTAGAGTATCAATAATCCCATCTCTTTTTTTTTTCCAAATTGATGTCCTCCACAACTTTGTCTCTTAGCTTTACAGTATCCTCTCCTAAGATGCATACCTTCACCCTTGTCATATGGGGAAAGTAACATCCCATCCCCTGTAATTATTTTATATTTTCCCAACTCATGTTTTCTCACAATAACCATCATATTTATTCATTGAAAAACTTCACAGAGGTGAATTCTGATGGATATAATTTCTCCATTCAAAGAAATCATGCGATTATGTTGGTCGGTTATCCTCAAATTTACTCTGTATATGGATTTTCCTGATACAGGGAGATAAACCAGATTTTTGGGTTCCATATTGAATTTATAACCAAATGGGGTTGAGTATGCGCTGAATGAAAATATTGTATTTGTTCTTATTCCATAATTATTAGCACCATCAATCAAATCAGAGTGAAATAATACCGAATTTATGCCTGAAGATATTTGAATGACATTATCACTGTAAAACGTCCCATTATTTTCAATCTTTTTTGAGGAGAAACACAATAACTCTCTGAATTATTATCAATTGTGAAATCAACCTTGTAGTTATTTTTAAGTTTAATCGTTGATTTTGAAGTATGTTTTTGAATATCTATAACAATATTTTTTGGTTCATCACCCTGTTCTTTCATAAGACGAGCAATTTTGGAAGATATTGTTACGGCTGTGGAAATTCGCAATACACCATAAAGAGTCCTCAGGTGAGATATATCGATAAGTTCATGTGTAGTTAGCCCACACCTGTTGTTTCGAGGTAATATGTGTGATTCATCCGGGCTGCGATGCTTTGAGTTTGCCATTTTTCTTTCTCGATCGTTATTTTGGACCATTAAGGCACCAACAAACTCAAACACCACCACCTTCGCCTCCTTACCTCCACAACTCCATCCCACAAACATCGCTTCACCGCCATTCCCAAACAACTCCCGCCAACCACCAAACCACCACAGCAAGCCCCCCACCACCTTTGCCTTTCTCCTTCCACAACCATCGACCCCACCACCAGTCAACGCCAAACATCGTACTGTCCAGGGCCCGTTCGGTAATTGATGCCGAATGCGTCGAGCCGCAGGTACAAATGGGTGCCTTTTCAGGAGAGAAATTCGGATTAGGGGAGGTTCACGCTCCTTTTCCTCTGTCCAATGGGTGAGCTTTGGGCAGTGTGGCCCCGCCTCCAAGCGCGATGAATGTGGATTCCTTACGGGAGAGAAATTCGGATCAGGGAAGGTTCACGCCCCTTTTCCTCCATCCAATGGGCGAGCATTGGGCGGTGTGGCCCCGCCTCCAAGCGTGATGGATGTGAATTCCTCTCAGGAAGGAATTCGGATCAAAAGAGGCTCACGCCCCTTTTTGCCACACCAATGGCTGAACAGAGGGTGGCGTGGCCCCGCCTCCGATCGCATTTTGATCCTAAAATCTGCATACAGGCTCCTCCCCTGGTCTATAAAAGACGCGAGTCTGTGTGGAACTCGTTGTAGTGTGGGGGTCACTTTTCTCGTCTCGTCACTGGGCTCGTCTCGTCATTGATGTCGTCTCGTCGCTGGAATTGAGCCACCTTCACTTTCACAAGCGACCAAGCCAGCCAGCCATTCCCCTCGCTCGACCCTGAGCATCAACAATTCCCTCCCCCCCTCCCCCATCCGTACTGAGATAGTGCCGGTGGCCCCGTTCATTCCCCAACCTAACCGTGGTGCCGACCAAACCGTGCTTGCGTGGAGCACGCGGGAGAGGGCTCACCGACCACACCATGGGCATGGAGTCGGGGCGCGGCTGCGCTGATATTGCGACTTGCCCGCCATCGCGTCATGAGGACGCGGGTAAGACCTTTCGGTCTCGTGGACCTGGCCGCTCCTCCAGGTTCCGTGCACATTTGGTCCACGGACCCCGTCTACCTCCCTGCCTATGGGGAGGTCTTTCCTGTTTATTTTGAATGAATGATGTGGCACCGAGTCCCGACAAGTATAATTGTTTAAGTGTTGTAAATAATTAAATTAGTCGGTCGTAGTGCTTTTGCTTTTGTTGCATTTTGCTTTTGCTGCACATTGCCTTACTGCCTTACGTGCGTGTGTTGTGTGTGTGTAATAAAGGTGCTTGCTTGTTGAACTGTTTCCCATTTCGCTTCGTCCTTTCCTTGGTTGAAAGTTCCATCTTGCATCACATAAGGGATTGATAGTGGGTTTGAAACACCTGGTAAATAATCTGAACCGTCGAGGTCGACGATAACTCCGCTCGGTTATCCCTGCAGCACGGAACGAGCTGCTTCAGCGGTTCGTGTCCGAAGTCGACCTGCGGCGAGGTACGATCGCCCGGTCGACCACTCGCGCAGGGACTTAGGTCGGTCGAATTTGGCGAGCAACCCTATCCTGCGCGGGTGGGCAATTGGCACGATCGTGGTGAGGTTAAACCTCCACCCGTGACTGGCTCCTGGTGGTAGTTCCAGTAGGGTCACGACTGAATTGTCCGTTCCGGTTGGCGACGTGTCGCGATTTGAGTTGCGTGGCCGATCGCATGCCGGACTGGCCGAAATTCGAAACATTGGTGTCAGGAGTGGGATTCGAATCCACCCCGTCTCCAACTAAATTTACGGAACCGGATCAAGGGTGAGTGAAGCGACCCTCCGTGTTCCATTAAATTACGAGCAATTTAAATTAAATCCCTTATGAGAAATAAGATGGACTTTCAAGGCGAGCGGGAGCCGGGGGCATTAGAAATGTATATGTGTAGTAATGTAGAATCCATGGCCCAGGATGGTACTTCTTGTAATGTTAATCCGTGGGGAAGCTCAACCCCATATTCTGAGCACAGACTTTACCGGCAAACTGAGTCGCATAATGGCAGCACGATCGCACCTCAGCGCAGCACGGAACGAGCGGCTATTTATAGCATGGCGAATGGCACGAGGCGAGCGCTCCCATCAACCGTTTCAAACCACGTGGGCATGGCAGGTGAGGCAGGCGGACATTGGCGGGCTTCGGAAACAATGGGAGGAAGAATGGACAACCAAGCTCGAAAAGAAAAAATGCGAACACGATCTGGAAGTTAAACAATTAAAGAAAGAAATATTGGAGAAGTCAAGGCAGTTCAAAGAACTGGAGGGAAAAGTGGGGAAAATATAGTTGAGTATCCATAAGTGGGAACAAGCGGAGAGCGAACTGAAGAAAAGAATAGAGGAGCAAAAATGGAAACAATTTGGAAGTAAAGCAACTGGAGGAGAAGGTAAAAAGAGAACAGGAATATCAGAAACAATTGAAAGAAGAGGCAAGGTTGGAGTATTATGGAATGAGAGAGAAAAGGGATGAAGTGGACAAAATGAGGAGAAAAGCATGGTTGGCGTATGAGGGGGTGAGCAGGGCAAGGGATGAGATGTGCAAGGAAAGGGATGAACAGAGAGAGGAAAAATGGAAAAAAGTTGATGAGATACTGGAGCACAAAGCCAAAGAGAGCGGATTACAAAACCAACTGAGAGTGTTGAAAGAGGAAAGAACGGAGACAGAGAGTGAAACGTTAAGGGACCACACTGAGCAGATTGAACAATTAGAAGCCAAAGCAAAATCGGAGTGTGCGGAGATGAGAAAGGAATTGGAAAAGAAAGCTTCTGAGTTACAGAAACACCAAAACAAAGAGACAGAGTTACAAAATGAGTTGAGGATGGTGAGAGAAGAAAGAACGATGGCAGAGAATGAAACGTTAAGGAACCACGCTGTACAGATCGGCCAATGGAAGGAAACCACGAGATTTCAGAATGAGATGCAAGAAAGAGTAACGAAGGAAGAACGAATGAAACAGGAGAAGGAAATCGGCCAACTGAAGGAAACTACGAGATTGCAGAATGAGATGCAAGAAAGAGTAATGAAGGAAGAACGAATGAGATAGGAGAAAGAAATTAGGAAATTGAAGGAAATAACGAGATTGCAGAATGAGGAACAAGAAAGACAGTGGAATGGAAAACTGAAAGAGTATGAATTTGAAACTGAACGACAAAAGGAAAAAAATAGGTTGGAGTACGAGGAAAAAGTGAAGGAGCAAGGAATGAAGCAGGAAGGAGAAATCAGTCAATTGAAGGAGACAACGAGATTGGAGAAGGAAGAACAGGAGGAACAGTGGAAAGAAAACAACAAGAACATGAATTTGAGGTTAACCAATTGGAGGAAACTATGTGGTTGGAGAATGAGGGACAGGGGGGGTGAAAGAAATTAAAAAAGAAAGACAAGAACAATTAAAAAAGAAAGCAAGGGGGAAGTACGCAGAAATAATGAAAGAACAATGAACGAAACAGGAAAAAGAACTAAGCCAAGTGAAAGAAACGATGAGATTGGAGGCTGAAAAGCATGAGGAACAGTGGGAGAGAAAACAAAAACTATACGAGTTTGAAATTAACCAGCTCGAGGGGAGAGCAAAATTTGAGTCCACGGAGATCGAAAAACTCTGGAAAGATAACGAACAACTCAAAAAGCTCCGAGAGGATGAACAACTCAAAAGGAGTGAGGAAATGGAACAGCGCAATAATGTGGGATGTGTGACATCACCACAGGGAGGAACGTTAGTGGTGCGGGACTTAATTGACATCACTCATCGGATGAAACAACGATTATGGCAAACCCTGAAAATGGAGACGAGGGAAGTAACAGAGACAACGAAGGAGGTAGAAGTATTGCCAGAGACACGGGAGATAGACCGAATTGAGAAGAAATTAAATGGAACGAATGAGGAAACAGATGAAGATCCAGGAAGAAAGTAATAGACATGAGGTGACAGAAATGCAAATAGAGACGCGAGAGATAGAAAAAATAGAGAGACTGCACGATAAAGACGGGGTTAAAGATGAGCACACATACACACGGATGTAGTGGAGGACCATGAGGGGGAGCTGGCGGACTGTTTGGGGACCCGGTGCGAGCAGCTGGATAGCCTCCTTCGGGAACGGAGGGAGACACTATTCTCCCTTGAAGCTGATCTCGACCAGGTGGGTTCGGTCGTGCTTCACGAGGTAGAGAAGATGAGTGAGGCGAACGAGTGCACGCAGAGCTTGGAGGGTATAGAGGCCCCGGGAACCCTTGTGGGAGACACTATTCGCCTGTGTGGTGAAAGGTGTGAGTGCACCCCCGTGTGTGAGTGGTGTGGTCATGAGTGTGCCAGGGTGCGTGCTTCCCAGCACTTTGTGTGTGGGTGGAAGCCAGTGTATGAGTGAGAGACCGCGCGTGAGTGTCACCGCGTGTGTGTGTGGTATGGTATGCGTGAGTGAAGCACGGTGTGTGTGAGGTCGCTGTATGTAAGGGAGATGACGGTGGGCATGCGGGAACACACCACTGCATGTCCCGGGGTGAGTGTGATGGAGTGGAGTCTGAGCGTTGTAACACGCAGGTGTGCGTGGATGGAATGGAAACGGCTCGGCGACAGAAGGGACAAAGGCCGAGTCGCGGCTGCAGCTGCATCGGGGACCGCGCCGGGTTTATACGGCGGCGAGCATGAGGTTCGTGCCATGCTACGCACGAGGCCGCCACGTGCACGCTTGCGGGAGTGAAAACTGGTCCGGAAACGCCAGCGGTGAATGATGCCGATCCCGCGGATGGAGAAAGGTGAGGCAGGATTACGATTTGGACCGGATGGGTTCTCCACGTGGGCGGGTGTGTGAAGCTCCAATGGGCAGAGCACATGCGTTCGCGTGGGGAACCCCTCGAAACGCGAGGCTTGTTTTTTTTTATGCGCCGGGTGATGTCATGGCTGCGTGTATGGTTGGAATCCAGCAGGAGGGTGAATCCCTGCCAGATGGTACTGTCCAAGAGGGACGAGGGACGCGAACAGCTGCCATGACGTCACGCCAAATGTGCGCGGCTGTGAATTGCCGCACTGGTGCGCAGGTTGCGAGTTGCCGCGCTGGTGCTGCGCAAGAAAAGAAAAAAAAAAAGCAAGCCTCGCTTTCGGGTGAACAGGATTTCCTGGGCGAGGGGTGGAAGATCCCCTTGGCCAGGGCACAGGATAACCACCAGTAAGGGGGAAGGGTTAGTGTTAGTTAGACTGGCTTCATGGGGCAGGGGTAAGTCCTCATGGAATCTGTGGAATGGATTAGTTAGAGGGATTTAGATGAGATTTAGGAGGGGAAATGATTTTTAGAGATTTGAGGACAGTGGCAGACTTGTGAGTGTGTCGAGGGGACGTAGCTTAGCTACGTAGGTAAAAAGGAACGTGCTGTAGTGTAAGGGATGACGAGGGAGCACGAGTTAGTTCGGGGATGTAGTTAGCAGGATGGCAGAGATCAGCGATGGAGTGTGAGTTGAAGTGCGGAAAAGGAAACTTGATGAGTGAGTGAGGCCAGCGGGTCTGTATGGAGCGATTGTGGAATGCATGGTGCGATGAGTGATTGGGGGGAGGAGTGACTCCCGCCCAAGGGACCCCGGGGTCAGGATAAAGTGAGTTAGTGGGTTAGTTAAGTTGACAAAATGGAGGTCGTTTTGTTGTTGGTGGGAAAGTAGGCTCGAAACCCGTTTGGAGGGGTGCAGGAGCCCTGTTGACGGGCTGGGAGCGTGGCTGCGAAAGGTGAGTATCGCTGAGTGGGTACCGTGGGTACCCCGGGCACCGGGCTAGTCGGCGCGGGAGGCCAAGGGCCCATGGGGGGCCGGGATATTGTAGTGGGCACGGGTGCGCCCGCATGATGCGGGGGCCCGGGGCGCCATTAGCCGAGTGGGCAGTGCATTGGGCACGGGCACCCAGGGAAGGGGCCCAGGGCGCCAACCTGCCACATGAGCATTTCAGGGGAGTCGCCATGGAGGGCACTCCCCGGTGTTTAGGGAGCTGGTAGGCTCAGAGGCAGTTTAGTGCCCGGGGGTGCCATTGTTTGGGAATCGGCAGAGGGTAGTTCCTGCCAAGGGAGCCACGCGTCCCAGCCACGAAACCGTGTGGGGGCATGCCCCAAAATTGTGAGGACACCAACACAGGTGACGGGAATCTTGGTTGTTAGAACCGATAGTTTAAGCGAGAGGTGCTTGTTGAAAGCCCCGGGGTAGTTTAAAGGTAAATGGAGAGGGTGGATAGGAAGTGTACCCCTCCACACCATCCATCCCTTCGCTCGTTGTGGGCCACTAGACCTGCTTTGGGTTAGATCGCTGAACTCTGAGGAGGCCATCCTGAGGCTTGAGTTGGGCCTCGACACAGGATGCTAGCTCTCCCTCATTCCCCTCCAGGAAGGAAACGTAGGGGTTGGGAGTAGGCTAGGAGACGATAGGTTAGCCGAACAAAGACAGTAAAGGGGGTAAGGGACGATTTCTAGTGGGGAAGTAAAGATAGAAACAAAAACAACAAAAAAATAAGCTGGGGCTAAATTGGTTTTTGACAAATTGAGGGGGTGGGTATGGACAGAGACAGGCAAAGGCGATAGGTTGGGAGTGAGATAGTCTGGTAGGTCCTAGCCCGCCTTCCGAGTGGCCAGCACCACCACACTCCCTCCACCAACCTCCACTGCAAGGCAAAGGCTGGCCAACTTCATCGGCTGGCTGTGTTTAGTGCAAGGCCTGTGCCGGCCGGATCGTCTGTCGGCTGTGTTTGCTGCAAGGCCTGTGCCGGCCAGTTCATCTGCCGGCTGTGTTTGCTACAGCGGCCTTGTCATGCCTTGCCCTGCCTTGCCCTGCCTTGCCTGTTACCTTTGCCATCCATGCCTACTGCCCTCGTCATCTTTTGCCCCCATTCTGTTTTGCACCCCCCCCCCCCCTTGTTCATTGCCATGTGTGCCAGGATCGTCGCGCAGTTTGCGAGGACTGCCCTGTTGGCAGCTACAACACGGGCCTGCAGTGGCGGCCCGTGCACAGTGTTTGCGTCCATCCATCCATTCATCCATCCATCCATCCATCTGTTGTGTTCATTGCGTGTGCCACTTGAGCTGGCACGGAGACTGCATTTGCGCAGCTCGTGTGCTGTTGTGTTCGCCGTGTCCATTTCAAAGGGGAGGCCTTGGACTGCGTGTGTGCAGCCGGCCACATTCCCTGTCACCTGCATTGCCTTAACCAGAGACTGCATTGCTTGCAGCCTGGCTCCCTGCAAACTGCTTTTCTCTTTGCAGAGTCCATTGATCCTGGGCCATGGTTAGTGTAAATTTTGTAAGGTTAAGGTTAAGATGTACTGTAAATATGAGTGCGCCCCGGCATGTATGTCTTTGCGCTGGCAATTCATTTAAGTCGTCTGTATGAGTGGGTTTGTTTGGTTAGTTACTCAGCCCGTAGGTTATTTATTTTGGGGACACAAATACCATGAATGTTGCACTCAGGGATCCGAAAGTAAAACGTACTAGGGGAGAACTACACATGATGGCATATGAGAATTTGACGACTTGGGACGAGTCGGTAAAAAGGGTAGGGGGTAGTGTTCCGGCTGTGGAAATTCGCAATACACCATAAAGGGTCCTCCGGTGAGATATATCGATAAGTTCATGTGTAGTTAGCCCACACCTGTTGTTTAGTGGGAATATGTGTGATTCATCCGGGCTGCGACACTTTGAGTTTGCCATTTTTCTTTCTCGATCGTTATTTAGGACCATTAAGCCAACAACAAACTCAAACACCACCACCTTCGCCTCTTTACGTCCACAACTCCATCCCGCAAACATCGCTTCACCGCCATTCCCAAACGACGCCCGCCAACCACCAAACCACCACAGCAAACCCCCCACCACCTTCGCCTTTCTCCTTCCACAACCATCGACCCCACCACCAGTCAACGCCAAATGTCGTACTGTCCAGGACCCGTTCGGTAATTGATGCCGAACGCGTCGAGCCACGGATACAAATGGGTGCCTTTTCAGGAGAGAAATTTGGATCAGGGGAGGTTCACGCCCCTTTTCCTCTGCCCAATGGGCGAGTGTCGGGCACTGTGGCCCCGCCTCCAAGTGCGATGGATGTGAATTCCTCTCAGGAAGGAATTCGGATCAAAAGAGGCTCACGCCCCTTTTTGCCACACCAATGGCTGAACAGAGGGTGGCTTGGCCCCGCCTCCAATCACATTTTGATCCTAAAATCTGCATACAGGCTCCTCCCCTGGTCTATAAAAGACGCGAGTCTGTGTGGAACTCGTAGTGTGGGGTCGCTTTTCACGTCGTTGGTGTCGTCTCTTCGTTGGTGTCGTCTCGTCGCAGGAATCGAGCCACCTTCGCTTTCACAAGCGACCAAGCCAGCCAGCCATTCCCCTCGCTCGAACCTGAGCATCAACAATTCCCTCCCCCCCATTCGCGCTGAGATAGTGCCGGTGGCCCCGTTCATTCCCCCACCCTAACCGTGGTGCCGACCAAACTGTGCTTGCGCGGAGCACGTCGGAGAGGGCTCACCGACCACGCCAGGGGCACGGAGTCGGGGCGCAGCTGCGCTGATATTGCGGCTTGCCCGCCATCACATCACGAGGACGCGGGTAAGACCTTTTCGGTCTCGTGGACCTGGCCGCTCCTCCAGGTTCCGCGCACATTTGGTCCACGGACCCCGTCGACCTCCCTGCCTATGGGGAGGTCTTTCCTGTTTATTTTGAATGAATGATGTGGCGCCGAGTCCTGACAAGTATAATTGTTTAAGTGTTGTATATAATTATAGTCGGTTGTAGTGCTTTTGCTTTTGCTGCACATTACCTAACTGCCTTACGTGCGTGTGTTGTGTGTGTGAAATAAAGGTGCTTGCTTGTTGAACTGTTTCACGTTTCACTTCGTCCTTTCCTTGGTTGAAAGTTCCATTTTGCATCACGTAAAGGATTGATAGTGGGTTTCCCCCCCCCTCCCCTCCCACTTTTTTCATTGAACGGAAGTTACTTAGCACAAAACGAGCTGCTCCAGTACAACCAGACCAAGATGCTCCTCAAATACAAGAATAATTTTTTTAATCTCTTTTAAAGTTTTATTGGTGTATTATAGTTCTATTAAAGATGATAGGTTAACAATTCAACATTGAGAATCCGTGCTTCCCAAGCAATGGTCTCCCACCGGCCAAGCATCCCTACGTCGCTTTTTGATCCTTCGATGTCGGCTCTTCTTCTCATTGCGAATCAGAATTCGCCAAGCGTTGGATTGTTCACCCACGAACAGGGAACGTGACCTGGACATTTTGAGGTATGTTGGGACGTTTTCGGACTTTGTATCATCATTTTGAGTGTTTAAAGAAATCGCGGCTTCATGGCCCAGAGCGCCACGCCTCGGACAGTGTTAGGCCGCAACGGCTCGGGGCCCCTTTAGCGACCAAAATAGTTTATTTCGCCTTTCTAACTTATATCGCCGGATGCCTGATATTACCTGCACGATGATGTGTGTTTAATTTTTGTGACTGCACCGTCGAGTTATAAGCCAATAAAAGATTTTGCGGCCTGGTATGCTGATTGAGATGATGGAGCTTGTGCAGGATGACGCGGTTTCACTCTACCGGCTCGCACAAATGAACAGAAAGATATTTAGGAAGTCTGTTTTAATATTTCACAGTCGATAACAGTGGCCTAAACCCCAACGTTGAAAACCGGGTGAAAATCGAAGGAAAGTGGGTATTTTGGCGAATAAATTAGCTTTGAGTACTTGGGAAACAAAATAAAATGCGCTGATTCACTCGCTTTTGCAG
>NC_140962.1:63344139-63374139 GCF_056783735.1 Eptatretus burgeri
ACGGGTTTGGGCCTAACTACACATATACTTACAGAGATATCTCACCTAAGGGACCTGAATGGTGGTTTGCGAATTTTGTCAACCACAACACGACCCCCTCCCCTTTTTACAGACTCGTCCCGAGTCGTCAAATTTTAGTGTGCCATCATGTGTAGTTTTCCCCTAGTACATTTTACCTACGGATCCCTGAGTGCGTCATTCATGGTATTTGTGTCCCCAAAATAAATAACCTGAGGGCTGAGTAACTACCTAAACAAACTCACTCACACGGACGACTTAAATAAAATTGCCGGCGCTAAGAGAGACATGCCGGGGCGCACTCATATTTACAGTACATCTTACCTTAACTTACAAATTTTACACTAAACCATGGCCTAGGATCACTGAATTCTGCAAAAAGAAAGCAGTTAGCAGGGAGCCAGGCTGCTCGCATGCAGTCTCTGACTCAAACAATGCAGGTGACAGGGAACGTGGCCGGCTGCTCACACGCAGTCCAAGGCCTTCCCTTTTGAACTGAACGCAGTGAACCACAACGGTGCATGGGCTGCACAAACGCAGTCTCCCTGCCAGCTCAAGTGGCACACGCAATGAACACAACGAATGGATGGATGAATGGATGGACGCAAACACGGTGCACGGGCCGCCACTGCAGGCCCGTGTTGTAGCTGCCAACAGGGCAGTTCTCACAGCTTGCAAACTGTTGCCTTGATCCTGGCGCACATGGCAATGAACAGGGGGGGGGGGCAAAGCAAAAATTGAACGGGGCTGGTGAACAGGGGCAGTGGGCATGGCATGGCAAAGGTGATCAGGCAAACACACCCCGCAGAAGAAGGCCGCTGCAGGCAAACACAGCCGGCAGACGAACTGGCCGGCACAGGCCTTGAAGCACAGCAGCTGCAGACAATCCGACCGGCACAGGCCTTGCAGCACAGCAGCTGCAGACGATCCAGCCGGCACAGGCCTTGCAGCAAAACAACAGCTGCCGATGAAGTGGGCCGGCCTTTGCCTTGCAGCAACGCAGCCAGCAGATGAAGCTGGCCAGCCTTTGCCGTTCAGTGGAGGTTGGTGGAGGGAGTGCGGTGGTGCTGGCCACTCGGAAGGCGGGCTCGGACCTACCCTACGGTCTCCCTCCCAACCTATCGCCTTTGCCTGTCACTGTGGATACCCACTCCCTTAATTTGTCAAACCCCAATTTAGCCCCAACTTATTTTTTTGTTGTTTTTATGTTTACTTCCCCACTATAAATCGTCCCCTAACCCCCTGTACTGTCCTTGTTCGGCTAACCTATCCTGTCACCTAGCCTACTCCCAACCCCTACGTTCCCTTCCCGGAGGGGAATAAGGGAGAGCTAACGTCCTGTGTCGAGGCCCAACGAAGCCTCAGAATGGCCTCCCCAGAGTTCAGCGATCTATAACACAAAGTGGGTCCAGCGGCCCACAACGAGAGCGAGGGGATGGATGGTGCGGAGGGGTACACTTCCTATCTACCCTAACCATTTAACTGTTAAACTACCCCGGGGCTTTCAACAAGCGCCTCTCGCTTAAACTATTGGTTCTAACAACCCAGATTCCCATCGCCTGTGTTGGTGTCCTCACAATTTCGGGCCTCGCCCCCAAATTTTCTCTCCATGCCCTCACACGGTCTCATGGCTGGGACACGTGGCTCCCTTTGGCAGGCACGACCCTCTGCCGATTCTCCGACGATGGCACCCCCGGGCACTACACTGCCTCCGAGCCTACCAGCTCCCTAAACACCGGGGAGTGCCCCCCATGGCACCTCCCCTGAAACGCACACGTGGCAGGCTGGCTTCCCGGGCCCCTTTCCGAGGGTCACCCGTGCCCACAACACTGCCCACGGGGCTAATGGCGCCCCGGGCCCCCGCACCAAGCAGGCGCACCCGTGCCCACTACGCTATCCCGGCCCCATATGGGCCCTTTGCCTACCACGGCCGACTAGCCTGGTGCCTGGGGTACCCACTCAGCGATACTCACCTTTCGCAGCCACGCTCCCAGCCCGTCAACAGGGCTCCTGCACCCCTCCAAACGGGTTTCGAGCCTACTTCCCCACCAACAACAAAACGACCTCCATTTTGTAAATTTGACTAACCCCCTAACTCACTCTACACTGACCCCGGGGTCCCTTGGGCAGGAGTCACTCCTCCCCCCAATCACTCATCGCACCATGCAGTCCCCATTCGCTCCATACACACAGACCTGCTGGCCTCACTCACTCACCAAGCACATGCTTCCACTTCACTCACCAACTCTTCAACACACTCACCGCTGAACTCTGCCATCCTTCTAACTACAACCCCTAACTAACTCGTGCTCCCACGTCGTCCCTTAAACTATAGCACGTTCCTTTTAACACTACGTAGCTAAACTACGTCAACTCTACACATCCAGAGTCTGTCTCTGTCTCCAAAATAATCCCATACTCCATTTTCCCAACCTAAATCTGACTAACAATCCCTCTAACTAATCCATTCCACGGGCCCCATGAGGACTTATCCCTGCCCCATGGAGCCGGTCTAGCTAAGCTAACCCTTCCCCCTAACTAGTTTCCATCCTGTGCCCTGGGCAAGGGGGTCTTCCACCCCTTGCCCATGAATCCTGTGCACCCGAAAGTGAGGCTTGCTTTTTTTTTTTTTTTCATGCGCATCACCAGCGCGGCAACTCACAGCTCGCGCACTTTGCACCTGCCCGTGACGTCATGCAGCTGCACGTGTACCTCGTCCCTCCTTGGACGGTACCATCCGGCAGGGATACCCCTCCTGCCGGATTCCAACCCCACGTGCAGCCATGACGTCACCGTGCGCATAAAAAAACACAAGCCCCACGTCTCGAGGGGTTCCCCACGCGAACACATGTGCTTTGCCCGTTGGAGCTTAACACACACGATCGCGTGGAGAACCCGTCCGGTCCAAATCCGTAATCCTGCCTAAACTTTGTCCGTCCGCGGGATCGGCAAATCCACCGCTGGCGTTTCCGGACCGGGACTTCACTCTCGCAAGCGAGCACGTGGGGGCCTCGTGCGTTGCACAGCACGGACCTCGTGCTCACTGCTGGGTGAACCCGGCACGGTCCCCGAAACAACTACAGCCGCTACTCGGCTTTCTTTCCTCTGTCGCCGTCGTCGTCGCCATTCAACACACGCACACCTGCGTGTTCCGACGCTAACACACCTCACCATTAAACTCACACCGGGAGACGCGGCTGCATGTTCACACATGCCGACCGACATCTCCCTTACACACAACGACCTTGCACACGCTGTCTCTCTCACACTCGGCCGCTCACTCACGCATGCCATTACCCTTGCACACGTGGCTCCACTCACTCGCGGCCTTTCACTCACTCGTGCCATTTCCCTCTCACAAACCATACCACTTACACACGCGGGGGCACTCGCCCGCGGTGCCTCACTCATACTGGCCGTTTCACTCACACACACGGCCTCTTCCACTTGCGGTGCCCCTTTTACACATGGCGTGCTGGGAAGCACGTAATCCGGCACAATCGCCACCACACCACTCACACACGGGGTCGCTTCCACACACGGGGACGCACTCACACCTTGCACCACACACACCGGGACAACCACACTGGGGATTCGTGTCCCCACAAGAATCTCCGGGGCCTCTATACCCCCCAAGCTCTCCATGCACCTGTCCACAGCACTCCTCCCCTCGACCTCGCAAAGCACGACCGAACCCACCTGGTCGTGACTCGCCTCAAGGGGGCATACTCCCTCCCCTCGTTCCTGGAGGAGGCCATCCCGCTGCTCGCACTGGGTCCCTAAACGCTCCGCGAGCTCACCCTCATCGTCCTCCACTACCTCCGTGTGTGTGTGCGTCTCTAAACCCGTCATTATCATGCAGTCTCTCCTCTATTTTTTCTGTCTCCCGTGTCTCTATACATTTTCTCTCTTGGTTCCTTTTTCTTTCCCATCTGAGTCGTTCTTTCTCTCTGAGCCCCATTAGCTGTTCGTTCTCCCTCCGTAGCTCCTCAATCTCCGTTGACTCCAATCTCGCTCTCCGTTTTAGTTGTTCAATTTCACACTCATAGAGTTGTTGTTTTCTCTCCCACTGTTCCTCCTGCTCTTTGTTTTCCAATCTCATCGTTTCTTTCAATTGGCTCATTTCCTTCCTGTGTTTCATTCGCTGTTCTCTCACTACTCTTCCTCGTTTCCTCTCCTGTCCTTCCTTCTCCAGTTTCATGGTTTGCTTCATTTGGTTAATCTCCTTTTTGTGTTTCATTTGCTGCTGTCTCATTACTCTTCCTTGTTTCCTCTCCTGTCCTTCCTTCTCCAGTTTCGTTGTTTGCTTAATTTGGTTAATCTCCTTTTTGTGTTTCATTTGCTGCTGTCTCATTACTCTTCCTCGTTCCCTCTCCTGTCCTTCCTTCTCCAGTTTTATGGTTTTCTTGATTTGGTTCATCTCCATTTTGTGTTTCATTCGCTGCTGTCTCCTTACTCTTCCTAGTTTCCTCTCCTGTCTTTCCTTATCCAGTTTCATGGTTTTCTTCATTTGGTTAATCTCCTTTTTGTGTTTCATTTGCTGTTGTCTCATTACTCTTCCTTGTTTCCTCTCCTGTCCTTCCTTCTCCAGTTTCGTTGTTTGCTTAATTTGGTTAATCTCCTTTTTGTGTTTCATTTGCTGCTGTCTCATTACTCTTCCTCGTTCCCTCTCCTGTCCTTCCTTCTCCAGTTTCATGGTTTTCTTGATTTGGTTCATCTCCATTTTGTGTTTCATTCGCTGCTGTCTCATTACTCTTCCTAGTTTCCTCTCCTGTCTTTCCTTATCCATTTTCATGGTTTTCTTCATTTGGTTAATCTCCTTTTTGTGTTTCATTCGCTGTTCTTTGTCTATCTCCTCGTACTCCAGCCTCAGCTTTTCTTTCAATTGGTCAACCTCAGATTCATGTTCTTTTTGTTTTCTATTCCATTGTTCCTCTCGTTCTTCCCTCTCCAATCTCGTTGTGTCCTTCAATCTCCTGATTTCTCCTTCCTGCTTCATTCCTTGCTCCTTTACTTTCTCCTCGTATTCAAACCTATTTTTTTCCTTTTGTCGTTCAGTTTCAAATTCATACTCTTTCAGTTTTCTATTCCACTGTCTTTCTTGTTCCTCCTTCTGCAATCTCGTCATTTCTTTCAACTGACTGATTTCTTTCTCCTGTCTCATTCGTTCTTCCTTCATTACTCTTTCTTGTTCCTCATTCTTTAGTCTGGCCTTCGCTTCCAGCTGTTCGATCTGTACAGTGTGGTTTCTTAAAGTTTCATTTTCCGTTCTCTTCCTTTCCTCTTTTAACACTCTCAGTTCGTTTTGTAGTTCCCTCTCTTTGTTTTGGTGTTTCTGTAACTCAGAAACTTTCTTTTCCAATTCCTTTCTCATCTCCGCACACTCAGACTTTGCTTTGGCTTCTAATTGTTCAATCTGCTCAGTGTGGTTCCTTAACGTTTCATTCTCTGCTGTCGTTCTTTCTTCTCTCACCATCCTCAACTTGTTTTGTAATTCCTTCTCTTTGTTTTGGTGTTTCTGTAACTCAGAAGCTTTCTTTTCAAATTCTTTTCTCATCTCCGCACCCTCCGACCTTGCTTTGGCTTCTAACTGTTCTTCCGGCTTGCGCTTGTGGTTTTCTACCCGTCTTCCCAGTTCCTCTGTCTCCATTTTTCCCTCCAGTCCCAGCTTATCAACTCTCTTCGTCATGTCTTGAAGTCTTTTCTCACACTCCACTGTTTCGACCTTCAATCCCTCCTCTGTCTCCTCCTGGCTTTCTTTTAATTTTTCTAATACCTTCTTTACTTCGTGTCTCTTCTTACACGTCTCCCGAATTATTTTCTCGCCCGCCCCGACCGCGGGCCTGACAGCCGTTGCACTCCCCCCAGCTCGTTCATCCCAGCACGTGGCAGCGCCATTTTCTTGCCCGTGGTCCGTGTTTCGCTCCTCGCCATTGCCATAATGCCTGCCTGCAGGCCTATGCCCATGCTCTGCATCTCACCCCGCATTTCTTTCATTTGGTTTTTCGCTTCGAGTGCGTTTCCATCCATTTTGTTATTTTCCATTTGTTGCGTATTTCTCTTCATTTCGTTGTTCCTTTCTTTCATTTCGGCATTCCTGTAATCAAGTTTGTCATTTATGCTCTGCGCGAGTTCCATAATCTGCCGCATTGTCACCTGCCCTGGCCACTCCCACTGACTACATTTAGTGGTGGAGTTATAATAAAAAAACCGACCAGATGAACGGCATCGATGCCTTTCCCAACCTTCTGGTACGGGTTTCTCTTGCACGGTGATCTCGTCCTGAGCCATGGATTCTACATTACTATTACACATACCTAATCCACCCGGCACCCGCTCGCCTTGAGACGCCATCTTGCTTCTCGTAAAGGGTTAATTTAGCTCGCTCGTAATTTGGAGGGAATCGGGGGTCGCTCCTCTCACCCCTGGACCGATTCCCGTGAATTAAGCTGGAGACAGGAGAGCCCGTTTTCCCGTTCTCCGATACCAGTGTCGCGAGGAGGGCGATGAGTTTATATCGCACGACCTGACACCAGTGTTGCGGATTCGCGCCCGCCGGCGTGCGAACGGCCACGTAACTCGAATTGCGGCACGTCGCCCACTGGACGGACAATCCCGTCGTGACCCTCTCGGACTAACGCCGGGAACTAGTCACGGGTGGGCCTTTCGGCCTCACCACGATCGTGCCAATCGGCCCCCCGCGTGGGATAGGGTTGCTCGCCAAATTCGACCTACCTAAGTACCCACACGGAGGGTAGACCGGGCGATCGCACCTCGCCGCAGGTCGACTTCGGACATGGGCCACTTTAAGCGACCCGTTCCGTACTATCGGGATAACCGAGCGGTGTTATCGTCAACCTGGACGGTTCGATTAATTATCGGGCGTTTTAGCCCACGACCAACCCTTTACGTGAAGTAAGATGGAGATTCAATTAAAGAAAAGACGAAGCGAAACGGGAAAAACAGTTCAACATAAAGCACATTTATTTCGCGATGGCACACGGATAGCACACATATACAATTATACACCAAAAGCAAATGTAAAAGAAGAAGAAACACACAATAATGCACAAAAAGCAAATGTAAAAGCAAAACACAATACAGATCTACCACCGACTACCGAGCACACGGCAACACTTATACAGTTTTACTTCACAGACGGCGCCGACAACACATATACTCAAAGCAAAAGAAAAGGACCACCCTCACGATGAGGGGGGCAGACGGGCCTGGGGCCGAGACCGCGTCGAGCCTACCCGTCTGGTGATGAGCCGCAAAATGGCGGTGGCGCCCCGACTCCGCGGGCCTCGCTGGGACTGCCTGGTATGGGGTGGGAACGGGGCCCCCTTCTCGCACTATCTCAGCGCGGAGGGAAACAGGAGGGGGTTGTTGATGCTCGGGGGAAGGAGGATATCTCCCTGGCTCGGGTCCCGCGACGAGCGTCTCCACCACGACCTCGGTCGCGTTACCGGCCTCTCCTCTCCGCAGCTCCCCGACTCTAACACGAGCACCCCCTCGACTGCCTTCGCCGCCGCCACCTCTCCAACTCTCCACAGCTCCGTCCAACTGCCTTCTCAGACTCCTCCCTTGACTGGCTCTTCCCAACTCAACTCCGAACTCTGGCGAGCGAACGCGGCCCTTTATAGCCCCCGTGGCCTCGCTCCTTCACCTTCGACCCTTTACCTCTGGCTGGCTCCCCATTGGACAGAGGAAAAGTGGGCGTGAATGCTTTTTGATCCGATTGCTTCGGAAAGGCTGGTGTTTTCGCACCCCTGCTCGGTGCACGCCCTGCACGAGTCCAGTATCGGTGCCCACAAGCGGCGCGGGAATGACGGTGATGCGATGGTTGCGAGAGCGAGTTGTGACGGTAAAGGTCGTGGCTGTTGGCGTTGTTGTTGTTGTGAAGCGGCGTTGCGGCTGGTGGTTGTTGTGTGATGGCTGTTGAGACGTGGTTGGTGGTGGTAGTAATGGTCGTAATGGTAGTAATGGCGGCTGGTCCAAAATAAAGATAGTAAAAGAAAAACGGCTATCTAAAAGGGTCGCAGCCCGCATGAATAACATTTATTCCCTCTAAACAACGGGTTTGGGCCTAACTGCACATATACTTACAGAGATATCTCACCTAAGGGACCTGAATGGTGGTTTGCGAATTTCGTCAACCACAACAATATATATATATATATATATATATATATATATATATATATATATATATATATATATATATATATATATATATATATATATATATATATATATATATATATATATATATATTGTTATGGCCACTGGTACCAAGACACCAGTTTGTTACTCAGGGAGTTTAATCCCCGTTTGTCCTTGGAAGAACCGGACCCGGGGCCACCGCTCACAATTAAATTTGTGGTATGGTGGGTTGCTTTAGAACCACGAACACCATCTAGTTTAACCACGAGTTCCCATGACCACCGTCTAATTATGCCGTTTAACTTGAGGTCACGTGGTTACTGGAACGGGGAGCGTGCCTGCGACAAAGCACCAATCTTATCTTAACTAGGGTGGCCGACGGTTTAACCGCTGGTGCGTGCCGACTATTATTGGTCAAGTCGTGTGGTAATTTCCTCCCAGTCTATCTCGGTTCGGACAATGCTGGATCAATGGAAGGAAAGGACAAACACGGACAGGTTGAAATGTCAACAAATAATTTATTAATCAGAAAATAAATAAATAAAAATAATTTTTATTTCCGTGAGTTAAAATTAATAAATTCCAAATTAATCAAAATGATCGCAAGCAAAAAAACAATTAACCAGGCAAAGTCAATCAAAATGATAGAAACAGACAAAGAGCAGATGCATATTGGAGATTGACTTGCTTAACAACTAGATACAGACAAGGGTACCCAGCAGATCATTCAGAGGGGGAAGAAGAATCATCTCGCTCACCAAAGAGAAGTCTACCGTCAAACAAAAACCTCCTGAAATGTGTGAGCGTGCCTTGTCCGTTGCCAGTACCCAGCCTTGCCATGCACCCACTCGCAAACAGGCTTGAACGCCAGTCGACGTCACCCCCAAGAATCATGTATGCCAAGGGTGACCGTCTGACTGGAACGATGAAGCAACCGTCTGACTGCCACGGCGCACGCAACTGTCTGACTGGAAATTATGAAGCATCCGTTGGACTGGAAATTATGAAGCGTCCGTCTGACTGGCACTGATGAACTGACGCCAACTGACTGACAAACTGACTCGTTGTCGACTGACCCGTGCCTCACCCATTGTCGACTGACCCGTGCATGAGCGCCACACACCACTCACACCAAGAAAGGACCTCTCCTTTTTATAGGTGGCCTGTCTCTGCGACACAGACTCCCCCCCCCCCAAATCCACCCCGCCCCACTTGCGCACTGTTACCGTGACAACCCACATTTCCTGTGGTTATTCCTCGCTTACGAGGCCATGTCTGTGGTGCTGGGTGAGCAAAAAAAAAAAAAACAGCCATTTGTCAGAATTATCGAGCACAAACGTGAAGCGCTCATAAATCTGTCAACAATTATTACCTCACTGTACAGCCTGACAGGAACAGTAGCCCGCCAGCATCCATCGAGCTGCAGAACCGGGTTTCGGACGTTGATGGAAAAAGGTGGGTCTCAGCATCCGTGAAAGAAACGGGTATCTCACGTGCATGAATGTGTCTGTCATAAAGAGAGAAAGCTTCCCATAAGAGAGGTGATCTATTCTTTACCCTTCTCATCGCATCACATTTAGAATCCCACCAGACATGGGGATGGGTCTATCCTGGACATACATTTCGGGAAATAACTATCTGAGGACCTGGATGTTGGTATGCATTCATTGGATCGGATTCTAAAATCCGTAACACTATATATAGAAAAAGCTCTTTGTAACCACTGAACCACTGACTGATAATATGGATCGATACCTTCCAGGTGACGAAGAAAGCTGAAATTTTGCGTGCTGATGGGCATTGAAGCCAGTGCACAGGGAAAAACACAGAATCATCAGAGAACATCCATAAATGAAAGTATAAATAGATGAAAATTAATGAAAACATACAGGTGAGCGAACTGAGGCAATGAGGAACCATGGTAATTTTGTGTGCCGATGGACATCGAAGCTGATACACCAGGAAAAAATACAGAAATATCGGAAAGCATCTGTGAATGAAAATATAAATAAATGAAAAAAAGAAAGAAAATAAATAAATTAAAAATCAAATGCAGGTGGGCGACCTGAGACAATGGGGAAGCAGGGTTCTTATGTTTACACAAAGTGCAAGCACACCCCGCTCATTCATACGTACGTATATGTGTATATATATATATATATATATATATATATATATATATATATATATATATATATATATATATATATATATATATACATATATATATACATATCATGACAAATGTTGTTGGATGGTTTGAGTAGGTGACAGAAACAAGCTGATTTAGATTTAGGTTTAGGTCTGGATACAGATCCTGCCTGTAAGTGGTATACAAATTGTAAAGTGTTCAGCCTGGCAGAGTCATGTGATCCACTGAGTGTCGGTCCAGTTTATGTTGAGAATGCCATCAATTACAGCTTTGCAATAAGCAATGATCCAGAATTTTTTAACAGCAAAATATAACCCAGCTTCTTTATGGTAGTTTTACAAGCATTTGTAAATCACTGTCATTCCTCTTTTACCACTGCCTGATAATGGGCTATCATCACACACACACACACACACACACACACACACACACACACACACACACACACACACACACACACACACACACACACACACACACACACACACACACACACACACACACACACACACACACACACACCTCTTGATAAAGCTCTCAAAAGTTATTCAAGATATTGTCCATGTGTTATTGGCAATTGAAATAACATTCTCTTTATAAATAGTTTCCTTTGGCAAGTCAAGTTGAATCAGAAAGCAATGCATGGGGATTATTGTTACATGAAATAATGTCTCGATCTCATGGAAGTTATTCTCCTTCTGATTAACTGAAACAGGTCATAATTTCACCAGCATCTCCGATCCGCCTGGGCATTTCAACCTTCTTGGCAGCGCTGTGTAAAACTGCACTGAATGAAGTTGATGTGACCTTTAAAATATTACCAGCTGTTTTACGTGTTTCGTCTTGTCTCATGTTCTGTTCTTTCTGGATGAAAAAAAGAAAAATTGAGTCCTGGAATTAACGGCAATTGTATTGTTGTCATGCGTCAACAATCTTTTATTTAAATTTTAAAAACGTGATTGGAGTTTAGATGACATCGAAATCGAACGTTTTTTAAATGGATAAATATTTGGATGGCAGTATAGTCTCGAGTCTTGAGTCGAGAGGTATGCACACTCAACTTTGATCTGTCTAACCTGGGTTTGAATTTCCATCCAGGTATAAACTGTCATACTGGTGTTTTGCAGGCACGGCGAAACATCAATGTGCGTGCCTTCCCTCTGATGGACGTTAAGCTGGCTGTCCCGTCTGCTAGTATTACTTGGTGGACATTACGGATCCAATGGTGTCCTTTGCGAACAGTAAGCAATATGTTTCCGGCACGCTGAACAACTTACAAAAACTTTGCATTTTAAGTTGAGTATCCTGTGTCAGAGTGGTGATCAGTCTCGAATTGGTTCTAACCTTGAAACGTTTCTCCCTTTGATACCTGAAGCTATGTCAAAAGTACAGGTCTCCAATATAATATAACATAATATAATATCATATAATATAATATAATATAATACATGTTGCCCTCCAATAAACATTGTATATATTGGTAATTTTGAGTAAAATAGCTGTGCACGTTGGATAAAAAAATGAGAACAGTTAGAGTGATTTAAAACATCTGAGAAATTATCGAATAAAATGAAGGGTTAAATTAAACCAACTTGTGCCTTGACAAAAGCAGAGATCTGCATCATCATCCGTTGAGTGTGTGATGAAAATAACTGAAAGGTCCGAGTCAAATACATGAGTAGGTAAGTTTTATGTTACTCTGAATTGAGCGACCAGAGTTTCCTTTTGTGCCTAAGTAGATGCAATGCAATAAACGAGCGATAGGTTTGTTTTTGAAACATCAGCAGTTATTCAGTCGTACCTAATTTGCGCAAAGTAAATTCTCACCATTCTTCATGATGACTAAAGTTTTGTCGACCATTGTGACATCGAACATCAGCATTATAGCATAGAGGATGACTACAAGAAGGTCCCCTTAACTCTCATGGCTTAGGTTTGCTCGCACTCCTTCACATGTAAAAACAAGCCCCATATATCACGAAGAAGATGTTCAACAGCACCGAGAGCGCTGCGCTCCGCCCGCTACCCCATCTTGGCACTCCGTGCTCACAGACGCGTCATTCATCGCCGAACCCCCAACGTGGGGTGGGAGCCCTCTATTTTCCTGGGGCTTCCGAGTGCCGTTTGCCCACTGTGCGCCCCCCAGTGCTGCCAGCTTTAAATGGTTCGACCTGGGGATAAGCGGCTGCTCGATGCGCCAATGCTACGGTAACTTTGATTCCCTGTAGGCCTAAACTTTGCAAAGTTCTTCTCATTCCCTGGTCTCCACCTGATCTTTGTGCCCGCGCTACGTCGTATGCGCTGATCAGTTGCTGTGGATCATCGAGCATGGCGCTCGGCATTCTCTCCTTTGTTTTTTTCCTTCTGAGTTTGTTTCTTTGCGCCGAAGCCCTACATCCACACCCACACTTACACCGACGAAGCCACGCTCTCAGGAGATCGGCGCTTGTTGGTGGAGTCCACTTTGGAGGTCGGCGGCGGTTATTGCCCAACGTTGCCACCTCAACAGCGCACCTGGTGAATACGAAAGCTGGAACGTCAGTGCGCGACGCACCTCGCATAGCCGGCAACCGGGGCGGCGTTCGCTGGCGTGGGTCACGGCTGCCTCTTGCCAGCAGTACAAGGGGTCGACCACGAACCCACACTGCGACGCGCTCTGCGAGATTCACTCAGCCTCTACCTGGGTGAGGATAAAACTCGAAGAATGTATAACTCTGCAGAAGTTAGCAGAAATGGTGTCAATTATTTTATCGTTCAAATGTAAATTAAAATTTCGCGTTATTACTGCGAATAATGCCTCCCTATGATTGCACATCACGCACTGTCCAGCACCTGTGCGTTGTCATTTATTGCGTCGAGAAATATCCTTCATTTCTTGCTATGTTTCCACGTACAAGTCACATCTCCAATATGATTCCAGATGCCAGCGAGCACGGCTTTACTTGTGGCATGGTTCCTTTAAAAGTACAATCATTAGAACAACCCATGATGTAGTATCTCTCTGCATGCATAAGGTTGTTCTCGACACCAATTACAAATGGAAACATTTTGTCCGATAACCAAACACTGCATCATAAGTATAACCTGATAATATGCTCAACTATCTACCACGAGGTGATTATTGATGGTGTGCTTTGCAATGTGATGGCCTGATTCTATTAAATAAGTGGAAAGCTGCTGGTCACGGTTTGCATTTCACACTATATAAATCTATGCTCATGTGCGTGTTCCAGGCACCATGTGTGCGGCAGGCGCTGTTGTGATGGTTGGACTATGAGTCCTGGATCCCGCAGATGTGACAAAGGTGAGTTTAACTCCACCTCTCCTTCCAATTACCCACTTCCCCCATATCCAATTTCCAAACATGAAATCTCTCCGATTTAAACTTCTCAAATAAAATCCAGAAACGGGACTTAATGTTCACTTGCTGAAATGTTGCAATTTACCGCTTATTTCAACACATGTAAAACTATTCCAAAAAACATTATCGAGTCGTTTAATTCGGCTTTCCTCCACCAAGCTGACATCTTACGAAACAAAGTTGTGGTTTGACTAAAGCTGCACATACAAGCAATTGTCTTCGTTGTGAGATTTGGATTGTTTTATTTCCTGGATTAAAAAAATAAATTATTGATGAGGTGACTTGCTGCCTTTTATTTTTTTTTGTAACCATGATGCTTTAACACAGGGAGGTAAAGCTGTTTCCATCCTTCTGTAATTTCCTTTCCTTTGTGCTCTGGTTCATCTGTTTGTTGTCCTCCCACTGCTTTCCCTTTGCCACATTTTGGCTGGTGATCTGTTGAGCTATTGCATGAACCTCAATACCTAAATAACAAATAAACAAAAAAAATCTCCCAAATAACCGAATTATAGCCCGTTGTAAGTATTAAATCACTGGCATTGACAAAACTATTTTTTCCTCTTCTTTTTCCAGCTGAACCAAATTTGCAACGGCATTAAACATTGTAACGGAGCGATCAGCCGATCACCACAATTCATAATTACGCCTCTGCACTTATAAGCCAGGAAATTATACATCATCCATTGTACATGATGATTAAACTGTAAAATGTGGTTTTTATTTTAAACCGATGAAAAGACAAGCAACCATTAAATTCACTGAAATGCCCCAAAACTGTCGTAGTTATCGTACACCAACAATAATGCTGGTCTTGACTTTTCTTCTTACTCAACAGTTTGTTCAACTGGATAAACGAGGCAACACTGTTTTAAATTGCAGATTTTTAACTTTTGGGGAAAACAATCAGTTATATGTGTATTTTTTTAGCATTATTGAAAAGATAAAGCAACGGTCACCATGCATTGCACTTGACCACCCATAACGAAGTCTCCAACAGTGGCCCCTGGGGACTCTTACCTTTATACCACAAATCGCAAACGGTGCACACATGCACAAGCATTATGGGTTGTGCGACCTCGGTTTACTGGAGAGATTTTATTTGAAAAGCTAGCAGAGGTTTAATTCAACCAGCTATGGTTATTTCATCTCAGATAATCTTGATGCATGAAATTTGACTTTTGATTCTTAAAGAGATCAATCCAGGAATTATATGATCTTGGCAATATATCGGCAATATTTGGAGAAAGTTATGAGACTATTTCTTCTATCTGCTTCTGTTCCAATGGCTCCCTCCAGAATTGTGCTGCTGGGTCTTTGGTTTTTGTAAACTTTGTCTTGGTCATCATTCTGTCCTGTTTAATTTTTAGTTGTTTCATTCTTTGTTATTGTTTCACAACCTTTTTGTTCTTCTTTTCACATCTTTATTGGCAGAATGACATTAAGGAATGATAAATCATATCTGCAATATATACAAACACAAGTTGGATCACCCGATCAAGATCGGGTTTTTCAGACAAGTAAAACATCAAGATGATTGTTGTTTACAACAGTAGCAAAACTAGAACAGGCACTCGTAGAGCGCATACCTTCGCCGCAGCCACTAGTTACCTTTGTATTAAGTTGTCCACAACGCATCTCAATACAAATATGCATTTCGTGACCCCCATGACCTTTGACCCACAACCGCTACCTAGGGTGACAATAGTACTATATCTTGTGTCATTTCAGAAGATGGGGAATTGAACACTGAACAATTTGGAGTTGATTTGATGGAAATCGGAAACATATTAACCGTTTTCATCATGAAAAAACGATGTTGACCTTTTTGTGACCTTGACCTTTGATCCGATCGCTCCCAAAATCTCATGGATTTGTCCTTTCATGATGCCAAACAAATCCAAAACAAAGCCTCTCTGTGTTTTGTTTTTTTGCGTTAAGTTGTCCACAACGCTTTCCGATATATATGTGAATTTGTGTGACCCCCTTGACCTTTGACCCCCAACCGCTGCCTTGGGTGACAAAAGTACTATACCATGTGTCATATTAGAGGATGGGGAATTTAATTTTGAACATTTTGGAGTTAATTTGCTGTAAATCAAAACAAAATTGACAATTTCATCGCGAAAAAACGATTTTGACCTTTTTGTGACCTTGACCTTAACCTTTGATCCGATCACTCCCAAAATCTAATCGATTTGTCCTCTCGTGGTGCCAAACACATCCACAAAATTTCATGACAATCTGCGAAGTGGTTTTTGTGTAATCTTGTCCATAACGCTTCCCAATCAAAAACTCCATTTTGGTGACCCCCTTGACCTTTGACTTCCACAGACTAACTAGGGTTGCAAACACTATACCATACGCTATATCAGTGGATCGGGATTTGAATACTGAACATTTTGGACTTAATTTGATGTAAATCGGAACAAAATTGACACTTTAATCGCAAAAAAACGATTTTGACCTTTTTGTGACCTTGACCGTGACCTTTGATCCGATCGCTCCCAAAAGCTTCGCCTGGCGTCCTTGAGTAACTGCACATCATCTCTGAAAATTTCATGCAAATCGGTCCAGCAGTTTTTGCGCAATGTTGTCCGCACACATATTTACCAATAAATAAATACACAGGGGTCAATACAATACCTTCGTCAAACGAAGTTTGCGAATGTAAAAATGACTGGAGTGCCACACGGCAATGATCAGCCAAATTGCTTTCTCATTTTATTGTTTAGGGTCATACAGGATCGGGCAACCACTACCGGAGTTACATTCAGTGCAGTTCCATGGAGACTGGGGACGCTTTGTAAATTCATTTCCATTTCGCATGCAAAAATAAATATTTAAATGGAATCGGTGAGATTTTCATCAGGACATTGATCTTCAAACGTGGAAACGCTGTGAAGGCACAAGCCCAGCTCCACCCTTCTTCCCACCAAGGGGGGGGGGGGGCACCTGAGATGTGATGTTTGATTGCACAGAGCACCATTGTTTCATGTTTTTACATCAATTTGATTTAGACGTGAACATTTTCATTGCGACATTCACCTTTCACATGTGAAAATAATGTGGTGTAGCAAATTTTGGGATGATTGGCAAAGGGGTTTTGAAACATAAAGAACAAATATTCCAAACAGACATATATATATATATATATATATATATATATATATATATATATATATATATATATATATATATATATATATATATATATATATATATATATATATATACACACACACACACACACTTGTGGTTGGGAGTAAAATCACATGAATCCATATTAGGTTCTCCAACATTTAGTTGAACAAACAATGTCTCAACACCTTGGTCAGCAACACTGACCTTTCTCGAGAGTGAATAAAATAATTATAAATCAACCTGAAAGGGGAGGGCCAAGCTGGACAAACCAATGGAAGTTGGATGATGACTTCCAAACCGAGCCTCAAGCTTCAAGGGCAGTGTGTCTAAAGCATGTCTTCAACCTATTGTCACCATCCTCTTAAGTTTGTTTTGCTTGTAACTTCTGTCATTTCACCTTTTGTCATGTAAAAAATAATCACCTCACTGTTTTGGAGTAAATTTGAAAGTTAAAAAAACGTTTTGTGTTTTTGTTTATTTTATGTTACATTTGTAAGGAAGGGGGAGGGGGAGTTGGGGGGGGGGGGGTAGATAGATATTTCATTACCTGAGAACAGATAGACCTATATAGAATAACATGATTCGTGTATGAGTAGTTAGCCCATCTCAATGTGATTAATTTGGGAAACGTAGCTTAATAATTGTCTGTTTAATGTGCACCATATGGAGGATGATGCATTGTAATAAGTAGTTTGGGATTATCGATAAGACAATCGTAAGTCTTTCCTCTTGTAATCCACCGGGAGAGGGACCGGGTGAGGTTGAGAGGAATGGCAGCTCCGTTGCGAGGGAGAGCGAGGCAGATCGTGATAGGGCTTCTGCTTTAGCAAAGTGCCAGGAGTTTTGAGAGAGGGGGAGGAGTTTTGATCACCTCCTGAACGGCAGAGTTTTGGCACCCCTGAGAAGGGCAGAATTTTCATTGCCCAAAAGAAGGACTGAGTTTTGGGACCTCTGAGAAGAGTGAGTCGTCTCTCGGTAAAGTTTGGTTCAGCACGAAAGGAGATTGGAGATTGTGCCAGAAAGGGAGGTCAGTGGAGAATCACCTGATTTTTTCCTGCCACCTCCTGTTCGTGCCTGGTCTGTGTGTCCTGCTCATGTTCCTACTCTTGCTATGGCCCTGCTTCATTGTTCCTGCCTTTGCCCTGGTTCCTTGTATTTTATTTAAATCAAAAAATTGTGTGCTTCGTTGCCTGCTTGCCTTTTTCATCGTCTGCCTCATTGCCTGTTACTCTCCACTGCAGAGCTAAGTCCTCACCTGGTTTGTTATCTCTTTCCCCTCCCCATCTGTGATTGAATCGGGTGAGCCGTGCCTTAGAATGTATTATCATTGTATGTAATTAGTTATTAATTCCATCTCCATTCCCTTCCTCATTCTAGTGTCGTATCCCTCTGTCGGTTCAATCATCCCCTGTTTATTTATTTGGTCGGGAATAAACCCCATTTGAAAAGAGTTCAGAGCCTCGTGTGCTTCTGCCATTCCTGCGCGTGTGAGCTGCTTCCATTTCGGTTGAATGCAGTTCGAGAGAGTAAAAGCCAATTTGGTCCATCCGTTCAGCATTTGTGTGAATTGGTGTGGACATTGTTTACTGTATTTGTTGTATTTACGTGTTTATTTCAATGTTAATATGCTTCATATTTATTTCACATGTTTATTTAAATTGTGATGTGTTTCGTTTCAGCTGTCACCCACCGTCCTCTATTTTTTTTTGAACCTTACGAACCAAACTCCCCTTTTCTCATCGGTCCTTGGTTTTAACTATCGTGCTTTTAACTATGACTGCATTTTCCTGGAACAGAACCCCCATGATATTTGAGGGTTTACTGCATGTAGCTTTTTGATGCAAGGGTCCATAAAGAAATTTGTATTGTCAAATCCAGTCAATAATTGCAAATTAATTGTAGGATTTCTGATTTCAGGATGGAGAAAATCTTATTTTCACAATGGATATCTCTTCATTATATCAATATTTGTATAAATGAGGGGCTGGATGCTTTTAAACATTTTTGGAGCATATATAATTCTCATGACATCAGACCTATTGTCACCACCTTCTTAAGATTAGATAAATTAGTCCTGAACCTATCTTTTATGTTTGGGGGCAACTATTACAAGCAATGAAAATAAGTAGCCATGGGAACCAAAATAGAACCCTCAAATGCATTCTCTTTGTCAGTTACATCGACAAAACCAGAATGGCATTTGGTAGAGCTCAAACCTCATTCGGTAGAGTGGTTTGTATGGTTTCCTTCCTAAGTCCTACTTCAAAATTGCCTGAATTGCAGGACAACTCATTCCACTCTGTCAGTTCTGCTTGAACAGGCCCATGACTCCATCACCACTTGTCGGATCAACTTCTTTGGCCCGACACTTGTCTTAACCTGCTTTTTCCCCTTATCAACAAAACAGTTGAGAACAGAGCTCGTTTCAGATGACCTTCCATCCGATATCGATTGGACTTCTGCAGGTCAAAAGACCTTTGGCACCAGCATGTGTCCTCTTTTATTCCCATGCATCCATTTCCAGTGATGTGCTTGTGTGTGGAGCAAATGAAAGAGTGCTTTTGCTGAGCTCACACAAAAACGCCAATAACATCACCAATAGCCTTTTCCGCTTTGTTTCTTATTTGGTGTGACTTGGTGAAGCATGGTGGAGGTGAGTGGAGGTATGTGAAATTTTTTTGTTGTTGCACTTCCAAGGCTCAAACTCCGCTGCCTGCATATCCGAGCTCCAAGACCAACCTTAAAGCATTTCTTGACATGGTGTCCAAGATGAGGGTCCCATTCAAATTTTTTTTTTTCCCAGTGGCAGGCAATGGCACATTCTAGTTAGCTGTATCACCTTGCCAAACCAAGTTGCTCTTTCGTGTTCCTTTCGCCTTTGTTTCAAATTTCTTCCAGTTTCACCAATATAGAATTTCACAGTATATACGTGCGCGCGCGCGCGCGCGCACACACACACACACACACACACACACACACACACACACACACACACACACACACACACACACACACACACACACACACACACACACTCACACACACACACACACACACACACACACACACACAATATTTTTATATATTTTTTAAATATTCATGCATTTATATAACTTTATTCAGATATATATATATATATATATATATATATATATATATATATATATATATATATATATATATATATATATATATATGCAGTGCTGACAGAAAGTGGACACCACCTTTAAATTTTTTCACCTTTTGTTGTCTTATAACCTGGAATTAAATTCCATTAAATCAGACTTTTTCCACCTTTATTTACACATCATAACCAACAACTTCCAAGTGAAAAACAAATTCCACAAATTTCAGAAAATTACTATAAAATACAAAACTAGAATATCTTGGTTGGATGTCCACCCCCCTTATCATAGCAATTGTAAATACCTCAGGTGTAACCAATCACCTTGAAATGAACACAAGTTAATTGGCCTCCACATGTGTTAAATTGTAGTGATTCTGATTATTTCAGAATAACATCAGCTGTTCATGTCAGTTTCCTCTGCTGGGTAGTGCATTTCACAGCAAAGACTCAACTATGAGCACCATTTTGCTTTCAAAGTACCTCCAGGATAAAGTTGTGGAAAGGCACAGATTAGGGGATTGGCATAAAACTATTTCAAATGCCTTGAATGTCCTTTGGAGCACAGTCAAGATAATCATTAAGAAGTGGAAGGCAAATGGTACCACCAAGACACTGCCTAGATCAGGCCGTCCCTCCAAAAAGGATGGCCAAGCAAGGAGGACACTGATCAGAAAGGCCACCAACAGGCCAACTGCAACTTATAAAGAGCTACATGCCTTGATGGCTAAGATTGTTCAATGTGCACATGTGACAACAATATCCCAAGCACTCCACAAGTGTGGCCTTTAGGGTGGTAAGAAGGAAGACATTACCTGAAAAAGCCTACCTTGAGTCCCATTTTAGGAATGCAGAAAACCACTCTGGAGTGGTCTGTGCATTGCTGTCCATCAATGCTCCCCACACAACTTGGCTGAGCTTGAACAGTTTTTAACAGAAGAATGGGCAAATATTGCCAAAGCAAGTGTGCAAAGTTAGTGGAGACTGATCCCGACAAACTCACAGCTGTAATTGTGGTCAAAGGTTGCTTCCACCAAGTATTAACTCCCGGGGGGGGGGGGTGGAGGGGGGTGGACACTTTTCCAACCCAAATATTCTTGTTTTGTATTTTAATGAATTTTCTGAAATTCGTCGAATTTGTTTTTCACTTGTAAGTTGTGGGTTACGATGTGTAAATAAAGGTGGAAAAAGTCTGAATTAATGCAATTCAATTCTAGGGTATAAGGCAAAAAAGGTGAAAATTTTGAAAGGGGGTGTCAACTTTCTACATGCACTGTACAAGTTTGTGTGTGTGTGTGTGTGTGTGTGTGTGTGTGTGTGTGTGTGTGTGTGTGTGTGTGTGTGTGTGTGTGTATGTGTGTGTGTACGTGTGTATGTGTGTATGTGTGTATGTGTGTATGTGTGTATGTGTGTATGTGTGTATGTGTGTATGTGTGTGTGTGTATAAATACTATATATATATATATATATATATATATATATATATATATATATATATATATATATATATATATATATATATATGTATGTGTGTTGAAAGTTGTCAAGACCTTACGGAAGTATTTGTAAAGTTCCTTTGTGGACAACACAAATCATTGAAAAGAGTTGTCATAGAGGAAAAAAATACAGCATTCCAAAATGTGTTTTCAACTTTGACTCATGCTGAATGTAGCAAAATATATCCACTAACAGGAATCATGACACTATTTTAACTCCATGTTTTCAATATCTTGGCAGCTATTTGCAATCCACGTTGTGAGAATGGGGGGATGTGTTTGCGGCCTCAGCTCTGCCTCTGCCACAAAGGCTACACTGGACCTTCCTGCAATACTGCAGTTGATCCGCAGACTCACCAGCATGGCAGTGTACTTGCCCATGGAAGCAAGGGTCATGTTCAGAAAAGTTCATCTCGTAGAAATGGAGAGAGACGCCAATCTCCTGGCCTTCAACGTCGGGAGCATACAATGCGGTTTGTGCTTGCAAAATGCATCGTTGTTTATTTACTCGGTCAGAGTTGTTATCCTCAAAACAGGTTAGAATTAAAAAAAATTTAATGGTACAGTTTTCGAGTTTTCTTCATATTTGAAATCCTATCTATTTCTCAATAATGACAGATTTTTATTTTCTTCCTGTCTTGCTTTCAGGAATTTAGTGCTGGGATCTGCCATTTACCCCCATTCAAACTCGTGTCAAGATTGATCGCTAGATAGATTCATATATTGTGAGCTTCGTACCCCCCTCTCTTTATTATAAACATTTAAAATCTAATTTTCATAAGTCCACCTCTAATATACGATGTGAAATGGTAATTAATCATATTGACTAGATTCCAAAGTTTCATGATATTTGAAACTGATACTAACTTCGCTAATTAAAGTTCCTTAGACTTATGTTGTTAAAAAAATTTCTTGTTGTATTAATTGCTGTTTATAGTCAGGTCAATATGTGGAAAATACCCCCCTCAACCCCCCAAAAATTGCTACAAAAGGTTTCTCAACTGATTCGGGTAGGTTTTACTGTACTTTATAACATACTAAAAGTTTACCAAAGTATGACGCCCGGAAAAGTGTTTTTTTCAAGATGGCGTCCAAGATGGCTGCCAAAACCTTTTAATGATCAAAACTCTGTAACTATCAACTCAAATTTGATGATCTTGGTGTCTATTCCGAGGTTTTTGGGGGCAAAGAACACATTGATATCATAAAAAATGATGTTGGCCTTCTATGTAACATCAAAATCCAATATGGCGTCAAAAATGAATACATTATCACCATTTTTATATCACATAGCGTTAGTTAAGATTTTTTGCTGCAGCTGGGATCTTCAATTACCTGTGATCTGCTCATTACTACCTGTGGCAAATGAGCAACCTAGAGGAAAAGCACCCAGACATTTATCGAAAGTTCCTTGATGGTTTTCACATTGTTCGTTGGAGCATTCAGTGCTGGGCAGGGCTTAGTAGTGATCTTGTCATTGAACAAACGTTGATGAGGTCTCTAAAAGAGCACTGGTGGTCTAACTCGCGGCAGTGGGATGACCGAGGACATGCGAAACCTTTGGACCTTATCTGCACCTGTAACATCCGAGTACAACAATGTGATGCAGGATTTCACAGACCTGACCTATACTACAAGTCCGCAACACAAAGACTCAACTGAGGCACACATCAAAAGAGATGCATCTGATCTCGAGAAAATTCGGAAAAAGCTTGCAGCCTGCTCATCCTTCACATCTGATTCTACTCTGAGAAACATTGTCAACGGGATAGTGGCTGGGCCAGATGTGAATGTACATGCCTTTGAATCGGTTGGGAACAAGATCATTGAAGATATAATCGGAAAGTCGGCATTTACTTACAAATTCAAGTGGAAAGACAGAGCCCAAACCCTTGGGAATATCTCTGCTGTGAAGATTGCTCCTGATCGGTACCATTGATCCTGCCCTTCTGTTCCAGCGTTTCCTTGTGGTGTCAAGGTCAGGATATCTTTCCCTTGAAGATGTTTTGATGTATGAACGAAGCCCCTACCCTCCAGCCCTCTTTGAGCTCAGGAACATTCTTCGAAAAGCAGACAAACCTCAGCTTGCTCAGGCAATTCGAGACCATGCTGCAGACTTATCAAGTGAGGCTGTGATGAACTCTATTCCTAAAACAGATTGTTACGTGCTCTATGGTGGCTCTTTGCTCCATCGTTTACCGTGGAAGAAAGGCGACTCATATAATGCAATAGCTGAGTCTTATGCAGACTTCACTGTGAGACATTACGGACTAGCGACAGTCATGTTTGATGGCTATGGTGAAGGTCCCTCCATAAAAGACAACCACATCAGAGACGAGGACAAAACCTGCACCCTATTGTTAGTTTCACTGCAGAAACAGAGTTTTCAGGCAAAAAGGAGAACTTTTTGTCTCGTGACGAAAACAAGGCAGACATGATTGCTCTCATCAGCACAGCACTAACTAAAAGGGGATGCCATGTCATTCAGTCACCAGGGGATGCCGACGTTGATACCGTTAAGGCAACTGTTGAACGATCCCATCATTGCACCACAACATTGGTCGGTGAGGATACAGATTTGCTGATCTTGCTCCTTCATTACTCTAGAACAGACAATGAGATCATCTACTTCCTTTCTGATGCAAACATGCAGTCAAAAGAACACAAAGTGTATAACATTAACCTGTTGAAAGACACTTTAGGAGACGATGTGTGCAATGAGTTGCTCTTTGTACATGCCTACACAGGCTGTGATTCAACTTCAAGGATTTTTGGCATCGGAAAAAAGTCAGCCTTCCGAAAATTAGTGAAATCTGATCCTGTCATGAAGTCCTGTGCTAATGCATTCATCCTTCAAAACAAATCTCAAGAGGACATATCAGATCTTGGAAAAGACCTGATGGTTGCTCTCTTTGGTGGCAAGTCTAATGATATGCTATCATCACTGCGCCATATCATTTTCACCAAGAAAGTGGCAACTGCTCAAGCATTTGTCACTCCGGAACGGCTTCTACCAACATCACCTGCAACAAGATTCCATAGCCAACGTGTGTACTTTCAAATTATGGTATGGATGGGGATGGCAAATGAAATGAACCCAACTGAATGGGGATGGAAACAGGAAAATGGGATATTTAACATCCACCAATGAATGCCAGCAGACGTCTGTTTAATGTCCATTTGTTTAATGTCCAAAAATGTCCGGAACGTCTGTTTAATGTCCATCCGGGGGAAGGCACACATCAAAACAGGTGGTTGATGAATCGCCCCACCTGTGGAACACCAGGGTGTCAGTTTCTTGGGTCAGAATTTGAACCCAGGCGAGACGGCTTGGAAACGAGTGTGTGTACCTCGAGGTTATCCTGTCAGCCCCAATGTCTAACGTCATCGTGCTTTATTGTGAAAAAAACCACATGTGCCGAAACTGGCTGGATAAATTATCATATTGAACCCCTTAACAAATGGAAAAATATTGTTATAAATGAAAACATTTGGCATTCTCAATACGATATCGTTCAAATATGATGCACAGTTCCCAAAACTGGAAATGGGCGACCCATGCAGCATCAAAAAATATAATGGCAAATATTATGGAATGCCATCCCTTTCTTACATGACAAATTAAATGCACCAGAGTACAGTCACAATGGGCTGCCAGGATAGCCTAAAGTTGTGCACTCTCACCCCTGAGCTGTCTGATATAGAATGAACAAGTAAATTCGACATAAAATGTCATAGCCCCCGTTATTTTAGTAATTTTGCTGCATGGAGTTAAAGGGGTAGCCCATATTTATGTAGAACTAAAATTGTCGCCAGTCTACCAGTTGGCCATATTTGATCAGATCACAAAATAAAGTGTGGGGCACATGTATGCCATCATGTACTGTGCTTGTGCCAAGTTTGAACAAGATCAGACCATGCATGTCTAAGAATTGGTTGGGGACACATTTTAGTAAAAAAATGGCCACCAGTTGGCCATCTTGGATGTGATCTTGAAAAAAAAACTGGTGTGCTTATGTAAGCCACTATTCTTCATCTGTGTGCCAAGGTTGAACAACATTGGTAAATGCCTGTCCGAGAAATAGTTGACGACGTGTTCAACATCAGGTTTTTTGTTGTGTTTTTTTACAACTAAAATGGCCGCCAGTCAACTATTGTCGATTTTATGTCGAAAAAAAATGGCATGCACATGGAAGCATAGGTGCCAAGGTTGAACACCATCGGTAAATGCATGTCCGAGAAATGATTGAGGACGTGTTCAACATCGGGTTTTTTTTTACAATTAAAATGGTTGCCAGTCTACCAGTCAGCCATCTTTGATCAGATCACAAAATAAAGTTCGGTGCATGTGTCTGCCATTATGTACTGTGCTTTTGCCAAGCAAGAACAAAATCAGGCCATTCATGTCGGAGAAATGGTTGGGGATATGTTTAAGTAACCAAATGGCTGCCAGTCGGCCATCTTGCATCTGATCTCAGAAAAAAAAACTGAGGTGCATATGTAAGCCATCATTATTTATCAGTGTGCCAAGTTTGAACAATAACGGTAAATGCATGTCTGAGAAATGGTTGAGGACATCATCAACATTGGGGTTTTTTTCACAACTAAAATGTCCGCCAGTCGGCCATCTTTGACCTAATCTCGAAACAAAATGGCATGCATATGTGAGCCATCATTCTTTTATGTTTAAACAACATTGGTAAATGCATGTCCGAAATATGTTAGAGGACGTGTTCGACACCGGGTTTTTTTAACTAAAATGGCTGCCAGTCGGCCATCTTGGATCTGATCTCAAAGAAAAATGACTCGCCTATGTAAGCCATCATTCATTATGGGTGTGCCAAGTTTTGAACTGGTGAAAGTCTTTCTGGTGGAAGATAGTGTCAATCAGCATCAGCAGATGAGAACTATGGAAGAAATCAACAGGGTGTTAATTGAGGTATGTTAGCCACGTTTGGGGGCAAGGGCCAAGGAGAAGCTGACTTTCCGGACATCAGCGTTAATGCGCGAAATGCCAGTTTCTCCTTGCTTTCCATGAAGAATAAAATGGTTAGAGTTACCTGCTGCAAAAGATCACATGATGCTGACATTTCTGGCTTTACCCTCCATTGGAGAAAAAGACTGTTTTGCTCTGACGATTGGTAAAGCGAGAAACGTCAGCACCTTGTGATCTTTAATGGTGGATATAATAAAACAAATTCAACTAGAACATTCAAAGAACACGATACCCTGTGCAGTGTTCAAGTATATACAGGACCTTGACGTTTGCGGGGGTTATGTTCTTGAAAATCCCCATGAACTGCAAATCCACAAACTTAAGGGGTAATGGGGAAAAATAGGATTTGGGACTTCAACTTAAAAATTTGTCCAAACTATACCCTGAATTAACGTATTTGTGCATTGTTTATGTGCTATTTCTTTTCATGAATAAAAGAGTCGTTTAGAACAAAATAAAGTATTATTTTCCTGCATTAAGAACATAAAATGAAGTTTATTTTCTTGAGTTATTATGATCATGAAACTTACCTTTAATAAAAATGATGATAAACTTGATCCAATAATGCGATGGCAATGCTGATGCTGGAAGTTTTGAGAGGATTATTGTTTCAACGGGCCCCATGTTAATTAGGTGAATAAATGTGGAAATTAGCTCATCAACCCATGATTGTTTGAGCACATTGACAGCAATCTGTTAACCTTTTCTCAATAAATTCATCGTGATAAAGTGAATCCATAAATTTGAAATCCACGAACTGCAATGCACTCCTGTACTTGAATTTTAATAAAATAATGATTTAAAAATCGTTTAAAAAATCCGGAATTTTCACGCAACTGCAGTATTCTTATACAGCAACCACCATTATGCACTGCATTAAGACAACATTGAGTTGCAATTTAGGAGATGGAAGCTTTATTGATTATATTCGAACCACAGAATACAGTGTCAATCAGCGTCGTACAAAGCCATATGCCGGTTTCTTCTTCACCCTGATACACGTCATGTTCTCTTGTGCTATATATTGATATATTGCATAGTTCTTGGAAGTATTATGAAGGCAATTTGTGTTCTGCAGTCTTCAAGTATGTAATTCAATTTCAACAAAAGTTTAAAGGCGTATAAATCACTAAATTCTGGGTTTTATCGCCATTTCCCCCAGTGTCTATTACATCACTCCATCTAACACATCACATTAGTTCCACGTGCCTGTTGGTCATGTCCTTTATGACGTCCTTAAAATGAGTTTCCTCTTTGGAATGATTTTCAATTTTGTTTGACTGCCAAGCAGGCAGACAGTAAAAATATTATCTCACTCCTCTACACATGTGCGATCGGGACGAATTCAAGGCCAAGGTATGGTGAAATGGCAGACTTGTCTTCCTATTCATGTTCAAAATATAACATTCAATTTAAATAAGTTCATCTTTGATCATAAACTGATCAGACGGATGGACGGACGGACGGACGGGTGGACATGAACCAATTGCTTAACTCCACCTTTCATTTTGCATGCGTGGGGTAAAAAAATTAAGAAAAATGTGCCTCCAAATAAAAAATTAACTCCATCTACCCTGCTAATCTAGTACTACACAAGCAAAAGCAGATCCAGTCTCAGGTGATGTTTCACCTGTTTCCCAGCAGGCTTACTCAGGCCATACACCACAAGTGTCAGCCTGTGTCCACTTTTATTCCTGGGGTGACGATTCATTTCCTGTCAAATGCCGGTGTGAGGGGTCAATTGAGGAGTGTTTTTTTTTTATTGTGCTGATTGCAAAAAATGCCAATTGTATAATCGATGGTCTTCCTGAATGGATGAAGAGTTGTGACACTCATTTGCTGAGCCATAGATTTAAGTATCGTCGGCATAGATTAGTGATCATGGTCGGTAGATCATTGATAAACAACAGGAAAAGAGTAGGCCCGAGCACACTACCATGCAGGATTCCACTTTGTACTTTTTGTCCAATCTGACTGAGTTATTTGCAACTCCACATTGCACTCTATCCAACAAGAAAGCTTTATTCCATTTCAGTTATGTGTCTGATTCCTTGGGCATACGATTTATGTGCAAGCCTTTGGTGGGCATATTTGAAGGCCTTGCAGAAGTCAAGAAAGAAGACATCACCTCCATTGCCTTCATCGATATTCCAATTGCCTGAGAAGCTGGGTGGCACAAGAGAGGCCCTTTCTGAATCCGTGTTGAGCATCTGTGAAGAGTTCCGAGTTGATATGGCCGTTTTTTTAGATCCTCGTGGAGGATCTCTAAGTCTTACTCACGTTGTTGTTCTTCATCTTCTTCTTGTGGACTTTTTTGTTTCACAGCCTACAGTTTTCATCGAAACTTCCTGAAACTTGGCATATATATGTAAAAATACCCTGCGCAGACAGTAACCATCTCCGATTTTGAAAATTCCTGCGAGAAAAAAAAGTTATGACGTCAAAATATCTCCGCTAATGGAAATCGCCTAAAAAATTATCTCCGAAACGAGGCAAGCTTTATGAATTCTGTTTGTGGGAATCGAACAGGACATTAGCAGAGATGAATTACCGCACATACGATACATCACTATGACGTCATTCCTATTTTTTGACATTCTTTGTTTCACAACCCAGAGTTTTCATCAAATCTTCATGAAACTTGCCATGTATATGCAGAAAGCCCACGCGCAGGCAGTAACCATCTCCGATTTTGGAAATTCTTCCGAGAAAAAAAGTTGACATCATAATATCGCCGTTAATGGAAATCGCCTATACCATTATCGCCAAAACTCGGCAAGCTGTTTGAATTTTGTTTGCGGGAATCAAGCTGGGCATTAGCACAGATAATTTATCATAAACCTGATACATCACAATGACGTCATATTCGTTTTTATGACGTCATCATTAAGGGGATGAGGATCTTTGCTCATTTGAGCTTGTTATTTTTGTTTCTCAAAATGTTGTGTCAAAGTGAAGTATAAGATGAGGGATTTTTTTTATTATTCTTACACCATACAGTTACCAACGTTGAATTTTTGGTAACATTTTGGGAATTTATTTTGGTAACCAGAAAAGAAGAAAGGATTTATTCACACATTCAAATTTCCAAAAATAGTAAATAATGATATTTATGTCAACCAATCACACAATTCTCCACAATTTGGCAGCAGAGTTTCAACAAAACTCTTCGAAATTATGCACCCTAAAGACATAAATGTGGACAAATAAATGAAACAATACCAGACTTAATCAGACAAACACAGCCAACTACCTTGGAGGAAGTGACAACTCCCCAGGGCACCCTGGAAGTTATGTCAACGATTTAAAACCATAAATTTCGAATTAAATTTTGATGCCAAAGAGGAAGTGTATTCTTGACACCTGACACATATTTCACCAAAACAATGTGATTTGTGAGGTTAAATGCTTCAAAACATCAAGGTCATGGAATACCACTGATAGTGCCTTTCACATACTGCAACTAAGCTGGAAATACATTTTAAGTTAAAAAAAAATTCTTTCATAAACCTCTTTATCTGTATCCTAAACAGGGTGGATGCTTGC
>NC_140962.1:63379139-63384139 GCF_056783735.1 Eptatretus burgeri
TTATGATTAATATAATGATCAGCATTGTGGCATGTTTTGATAGTTTATTTAACAGTAATAATTAAACTATAATTATTAGATAAAGTACACTGAAACGTCTCCACCTCAGAGTGTGCATAAATGTCTGGAATTTGCTGGAAGATTCAACCTCTATCCATAATGCTCAAGTAAAATTCCAGAAGGATGATGTAATTTTGTCGGCTCGTTAAATTGAGATCCTTGCGGTAATGATGTCATGGATGGGACAGTCATGGGGTAATATTAGCCAGTGCTGAACCACAATTTTGCTGATGAGTGAACAATCTTGAACCTTTCCCAGTGAGTTTAAAAGACACCAGCCTTGCTTCTCGGATTCATGTTTCAGCCACTTGGAGAGAGGTGTTTTCTGTTTTTTTTTTCTGGCATCTGTAAATCAAGTTGTGCACCAAAATTAAATCTGCAATTGAACTTTTAATTTTTAGACCCATTTAGTCTGCACTGTTGCTTGGGCTCATTCATAATTTTAACACTTCAATCAACACTCTATTGTAAAAGGCACCACCATGGGGTGATTGGTCTGACACTGAGCACTTCTTCATTCATATTGCAGTGCAAGGCTGCAGGGTAGCATTATTGGCTGAGGGCACTGGCTGTGCCACTGATGCAATGCCCTCTGTAGGTTGGAAAGGAATTTGGAATTTGGCTTGGGTGCCAGCGATAGCTCACCTACTCTTCGTGAAGATCACCATGGGATCTTTAACATCCACCAACGAATGCCAGCAGACGGGGCACCCGTTTCACGTCCACTCGAGGGACGGTGCACACAATGATGAATCACCTTGCTTGTGAAACACCGGGATGATAGTATATAGCTTGGTTGGTATTCAAACCCAGGGTAGACAGCTTAGAATGAGCTTGCATACCTCAAGGCCATCCTATCAGCCCATTTTGAGCACTGAGTAGTCTTCATCTTGTATATTGGATGCAACATGAAAAAATATATATGAAGAGGAAATTTTCCCAATAATCATGGAAACTGCAATTGTCCAAATATAAATGCCGTGATTCAAACAGGATAACAGGTTGTATGCATTCGTTTAAAGTGTGTCAGGGGAGAGTGTGAGAGGGAGGTGAGCTTGCAATGTGTAGTGAACCACTGAGCAGGAGTGGCATGGTGGGAATACGAGGAAGCAGGAGCATAGCAAAGATTGGTAGCACCCAGGGTCGGGAACTTACCTTGCTCCCCCTCTGTTTCAGTTCTGCTGTTGAAACACATCCTGGCTTCAATAGCAGAACTGAAACCCTTCGTCAGATTAGCATACCTCAATGGTTAATGCCAGAAACTTCAGGTTCTCATCGCTTCCCACAGTGGTTAGCATACTTCAATCAACGTCAATCCATTGTTCTACCTGTCCACCAATGGTGATCGACACTAGCCTTCATGACCAAGGCTCGTTCTTAATTCTGCACTGTAAAAAATTTTACGTTGTTTTCTATTACAAGGTGTTTCATAAAAATGCAACCCAAAGTTGTTTTTATAATTTTGGATTTTCCATTGAAACAACATGAAACTTATACAATCAGAATCATCATAATATGTAGAATAAAGCAACACACAAAAATAAAACTAGTGCTTTCACAGGACAGTTCACAAATATGTTCTAAATGGCTGCCCTGCTGCAGCAGGCACAAGTGGATCCTCCTGATGGAGTTGTTGATAACTTGGCTGCATTCCTCAACCAGATTAGCTTTGATGTTGGTGGCAATTGCATTTTTGAGTCCTCAATAGTCTGAGCCCTGAGGTCTCCCCTAGTATACTATCCTTCAAGTAACCCCAAAGATTGAAGTCAAGGTGGGTTGAGATCTGGAGAATATTGTGCCCATTCAACACCTGTCCTTCCAGAGATGATCCAATCACTGAATTTCTGTTGTAGCCACTGTATCGATTTGTTGGAAGTGTGAGATGTGGGCCCATTTTTCTGAAACCATTGCCCAGCCCCGTTGATGTGGCACTTCCTTGCTAATGCATCCCAGAACTTCTGGATACTTTCAAGTACCGTTCAGGTTACCAATTTCCCTTCTTCATCTTGAAACCAGAAATGCCCAATGATGCCAGATTTGCTTCCGGAAACCCATGCAGTGCATTACTGGCTGTGCAACAGCCTTTCAAGAACTTCATCAGAACTATAACCCCAAACACATTGTATTTGGAGTTAACATGACCCCTTCGAAAGTGAGCCTCATCAGAAAGCCACACATTACTCAGAAAATTTGGATTCCTACGTATGTTTGTCCTCAAAATATTCACACATCGTCACACGAAGTTGTTTATCATTATCTGTTAGTTTTTGTTTCACTTGAATGCAATACCAGTACATTTTTAGTTCCTGCTTCAGAATTATTTGTGTACTTCATAAAGATAAGTTCAATTCTTGAGATCGATGATTCAGCGATTTCCTGGGGCTCCTCAAAACTGCTTCATGGACTGCTTCAATGTTTTCTCGTGATCTTGCAGTCCTCATGTGACCAGACTTTGAACAATTAAGATCTTGTTACTGTCTGTCCCATGGGACTTAAACCTCTTTATTTATAAAAAAATATATAGACTTATCTGAGGTTTATCTGGTCTCAAACTTCTTTCTGAATAGTGTTTGAGTTTGTTCAAATGACTTTGTGGCACAATAAGGCTCCACAATAAAGATCCTTTGTTCAATTGTCCATGCCATCTTCAAAATTAACAGGATGTCTCTCTGATGTTTGCAGTTTTTCCTCCAAACGATGCTTCATACAAACCTGCAATAAACATTTTTTGTATTAAAAAATAATAATGTCACATATAGTAACTCTAATAAGGTTTCCTTTTTAATGAAACACCCTGTATCACTCTTGTATAAGGAACTTCTACATAATACAAATGTATGCATAAAATGTGCGATAAGGTGTAGAGTATTTGTTAAAGAAAATAAAGTGAGGGGAGAGAATGTAAAAGAAAAGAGAAGGGATGGTATGGGTGTGCTGAAGCAGGAAGGAGAGAAATGGAAAGAGGTCAGTGGGTGGCAGGAGTAAGGTAAT
Organism: Eptatretus burgeri; assembly: GCF_056783735.1. Lineage (NCBI taxonomy): Eukaryota > Metazoa > Chordata > Myxini > Myxiniformes > Myxinidae > Eptatretus > Eptatretus burgeri. The sequence continues at coordinate 63,382,191 of NC_140962.1, forward strand.
TAGAGTGAAGGCGGATATATGTGGCATGTTCGGAAGGAAAGGGGAGTCAACAATGTACCACATATTGCATGTGTAAAATTTTACAATTTACTTTTTGCAGAGAACCTCATGATGCCCATTCCAAAAAGAATCAAAGTTGTCTTTACGCCAACAATTTGCAAGCTTCATTGCTCTGGGGAGAACTGCAGAACGAACTGCTCCAAAGGCAATGTTACTACAATTATCTCTGAAGATGGTCAGACGATCTTTCCAGAAAAAGGCGCAGGGTTCAGAGTGTGTATGTATTTTATTTTTTTTTACCCTCGCATCTATATTACTTCGCTGATTGGTTTAATAAAAAGTCCGCATGTTAGACTTCACAAACATATTGCATGTCTATCTGTGAATGTCAGTGAGGATGTAAAATGAAGTAAAACCGTGAAAAAGGATATTTTATAACACGTAATTGTTGTTGGTGTTTGTGTGCTCCTCTCACATGGGTTGATGAATGCATGTCTTTCATATAGTAGTTTGTTTATTTAGTGCAGTGAGATAAAATAAATTGCTGTGAATATAGGACTTTCAGAATGATGTATGAATGCAAAACGAGGCTTTTAGCACATGCACTGTGTGTGCATTTTCAGTGACTCCCTTCTGCTAGCCGGGCACTTTTAACCTGTCGCCGTTCGGGTGAAATCTGGAAGTCAAATTGACTTTTGAAAATGATTTTTAGCATTTAAACGAAAGAGTGAAAATTATGAAATGGTTAATCATAATTGTTGTGTTCCTGGATGCATTTCAAACTCATGAAACATAGAAAATACGAGAAATATCTGTGGATGAGAGGTGCCGAGTACCTAACATTTCCTATTAATACAAGTGAGTGGTTGCAGTCACACATATACACACAAACAAACACACACACGGACAGATGGGGGCTTCTCCTTTTTGCAATAGATGCAAAAGTATGGTATAATTTCTCTTGTGGCCCCAGAACCAAACAAAAATATAGATTGATAATAGCCCACAAAGTTCCCACAGCTCCCACTCCCCTTCCTCACCCACTGCCCCCTCCCACCACTAACTTGAATAAGAGTAAATATTTTAGTAGTTATGATTTCAAACTTACCCTGTGGATTCACAAGCCCCAGACATGACCCTCCCATCAGTGGTGTCCCAGACCAGACATGGTGTCTCCCTCAGGGAAGTCTGCTTGTTATATCTGGCTCTCACATAAATATAGCTGGCACAAGATTTGTGTATTTTCATGTCACGAAGATGTTCTTTGTCGACAAGTTGGTAACCATTATTTTGTTGGTAGTGATGCTCAGCATCGTCTTTCTAATTGCAGATGTCCATTAAATAAATCACCAAACCTGCCATGTTCAGAGGAGGCACTCCCGCAAGGTTCAAAGTCCACTCCCTGGCAGCAATTGTTTAGTGTTGGGGTAGCAAGTGCCCATCCACAGTTATTCAGGCCTTGCACCAGTCCACGTCGTTGGGAGTCTGCATTACTGGCAGCTGCCAGATCTCAGAAAGGTCTCCAACTCATTTGTTTTGCAGAGGCACTCCAAGTATTGTCGGGTTCTTTTAGAAGTTCTGTAAGCCATTTTAAGTAACAACACTTGTATTGCATGCACAATATACATTAGTGTGCCCCAATGACCACTGTTGATAGGGGTTTCTGCGCATGCACGCAAAGCGTTTTTCGGCGGATTACATAGTTTCTAAAATCGCCAAACTGTTGATCATTCTTGGGCACTCAAATGCAATCAACTACTTAAATAACATTGAACTCAGACGTTAACCATGTTGAACATTTCATTTTGTACAATTACAAGATTATATGCAAAGATGCAGAAGAATTGGATGTCAGCTTCTTGAAGGTGGACACATGATCCTCAGAGATTATGGCACGTGCGAGAAGGAAGGAATGGGCGACCAGGGTACGGAGGCACATGTGTTGTACT
>NC_140962.1:63389139-63391639 GCF_056783735.1 Eptatretus burgeri
AGTTGAGTTCCCCATGGCAGTCTTTTTGGACCAGTCGAGCCTGGGGTTGGCTTGGGATCTTAGGGTCCTGAGTTTGAGCCCCGTTGGCTGCTGAATTAACACCAGGTGGGGTTGACTCAGCCTGTCATACTTCTGAGGTCGGCGAAATGAGTACCGGTGTACTGGTATGGGGCACAGCATCACCTGCCCAGGCGCTCCAACAAAATGATAGCTACCCAGCAGCCAAGCTGCCATATGCAAGAAGAAGGACCAGTGTTGTTCCTCATCTATATTTAATGACCTCTCAAATGATCTGGGAAATCCTCTTGCTTTTTGAAGATGACTACATACTGTTTTACACTACCATATTCCTCTACTGGGCAGATATCTCCATGGATCTGGAAATGATGAGACTTTGTTCTGATAAATGGAACATGTCCTTCAATCCTGTAAAATCTCAGTCTCACCCTTTCACTCAAGAATAATCATCAAACTAACCTACATCTATTTATTTGGTCATCTAATGGAAGAGGTAGTCTCATTAACTTTTTGGCCTCACCATCAGCCATGACCTTTTGTGAGCCAAGCATGAAGCAATGTTGTCCTCCAATTCGAGCCACAGACTGGGCATCCTCCATTAATTCAATTCTTTCCGTGGAAAAACACAGCTATTCAGTCTACAAAGCCTTTGTAAGTAACTTAATGGAGTACTGCTTTCTGCTATGGGCTGGCAGCCGAGCATCACATATTTCTCTGCTGGATTCTTTGGAATCAAGAGCTCTCAAGATTATTGGAATCTCCTGTGATGAGGCTGAAGCACAAGAGTTTTTTGCTCTCACAGCGTAGGGAGGTCAGCAGTCTGTTCTCTCCCATCTATTCTCCATTATTGGTCTCTCTTCTCTCTCAGTCTTCTGACCCTCCATGTGATTGCAGGAAAGGATATTTTATATGTACCAGAATACATGCATTCTTTCAGAAATGCCATGCTGATTAAACTTCCAAAATCCAGGCGGACTGCACACTTCAACTCTTTTATTACTTACTTCTCTCGTTTTTGGAACCACCTTCCAGAAGCTGTTCTATCTCACTCTTCCCTCCACTTCTGAGCCTTACTACACCTGTTCAGGCTTGTTATTACCCTCTCCTGCAATTACCCTCTAGTTACCTCTGCCACCGAAGGTGGACTGAGGTTATGTTTTCACCCCTATCTGTTTGTCTGTTTCTTTGTCTGTTTGTCTGTTTCTTTGTCTGTTTGTCTGTCTCTGAGCAGGATATCTCAAAACGTTGTTGATGGATTCAGACAAAACTTGGTGGACATGTTGGGTGTGTGACAAGGATGAATTGTTTTGATTTTGGTGAAGATCCAGATCTGGGGTCGTATGTGACAATTTTCTAATTTTTTTCAAGAAATCGGGCCAAAAACGATATATAGCATGATGTTTCAAAACATTGTGGGTGGATCATGACAAAACTTGGTGGATGAGTTAGGGAGGTGGCAAGAACAAGCCTATTAGATTTTGGTGTGTGACGATGACGAATGGTCCGGATGCAGATCCGGCCTTTCAGTGGGATAGAAAATGTAAACTGTTCAGGTTGGTGGGGGTATCCGCTCTACCGAGTGCCATCCTAGTTTGTACTGCGTTGCACCCTTTGGTTGTTTCTCACTATTTTCTCTTTTTGTCTGTTGATCCATTACTCCATGGTGTTCTGCTCTTCCATGATCCTCAGTACCGATATTAAAACGCATTAAAATTAAACACATGATATAATTTATTCCTGTAAATAAAGCCTTTATTTTAAATACATGTAATAGAAAACACCTTGTTAATCCCAATATTCCAGCACATAATATTGATTTTTTTACCTTTAGCCTATTAGCCCAACCCTCTGACTGATGAACTCTCAAAGTTACTTCTTCATGCTCACTCTTTTATCCTTCACTTCTAACGTCTATGGAGCCACCTTCAAGAAGCTGTTCTGTCTCGCTCTTCCCTCCAGCACTTCCAGCAAGCAATGTACCACCACCATCTCTTGTCATCCCCAGTTCTAACCCATGCCCATTATTACCCTCAGTAACCTTTCCTAACCCATACAACCATATTACCTGCCAATTTCAGTGTTTCCTCCCCTCCTCCCTCTCCTCTTTGCCTGCTCATTCTTTCTCTTGGTGCTTGTCCCACTCTCAGTTCTGCTTTGCTCTTCCATGAGCCCCTGAAAAAAGCAAAAGCCCAAGTTCATCACAATGCCACCAAATAGGTCACATGAATCCACTCATTTTTATATTTCTCGGCAGGTTTCTATTTCTATATTTCTTCCTATATCGATGATGTGTAATTCATTTCTTACTAAAAAAAAAATATTGAACTGATTTTCACTCTGAAGTTAAGTGCTTCAGGTGCCAAAATAAGAGGGCCTTCTGTGGGGATGATGTTTTTGGATGCCTTGAAGTAGCCAGGGCCACGCCTGACCTTTTTTCCTCCATCTTCTCATATACCTTTACGTAAGGTTACTCCCTTTCTAA
>NC_140962.1:63396639-63409139 GCF_056783735.1 Eptatretus burgeri
TGAGGTCAAACATCCAAAACATTCGATTTTTGATGGTTTGGTGCAGAATCATTGCAGAAACTTCTGGTTTGCGTCGCCACTTTCTCAAGAGACAGCTTTTATTAGACAAGATCAGAGGTCAAGTTGACGATTTCGTAAGTACCAGTCTATGACTGCTTGTTTGTTTGTTTGTTTGAAGGCACGATAACTCGAGAACGGAAGAAGCTACCAATGTCAAATTACACCACGTGATTCAGGAGGCTGATGGCTAGTGCTGATTAGATTTTGGTCAAAATCGGTCAAAGGTCAAGGTCACAGTGAGGTCAAACATCCAAAACATTCGATTTTTGATGGTTTGGTACAAAATCATTGCAGAAACTTCTGGTTTGCGTCGCCACTTTCTCAAGAGACAGCTTTTATTAGACAAGATCAGAGGTCAAGTTGACGATTTCGTAAGTACCAGTCTATGACTGCTTGTTTGTTTGTTTGAAGGCACGATAACTCGAGAACGGAAGAAGCTACCAATGTCAAATTACACCACGTGATTCAGGAGGCTGATGGCTAGTGCTGATTAGATTTTGGTCAAAATCGGTCAAAGGTCAAGGTCCCAGTGAGGCCAAACATAATTTCGTAAATTCATGTGGAGAAATGGAGTATTTTTGCTTCGCTCGACGTTACGAGTTCGTTTTAACTTCGATTTTAATTTTGTCTTCGGTTTTTGCGATCGCTTAGGATGCTTAAAACACGGTTGTCGAAATTCTGGTAAAAATCGGATGTTTTGGAGACGTTTTAAGATTGTATAAAAAATATTTCACTCGACGCATCACGGGTCGTCCCATGATGCAGTGCGCTCGAGCAGACGCGTCGTTGAGTTACGTTAAGGTATAATTGCATGGAGAAATGGAGATTTTTGCTTCGGTCGACGTTACGATTTTTGATGGTTTGATACAGAATCATCGTCGAAACTTCTGGTTTGCGTTGCTACCTTCTCTCGAGACAACTTTTATTAGACAAGGTCAGAGGTCAAGTTGACGATTTCGTAAGTACCAGTCTATGACTGCTTCTTTGTTTGTCTGTGTGTGTGTGTTTGTGTGTTTGTTTGTAGGCACGATAACTCGAGAACGGAAGAGGCTACCAATGTCAATGTACACCACGTGATTCAGGATGGTGATGGCGAGCGCTGATTATATTTTGGTCAAAATCTGTCAAAGGTCAAGGTCACAGTGAGGTCAAACATAATTCCAGAAATTCATGTGGAGAAATGGAGTATTTTTGCTTCGGTCGACGTTACGAGTTCGTTTTAACTTCAATTTTAATTTTGTCTTCGGTTTTTGCGATCGCTTAGGACGCCTAACACTCGGTTTCAGAATTCTGCTAAAAATCGGATGTTTTGAAGACGTTTTAAGATTGCATAAAAAAATATTTCACTCGCCGCGTCACGGCTTGTCACATGGTGCAGCGCGCTCGAGCAGAGGCGTCGTTGAGTCACATAAAGGTTTTGCGTGTGCGCGCTGACGGTGTTTTCGATAAAGATGGTGTTTAAAAGTCATTTTTTATCCCAATAAAGGTTATCGTCGCATGCCTGACTCGCTAAGCCGTCGGATTATGTAAAGATTGTTGGTGGATGGCCAAATATTACGGTTTTTTGACTTTGATAAAATAATATTAAATAATTGCGTGGAGAAATGGAGATTTTTGCTTCGGTCGACGTTATGATTTTTGATGGTTTGGTTCAGAATCGTCGCAGAAACTTCTGGTTTGCGTCGCTACCTTCTCTTGAGACAGCTTTTATTTGACAAGTTCAGAGGTCAAGTTGACGATTTCATAAGTACCAGTCTATGACTGCTTGTTACTTACGAAATCTAAAGATTTTGTAAGTATATTGATGACTTCCGTCCTGTGTGTGTGTGTGTGTGTGTGTGTGTGTGTGTGTGTGTGTGTGTGTGTGTGTGTGTGTGTGTGTGTGTGTGTGTGTGTGTGTGTGTGTGTGTGTGTGTGTGTGTGTGTGTGCGCGTGTGTGTGTGTGTTTGTAGGCATGATAACTCGAGAACAGAAGAAGCTACCAATGTCAAATTACATCACCTGATTCTGGAGCGTGATTTTTAACGCTGATTAGATTTTGGTCAAAATCGGTCAAAGGTCAACGTCACAGTGAGGTCAAACATTCGATTTTTGATGGTTTGGTACATAATAATTGTGGAAACTTCTGGTTTGCGTCGCTACCTTCTCAATAAACAGCTTTTATTCGACAAGCTCAGAGGTCAAGTTGACGATTTCGTAAGTACCAGTCTATGACTGCTTGTTACTTACAAAATCTTTAGATGTATATTGATGACTTCCGTCCTCTGTTTGTGTGTGTGTGTTTGTGTGTTTGTTTGTAGGCATGATAACTTCAGAACGGAAGAAGCTACCAATGTCAAATTACACCACGTGATTCAGGAGGGTGATGGCTAGCACTTATATTTTGGTCAAAATCGGTCAAAGGTCAAGGTCACAGTGAGGTCAAACATCCAAAACATGATAACTCGAGAAAAGTTACCACAGGTATTGTTGACAGAGCGTGAGTTTGGAAGATCGAGGTAAGTCGGTGGAATTTGTGTGTCAATTCCTCGAGTTATGGCTGTTTTAAAAATTTCAGTGTTAGCACCCATGGTGCAGAACGCCTTGCCTAGTTGTAGGCCGCATTATGTTTTCGATAAAGATGGTATTTAAAACTCATTTTTCATCCCAATAAAGCTTATCGTCACATGCCTGACTCGCTAAGCCGTCGGATGGTGTAAAAATTGTTTGTGGATGGCCGAATATTACGGTTTTATGACTTTGATAAAATAATGTAAAATAATTCCGTAAATTCCTGTGGAGAAATGGAGTATTTTTGCTTCGGTCGACGTTAAGAGTTCGTTTTAACTTCAATTTTAATTTTGTCTTCGGTTTTTGCGATCGCTTAGGACGCTTTACACTCGGTTGTTGAAATTCTGGTAAAAATCGGATGCTTTGGAGACGTTTTAAGATTGCATAAAAATATTTCACCCGCCGCGACACAGCTCGTCACGTGGCGCAGCGCGCTCGAGCATACGCGTCATTGAGTCACGTAAAGGTTTTGCGTGTGCGTGCTGATGTCATCGTGCTCGCCCTGGCATTCTTTCGAGTTGGGGGGGCCGTCGAGTGTGACCTTTACGTTACGTTAATCTGCGGTAACTCGAGAACGCAAGAAGCTACCAATGACAAATTACACCACCTGATTCAGGAGGGTGATGTCTAGCGCTGATTAGATTTTGGTCAAAATCTGTCAAAGGTCAAGGTCACAGTGAGGTCAAACATCCAAAACATGATAACCCGAGATCAGAAGAAGCTACCAAGGTCAAATTACACCACGTGATTCAGGAGGGTGATGACTGGCGCTGATTAGATTTTGCTCAAAATTAGTCAAAGGTCAAGGTCACAGTGAGGTCAAACATTCAATTTTTGATGGTTTGGTACAGAATCATGGTAGAAACTTCTGGTTTGCATCGCGACCTTCTCTCGAGACAGCTTTGATTAGACAAGGTCAGAGGTCAAGTTGACGATTTCGTAAGTACCAATCTATGACTGCTTGTTACTGACGAATTCTTTAGATTTCATAGGTATATTGATGACTTCCCTCATCTGTTTGTGTGGTTGTGTGGTTGTGTGTGTGAGTGTGTGTGTTTGTTTGTGTGTGTTTGTTTGTAGGCACGATTTACTCGAGAACGGAAGAAGCTACCAATGTCAAATTACACGACTTGATTTAGGAGGGCGCTGGCTTGCGCTGATTGGATTTTGCTCAAAATCGGTCAAAGATCAAGGTCACAGTGAGGTCAAACATCCAAAACATGATAACTCGAGAACGGAAGAAGCTACCAATGTCAAATTACACCACGTGATTCAGGAGGGTGGTGGCTAGCGCTGATTACATTTTGGTCAAAATCGGTCAAAGAGCAAGGTCACAGTGAGGTCAAACATTCTATTTTTGATGGTTTGCTACAGAATCATTGTAGAAACTTTTGGTTTGCTTTGCTACATTCTCCAGAGACAGCTTTTATTAGACAAGATCAGAGGTCAAGTTGACAATTTCGGAAGTACCAGTCGATGACTGCCTGTTTGTCTGTTTGTTTGTGTGCAGCATATCTCAAAAAGGTGTGGACGGATCCAGGTGAAATTTTGTGGACAGGTTTGGTGTGTGACAAGGACAACCTGATTAGATTTTGGTGAAGATCCGGATCCGACTACTAGAATTTATAAAGTGATTCTTCTCCATTGAGAGACAGGGCAGAACCGATATATAGCACGATATCTCAAAAAGTTGTGGACGAATTCGGATGAAACTTGGTGGACAGATTGCGGGTGTGACAAGGACAAATTGTTTCGATTTTGATGAAGATACAAACCCAGGTCTGGATACGAGAATTATTTATTTTTTTAAGTGATTCTTCACCATTGAGAGATCGGGTCAAAAGCGACATAGTACTGGAAAGCATGACATTTCAAAAATGTTTTGTGCCCGATATGTTCTCCTGGATCGGGCATTATATGGCGGAGGCAGGCGCTCTACCGAGTGTCCTTCTAGTTTTAAGTGTGTTCATTCTTGAAGTCAACTATGGTGAAAAGTTGAATCCGTTCACTTACTGATGAACACGAAAATTGTTGAATACATCAGTCTCGCTGTGAACTAACATATATATATATATATATATATATATATATATATATATATATATATATATATATGTATATATATATATATATATATTGCAATTTGTTTGGTAATGAAAATCCGATCCAATCGGGGCTTGAATCTCACACAAGGATATAATGGTCCCACCAATCAATATATATATATATATATATATATATATATATATATATATATATATATATATATATATATATATATATATATATATATATATATATATATATACACATACATACACACACATTTATAGATAGTGTGACAATACTTCTCTGTCTGTGTTGACCTGAAATAGAAAGTGTTGATATGATGACAAAATATTTGGCACGATCAAATACAGCCCGTCGTTTCACTGATTGGGACAATAAGGAGGAGGCGAGAGAGAGAGGTTGACATTGACTTAGACAGACATAGACATAGAGGAAAAAAAAGGGACAGGCGTGAGATGGAGGTGAGGTTAGCAAAGAGTATGATATGTGATACTTTATGACCAAACACAAAAAAAGCAAAAAAACGTCAGAACAGCTGTACACACAACGACACAACAAAGTTTGTGAAGTAATCCGCTTGCATATCTGCAAAAACTTTGATATTCCAGTTCTCGAAAATTTGTGGGAAGAACCAAAAGCAATCTCTGAAAACATTGAAGTACTGCTCACGTACGACATAATGATCCCATGGAGCGTTGCGACCAGATATCATACTTCGGTACAAAAAAAAAAAACAAGAAGAAGGCATTGCTAATAAACGTGTTAATACCAGTGATTTTGGATTAAACGATGCATAAATCAAGAAAATGACCAAATACCAAGATCTCAAGATTGAAGTGAAAAGATCCTGAAAGCTGAAGAATACCAGAGTTGTACCAATGATCGTTGGAGCTACGGGAATGATGACAAAGAAGCTCACAGTGATATTAAATGCCATCCCTGGGAATATCACAACAAACAAACTGCAGTTGGAAGCTTTCCGGGGCTCAGTGATGATCCTGAAGAGAGCCCTCGGCACAAAACTTTGAAAACAGAAAACTTCACAGCTTGGTCCATGAATCGTGACCCCTTACCAAAACGAAGGTGGATACTTTGAGCCCACCTTGGCACGTCTTTGTTTCACCTTCTGAAACCCACCCACATGTGGATATAGCAAGCAACAGCAACTTGCACGTACACATATACACACACATAAACACACGTACACATATTGAGACTTGGGAGGGCTCCATTCCACTTTCTGAAACCCACAAAGGGAGATAACAACACACACACACACACACACACACACACACACACACACACACACACACACACACACACACACACACACACACACACACACACACACACACACACACACACACACCAAGTTCCATGATGGCAATACAGTTTATATACATGCAAACATGTGCAAATATACACACACATAAACTACATAAAAATGACAAACACAAAGATTTACCTTTAAACAGAGTTCTTTGAAAGAGGAATTCAAGTGGGAAATGAGCAAAATTCAGTTGAAAAATATATCAAAGTACAAAACACAAAATGTCGATCAATGCTCTCTGCCTTCACAACCCAATCATGCAAAACACGTTGTCGGATGGACCTTATTGTATGTATATATAAAGGAGAAAGAGGACATCTTTTCTTTGTTCGAAAAGAGTTCATGGGAGTTTCGTGTGAAGAGTCCCATGGTAGGGCTGAGTTCGTGGGAGTCCCATGGTAGGGCTGAGTTCGTGGGAGTCCCATGGTAGGGCTGAGTTCGTGGGAGTCCCATGGTAGGGCTGAGTTCGTGGGAGTCCCGTGGCAGAGTTTGTGAAGAGTTTGTGTGCTGAGTCCCGTGGGAGGAGTGAGCTTTTTTTTGCTTCGGAGAGAGCAATCGTTCATCCAGCGGGTCCTGCTTGCTTGAGACCTTCGGAAGCTTTTTGCTTCGGCTGGCTCAGTGAGCTTCGGCTGCTGCTTTTTTTTTCGGTTGTTTTGGAAGGAACTTGAGCCGGTTGTTCTGCTCGAGCTGCGAGTGGAGGCTCCTTCCTCTTCTTCCTCTTCTTCCTCTTCTTCCTCTTCTTCTTGGTTCGTGGAGCTTGTCGTTCTCCATTTTGTTTCCCGGCTTGGTGCGACGCGTCGGCCTCTTCTTGGAGTTGGTTCCTCAAGGAAGCGACGCATCGACAGGAAGGATCGGCGCCTCATCTCACCGGCACGTGTTGAGAAGTGCGGGAGGATTCGCGGAAGCTCGGGAAGGATCGCGGCGATTGGATCCAGCTCGCTCTCGCTGGAGCCTGGGTCCGGACAAGTTGAAGACCACACGAGGTGGAAAGGTTCGAGTCAAGCTTGAGTTTCAGCTCACCTGTCCTCCGAGCTGGAGCTCGTGATTAAAGGCCTTTGCCACCGTTTCGTGTGTGTGTGTGTGTGTGTGTGTGTGTGTGTGTGTGTGTGTGTGTGTGTGTGTGTGTGTGTGTGTGTGCGTGTGTGTGCGTGTGTGTGCGTGCGTGTGCGTGCGTGTGCGTGTGTGTGCGTGCGCGCGCACGTACGTGTGTCCGTCTAATGAGTCGGAACTGCTGTTAAGTGTAAATGACTGTACATAATAAGTAGATGGTTGTAGTTCTTTTGTCGTGCTTTTGTTGCTTGTATAATTGCATGCATGTTTCATTATAATAAATGTCCTTGTGTGAATGTATACCTGCTCGTTGCGTCCATTCCCTCATTGACTGAACATTTCGTGTGTAGGGAGTTAGCCGTTGGTTTGCCGTAATAGGGGGACATTTGGACCGACGGTTCTCGGCGATTACGCCGCTCGGAATCGTGCACTGACAAGCTCGCCTCGGCGGTTTGTTCCGTACGAGTTCCGTTGAGAGTGGAATACCCCGGTAGTTGGATCACGTGGGTATTTAGGTACATCGAAGATTGGCAATCGACCCTACCCCACGTGATCTGCCGATGGGCGTATTTCGGTTCTTGGAGAAGGACCCGTCACTCGGAGTTATCCGGGCGGTGATCGATATTCCGGGCGATCAGTCGGGCCGACTCGACTTGCGGCTCCGTTCAGAGTGGTCGGTTGGCGGCCGACCCCCGGCCTGTAACAATATGTATGTATATATTTATATATATATGTATATATTTATATGTATATATGTATGTATATATGTATATATATATATATATATATATATATATATATATATATATATATATATATATATATATGTATGTATCAATGTCAAAGAGAGGGGTGGATTATATTAGGAGGAGATCACACAAAAAGGTAAAACAGTGATGTCCTTTAAAAATAAAATTCCACATTTTCAGTCGATGAGACACCTCCCGAGGCACCAACCGCACAGCACCACAGGACCAAACATAGGTGGAAACGTACGTCTAACCAATGTGAGATTGAAAGCACGGACAATTTTACCAAAACAAACAACCAAGTGGCTTGGAGAGCACTCACCAAGTGGCTTAGACACTGAAGCAAGCACTTCAACGAAACAGTTGAGAAGAAATGGATCGCTTGGCATGCGAATAACAATCACCGAGCTGTCATATTCAACATCTACCTCCCGGAGATGCCGGAAATGTCAAATGTGTCTGAATTGGACAAATGAACACTTTTCTCGGAGTTGGATCTGCTTGTAATTTCGATTCTGGATCTTAAATTTTGTTAGCTGATGCTGATGTCTCCGTGCATCTTAAAGCATTATAATGTTCCCAGCGATTTGTGGCTATGATGAACAGGCATTCGATAATATGAGTGAGGAAATTGAAAACAGCAACTTTATCGTTAATAAATTGTTGTGGCCTGTTCCAAGTCAAGGCATGGTTGAGCAGGCGAAATACATGGTGGCTTCAGACCTCAGCGAGGTTAACTAGGATACGCCTAAAGACCCCAGAGAGTGAGGTGGCCGAGGATCACCTGATGAAGGATATAGTTAGGGGATGCCCTAACAAAGAACATGTTACATTACTTCATGCAATTACTTTTTTGAGGGGGGGGAGTGGGTCAGGAGGGAGGGGGGTTTGGGATGTGAGCAGGGCCTTGAAGTATTGTTACGAATCTGGCAGCTTTTGCACACAAACAGACAGCAGTCCCATAGTTCAGTTATTTCGATAAGTATGTGTTTATAGTTAGAATCATCCCCGATGTCTATTGGGAATTTCGTGTGTGCGCTGTGAGTTATTTTATAGTCGGGTTTTATACATCAACTACAACAACAACAGTAGACCATCGCCTCGCTCCACTGTCTCCATTACGCACTTGGCCTTAGGTGAGGAGGTAGGTGGAGCTACAATCGCCTCAGCTCCGACTCCGCCCCAGAAAGGAGGGAGTTGCCCGTCTACCGTGGGCCTGTCCAATGAGGGACGGCCAGCGAATCACGCGATGGAACTGTCCAATCAGGAGGCGAATGGTGAGGAAAGAAATCCCTCCGACCTCAAGAGAGTAGGGGAGTGATCGTGGCGATTGCTGAGCGGTCGTTGGTCGCGGTTCGAGCAGTCTGCGGTCATTGTGGTCGTGGTTCGAGCAGTCTGCGGTCCTGTGTGGTGGCTCCTCGTGGTGGTGACCGAGCAGCCAGGGTCGTGGGCCCGTGGACTCTGGGTCGTGGATTCGAGTCCCACCGTGGTGGTTTACATTGGAGCACTCGAGCTGGGGTCCCCGTTCCCATTCACGGACTCCGAGCTTCACAAGTGCGGGTCCGGTGAAACCGCACGAGGCGGGGAGTTACCCGGCTTGGCCCTGGTCCCCAGCTCGCCTTTCCCTCCTGAGCTGAGGGACCAAATAAAGACCCCACTGGGTCCAGTGTGTGTGTGTGTGTGTGTGTGTGTGTGTGTGTGTGTGTGTGTGTGTGTGTGTGTGTGTGTGTGTGTGTGTGTGTGTGTGTGTGTGTGTGTGTGTGTGTGTGTGTGTGTGTGTGTGTGTGTGTGTGTGACACCAGTCTGAAAAGAAGAAATGTTCAGTGCTTTTTCCTTGTACATTGTAAATTGCCTGCATATTCGGATAACTCTCTCTGTCTCCCTCCCGATTATTGTAATAAACCCCTATAAAATGTGCCGGCTCGTTTTTTGTGCTTTCTCCCATTGTCCCAGCATGCTGCATATTGAGAATTAGTTGAGGCCGTCGGTGCTGTAAGTTGTCGTTGGACTGGCGTGGCTTTGGTAACTCCCGCTCGGTTACGCCGGATCCGAGTCGGTGACAGCGACTCGGTTCCGACAAAGTCGGCCGAGGGTGAGACTTCCCCAGTAATTTGACGACGTTGGTATTGAGGTATATTGAAACTTGGCTATTGACTCTCCTCCACACCGTCAGAGAATTGGTGATCACGGTCTTTTCGTGACCCGTGACCTTTCGGAGTTGTCTGAGAGTCATGACCTAAATTCCGGGTGTTCAGTGTGAGACGACTATACTGCTCCACCTCGTGGTCGTTTATCGCCACCGAACCCCAGCCCCCAACAGTATAACACAGAGCACTATAAAAATAATCACTAAAATATTTGATTCAAAAGATTTTCACACCGCCAAATTTACCAAAGCGACAATTTTAAATTCATTTGCATTTATTTTGATGAGGATAAAGATCTAATTCAGTAAACTATACTGACGACTTTAGACTTCTATTTTTACTGTCAAAAGAGGTTCTGCTGCCATTTCAAACATATTGTTGCGAATTCGCGCCCGCCGGCGTGCGAACGGCCACGTAACTCGAATCGCGGCACGTTGCCCACCGGACGGACAATTCTGTCGTGAGCCTCTCGGACCAACGCCGGGAGCTAGTCACGGGTGGGCCTTTCGGCCTCACCACGATCCTGCCAATCGACCCCCGCGTGGGATAGGGTTGTTCGCCAAATTCGACCTACCTAAGTACCCACGCGGAGGGTAGACTGGCGATCGCACCTCGCCGCAGGTCGACTCTGGACACGGGCCACTTAAGTGACCCGTTCCGTACTATCGGGATAACCGAGCGGTGTTATCGTCGGCCTCGACGGTTCCGATTAATTATCGGGCGTATTAAGCCCACTACCAACCCTTTATGTGAAGCAAGATGGAGATTCAATTAAAGAAAAGACGAAGCGAAATGGGAAAACAGTTCAACATGATGCACATTTATTCCGTGGCACACGGAGAGCACACATATACAATTACAACAATTATGCACCTAAAGCAATTGCAACAAAAGAAACACAACAATGCAGAGCTACAACCGACTATGCGTGCACACGGCAACACTTACACAGTTTTACTTTACAGACGGTGCCAACAACACACTTACTCAAAAGCAAAAGAAAAGGGCCACCCTCAAAGACAAGGGGGCAGACGGGACTGTGGGCCAATATTTGTGCGGGACCTGAAAGAGCGGTCAGGTCCGCGAGACCGGGTGGATCCTACCCGTGTCTTTGTGATGAGCCGCAAATGTGGCGGCACGGCGGTGCCCCGACTTCGTGCTCCTTCGCGGGTTTCGTTTGCACTGCTTGGAGTGGGGTGGGAATGGGGCCCCCTTTTCGCACTATCTCAGCGCGGGGTGAAAAAGGGGGGGAATTGTTGATGCTCTGGGGAAAGAGGATAGCTGGCTTTCTTGGGTCCCGCGACGAGCGATTCCACTGCGAGCTCGTCGCCGACCGCCCACTTCCTTGCCTCGGACCCGAGCTATTCGGTCTCTTCCCCCATTCTCCTCAGCCGACTGCAGCAAACCACCTGTACGCCCTCGCCTCCCGACTCACTCCCCGCTCCTCCAAGGCCGACTCTGCGCTCAAACCGACTCGACCGCGCTCCAAGCTCCAGGCTTCCTCTCTATGCAGCTCCCCGACAGACTCCGAACCCTGACATACTGCTCAAATTCACCCCGCGCTCGACGCTTTATAGGCCGGCAGGAGAACCCATATGCAAATTTCTGGATCGGAACGAGCTCGGGGGTGGAGCCACGCTCGCCCATTGGACGGAGGAAAAGGGGCGTGAGTCTCCCCTGATCCTAGAATTTGCATATCTCGATTCTACACCGACGCGCCTGGAGGCGGGGCCAAACCGCCCCGCGCTTGCTGATTGGACGGATCAGAAGTGGGCGTGTTGCATTCCTGATCCGAATTCTCCTCGGAAAGGCCGCATTTTGCACTCACGGCTCAGCGCGCATCTTGCACTAGCCCAGGACAGCCCGACGCTCACAAGTGGTGCGGGAATGGCCGCAGAAGGAGAGGTGAAGGTGGTGGAGGGTTTAAGGTGGTGGTTTATGGCCATGGTGCCGTTTGGAATGGCGGTGATGCGATGTTTGCGGGAGCGAGTTGTGAAGGTAAAGATCGTGGCTGTTGGCGTTGTTGTTGTTGTTGTGAAGCAGCGTTGTGGTTGGTGGTTGTTGTGTGATGGTGGTTGAGATGTGGTTGGTTCAAAATAAAGATAGAACAGAAAAACGGCTATCTTAAAGCGTAGCAGCCCGAATGAATCACATTTATTCCCTCTAAACAATTGGTTTGGGGGCTAACTACACATGTACTTACAGAGATATCTCACCTACAGGACCGGAATGGTGGTTTGCAAATTTCCTCAACCGCAACAATATCATAATCTTGCCATGTTGGTGGATTTTGAGCTTTTGCTTCTAAATGTGCACCATATTTAAATATCCCCCAACTGATTCTGTGATGATATGAACCACTGATGTGTATGTAACTGAGTTATCATATGAATGGACAATATTATAGGTATGATCTAAACAAACATTTAAATAATTTGGAAATTTATTTATTTTTGTTTATGAATATAAATTTTTTTTAAATTTCTTCCATCATTACTGACATCCATTCAAACTATATGAGGTCTCCCATTCCCTCCCCAGCCT
>NC_140962.1:63414139-63421639 GCF_056783735.1 Eptatretus burgeri
GAATGCCGGGGGTGGAACTTCTTGGGACTGTCCACTGCAGAATCCCACTTGGCTCTTGGTTACTGATGTTGGCCTGCCACTATTGCCCATGCTCTGGTTGTGTACTGTACCGTTGTGCTCAAAATATTTCACAATATGTTGAATGTCACAATTTGTGGGTTCATCACGTGTTCTGAGGTCGTATATATGATTTTTTTTCATACCACAGTTCCACCACTTTTGTCTTCTGCTTCACTGCCAATGACATAGTTGAGCTACGGAGCTAGAAATCTCAGAGAACAAATACCACAATAACAATACAAAACCCTGAAAAGAAAAGCGGAATAGGTCAAAAAAACAATAAAATGGCAGGAAGTCAAAGTTGTATTGATCTTTTTGAAACACTCTGTATATACACATATAATCATCGTTTCGAATTTAGACTAACGGCTGTCTACGTATGCTTCATGCAACTCCTTCGCTTTCCTCCCCTTTTTCCAATTTCTTTCCACCCTCCTTTCCTTAACTACTCCTCAGTTCTTCTCCAACAAAACATACCTTCCCTTTTTGTATAATTGCCTGTTTCGCATTCCCATCTGTAACCATGGTCCGAGGTTCAAAGCCAATACAGTATATGATATTGTCTATTGATATTCTTGTCATTTATTCAAAAGTACTCTGAGGTTCTAATATGTCTTTGCTCTCCAGGTGATGTCTGTAAAGTTCTTCAGAAGCGATAGGTTAAACTGACTGTAAAAAATGAAAAACATTTTGTTTTCTTTTCTCAACTTTCAATTTATCATTTCATACTTCCCCTTTCTTAATTTGCATCAAATGGTGATGAACTACTGTAACTTAAGTGTAGACTGTTTGGCAAGCTTGCTTGGAATTTTGTTCTCGTTACTTGAAGGTGATCCTGCCATGTTGTTTCATTGTTGAAATCTCGTGTGTCTGTCTGTCTTTGTCTTCTTGTCCATTCAACCCCTTGAGAGTGGAATCATGCCAAATCCATTAAACAGAATATGTCAAACAACCTCCGTCGGCTCCTGAATCATTTGTTTAAAGCCAGACTTTAAGACACTCCAGGGCATGGTTTGGAAAACATAAACCTGTTCATTTGGTTGGCCTTAAATCTTCCAGGCACTGGTTAGACACGCATTAGGGTGGCCCCAGGTGTAAAATGGGGAATCATTCTCAAGGTTTCAGATCCGTCACTGAGGCACCAGAGCACAGATGTGATTATAGGCGAGGAAGCAAGTGAGGATGCTGGAATAGTATGTCGATTTGGGTAAAGGGGCATTGTGGGTGGAGTGGTCAAAGTAGGTCGATGGCTGGTGCATTATTGCACTTCTCGTCGTGGTAGTGGATGCAACGTTTGTGGTGAGCAATCACTAATAGAAAGTAATTCCTGATCCCCAAGCAGTATCCTGTGCTGGGCATGTGTCCCTGCTTCGAGGTCACTGTTCATGGTGTGAACTGGTGCTGGGTGCAAACTCCTCCATGACCACCCAATGAGTGTTGCACCCATTCATCTTCCTTAGTTCCATAGACAAACAATATTCCTCAGGACTGGAGCACTGCTAAGCTCGTCATGATCTTTCCCAATTTTCAGCACACACAAGCTGTGCGACAAAATCCAAATCCAAAAACCCTCCTTTGAATTCAGAAGCCTTTTGAATCATTCATCATTTCAGTTCTTAATAGTGATTGTGATGGAAACTCCCCTTAACAAACTGCCATGCACCAGATCTACCTTACTTCCACTCCCCATTGTGTTTCATTTACAGTACCTGGTACTTGTGTACGTATTGTAGTTTTGTGTTGAATTCCGAAGCATGGTGAAACAAACCATTAATATCACAAGTTGCAGAAATGCACGAGTTTGTTCGATCATTCAGCACACTTGGAATGATACCTCGCTGTGTAAGTCGGCTGGGCATCGTACAATGACACTTTTCCTCCTACTTCGAGCTTTGTGGTGTATGTTGAAGCTGGATCTGGAATTACTTCTGATAACTCCTGTGTTCTTGTGCATTTGGAATTTTAATGACTCGTTGCCATGCACCCTATTCTGCCTGACTTGCCGAGAATGTCAAACAGGAATTTTTGCAGATGTAGTTAATGTTTATCTGTCATCTGTCATTTCGTAGAACGAGTACATTACCCGTAGGGTTAATGCATCTCCCCCTCACTCACTCCCCCGCACCCCCACTCCCTCCTCTTACCCACCCAGTGACACACACACACACACACACACACACACACAATTACATGTTTTACTCTGAGTAATTGCACACATGCAATTCTGACAACTTGACAAAAAAATTCTCAGCTCCCCCTGCCCCCTTCCAAAGCTGTCTCATCTTTACTCTCACCCTCATGCTCATTAAAAAGAAACTGGCATTCCTACATCTAAACAGCAGAATGCATAAAGCTTTCTGCTCCTCTATCATGCAATCACTGACTTCACAGAAACCCATCACAATTTTAAGAGGAAATAGTCAGAAATAATGGCAAACCTGCATAACCTCCCCAGTAATAGCACTGCTTGAGCAAAAGCTTTCCAAAGGGTTATTCGAAAGGGTTCAAAAGGGTAATTTTAAAGGGTTTCAAAGGGCAATTCAAAATGGTTCTAAATTGTGGGGTGGAGTCAGGAGAATTGTCCAACTAATCAGTGGAACTCACGCACATGCACTTACAGACTCACGCACAGCTCCTTTTGTGGTATCCTTGATATAATTCGTGTGTGTGTGTGTGTGTGTGTGTGTGTGTGTGTGTGTGTGTGTGTGTGTGTGTGTGTGTGTGTGTGTGTGTGTGTGTGTGTGTGTGTGTGTGTGTGTGTGTGTGTGTGTGTGTGTGTGTGTGTGTATGTGTCACATGCTACTCCTCCTGCAGTTCTGGGCTGATTACATCCAGACTTGCTACATAAAATCAGCATGACCCCAGTGAATGTATAGGGGTGTTTTTTTATGTTTGGCCAGTGGTCTTGGGGGGAGGAGGGGGGGAGGGGTGCAAATTCTCCATGTAAATGTGTATGGTGTAGCTCCGCCTCCAGGTAGGGGAGAATATTACAAGTCGCCATCGTTTACAGTGCAGTCAGTATTCCTGTTCCCACGTTTTCCAGTGCAGTGAAATGTTTTGAATTATTAGCAGCGAGAGGTACTTGAGAGAGGAAGTTTGAATAAAGGTAATAACACAACCCACCTTGCCACTCCTGTAGGGACTGGGTGCTTCTCGAAGATAATAAACTGGGATTTCTATATTTTGTAAACCTATACCTCAAAACTTTGTTATTTTGACTCATGAATGTCAAGCAAGTTAAGGCTAATCAGCTTTCCCATGTTAAATCATCAGAGTTGAATAAAAGCTTTATCCCCCCCTCCCCCCATTTAGATCTTAGCTTTCCGAAAGAAAATGTAAGTCCTCAGATCACATGGTTTTCAAGTCAATGGTTACTCGTGTTTGTCCCTTGAAAAAGTTCAACAAACCGTATAAACAACAATTATTTAATCAACTTAAAACTAATTGTCTACGGATGATTTGTCAAAGAATACAAGCACATATTATGATATGGAAACAGTACATTCATGCCCCCCTTTTATTTTATATCCTCCCGGTTTGTTGAATACCGTTCAAAGTGCAGTCTGAGTAAGACAGAGACAGTCTAATGTGTTCATCAACTTGATTCGCACTGGTTGTGCCAGGACCCTGTGATAGAACTTGCTTGCTTAATCCAGAGGCTGTTTATTTAATCCTCCTTTCTTGATTCACTATTGTAACAAGTTTTTTTGGGGTTTTTTTTTTTTTTTGAAAGGCTTAATTGGTGCATTATTCTTTTCATTTGGTTGTATAAGTATAACCTGACCTGGAAAAACATGTTTAATCAAAACCTTGCCAAGAAGACAATGAACCGAAACAGGTTTGAATTGGGTTTTGCTTTTTGGCTAAAGGTTTGACTTGAATGGGTCATTTAGTTTATATTTTATGCTATGAAAGTTTTTTTTGTGACGAGACATAATTATTGGATTCTGCTTTCCAGTGCACTCGACCACTACCCATGCTGACACATCAAGATGTTTGCTGTGGAAGTGTTGGAGCTGCCTGGGGAATAGACAGGTGTACCAAGTGCCCAGAAAAACATGGTAAGGGAGGATGTTTCATTACGGCTCACTTGTTGTGAAATTGTTGAGGAAATGAACAGGGTTATGCAAATCCACAACTGGTATTTGAATGCCTTTAATCAAGTCACTTTTATGAATCATTTTTCTTCGTATTCTTGGAGATAGCTGTTTGATGGAGTAGTTGAAAACTTGTTTTTCTCTGCTGGCTGGTGAGGGTTCAATTCTCATAGCTGCTCACTCCCCCACTCACACTTGGCAACTTTAGCAAATATGTGAAACTCCCCTCAACATCGGATGAGGAAGGCCTTCATCCTGCAGTGGACTGAAAAATGAATAAGAAATTACTTGCATGTGCAGTCTTCTCTTTGGCTGGCAGATTTCCTCCATAACTTTCAAGAAGTATTGTTGCACTGGTTGTAATTCTTTCTCCTGCTCTGAGACTGGTATCACTCTAGGCAGTGCCATGAGTCCCATCCTTTAATTTATTGTTTCTTTCTCTGTTGTAAAATCATATTTATTATTTTGTAGATGATGATTCCTCATGCCAGACAGTTCAACCACTGATAAACAGGCATGATGGGATTGTGACCTTGTATTTCTGATCAGGTCACCTATGTCAGGTCAGGTTAGATATGTGACCTGCTACAGGTACCATGTAAACCTGTACTAACCTGTTCCATGGTTGGGTTGTCGGCGACGAAACCGTCTCCCCCACCAGGTTTTCTGGTGAGGAGGGTGTTTGGATATGACACCCAGCAGGATTAAAAACAAAACCTGCCAAAGGGCGGAGGAGCTCCTTGTGAGCCAACGGCCATCCATATCTAGTGCCCAACTGTGTCTGCGGACGTCCTCCTGCAGTTGGGTTACTTTTTTATGAGGAGGTTGGTGGCAGGATTTGCACTCCGGCCACCGTAAAACCCTTCATTCCACAAAACGCAAAAAAATCTGAAAACCCACTCCGTGGGAGTACCTCCTGTGCAGCTTCCCTTGAGCACCAGCGTCCAGAGCAGTCAGGCTTTACACCAAAGAGGTCAACGATTGACCGTATCCTTGCTCTTCGTGTCCTCACCGAATGCAGATGAGAGTTTCGGCAGGGGCTGCTTGCAGCCTATGTTGATCTCTGTAAAGCATTCGATTCAGTGAATCGGGATGTCCTCTGGAGGATTCTTGGTCTTTGTGGGGTGCCACCAAAACTGATCGATCTGATGTCTGAACTCTACTCTGGTACTGAGAGTGCTGTGAAGTGTGGTGGTACCATCTGTGACTTATTTCCAGTTGTTACTGGAGTTCGTCAGGGGTGTGTACTGGCCCCCACACTTTTCAGCACTTGTATGGACTGGATTTTAGGGAGGATGTCAGAGAGATCAAGCTGCGGTGCATCGTTTGGGAATGTCAAGATCTCGGACCTTGATTTTGCAGTTGATGCAGTCATCTTTGCGGAGACTTTAGATGTAATTTTGGGGGCCCTCGAGGTGCTGAATGAGGAGTCGGAGCCGCTGGGATTATGGGTTTCTTGGGTCAAAACTAAGATCCAGGCTTTCGGTGACATCTTGGATGCTGCTGTCCTGTCTGTGTCTGTTTGTGGTGAGGATGTTCAGGTCGTGGAGAGATTCACTTACCTTGGCAGTGATATTCATGTCTCTGCTGGCTGTGAGTCAGAGGTCAATAGACGTCTGGGTCTGGCCTGGGGAGTCATGGATTCACTGGATCATGGGGTGTGGCACTGCCGGTACCTGTGCGGGAGGACGAAAGTCCGAGTCTTCAGGTTCTTCATACTTCCAGTCTTGCTCTATGGATGCGAGACTTGGACTCTGACCATGGATCTGAGACGGAGATTTAATTCCTTTAGTACCAGATCTCTTCGGAGAATCCTTGGCTATCGCTGGTCAGATTTTGTGTCCAACGAGCGGTTGCTGAGAGAGACTCGGATGAGATTTGTTACCTGCATAGTCCGTGAGCGTCAGTTGCGGCTGTATGGACATGTGGCTCATTTTCCAGACGCTGATCCTGCTCACCAGATTCTCTCAGCGAGGGAGTCTCATGAGTGGAGGAGGCCAGTGGGCTGACCACATGCCTCGTGGTTGCAGCAGGTTGACCATCTCAAGGAGATGGGGATGGGCCTGGCATCTGCCTGGGGGATGGCCAGACGGAGGCCCCTGGAGTACCGGCGGAAAGTGGACGCAGCGACGCGCTGTTCTGGCACATGCTCCCATACCTGACCCTGATTTCTGATCTGGAGAAGATGAGAATTTGGTCAATTGTCAGAGCCATCTCGCAGCTCATTGAAAATGATAAATTCTGGAGAGTTACACATTTATCCTTTTCTTTACACACAAAGACCATTTAGAAAACCTTACAATTCATTTTTGTCATCTTTTTCCAGATATACAATCTATGGCCTAATGAACCATTGTGCTGTCTTGGGAGGACCACTTCTCCAAGCTAATTTCAATGGTCAGGTGTCACCTTTATATACTCTGGAGAGTGTAGAGGCATGTATTATGGAAATGATCTCAGCTCTTAATGGTATGTGTAAAATATTCATTCTGGTTGGTATGGATTATGGGTTCAAAACTTTTGTTGGATAATGCTGCAGCATTTCATCTCGCACAACGGGAGGTTGTGTCATCCAAATCCCTGAAGGTTTGGTGTATCTAGGCAGGAGGCTGAAGTCCATCCATGCTAATGCACTGTGAAGATCTCTTCATTCTTTGGTAGCCTTGTGGTCCTCCATAATCTCTCTCTCTTCCTCTCTCTTCCTCTGTCGCTCACTTTGTTTTGGTGTGTTTATTCCTCCTAGTCACAGACAATGATTCAGCAACCCATACTTTGTTACTCTAACAAAATCTTGCTGCTCACTTGTCCTACTCTTCTTGTCAAAAGTTAACAAAAGTGTTCCTTTGAGTCTGCAGGCCTCTTTCTTGTCCAAGGTTAACACTCAAACTGACTCAGCCAGAATTGCCAATGAGGCTCTCTGAGACGGCAGCAGAGCATCCAGCCCAGCTTGTTTTTAGGAATCACACCACATGTAAATGGCTTGCTTTTTGTCAAAAAACCCCAAGCTACTGTTATATTTGTGGGGTATATATAGAAATTTCATAGAAAAGGGAGGATTGCATGGAGTAGCTTGGACGATGTCTCCTACACCTTGAGGTGCAGAAGACATCTCAATGTAAATTAGGTAGGGAAACTGTGAGCTTAAGTGTTACATGTCACCACACGGGGTGGTGCTGTGTTAAATTATGGAGGGTTTAAGGATAATTTCTCCCAGTATGTGATTCCCACCCTGTGACTTTTTCCTACATCTTTGCATTTCCAAGACCAGTGATTAAAAAGGAATCGGGTCCTTAAAACAACAACTGAGCTGGACATTTCTGAGCAGGTGAAAACCCACCTCCAG
>NC_140962.1:63426639-63446639 GCF_056783735.1 Eptatretus burgeri
TGCAAGACATGTCCCCTACCTGTCCCAATGAATAAGAAGAAACCCTATACACCCACTGTGATTGTGTCTATTTGGCAAAATATGGAGAAAAGTGATTTTTATTCACTGATATCTTTTATAGACAAGAAACCAATAAACACAACTAGGACAACAAACTGGAGATAAAAATTAAATTTCTTTAATCCACGCTCGAGCTGAAACTGGAACAAAATGAAGAAGAACTTTTTAATCGCTAAAGTCGCTAAAGCCGAGAAATGAACGTGTTTCGTTCATTTCTAGGCTTTACCAATTTCGTATTAAAAATAACTCGATGCACATACATGAAGCAAAAACATGCGTATGGCTTATGTGCATACAGTATATAATACGTCGTGGTTATATACCTGGGATCATTCCAATTGCACTGGGCCAGGGACTAACACTCAGACTTAGGGCCTGAGGCCTGCCGATCTGTGCTGCTTCATACAATGGCAGCACATGATTTTATTGGGGTGGAATCAGGCCAGCTGGCCACCCAATGGGTGTAAAGTAGTGGGGGTGGAGTCACTGTACACGGACCCATGCATAATATGTTACATGTGATATTTTCGAAGTTTAAAAAGGGCATAACTCTGTGAAAGGTAGAAAAATAATGCCAAGAAACTTCAACTTGTTCTATAACTTATCATGAAAAGGCCATGTACCAAGTTTTAGTTTAATATGTTGAAGGATTTGGGGGGAAAAAAAGTCTGAAAAACCACAGGTGGGATGGACAGACAGACAGACGGACGGACAGATGGGGAGCAATCCTAAAACCCATCCGGTGAATCACCCCACCCTCCCAACACCTTCCATTCCCTATTCCCACCCCTTTTTTCCCGATTGCTTTTACTTTACATTCTTCGATTTATAACTTTCTTCAACTGTATGCAGTGAACATGTAATAATAATTTAACATTCCCAAATGTAACAAGAGCGAGAATTGCTTTGCAATTCATGTCCCCGACTGATGTGATGGGGAAAGTGTACATGACTCCCTCTACTAGCGGACATTTTTCTTGTTACCCTCGCCGAAGGAGAGGGTATTGAATTTGGGTCTGTTTGTTTGTTTGTTTGTTTGAACTTTCATGTTTTTCTCTACAACCGCTTGTCAGATTGAGACAATTTTCACCATAGGTACGATTACTCATGTAGAATGTTGTAATGATAATTAATGCATCATATATTGCATTGTGTGGCAGCCATGTTGGAAAAATTTGGACCTCTGCATCTCTGAAACCGCACCAAGGAAAAAATTGAAACTTGGTACATAGCAAGTACTCCACATGGGGAATGAGTGATATATTTTTTAATGACGTCATAAGTGCCTTCGTTAGGACATCATAATTGCATATGTAGTATGCATCTGAACGCTACATCTGAATAGTATGAACATTTTTGAGGGTCATCTCAGGATAAAATGGGCCACAAAAAAAAATTGATGATGTCATCAGTCACGTGATTCAGCAGCCATATTGTTAAAAAAAAAAAAAACATTAAAAAAATCTTCTTCTCTGAAGTGGCTGAACAGATTGAGGCAAAACTTTACACGTTTGACCGCTTATCCATGAGGAAAAAATTGTTCACACATATGACATCATTGGTCACATGGTTTGGCAGCCATATTGGATTTACCCTAAAACTTCTAAAAAAAAATCTTCTCCAGAATGGCTGGACAGATCGAGGGAAAACTTCACACAAATGTTCCCCAAGCCTTGGGTGTTCAAGTTTGTTCAGGAATAATTAATAGGTCACATGGTTTGGTCACTGTATTAATCAATAAAAGTATTAAATAATGTTTTCTCTGGAACTGCTTAATCAATCAATGTGAAACTTCAGAATTATGATCCAGGCGTGATAAGGAATGCAGATTGTAAATTTCAACTTGATCGGATACATGGTCTGGTAGCCAGAATTATTTAATATTTTTGATCTGGGTTCTTTTTTATTATTTTTATTTATTTATTTATTTGTTTTGAATAAGGCTCACTTGGCTGTGCCTGGATGAGTTTGAGGGTAGAGGAGGAGCAGCTGAAATGTGAATCCTATCCAGATTCCTCCTGATTACTTCATCTTTGCTTTTTGCATGTTCAGTCATCCCAGTGTTTCACAGGCAAGGTGGTTCATCAATGTGTGTCATCCCTCGGATAGACATTAAACTAGCCATACCATCTTCCTGCATTAGTTCTTTCATTGGCTGACAGTATGGCCGAGAGGTATGCACACTCATACTCGAAGCTGCCTAGCCTGGGTTGGACTCGACCCAGCTATAAACTGTCATGCTGGTGTTTCACAGGCAAGGTAATTCATGAAGTTGGCGTTGGCTTAGTGGTTAGGGTGGCTGGCTTGGGATCTTTGGGTCATGAGTTTGAACCTCGTTGGCCACTGAATTAACACCAGGTGTGGTTGACTCAGCCTGTCATCCTTCTGAGGTCAGAAAAATGAGTACCAGCTTGCTGGGATGATTGTACCATTTGAGTATCCTACATCGGAGTGGCGAGCCGTCCAGGATTATGCCCAATAGCCCAGAAGACTGCCTTGGCAGCACCAATGCTCTGGACAGAGTGTGGTCCCAATGGATGGAATGGATGGGTTCCTTCTGAAGACTCCAATGCAGGACTGTACCTATTTGGTCTTCCATTTGATTTGAATTGAATTTATTTTAATCCAATTCTGAATTCAATTGAATAATAATATAGAAAACGTAATGGTCAGGGTCAGGTGTTCAGCCAAAGCGGGGTTGCATCCAAGTGGGACGTCTTGGTACCCGGTTATCGCTGCCAGCAGTTTATAAAGTGGCAGTTTTAATTATGTCTCTTAATAATTACGTAACACACCAGTACACAAATACAACACACAACAACAAGCATTTTAAGGCCATTTTCCCTGCTAAATCAGGGGTTATGACCCATGACATGACATGGCGGGCCCCATGACAATCTTCTCCACTTTGCCCTATTTTCTGCATCTCCCATTCTTAATCCCCTTGCCCACATTTCTTCTTCCACCACCTTTAGCCAAGATTTTCTTGGGCTTCCCCGTCCTCCACTTCCTACTACACTCATTTCCAACACTCCTCTCACCCAGTCACATTCATCCTTCCTCAACACATGACCCAAACATCTCAACCTGTTTCTCTTCACAACATCCATCACAGACTCTATTCCCATCATCTTCCGCAAGTCATCATTTGTCTTCCTCTCTCTCAACGATACTCAGCACATCCACCGAACCATTAGCATTTCGACCCTTTCCAGCCTTTGTTGCTGCTCTATGTTCAGTACCCATGTCTCACTCCCATAAATCATTGTACTCCTCACACATGTAGCATACACCTTTCCCTTCAGCTTCAATGACACTCCCCTCTTCGTCAGCACGCCACTCAGTTCCTGAAACTTCTTCCTTGACACCAGTCCACAAATTCCACACAAAATACACCACACAAAACAAGTCCTGGCAAGGGTCTGCAATCTCTGGTTGCTCTTTTTCTTGTTTTCTGTGAATTTTCCTTTCTGCAGAAACTGATGAAGGAGGAAAAAAAAATTAGGATTATCTGAAACAATATCTCATACATGTCATTGTATAGATGATATTTGTGTGGTTAACTACTGTATGATTTTTTTGATAGGCAGCTTCACAAGATTTATCCAGATAGCCTGATTACAAACAGGAGTGGTAATGATTGTACAGGTGCTGCATATCTGGATGTGTTGGTTGGAGTTGGACAGAATGGCTTTAGCACAAAGGTATATCATAAAGTTGATGATATCAGTTTCCCGGTAGTCTTGCACACCTTTCCAGGTAGCAATGTGCCAATTAAAATAGGTTTCCAAAGTCTTTTCATCTCAGCTATTTTGATTTGCAAGAATTTATGCACCAAAGGAAGATTTTGTGGAACGTGCTGAGAAGGTTTTTTTTTTCCATCATGTTAAACAAAGGATATTTGGCTAATTGTTTGAACAGGTCTTGTGAGAATGTCTTTAGACTCCATCATCACCTTTTATTTAAGTTTGGTTGGTTTTCATGAGACCAAGTTCCTATTGCACTGCATTTGATATAATAATAATAATAATGGTCAATTAATTATTTTAGTGAGGTAAATTCTTTAATATTATTTGCCAAACATACACACATGTCCTGTGTGTGCATGTGCGCGTGCGCGTGTGTGTATGTATATATATATATATATATATATATATATATATATATATATATATATATATATATATATATATATATATATATATATATATGTATATATATATATATATACATACATACATACTGTATCCTCCAGAAACTTTTCAGAAGTTTTATGATCGAGCTCTCAGGGAGTTACCACATGCATTCACATTGAACAAATTGAACATTGCTTTTATAGTTTGCATTATAAATGTTAGCTTTGTCACATGCCATGAGTACGTAGTTTCTGAAAAAAAAAAATTCAACTTTCTACAAGAGTTTTAAAACACATTTTGAAATTTGCTGCCAATATCAGTGCAAAAATACAATTAATGGAATGAAATTCCAGAAAAAAACAAACAAATTTTAATCACGGTAAATTGGCAGTTATACATGTAATAATGTCAGAGTCCATTTTAACTTCATGAGTGCAAAGCTAAAATTTGTGAAATCATTTTCTTACCATGGATTTGAGCTTATGCTTTCCACATTCGTGACTGAATGAGAACGAATGTACTCCCAGTACAAGTGGAGTTATTGTTGCAGAGTTTTTGGTGCACACAGCAGCAATGCCTTGGCTCTATTCACCAATAGGAAAATGGCTGATTAAAGCATGTGCCGAACACACTGAGAGCTTAACCACAGCCACACAACTGCTTGTCACCTGCATGGAGTGAAAACCCTCTCACTTCAGAGGCCTAGTAAAGAAATGTGTATCAATGTCTCTGCCAATTTCTTTTCTTCTATGTGCTCGTTTATTTGCTCAGCCTGATGCATTGTGTTGGACACTCACTGACAAATGTACTTTGCTAAATCTGTGCACCATATGGTCTCCTGCTCTAACACAGGCTTAGCATGCTTGTGCAGAGGTCTCATTGAAATTTGTTCACCTGTTCCTCAGATCACCCGCTGATGATGCATCGACAACTTATAAGGTGTCCACATGGGTACAGGAAGGAGAACGCTACCTATTGCACAGGTATACTTTTTCGGGGTTTTGTTTTGTTGTTGTTTGTATGGAGATTGAGGCGTAAGAGGCCAAGACCTCAGCAATGCAGCTGAGAGAAACTGGTGGACGAGGAATGGAGAATTTGGCCAAGAAACTAACAGGCAATATAAAAGTAGGCACATGTGTGAGTGACAAGGGCAAAATAAGGACAAGTTGACAAAGAATATGTGAGTGTACAGGAAAATCTGACAAATAAGGTAATGCGGAATGACATAGGTGAACTGAATCAGAATCAAAAAGAGAATAAAACATTGAGAGTCGCAAAATAATTGATTTCACAAAATAACTAATTGGAAATGGCTTGCCTTCCCAAAGTAGTTGGGCAAAGAATATGACTAAACAGATTCAGAAAGGTGCTTCCGTAATCAAGAGAACATGGAGACCAAAGAATGATTTGTCTTTCCCTTGGTTCTGTTTTTACCCAAAATTATTGACTTGAGAAGACTTGTTTAGATTTTCTTTTCATTGTTTATTAGCTCAGAACATGATTTTAACAGCCCTGCCAAATTAAGTATATACTATAAAAGGAGCCGTGTGTGTCCGAGTGTCCGTGCATGTGTCCGGCTGTCTGTGTGTGCATGCATGCATGCAAGTTCCACCCATTGTTGGACAGTTAACCTGACTCCAACCACACTTTATATACTCTGTGTAGGTCTGATGTTTCATCGGCCTGTTTTGTAAGGCTAGCGCTTTCTGACTCTCTCATGGCTTTATCATAATGAAAATTCAATTTCTAATTTCATTTCTCATCATGCTTCAGACTCTCTTGCAAAAAACGTGAAGAACATCGTGTGGATGTTGATGTATTAAAAGGTAAAACGCATTTTAATCGGCATTTCTGGTTAAACACGATGTGGGGATGGGCAGAGGATGCAGGAAGGTCGAGGGGTTGGGGGGGGAGGGAGAGAAGGAGAAAGAGGGGAGGGCAGGGGGACAGAGTAAGGGGGTGGTGTTGTTTCTTATGCAACCTCGTTGCTGCAGCTTGCATCATTTTCTGGAAGCATGGCTGTGCTGTTGGTGCAGTGCCCCTGTTACCAGTAAGCTGGTACTCATTTTGCCGACCTCAGAAGGATGACAGGCTGAGTCAACCCACCTGATGTTATTTCAATAGGAACATGGGCTTGAACTAAAGACCCTAAGATCATAAGCCAGCCATCTGAACTGTTAATTCAACCCCAGGCTTGGGGACAGAGTGAGGGGAAGGAGAAGGGAATAAGTGAGGGGAGGGAAGGGACAGAGTGAGGGGGGGATGAGTGAGGGGAGGGGGAATGAGTGAGTGAGGGGAAGGAATGGAACAGAGTGAATGGAGGTTGGGGGGACAGAGTTTGAAAGAGGGAGGTGGAGAGAGTGAGGGTTGAGAGAGGGGTAAGGTGGTGGAAGTAGGAGAAGAGAGATTCCACAGGTCCCTGCTTCTGCTGTCCTATTTGCCACAGGATATAGCCTACTCTTTCCTCACCCATTCTTCACTGGAATCTGCTACATTAAAAATAAATCAGATCTACATTTTAAACAGCAGATAAATACTTTGAAAGATACACATGCAGTAAACATTTATACTGTCGTCACCGTACCAGATGATGCAGCCTTCACTCTGTGTGTACTACAGTAATGTGTTCAGAACTACTCTCTGCTTTGATACATTGACCATGCAACACAAGGAAGATTAAAAGTCTCTTTGGCTACAGTACAGGGCTAAAGAAAGATTTTAATATTGATATTTATTGCCTCTAAAACCTCCAAAAAGGTAAAATGTGTTTGTAGCCATGCGTCATGTGCACATTTACAGCAAAGTAATTTACATGTCGTTTGGAAAATCGTGACGATTCACAGGCACACTTTGTCATGCCAAACTAGAAAAAGAGACCACTTCCTGTGTGTACTACAGTGCTGTATTGAGGTGTCTACTGTGCTACACATCTACAAAAGTCATATTTAACCATTTTTCTCTACAAATTGTTCCACTTTGATCCATCAACCACGTATCAGAGGTCGGATTAAGTGTACCTTTCTGGCCTCAAATTAGCACTGACATAACTAAATATTGTTGCCTGTAAATTTAATAACTCCAATATAGTAGGATGTGAGTGTTGGATCGATTGTCTTATGGCATGCATGCACAATCATCAATATTAATTTGTTGCTCTGATCATGATGTAATACATGCTATTCAATGCATGTGCCTCATTCTATGCTGAATATCAAGGGAAAAGCAACACGTGGTAGTGCTATTTTGTCATGTCAGAATTGCATGTGTAAGTTTACTCAGCCAAAATGTAATAAAATGTACCTATTCTGGTTCACAATTCCAGACCCGTGGGGACCAACACATGTCTCATAATCATCCTTATCAGTGCCAGTCGATGCATTGAAATCCCCCAAGACTAGGGGAGTATCTCGTCTGGGGCACTGATCAACCACAGACTTGAGAGTGGCATAGAATGATTCCTTCACGGTGAGATCACTCGCCTCAGTCGGAGCATATACAGAGACCAGGGAAATGACACCGAAGGAGTGATGAATCCTGAGTCTCATAATACGCTCAATGAATGGTGTTACCTCAATTATCAGTGGAGTCAGCTTATTGGAAGCAGCTACAGCAACTCCTTGGGCATGGTAACCATCAGAGTGACCAGAATAATAGTAGGTGTAACAACCTGCCATGATCTCACCACTATCCGGTCTCCGAACCTCAGAGTGCTGCAATACCGATGTTCAAATGCTTGAGCTCAGATGACAACAGAGATAGGAGATCATCCTCTCATGGATAGGACAATCGAGGCACCCACCCAAAGGGACGCCTCAGGTTAACCCAAGGAGACTGCCATCTGGTGGACGACACCTCAGCACAACTGTGCCACACATCACCTCAATCTGACCCAGGTAGTTTACCACATGCTTTTCCTCCTACCATCAAGGAATTGGGACCCCAAAGGCTTTGTCCCAATCCTGTCATCCAGTGAGCTGTCCTGCAAAGGGTAGCAGTACAGGAATCGCATGGAGTGGGTTTTCAGTTTTCTTTGCATTTGTCGGTTTTATGGAATGAAGTGTTTTACGGTGGCAGGAGTGCAAATCCTGCCACCAACCTCCTAAAAAAAGTAACCCAACTGCAAGAGGACATCTGCAGACACAGTTGGGGACTAGATATGAATGGCTGTTGGCTGACAAGGAGCTCCTCCACCCTTTGATGGGTAATGTACGAGTCCAAATATATAAAAATGAAAAGCACGGTCAGTCCGTCCAGCCGTCTGGCCGTGAGTCAGTCATTCAGTCCGTGATGACTATATGCCGAATAATCACATCCTGTTTTGAATGTTGGTGTAGACGACGCAAAAGTTTATAAATTACATCCTATGGAAATGTTCCTTTCACAGTGAAGCTGTGTGACTATATGTCTATTAATTACGTACTGTTTGAAAGTCAATTGCACCCTGACTTCACACATACATCTATTAATTACGTACTATTAGAATGTACGTTTTGTGGCTTCAGACTGCTGAGTCCCTTGAAGACCCTGATGACTCAAAAATTCTCCAAGGAGCCAAAAGACCCAAATGTCCCCAAAAATCCCAAAGACCCAGGGGATCCAAAAGACCCAGAGAACTACAAAGACATCGAGGACGCAAAAGACCCCGAAGACCGTTCGTCCATCTTGAACCTTAACACCATTTAGACCCCTTTCACCCTTCAGACAGATTAGCCAGCTTAGACGCTTGACTATTTAGAGACCACTTGGATTTTTTTTTATATCTTTCCCAGTAAATGTTAATGCGTGTCATTGTGTCAGTGTGTCTCCGCAATAACTCCAAAACTATAAAACCAAGCAGCCTGAAACTTTACATGCAAACTATGAAAACCCCGAGGAAGTGCAAGGGTGAAAATTATGTGTTTGGGTTAAATAAACCACCCCTTTTGAAAATAATTAACGCCCTGATTTAATTAA
Organism: Eptatretus burgeri; assembly: GCF_056783735.1. Classification (NCBI taxonomy): domain Eukaryota; kingdom Metazoa; phylum Chordata; class Myxini; order Myxiniformes; family Myxinidae; genus Eptatretus; species Eptatretus burgeri. The sequence goes on from NC_140962.1 coordinate 63,435,789, forward strand.
ATCTTTCATCGAGCGATCCTCATCCACCTCGCTCTCTGGGGTCTTAAGGCGTTTCCTGGGTAACCTCGCTGGGGGGTCCGAAGCTGCCATGCTTTTTTTTTAGCCTGCTCAACCCTGCCTTGACTTGGAACAGGCTGCAACGATTTCTTAACGATAAAGTTTTTTGTTTTTCACTTTCCTCACTCATATTATACAACGACTGTTTATCATAGCAACAAGTCGCTGTATGCATCACTTTTGTCAGTACTATAGTTTTCAAAATTGGAGCTTGGAGCAATTTCATACATTATATGATCCAATTTTCCACGATCTACTGTCACGGTCTCATTGAAGTATATCATCGAAATATTATTTCGGTTTTGAGAATTGGATATCTTCCGGACTAAATATGTGGCAAAATCTGTTGTGAAATCTGATAATTTAAAGAAATAACAAGTCCTTTAACTAAGCCAATGTACCAAATTACTTTAAGCAAGCAAGGATAGGTTCCCTCCTTCTCCACAGATGCACAAGAAAATGTGAAATTTCCAAAGCATAAAACTTATCTTTTTGTACTGGTTGGATAATTATATTGAGTGAACAAAAAATTTCGGTATGTGCCAAAATTAACTCGCTTCATTGAGTCAAATGACTTAATGTATTCCCTGCCTGATCTTGCACCCCATCTCCCAGAGGGACTGCCGATCCACAGCGTCTGCCAAATCTGTGTCTATATTTTTAGAGGTTCTGCAAGGTGCTGTGCTGGGAATCAAAGCAAATCTGGTTTAAAAAAAAAAAACGTTATAACGTTTGCGCGGACCCCGAACCGATGTACCACATGATGAGTGCACAGACGAGCAGGCAAGATGGTGGGCGATTGAACTTTGCGATGTCTCCAGGGTTGTTCTGCATTAAGCAGAAACTCTTTTGTGGATAAGTCATTATTTGGACAAATTCATTTTATTTCATTAACAACTGCGTGCGCGGTGAAGACCGGCTTTAAAGTTAAAGGGATCCGATATGACATGCAGTGACAGCCTGGCCAACTGTTCCTGATCAACCTTTTAATTGGAGCACTTACATTAGTGCTTCAGCCACTTGCTGAAAGCCATACAGTCGATAGCTGAACTGCACAATATTCTCTGAGTGAATCGTTCACTCACTGTGGATGCTTTTCCATGCCACGTCATTCAGAGCGAGTGGTTTGTGCTCCTTCACCCTGAGCGAGTGGATCGTGCTCCATCACCCTGAGCGAGTGATTCGTGCTCAGTCACCCTTAGCGAGTGGTTTGTGCTCCGTCACCTTGGGCCAGTGGTTCGTGCTCAGTCACCCAGAGGGAGTGGTTTGTGCTCCGTCACCCTGAGTGAGTGATTCATGCTCAGTCACCCTTAGCGAGTGGTTTGTGCTCCGTCACCTTGGGCCAGTGGTTCGTGCTCAGTCACCCAGAGGGAGTGGTTTGTGCTCCGTCACCCTAAGTGAGTGATTCATGCTCAGTCACCCTGAGCAAGTGGATCGTGCTCCATCACCCTGAGCGAGTGATTCGTGCTCAGTCACCAGAAGCGAGTGGTTTGTGCTCTGTCACGCTGAGCAAGTGGTTTGTGCTCTGTCACCCTGAGCGAGTAGTTTGTGCTCTGTTACCCTGAGTGAGTGGTTCGTGCTCCATCACCCTGGGCCAGTGGTTTATGCTCCTCACCCTGAGCGAGTGGTTCGTGCTCCATCACCCTGAGTGTTTGGTTTGTGCTCCATCACCCTGAGCGAGTGGTTCGTGCTCCGTCAACCTGAGCGAGTGGTTCATGCTCCATCACCCTGAGTGAGTTGTTGTGAAATAGCACCCAATTTCCCAGCTGCTTGCCATATTGACGTGTTTTCTAAATTACCGAGGCAAATTCTTTTTTGCACCCGTCACACGCAGCTGTTTATGAAGATTAATGTTTGTGAACATATCCCTGAAAAGTCGATATATATATATATATATATATATATATATATATATATATATATATATATATATATATATATATATATATATATATATATATATATATATATATGCAATGTCGTTTTTCGGTGAAAGCTATTCATGGTTTTTATGTTGTTGCCATTATCAGCCAAGTGTGTGTGTGTGTGTGTGTGTGTGTGTGTGTGTGTGTGTGTGTGTGTGTGTGTGTGTGTGTGTGTGCGTTGTTCATAAAGCATATCTCTCTCTCTCTCTCTCTCTCTCTCTCTCTCTCTCTCTCTCTCTCTCTCTCTCTCTCTCTCTCTCTCTCTCTCTCTCTCTCTCTTTCTCTCTCTCTCTCTCTCTCTCTCTCTCTCTCTCTCTCTCTCTCCATCTCTCTCCCTCTCTCTCCATGTCTCTCCATCTCTCTCCATCTCTCTCCCTCTCTCTCCATCTCTCTCCATCTCTCTCCAGCTCTCTCTCCATCTCTCTCCCTCTCTCTCTCGCTCTCTCTCTCGCTCTCTCTCTCTCTCTCTCTCTCGCTCTCTCTCTCGCTCTCTCTCTCGCTCTCTCTCTCGCTCTCTCTCTCGCTCTCTCTCTCGCTCTCTCTCTCGCTCTCTCTCTCGCTCTCTCTCTCGCTCTCTCTCTCGCTCTCTCTCTCGCTCTCTCTCTCGCTCTCTCTCTCTCTCTCTCTCTCTCTCTCTCTCTCTCTCTCTCTCTCTCTCTCTCTCTCTCTCTCTCTCTCTCTCTCTCTCTCTGTCTCTGTCTCTGTCTCTGTCTCTGTCTCTGTCTCTGGACATATCCAGACACTGTTTGCGTCTGGGCGGTGTTTATGTCTGGATGTTTATGTCTGCATCACAGTTGGGATGGTGTTCTTTGGTTGATGTGCTGTGTTGGGTTTGTACCAAACATAAAGTTTTGCATCTTGGCCAAATTTCCATCTTGGTTTCCACAGACCATAAAACTTTTTGCAACATGGCTTCAGAATCTCTGGAGCATGTTTTTTGCATACCTCAAATGGGACTCAAGGTGGGCTTTTTTGAGTCATGGCTTCCTTCTTGCCACTCTACCATACAGGCCAGAGTTGTGGAGTGCTTGGGATATTGTTGTCACATGCACACAGTCAGTAGTCTTTGCTATAAAGGCCTGTAGCTCTTTCAAAGTTGCCATTGGCTTCTTGTTGGCCTCTCTGATCAGTATCCTCCTTGCTTGGTCATCCACTTTAGAGGAATGGCCTGATCTTGGCAGAGTCTTGTTGATGCCATATGCCTTCCACTTCTTAATGATTGTCTTGGCTGTGCTCCAAGGGATATTCAAAGCCTTTGAAATATTTTTATATCTATCCCTGATCTGTGTCTTTCCACAACTTTATCCTGGAGGTATTTTGAAAGCAAAATGGTGCTCATAGTTGAGTCTTTGCTGTAAAATGCACAACCCAGCAGAGGGGACCTTCAGGAACAGCTGAATTTATGCAGAAATAATCAGAATCAGTACAATTTAACACATGTGGAGGCCAATTAACTTGTTGTGTGAGTTTCAAGGTGATTGGTTACACCTTAGCTCATTTACAATTGCTTTTATAAGGGGGGTGGACACTTACCCAACCAAGATATTCTAGTTTTGTAGTTTTTTTATTAATTTTCTGAAATTTGTGGAATTTGTTTTTCACTTGGAAGTTATGGGTTGCGATGTGTAAATAAAGGCGGAAAAGGTCTGATTTAATGCAATTTAATTCCAGGCTATAGGGCAACAAAAGGTGAAAAATTTGAAAGGGGTGTAGACTTTCTGTAGGCACTGTATAAAAAAGTATAGTTTTTAGATTTTATACTAAGATTTCACTTTAATGTTTTTCAGCAGAATAGACAGTGACCAGTGGTCATAGCTTGAGAATGAAGAAGAGGAAAGTTATGATAGGACCTGTGGTCATAGCTTGAGAATGAAGAAGAGGAAAGTTATGATAGTACCAACGGTCATAGCTTGAGAATGAAGAAGAAGAAAGTTATGATAGTACCAGCGGTCATAGCTTGAGAATGAAGAAGAGGAAAGTTATGATAGTACCAGCGGTCATAGCTTGAGAATGAAGAAGAGGAGAGTTATGATAGTACCAGCGGTCATAGCTTGAGAATGAAGAAGAGGAGAGTTATGACGACACGCACACACGCACACGCACACGCACACACACACGCACACACACACGCACACACACACACACACACGCACACACACACACACACACACACACACCGGTGCAGTTGGTAAAACAATGGTGCTGAGAGAGTAATCCACTTTACTATATGTACCACTTTCAATTGACAAACTGTATTTTTTGCCATTCCTTCTTTCTCGTCTGTAATTTTTTTTTGTATTCTGGCATTTAAATTGATATTACAAAAACTTATCTTGAGTAATTCTGGAAAATTACTTAAGAGAATAACATTCCACTGTTTTTTATGGGTGAAAAAAGTTATCAAATATATTTTCAAGTTATTAACTGTAATGTAATATGTGAGAAGTCATTCTCTCTTCAGTGCTCTGCCCGAGAGCAGGTTCTACACCACAGAATCCGTTCAATAGCAAGTATTACACCAGATGATTTGCCATTGCCTTCTTCGCAGTAGTCAGAGCTGTAATTTGTAATTTGGCTATGATGCTGACAATCACTTATTTGTAAAAGACTTCTTGGGTTATTTGAGCCTGGTGTTGGCGCAGTGGTTAGGGCAGTGGCTTGGGATCCAAAAGGTCCTGAGTTCAAGCCCCGTTGGGCCACTGAATTAATACACCAGGGGATTGACCTCAGCCTGTCATCCTTCCGAGGTCGGTGAAGTGAGTACCAGTGTACTGGGCCGGTGTATACCCCGGTTAAAATAGGTGTACCATATCCCTGTGTCGTAAGAGGCGACCAGGATTGCATCAGGAAGGGCATCCGGTGTAAAACATGTGCCAAATCACTATGCGGATCATACGGATGATCCGCTTTGGCGACCCTTACGGGAGCAGCTGAAAGAAAAAGAAGAAGAGAGAAGATCTTGTGTTATTTGATGTTAAGCAACAACCGCTATTTGCAGAACGAGCCCCAGATTATTATCCCATTCCAGCAGACAAGGCACTCATTGATGCAATGCCCTGCATGTGAAAGACCAGGGTGACATTTTATTGTCACTTTGGAAAGTAAACCCAGCAAAAACAGTTAAAAGGTGACTGTGTTACCTCTGAACTATGCTGCTCGCCGAATAGGTCACGATTTGATTTCTAAAAACAAATCTTTCCAGTAAACACGCAACAATATACCGTTTGAAAAATATGCAAGTATACTCATCACAAAAAAAATTAAACAAATTTTTTGAGGCTTCTATTCTTTTAGTGCCTTCCAAGAGCCTAAGACAATGTAAGCAAAAACGGAGGATCAGCACTATCTGTACACTCCATGAACAATCATGATGTCAATGGCAAGCAAAGTTAAGTTGCTTTTCAAGGCAAATCATCTCGGAGTATGAGGAAAACTCTTTGCATCTACCAATTAAATGTGGAAAGTATGTCATGAGCAAAATGTGACTACATATCAAAAACTGCTGAAGACCTTGATGTTGATGTTCTTGTTCTTCAAGAGACGCACGATAAGGATGACTCCAATGCCTCCAAGCTCCGCATATATGGTTTCAAACTCATTGCAGCAGTGCACCATGTGAAGTATGGAATATTGCAACCTACTTACGACACAACCAGACTGAGTTTTATATCCTTCAATAATGTACTGCCAATAATGTATTCATAGCCACTGTGAAAGTTGGGGGCATAACAATCATCAACGTGTACAAACCATCTCAAGTAAAGTGGTCCCTTCTAGCACTACCCATTACTGCTCATGCTGAAGTTCATGCTGGTGACTTCAAGAGCCATCATACCTCTTGGGGATATACTTCAGTTGATGAGGCAAGTGAACAACTGGTGGCTTGGGCCTTCACTGGTGATTGCTATATCCTGAATGATGTCAAGCAAGCAGGCACTTTCCATTCACCTATATGGAGGAAGAACTACAATCCAGACCTCTGTTTTGTCTCCAGGGTACGGTAATGGATGCCCTCTTGCTGCATCCCGTAAGATCCTTCCACACTTTCCACCCTGGCAACATCGACCAGCATCATCCACATTGGAATAGAGGTTCCCCAGATTACATCCAAACCTCAGGCCCACTGGAATTTTCAGAAATCCAACTGGGAGGCTTTCACAACAGAAGTTGAGGAGCAGATCTCCAGCCTCAACCCTGTCCTGAAGACGGATAGCAAGTTCTGCAATATCCTGATAGATGCAGCCAAAAACAACATCCCACATGGCCAACTCCTCCAATAGTATGAAACTTCTGGGAATCCAGATGTTGCATCTGAGCTCTTGGAATCTCTGGACATGGCCAGATGACAAAGATGGCAGGAGACTGCTGAGGAGCTTAATTTCACTCATGCAAGTTGAAAGGCATGGAACCTACTATGGCATCTTGGAGCTGCTTCACCTGCTCAAAATTAACCTCCCAAAGTACCAGATAATGCTGTGGAATCTTGGCTGCTCCTCAACTCTAAAGTTGCCTCAACTAAGAGGAACTTTCCAAGACCATTTCTTCATCTCTTCCTACATACCTGCTTTCTTTCCCCTACACCAGGGCTGACATTGACACTGGCCTTTCCTCCACCAACGGAAGGAAAGCAGCAGGAATTTATGGCATTTATCCAGAATTCTTGAGAACTTCGGATCTCATAGACATGATTGGTTGGCTTTTCTTTTCACTTACATTCATGAAACTGTAGTTATACCATCAACCTGGAGAGAGGCTAGTCAATGCCGTCCTTAAGTCAGGGAAACCTGCTGCTGACCCATTTGATATTTGTCCATATCCCTGCTATCTATGACATACAAGTTGTTTAAGTATGTCCTTCTGGCTGGTGGAGCCCAACCTTCCCAAGGCACAAACTGGCTTCAGACCTTGTCGGAGCATTGTGGATCAAGTACTAACACATACCACCCACATTGAGGCTGGTTACCAATGCCTGCCCAAGACACTTGTTGCATTAATTTGCCTTTTATTATCGTATGATATGGAATGGTGACGTGGTCTTATGCTGAATGCTGCTAGACTTTCCCAGTGCCATGCGACAATGCATTTCCTTTCTTCTATGCTTAGCAATCAAAGATATACGGTTTATCTCAGAGAGCAAACAAGCACCATAAGGACTGAATGATGGTCCTTCCCAATGGTTTACTCCTCCAGAAAGTTTGCCGATTCAGATGATCTTACCCTTGCTACCCAAGCAACCAACCTGAAAAATCTGAAAACCCACTCTGTGGGAGTACCTCCTGTGCAGCTTCCCTTCGCAGGGCAGCTCACCGGATGACGGGATTGGGGCAAAGCCTTCGGGACCCCCAATCTTTGATGATAGGAGGGAAACCACGGGGTAACATCCCTGGGTCAGATTGCGGGAGAGTGTGTCGGAGTGGTGCTGAGGTGTCGTCCACCAGACGGCAGTCTCCTTGGGTTAACCTGAGGCGGTCCCTTCGGGTGGGTGCCTGGAATGTCCTATCCCTAAGAGAAGATGATCATCTGTCTCTGTTATCATCTGAGCTCAAGTGTTTGGACATCGGGATTGCAGCTCTCTCTGAGGTTCGGAGACCGGATTGCGGTGAGATAATGGTGGGTGGTTACACCTACTATTGGTCTGGTCGCTCTGATGGTTACCATACCCAAGGAGTTGCTGTAGCTGTGTCCAATAAGCTGACCTCAATGATAATTGAGGTAACACCGCTCAACGAGCTTATTATGAGGTTAAGGATTCGCCACTCCTTAGGTGTCATTTCCCTGGTCTCTGTTTATGCTCCGACTGAGGCGAGTGATCTCACCATGAAGGATGCGTTCTACGCCACACTCGAGTCTGTGGTTGATCAGTGCCCCAGACGAGATACACTTCTAGTCTTGGGGGATTTCAATGCATCGACTGGAACTGATAGGGATGGTTATGAGGTGTGTCTTGGTCCCCATGGGTCAGGAACTATGAACCAGAATAGCACTAAGTTCCTTGACTTTGCAAGAAGTCATGGACTTAGGGTGACTGGTTCATGGTTTCAGCGCCCACAAGCTCATCGCTGGACTTGGTATTCCAACGCTGGCGGTGTGGCAAAGGAGATTGACCATGTCCTCATTGACGGTCGTTGGAGGATGATCCAGAACTGCAGGGTCTACCGGAGTGCTCATTTCCTCAATACTGACCACAGGCTTGTTGTAGCAACTCTAAAGCTGCACCTTAAATCCTGGAGAATGGTACCATCCCAGCCTAGGCTGGATGTTGCCAAGCTCAGGGATGAGAGAGTAGCTGAGGAGTTTGCGAACAGGCTGAGTGGACACTTGGGGGGTCTGGGTGCTTTGGGGGGGTCCTGAAGAGTTGTGGAGCGCCTTCAAGACCACCGTCCTTGATGTTGCCGGTGGATGCCTTGGAGCTCACCACTGGGCAAAGAAGAATTTTGTCTCTCAAGGGACACTGGATACCATTGACCAGAGTCGCAGGGCCAGGCTGAATGGCAGAGCTGAGCTGTTCAGGGAGCTGAGGCGTAAAACTGTACGTGCACTGAGGGTGGACAAGGAGGCCTATGTGCGAGGAATCTGTGAGGGGGTAGAGCATCACCTGTGGACAGGTAATTCTCGTCCCGCTTACAGGGGAATTCGCGCATTACGTTCATCCAAGCCCATCCCTCAGAGCACTGCAGTTCGAGCAGAGAGTGGTAAGCTCTTGACAGAGGAGTCTGAAGTGAAGGCCCGCTGGACCGGTTACTTTGAGCGGTTGTACCAGGCTGATCCCCCAGCTGTCGAGTTGGACGTCAAGGGTGTTACAATCCCTGTTGCTGACCCTCGAATCAACTGTGGTCCACCTTTGCTTGTGGAAGCATGGGCTGCGGTGAACCAGTTGAAATGGGGCAAAGCTCCAGGGATCTGTGGCATCCATGCCGAACTTCTCAAGGCTGGTGGAAATGCTGCACTCGTGTCATTGCATGCAGTTTTGTGCTCTGCCTGGAACACAGGCATCATCCCAACTGACTGGAAGAGGGGCCTTGTTGTCCCTCTCTGGAAAGGGAAGGGTGATCGCCAAGACTGCAACAACTACCGAGGGGTGACGCTGCTCTCAGTGCCGGGCAAGGTCTTTGCTCGGATAATTCTTGATAGGGTTCGCCACCATCTGCTTGAGCACCAGCGTCCAGAGCAGTCAGGCTTTACACCAAAGAGGTCAACGATTGACCGTATCCTTGCACTTCGTGTCCTCACCGAACGCAGACGAGAGTTTCGGCAGGGGCTGCTTGCAGCCTATGTTGATCTCTGTAAAGCGTTCGATTCAGTGAATCGGGATGTCCTCTGGAGGATTCTTGGTCTTCGTGGGGTGCCACCAAAACTGATCGATCTGATGTCTGAACTCTACTCTGGTACTGAGAGTGCTGTAAAGTGTGGTGGTCCCATCTCTGACTTATTTCCAGTTGTAACTGGAGTTCGTCAGGGATGTGTACTTGCCCCCACACTTTTCAGCACTTGTATGGACTGGATTCTAGGGAGGATGTCGGAGAGATCAAGCTTCGGTGCATCGTTTGGGAATGTCAAGATCTCGGACCTTGATTTTGCAGATGATGCAGTCATCTTTGTGGAGACTTTAGACATCCTCTTGGGGGCCCTCGAGGTGCTGAATGAGGAGTCGGAGCCGTTGGGATTACGGGTGTCTTGGGTCAAAACTAAGATCCAGGCTTTCGGTGACATCTTGGATGCTGCTGTCCTGTCTGTGTCTGTTTGTGGTGAGGATGTTGAGGTCGTGGAGAGATTCACTTACCTTGGCAGTGATATTCATGTCTCTGCTGGCTGCGAGTCAGAGGTCAACAGACGTCTGGGTCGGGCCTGGGGAGTCATGGATTCACTGGATCATGGGGTGTAGCGCTGCCGGTACCTGTGCGGGAGGATGAAAGTCCGAGTCTTCAGGTCCTTGGTACTTCCAGTCTTGCTCTATGGGTGCGAGACTTGGACTCTGACCAAGGATCTGAGACGGAGACTTAATTCCTTTGGTACCAGGTCTCTTTGGAGAATCCTTGGCTATCGCTGGTCAGATTTTGTGTCCAACGAGCGGTTGCTGAGAGAGACTCGGATGAGATTTGTTACCTGCATAGTCCGTGAGTGTCAGTTGCGGCTGTATGGACATGTGGCTCGTTTTCCTGACACTGATCCTGCTCATCAGATTCTCTCAGCGAGGGAGTCTCATGAGTGGAGGAGGCCAGTGGGCCGACCACGTGCCTCATGGTTGCAACAGGTTGACCATCATCTCAAGGAGATAGGGATGGGCCTGGCATCTGCCTGGGGGATGGCCAGACAGAGGCCCCTGGAGTACCGGCGGAAAGTGGACGCAGCGACGCGCTGTTCTGGCACATGCTCCCATACCTGACCTGACCTGAATCAACCTTGAAGTGTCAGTCGTAACCTATCCCAGGACTTAAAGGTAATGGAGCAATACTTCATCTAATGGCACCTCCACACAAAACCAACTATGACCACAATTACCACATTCTATCTCAGCAACCAACTGGTTAACAATAAACTCAAGCTTTCCTTTTGCAGCAAACCAGTCAAGAATGAACCGTTCGCTGAGTACCTTGGAGTCACCCTTGATCGCAGCCTCAGGTTCCATGAACACCTAAAATGGGTCACAGAAAATATCAAGACCAGGGTAAACATTATCTGGAAAAAATTGGGTATCAGCTGGGGATCAAAATCTGCTCTTCACACGGCTAGCCTTGCTTTTGTGTACACTGCAGTGGAATGCTCTTTTTTTCCTGTTTGGGCAGAGAGCAGCCACACAGAACATATGGACACTGTCCTTAAAGCACTGATACAGATAATCAGTGGTACACTGAAATCAACACCCATTCAG
>NC_140962.1:63454139-63514139 GCF_056783735.1 Eptatretus burgeri
AGAAATTGTACTTCCAACAGTCAGTGCTGGCATGGGAAGATTGAAGGGATACCATTTTTAGATTTAAATATATATATATATATATATATATATATATATATATATATATATATATATATATATATATATATTTTTTTTTTCACTGTGCCAATGTAACAATATTGCCGATAACCTTTCATGTAAAATGTAGATTAGTTCCCTTTATATTTCTGACCTGTCACACCTTACACCATTGTAGGAAAGTTCACTCTAACAATGGTATCTGTGTGTGCGTGCGCGTGCGTGTCGTTGGTTTTTGTTTCCTACACATGCTGGTTTCAGAAGGTGAAACAGAGTCCTCCCAGGCCTCGAACAATCCACCTCCTTCTTAATAAGTGATCATGATTAATGGAACAATTTGTGAAGTTTTCTTGTTCGCAAGGTTTTGTTCCGAGGGATCTTTTGAGGATCGTCCCCGAGCTCCCGATGGCTTCCAACTGCAGTTCGTTTTGCAGTAATGTTCCTTGGGATGTTTTTTAGGATCTCTTTAAGGTTGTTTTTCTCATTCCTATTGCTCCAATAATCACTGGTATAATTTTGGCACTCGTCATCTTCAAGGATTTTTTTTACTTCTTTTTGAGATATTGGTATTTGGTCATTTTCTTGATTTCTGCATTATTTTGGCCAAAATCGTTGGGTACTGAAATATCACTCAGAAATGGTCTTTTCCTTTTTGTGCCTGAGAACGATGTCCAGTCACAAGGCTTTGTTTTCGATGTTCATGCTTGATGGGATCATCAGCTCAAACGTGAGCATGATGCCTTAATTTTCAATTATTGCCCTTTATTCATGTTTCCACGAGTTTTCTGGAACTGTGATGTTGAGTTGTTTGCAGATATGCCAATTAATCACTTTGCATACTTTGTTGTGCCATTATGTGTAAAGTTGTTCTGATAATCGCTTTTTGCATCCTGAAAGCAGGTGACTTGTACTTTCTGTTTCTGTCTTGCAGAAAAACTTTCCTTTTCTGAACCTACACTTGTCTGTCTGGCTCAGTCCTGCCATCTTTTTATCCTTGCAGACATCCTTGTTTTTATCTTTGTTATCCAAACATCAAGGACACTGGTGCAGTGTCCTTGATGTTTGGCATTTATTACCCTGCACTCGCGAGGCGAAAAGCGGGGTGAAGCGATCGGTAGCATATGTACATATGTTGCACGTACGTCACACGTGTCTGCATTTTGTTAAGAGCGTGCATCGAAAACCGATCAGCAGAGGAAATTGAAACATTACCACATGTTACATAACCATATGATATAGCGGTCACTCTTTTGAGGTCAACATCAACCCAAAGGTTAACATAGGCCAAGGTCAACACAGGCCAATTTTCTAAAATCCTCAATTTTCATCTGATTGACTTGAAATTTGAAGAGGATTTTCATATCACCTCACTGTATTCAACCACCCACTATTTTGAGGTCAATATAAGCCAAAAGGTCAACATAGGTCAAATTTCTGAAATCCTCAATTTTCATCTGATTGACTTGAAATGTGAACAGGATTTGCATATCAGGTCACTAAATTCAACCACCAATTCTTTTTGAGGTCAACATAAGCCAAATTTTTGAAATCCTCAATTTCCATCCGATTGATTTGAAATTTCAAGAGAAATTGCATATTTGGTCACAAATTCAACCACCAACATTTTTGAGGTCAACTTAGGCCAAAAGATCAACAGAGGTCAAAATTTCTAAAATTGTCAATTTTCATCTGATTGATTTGAAATGTGAACAGAATTTTCATATCAGGTCACTGAATTCAACCACCAGTTATTTTTGAGGTCAAAATTTAAACATAGGCCTAATTTCTGAAATTGAGAGACAGAGTGAAAAACTAGATACAGTCATCCCCCGTTTATTGTGGGGGTTACGTTCCAAACCCCCCCTGCGAGAAGTGAAAATCCACGATGAATGGATGCCTCCCAAAAAAAATTAACTCGTCTGGTCTGGTCGGCTTGGCAATGATCGGGTTCGAGGTGCTGGAGATCGACTCGTCTGGTCTGGCCGGCTTGGCAATGATCGGGTTCGAGGTGCCAGAGATCGACTCGTCTCGTCTGGTCGGCTTGGTAATGATTGGGTTCGAGGTGCCGGAGATCGACTTGTCTGGTCTGGTCGGTTTGGCAGTGCTCGTCCAACCGCGGCAAACCTTTTTCCTTCCTGAAGCATATCGAGCACCTTAACCTTCTCCTGGAGCGTCCCAGGACCTTCCCCTGGCGCTTCGGTTCCTTGCCAGAAGCCTTAGAAGATGCAGGGCGTTTGGGCGGCATCGTAGGGCTTGGAGAAAAAACGTAGAAAATATTCGAAGTTCACAAGCGAAACTTTGTCTCATGCGTTGTGTGACTGGTCAAGCGCCACGCGTTATAATTTATTGCTTAAATAATTTATATTTTATATATTATTACCACGATATAACGGGGGAATCCGCAGAAAAAAATAGTTAGGTTCCAAGGGAAAACCCGCGATGAACCGGGAGCGCAATCGGTGAACCGCGATATAGCGGGGGATTACTGTACATCCTGATATCTCAAAAAGTTGTTGGTGAGTTATGACAAAATTAGGTGCATTTGAGTTAGTGACAAAAGAGTTGGCTCACCACACCAAGTCCCTCCTCAAGAATCCGCAGGTTGTACATTCCATGAATACCATTCAGTTGATATTCATTCTCCATCCCTATTGGGCTGATGTCATCTTAACCATTCCAATGAGCCTTCTTTGTCGATCCACACTTGGTCCAATTATTGTTTGTGCTTTCCTGCTCTTTTGTCATTCTCCCAGTTGTTGGTGCTTATTTGTTGATATTTCTTTTTATTTCTTTCTTTCAGTATTATTCATGAGTGCAGATAAAATGTAATTACTATATGTACTGTTGATGGGCATTTGGAAAAGAATTCCACTGTGTTTAAATTGGTGTACATTCCATTCCAATACCCTATATTTGGTATTCACAATCTCGCATTGAATGTTGAGAATTTTTGGCTTTCTCAGTTATAATAATATGTTGAGGAACACTGAAGATTGTATGAGCAGAAGGGCTGTATTAAGAAAAAGAAGTAAAAAATGATGTGAAATGTCATAGCTCCCGTTGCTTTAGTAGTTTTGCTGTATGGAATTAAAGGGCGAGAACATATTTCTGTACAGCTAAAATGGCCGCCAGTTTACCAGTCGGCCATCTTTGATCAGATCCCAAAATGAATTGAGGGGCACATGTATGCCATCATGTACTGTGCTTGTGCAAAGTTTGAACAAAATCAGACGAAGCACGTCTGAAAAATGATTGGAGACACATTTAAGTTACAAAATAGCCACCAGTCGGCTATGTTGGATCTCATCTCAAAATAATATTATGTACATATGTAAGCCATCATTCATTATCTGTGTGCCAAGTTCAAATAACATCGGTAAATGCATGTCTGAGAAATGATTGAGGACGTATTCAACATTGGGATTTTTTTTACAACTAAAATGGCTGCCAATCGGCCATCTTAGATCTGATATCAAAGAAAAATGATGTGCATCTGTAAGTTGTCATTCTTTATCTGTGTGCCAAGTATGAACAACATTGGGGAAATGTTTATCCGAGAAATGGCTGAGGAAGTGTTCGACACCAGGTTTTTTTTTTGTACAACTAAAATGGCTGCCAGTCAGCCATATTGGATCTGATGTAGCAAAACAATGATGTGCATGTGTTGTCTTTGTGCCAAGTACAAATAAAATTGGTTGATGCATGTCCGAGATATGGTTGCGGACACGCACGCACACACATGGAAATCAAAAACAAATCCATAATCCCCCATTTCAGACTCATTCTAAAGGGGGCTAATAAAACCAGGATTGACTTTCTTCACACAACAAGGGAACATAACAATAGAATAGAGGCAAAATAGAATGCTTTATTTTTTTTCTCCTGCAGCAGTCTTGTTTGACTTTGCCTCTTATATTCCTGGACTGGGAAATGAACGACGTAACAGAAAGAGTGGTTCAATGCTTAATACTCTTCGCTTGTCAAACTATATGAGTTATAGAACTTGAGGCAGGAACTCGGATTCCGGTTCAGCCCTAAATTAATAAGCAGATTTTTTTTTTTTAGCTCCCGTTCGACTTAGTCCAAAACGGGGATTATGGATTTCATCTAGATTTTCGTGTCCATGCATGTGTGCGTCCGCAACCATATCTCAGACATGCATAGACTGAATTTATTCGTACTTGGCACAGTCACCACATGATGGTGTATGTATGCACCTCATTTTGTTTCACGATGCAAAAAAAGATGACCGACTGGTGGGGATTTTAGTTTTTTTTAAAAACCCCAGTATCGAACACGTCTGCTCAACCGTTTCCCGGACATGCATTTACCTATCCTGTTCAAAATTGGTACACAGATAAGGAATGAGGCGGCCATTTTAGTTTAATAAAACCCAATGTTGAACATATCCTCAAGCATTTCTCAGACATGCATTTACTGATCCTGCTCAAACTTGGCACACAGATAAGGAATGATCGACTACATCGGCATATCATTTGTTTCGATATCACATCCAAGATGGCCGACTGACGGCCATTTTAGTTGAAAAAAATCCCGCTGTTGAACATATCCTCAAGCATTTCTCGGATATGCATTCACCCATGTGTTGTTCAAACATTGCATACAGATGGGGGGTGATGGCTTACATATGCACGTCATTTGTTTTCGAGATCAGATTCAAAATGGCCGACTGGCAGCCATTTTAGTTGTAAAATACCCGATGTTGAACACGGTCTCAACCATTTCTTGGACATGCATTTACCGATGTTGATCAAACTTGGCAAACAGATAAAGAATGACGGCTTACAGGTGCCTGTCATTTTGTTATCGGGATAAGATCCAAGAATGCCAATTGGCATCTATTTTGTTACTTAAATGTGTCCCCAAACATTTCTCAGATATGCATGGTCTGTATTTGTTCAAACTTTGCACAAGCACAGAACATGATGGCATACATGTGTCCGTCACTTTATTTTGTGATCTGGTCAAAGACGGCCGACTGGTAGACTAGCCGCCATTTTAGTTGTAAAAAAAAACCTGGTCTCGAACACGTCATCAACCATTTCTCGGATATGCATTTACCAGTCTTGTTTAAACTTGGCACACCGATAATGAATGATGGCTTATGCTCTTCATTTTTTGTCGAGATCAGGTCCAAGATGGATGACTGGTGGCCATTTTCTTACTTAAACGTGTCTCCAGCCATTTATTGGACATGCATGGTCCGATTTTATGCAAACATAGTTGTACATGGTAGCATACACTTGCACCTAACTTTATTTTGCGATCTAATCAAAGATGACTGACTGGAAGACTGGCCGCCATTTTAGTTGGAAATAAATATGGGCTAGCCCTTTTACTCTGTTCAGCAAAATTACTAAAACAATGGGGGCTGTGACATTTTATGTCTTTTTTCTTTGTTTATTATGTACTCAGCTCTTGGGTTCAGCTTTTAATATATCATTGGTGTGTGTGTGTGTGTGTGTGTGTGTGTGTGTGTGTGTGTGTGTGTGTGTGTGTGTGTGTGTTCTTGTTGTTGTTGTTTGTTATCTCCATATGAAGGTTTCAGAAGGTGGAATGGAGCCATCACAGGTCTCAAAGTATCTGCTTTCGTGTGTGTTTTTATGCGTGCATGTGTGCATGCGTGCGCAAGTTGTTGTTGTTGGCTGTTATTTCCACAAATGTGTGGGTTTCAGGAGGTGGAATGAAAACCTTCCATATCTCAAAGTATCGTGTGTGTGTGTGTGTGTGTGTGTGTGTGTGTGTGTGTGTGTGTGTGTGTGTGTGTGTGTGTGTGTGTCATCCATGCTGAGTTTTGGAGGCCAATATTCTATAGCAGTTTTTTTGCCGTTGCCTTCCAAGAAGAAGCCCAGGATTAGAATTTTGAACTTCTGCAGAGTGCCAGTACAAAGGTACTGTAGACATTTGAATGTTTACATGTGAGTATTAGCAATTTGGACATCTCGCTTTGCATTACCTCCTCGGTGATGCGGTATCCTCTATATGATGTAATGATGAAAAACTGCATGGAACATACAGATGAGAGTTTTTAGTCCAATCTTATTCCATCAAGAATATAAGTTAAACCAGATAAGTTAAAGGTAGAGCATCCTACTTTTGAATTCTTGTCATTCCTCTTTGTTAAACATTTTTGTTTAAGCTTTTTTGTGTTGTAAGCTTTCATTAAATGCTTTGTTGTCATGATGGAATACAATGATAATTTCTTGAACTCACTTTTTGGACGTGAAGGCTAATTGGTAACATGTAAAAGAAAGCTATTTATGTGTTTTTAAAAATGTATATCTATCTACACATGGCACAGAAAGTGTAAGACAGGAATAATGGGACCCTCACTTATACTGCATGGAAGTCAGTATGTAAACACTTTGACCTTTACATTAAGCATTTGTGGATGGTTATTCAACACTAAGCAATATTGTCTATAAAGATTTCCTCACTCTTTGTACATCTTAAGCTTTTCGAAGAGCAGAGAAAATAACGGCAAGTGTTTTTTGTAAAAACAATCATGAGAAAGTGATACAGGGACAGAAAAGGCATGGCATGATTTATAATATTGGACTTAAGACAGCAAATAACTCAATAAAAAATGTTGGCAGCTTTTCAACATAGAGGCTCATTTTCTTATACTCACTTGGTTTGTCTTGTTTTTTTTGTTTATTTGTTTTTTTTCCCCAATGGCCTGGTTTTAATATATATTTTTAATAGAAAATAATTTTTCTTGAATAATAGGAAAGTTGATGCTTACAAATATTTTTTCATGATATCTGATGATGCTTTCTTCTGGTTTATATCAGATCTCATGAGAAATCATGGGATATAGTTCAATTTTTTTGTAAGTGTTTGCCATGATCACATTGTATGCCATATGCGTGTGCAGAGACGTTTATGACCAATTGACATTGCTTCATCCATGGCTGTTTGCAAAAGCAACTGCTGTGAAAGTACTGTTGACAACTTCACTTGGGCAGTCACAACTGATCAGCACACAGATGTTCAGATGTGTCACATTATACGAGACATGTGACATGTCACTCGTAACTGTGTAACTACAGTATTTGTTTCCCTTGCAAAAAATAATAATAGTAGAAACTGTATCAATCTTCCTGCATGGAACAACCACCAGTCATATGTGTTCGATTTTACTTGGCCACAATAATCCAAAGATGCTGTTTGTTGTGTAATATAAAAAATTCAGCTAAATTAATAATAGCAAAGAAATATAATATTCTGTTATGTCACACTAACCTCGGTCATATGACTGACATGAAATCTTGCTATTATTTGCTGATGATCTTTTTTTTGGGCTATGTTCTTGTTTTTTCGTGTTGTCACAAGGAAATGAGTTTTGACCACAGGAAATCATTTGAAACTATAAGAGCTGATGCACACACTTTTCGTTAGTTTTAGGGCCTTTCAAAAATGTTTGCGCTGTAATGTTTTGACTCATACAGTCTGAGCCAGCTCACAGCTGCCAAAAATTTTCAAGTTGTTTGGCAGATAAAACTTAACCAATATAGGTACTGTTGATGGGCATTTGGAAAAGGATTCCGTTGTGTTTAAATCGGTGTACATTTCATTCGGTACCCTATATTTAGTATTCACAAATGAGCAATGAGTATTGAGAATTTTGGGACTTACCAGTTATAATATGTTGAGGAACACTCAAGTGTGTTTGAGCAGAAGGTCTGTATTAAGAAAAATAAAACCAGAATGGACTTTCTTCACACCAAAAGGGAACATATCAACAACAGAATAGAGGCAAAAAAGAATGCTTTTTTTTTTTCCTGCAGCACAGTCTTGTTTGACTTTTTCCTCTGGTATTGCTGAACTGGTAAATAAACTACGTAATAGAAAGAGAATGGTTTAATACTCCTCTTCGATTGTCAAAGTATATGGGCTCTAGAACTCAAGGCAAGAATCCGGATTCCGTTTCAGCCCTAAATTAATTAATAAATTTATTATTATACATTTCTGTAGTCAACTCTTTGGTTCAGCATTTAGTATATCAATACATGTGTTTCCATAATCAGTTTCCTCAATTGTACAAATCTATTTCCAGTTTCTCACAAATAGGCAAACCGTTTGGGGTTGGATTTGTGTTTGGGAGGGTGACCACATTGTAAATATATTTGGTGCATCAGCACATCAATGCGACATGTATCTGAATATATAAACGAGGAAAATAACATGAACAATCCATCCATCCATCCATTGGGACCATACTCTGTGCAGAGCGTTGGTGCTGCCTAAGCAGTCTCCTTGGCTATTGGGCACAATCCTGGACGGGTCGCCACTAAGACACAGTATACCAGCATGCTCGCACTCATTTTGCTGACCTCGGAAGGATGACAGGCTGAGTTAACCCCACCTGGTATTAATTCAACAGCTGAGCGGGATTTTAACTCGGGACCCTTGGATCCCAAGCACACCACCCTAACCATTAAGCCAACACCAAGCATACATAAACAATGCTGACTTTAAAATATGTCAAATAATACTACACTGCCAGCTTCTGGTCCACACAGCCTATGAAGATGGATTGAAAACTTTATTGCAACTCTTTTGAAGGAGTGCCAAAGTTTTGGTCCAATTGGCCTGTGGTTGGTCTAGTTCAGGGATGACAATGCTTTGTAAGGAGTTTCCAAGCCTGTATCCACTATGAGTCACAAGCACAATGCACCCAAGTGGTCCTCTGTGAAATGAAACAAACTTCTTCTTACATAGACAATAGCACATCACCACCAAACCTTTGGCCACACCACGTCATGTCACAGCCAACTATCATCAGCATCCAGTTCCTTAACTCTTGGCTTATTGAAAAGTAACCAAAGGTGATTGTAGAGAAAAGCAGATTAGTCATATATTCTGATGTGTAATATATTTGTAATTTAATCTAAATTCATTTGGATATTTAGTTTAGCATTATACTTTATGTTCTTTTCAACCCCACTCCCACCACTCACACCTTTACCAAATCTCAATCTTTCCATCACTCTCTACCCCTCATCTGCAGAGTTGTTATCTAGGATGAAACATAGCACATTTCCTCGGAAGTTTTCATAGTAAAAATTTCAAAATTACATTTGTTTTTTTTACACAATGAGGACAAAAAACTCCATGCACAATACACAAACTCCATCATGTTCCTCGTATAACCAATAGGCTGACATAGAATATAGTCGGAAGTTTGTTCTTCTGTAAGGTCTGATTGTTTTGCAAACGTCCCAAGGCAATAGGGTCTCGGGGACCACAGACAAGCCAACCCTTTCCGGTAAGCACAGATGTGTGTTGAAGCACACGTGTGCTCAATAAATCGTTTGAGACAACCTAGCTTGTGCATTTGACCCCAACTCCTCATGAACACCATTATTCCATTCGCTTTCTTGCGCAATTGATGTATTTTATCGCTGTGAAGGATTATGTACTCGACACAAATGATGGGTAAAAAATTACAAATGCATGTTTTGCATCGGGCACTGTTCAGCTGTGGGGTTATGTAAAAATCCTGCTAAATGATAAATCCATTGTATACCGTTTATCAAGAGCTGTTATTCCTGCATGTCTTTGTAAGAGCTTGGATAATTTTTTTTATGGGTAGCAAGTTGACCAAGATCAAATTTTTTGATGAACAACGATGTCATCATTGTATTCTATTGGCAAGCTCAGCTGATTATTTTGTAATGGAAGTGACAAGTGCATTTCCTTTTTTCCAAATAGTACCTTACTAGCAACTGATTTAATTTTATACATATTTAATGTTCAATGTACAAGTCATTTATATATAATTTAAAATCCTACATGTACAATGTACAAGACATGTACAAGACATGTCTTGTACATGTACAAGACAAAATACAAGTCATTTCTATATAATTTAAAATCCTACAATTTATTTTCAGATCCCCCCTGTGCAGGGAAAAAAGGTCAACTTGCAAATCCTGAGAATTGCGAGATCCCGTCATTCTCTAATTATTCATTTTATATCTTTACGTGACAGAAATGCAACGTCAGTAAATTTCCCAAGCCTGGTGCTGGCTTAGTGGTAAAGGTGGCTGGCTTGGGATCTTAGAGTCCTGAGTTCAAGCCACGTTCGCTGATGAAATTAACACCAGGTGGGGTTGACTAGGCCTGTCATCCTTCTGAGGTCGGCAAAATGAGTACCAGTGTACTGGTATAGGGGCACAGCTTCAGCGATAGTCGTGCCCCATCAAAATGATAGCTACCCGACAGCCAAGCTGCCATGCATTATGCCGAAGAAGAAGTAAAGTTCCCAATAACTTATGTGGAGACAGCAATGCTTTCTACATGATTCGTCTAAACACAAATGTGAAAATATTACTACGACTATGATGGTTGATGCTACTACTACTATTACCATTATTCCCAGCTTATTGCGGGGTCAAAAAGAAAGATACTATTCAGATAAAACTTGACAAACCTTGTCAATTCACAGCAAAACTGTAATGCATTCGTCAAAATGTTTATTTGACAAGGATGAAAAGGATATCTTGAATAATGAGTTTCTCTCAATTAACACATTTTTGGGCCACCCTGTATTATGTTGTCCATCCTTCCTGATGTCCATACACTGTTGGCAGTGTTGGTACTGCTGAAGCAGTTTCTTGGTGAGGATTCTCCTTCGAAGAGAACAGACCTCAAAGTTATTACAGTCCACAAGGCCTTTGTCTGTAGTTCATTGGGGTTATTACTCTTATCTATGGGTTGGTGTACCAGCATCATATCTGTTTCTCTGGGATTCTGTGGAGTCTAAAGCTCTCAACACCATTGGAATTTCCTGTGATGAGGTGACCACACAAGGTCGGCTGCTCTTGCATAGCCCTGTGCTGCATGGGAAAGAAGAATAAGATCCAGGTCAGTGGCCTCTCTTATTTTTTTTTTAATTGTAGATCCTCTGGTTTTGCACACTCTGCTCTCCAAAACTCCAGGATGCATGTGTTATTCCAGTAATCTACGTCTGGTTAAATTTCCAAAATCCAGACTGACAGCACACAACAACTCCCCTCATTTCTCCAAAATGTGGAACCGCCTTCCAGAGGCTGTTCTGTTTCACTGTTTCCTCCAGGGCTTCAAGCAGGCATTGCACCACCACCTCCTATCATCCCCCCAACCTTTCCTACAATCTTCATTTCTCCCATTAACCCTTCCTAATCTGATCCTCTTACTTGCAGATTGTAGTGTTCCTTCCCTCTGCTCTCTCTCCTCTTTTCCTGTCTGTTAATTTCCTTCCATATTGTGCTCAAGAGTTGCCCTGCTGCCAGCTACTGTCAGTTAATACCATCTGTCACCTTGCTCTACCATGAACCTCAATCTTGTTGAGGAAAAAAACGAAAAATACATATTACGCTGGGTGGTATATTCTTCTTTCCCATATGTCTGCATTTTTGTGTGTGCATTGTGTTGAAGCTCCTCCATGCGTCTTAGATCTTGGAAATAAAAAGAAAAGTAGTCACATCAGGAATTTGGAATATGTTCAAGGTGCTGACAATAACTCGCTGACTCTTCATGAAGGACACCATGGGATATTTAACGGCCACCAACAGGCAGTGCTGGCACACCAATCCTCTGGCTTAACATCCTTCCAATGGATGTGTATGAAACACCAGGGTGGCAGTTTATAGCTCAGTCGAGATTCAAGATCAGGCTAGACTGTTCAAAGGTGAGTGCGAAAAAATCACCTAAGGTTATTCTGTCCACGCTTCCAAGCATACCTGAAGACTATTCTGCTACCCTTGCCAAAATAGAACTGTAGAAACGTCGGTGATTTTAGCACATTTATCTAAACTGGAGCTTTTGTTTCACATCAAAAATAGGAATAAAACGAATTGGTAAGATTTTATTGACATATTTCGCAAAAATGAAGCAACTGTAATGTACTCGTAGGCATACACTAAATTTCACATCATTTTTGATTCTGCAATGTTTGACATTGTGAGCATGAGGGAAAAGGGAAGGAAAGGATGACTTAAAGTTCCAGTGACTCCATGCATACTCATTGGAGGAACATCTAAGCCTTATGCTTTGCACTGTATGTCAAACAGAAACTACGGTGGTAAATGCTTGGGAAGATTGAAGTTGTGTGTCAGAATCAAGCTTACAACAAATTTTTTATCCAAATTTCTGCACTCAGTGCTTGTTTATACAATTCCACAGCTTCTTTCACTCCGTGAATGATTGCACAGATGAATTACTGGTCTTATTATTTCTGACTTCTCACCAATTCTCATGTTTAGTATGCCTTTCAGGAAATGCAAGTAAATCAGTTGTTTATGTACTTGGGAATGTTTTCATTCTTGATGTGTTGGTATGTCAAAATCACTGAAGCATTAACACCCAATCCTGAGTTAGCTGGTTATTTGTGCAGTTCAGCATTTTCGTGCCCATTCCAAGTTGCCTTGGGGAATTTGAGTTAACTCCAAAGTGTATTCTGCCACCACATGTCAACCAGACCAAGCATGACAGCCAAATTATCTCCTCCCTGCATGCAGGTCATTCGTGAGCCAACTGCATTTTTATATTTCTTAAATGGAACCTGATAGCAACATGGTACTTCTGCCGAAATGAGCTCGCTTTCCAGCAGCTTGGAATCCCAATCCTCATTGTTGTTGGCTTCAACCACATTTGAAACGACACCTTTTGGAAACCCCAACATTATCACAAGTATATTAACCCTAGTCCTTCCAAGGTATTTTACGACCTAATCTTACCAACTGGGGTTTTTTCGGACCCCAACTCAAAAACCACGAAATCAGCCAAATTTTCACATCAATGAGTAAACATGGTGTTTATTAATGAAGTCAAACAAACATAAGAAAAATAAAAATAAATATTTAATATAAAATTAAAATACCAACTGGGGACTTTTATGACCCAAACTCAGAAGCACTAAATTTCATTCAATCCGCAGAAGTTTAACATCGAGGAAACATTATTATTTTGATTGGATGATGTTTTAATAATAAAGTAAAACAAACATAGGCATATAAAATAAAAATTGGAGAACTTTCTCGATACAAATACCACGTGCAGTAATCATATATGCAAAAAAAAATATTAAAAAATGAGCGAAAATAACTGGGGTCTTTTTGGACCCCAGAAAGGGATTTACTTGTAACTCTGTGCAGCAAGGTGGAATCTTAAAACGTCACATATATTTATTACCAGCACATGTGGATAAACTAACAAATAAAACATGAAATACATTGTTAAACTAATCGAAATAACACATCAAAATGTATACCTGGGGTCCAAACGACCCCTTTTGGGAGGACTAGGGTTAATAGAATTTTGACGTGGTCATAAAAAAGCAAAAGTTTCAAAGTGCCCTCATGAATAAATTCCTGCTTTATTTTTGGTAATTTGAAATATTGCATATCAACGTGTTGAACCTGTTCACCAAATGGTATGGTCTGAGATTACCATTCTCTATATGGACTTATTTATACTACACAATGGCATCCAAAGAGAACAAGAGGTCTACTTGGATTGAGTGGGAATATATTACCTACTTGGGGCGTTTAAGCTTCCATCACAGCTCGCTCAAAAGGTTGGTCTGACTTCCAAGCCGGGGTGACTTTGGCACCATTCGGGAAATGTTGTCGAGGAGCATGTTTTTGTCGTAGAAAAGTTGTGAAATGCCCGATCAAGCAGAGGCTGGAAACATGGCCAGGTCCGGAAACTCTGTATCAGTGTGTGTGTGTGTGTGTGTGTGTGTGTGTGTGTGTGTGTGTGTGTGTGTGTGTGTGTGTGTGTGTGTGTGTGTGTGTGTGTGTGTCATGAAGTCATGCAAGTCATGAAACAAAACAACACCATCTCCTTTTGTGTGAGAAGGTTCCAGTTGAAAAGTTTTCCTTTAATTACAATGGAAAATATTCTCCTCAACTTGCTCAAAACTCATGAGAGGACGTGCAGTGACTGTGCGAGGTTCAATGAGCGTGTAACCCATATGGGAAGAAGAGCAAGTCATTATGTGTGATGTATGTCATGGACATAAGCTCATTTTGACACTTAATGTATTAACAATATTATGCTGTCTCATGGTTTAGTTCTGGTTTAGTTCCTTTTATATGCTAATGTGGAACTGCAAACACAGCTTATATTGACCCACTAATATGTTTTGTGTCCTGATGTTTAATGGGAACTGACTCGAGATAATTTGAGACAAAGTATTTGGAAACCAAAGGCATCATCTGAGACTAGTTGGTCAACCTAATTATACCTGATTTTAAAAAGTGTATTTGACATTATAATACTGTATTATCACAGGTAGCATACTTTTTTCATGGATAAAGTCAACAAGTAAGAGCAAGAGGAAGACACTTCAGCCAGATTAACACAGTTTTAAAATATGTTGAAAGAGAAAGTTATGACATTATATGAGGAGTTATGACGATATTTTGCTAAATCTATGGGAAGTGTATCCTTTTGAAGCAAACAGCTTCGTGTTTTTTTTTCCACATGAGTTGTGCCAGGACAGAGTACTTATCCAAAAACATGCAGAACGGATATTTTTCCCTGCTCTGAAAATGACTTTAAACAAAGGTACATTCCTGAAATATGTAAGATAAATACACTGTCCAGTGGTCCGTGTCAGCTGAATATGAGTGGTTGTTGTAAACATGAGAAAAGTAAACGAACACATCAGTTCTCAATTATTACGTGTTATTACAATATCAAAGCCAATATATATATATATATATATATATATATATATATATATATATATATATATATATATATATATATATATATATATGAATTAAGACGTTTATTTATTTAAAGGTTTACAACTGAATAATGAATGTTTATTTACCTTGAAAATAGCTTTTTATAATGTCAGTTTTCACCTTGAGGAAAGACTTTCATTATTGGCAACTTACTTTGTTTGTCGATAATGCCAAATTTCCTAAGGTTGACCACCAACATAATTTTTTAAGACAGGAATCAAGACGCATGGAACAGCTGAATAGGAGAGGATAGAGGGTCAACAGACTGACGGAGGAGCAATGGGGAACAGATGGACAAGAACACACAGAGACACTATTGTAAGTTGTGTGGACGAGCCGGCATTAAGTGGGGGCAGGGGTCAGCAAGCGTAGCAAAACTCAGTGATGGAGTAGAAGAAACTATGAGGTGGTGATGCGCTGCATCTCTTGAGAGACTGGTGGGAAGAGCACAAAACGAGAGAGGTGGGTCGGTGATAAACTTAATTATATAAAACTAGCAAATTAATGAATGGAAAGAAAAATCCATTTGCCCATTGTTATTTGCTTTGACCTCCTCTGTTCTCAATAGCAAGTCTCTTCCTTTGACTTCCACAGACATTGATGAGTGCACCTTACGTGGTGTTTGCACAAAGGGAACATGCATCAACTCTGCAGGCAACTATACCTGTGTTTGTCGCAAGGGATATGTTAGAGACGCCTTTCGACACGAGTGCATCTGTGAGTATTTCTTGTGGTCGGTTCCACGTGCAATGTATCCCCACTGCTCCCCCACCAATCAGTGTATACATGCACTATACACAAATCTTGTACTCCATAGATGTACTCTAAATGAAAGCATTTAGGGGTCATCTACGAATTACTGTACGTTTTCAAAAAAGGTCAGACGTTTTACACCACTTCCCTCACTTCGATAGCATTGCTCTTTTCTCCTTCCAGTTCATCCTCTTTTTTATTCTTTATTTTCATTGCTTCTCTTCAATTTCTCAATTATTTTTACTTATCTATTTTCAAAATACTGCCAACCCCAACACATCCCTAACTTATAAACAATAGTCACTAACTTAAAACTTGGGCTCTTCAGACAGTGGCAAAACAATTTAGTTTTCGACCTTCTGCATGTTTGACTTTATCGCTGTCGTTTTTCATGCTGCACTTCCTAAATTCTTTAATTATTGACACCCTCGATCATAAACGAATGCCAATATTCCCCATCTCACTCATTTCCATATTTGTATATGACTTGGTTAAACCTGCTTTGTGTTCCCATTGAACAATTCATTCATCGTGCTTGGATCCCAGGTTAAAATCCCAAATGTGGTGTTGATTTGTAAATGGTCTACCAATGTTCTTGTTTGGTAGACATTTAAATTATTTGTACATTCACAGAGGCAGCTTACATATGACATTCCATGAATCACCATGGTTACCATCTATATTCTCAAAAGCAATATATCGCATGATAGTCTCACATGTTTGGCCATTCCATTGTTCCTCCTGAATGCAGCAGAAAAGGTCCTCTCCACCAAGAATGGGTCTTGCTTCCTTGCTTTGAGTGGAGATGTGTGTCGTTTGCCCGTGTCTATTCAGCTGACAAAGCATTTCTGCTGCTGCAGTGTGGGAAAGGCCTGGGGGGAAGGTTGTGAGCGATGTCCTCCACCAAGCCATGGTATGAAGAAAACTTTTATTATATTCCCGATCTTTGCTTTCATGCATGAAATTCCTACAATGGATTTGAGACAAGAAATCGGTTTTGAAAAGGTTTTTGAACATCAGTTTTTAAAGGCTCAAATGATTTCGAGATGTTCCTGATTTGTGATGACATTGTGGAATATACCTTATTTTTTGGCGTATAAGTCGATACTTTTTTCCCAGAAGTCCAGGCTTCAAATTGTACTCAGAATCTATTTATTTATGGTTTTTAGACATTGAATTGCATAAATGAAAAAAATTGCAAAGTGTGATATTTTCTGAAATAAATTGTGTAAGTATTAACTTAAAACACATTACAGAAATCATTGCCTGGAACATTTGCCGATTGGGTTAGCAATTAAATGTTAATCCATTCACTGATGCATGCAAAATTATCCAATCATTAATAAGCACGCAATCACCAATTGCGTGAGATCCATCCTTTTCAATCCTAATCATATGTATCCATCCTTACTACGTCATATCAAAATGCCTCCCGTAAAGTCACGCAAGTCATACATGGCAGCTTTTTAATCAGAAGTTGTTCAGTTCGCTGAGAACAATGGCGGGATTTTGCCTGCGCACAGGAAATACGGTGTCAGCGAGAAATGTTGCTTTTTTGAAATGGTGTACCTCTAAATGAGAACAAACATGTTGAAAAATGATTCACATTCCTAATTTATCTGACAGGTGGTCTTGTAGCAAAGGCAGCGATGCAATGAGTTGTGAGTGTCAGGAGGAATGAACACTTCTATTGTTCTGACTGACAGTTTTGCTAACAACCAAAATTGATCTAGCTTCGTCTTGTACTCCAAATCTACTTATCTATGAATGAAGGAAATAAAATTAGGAAAACTAGCCAATTCGACTGATGCACAACATTGACTTATACGCTGAAAAATATGGTACATATTGATAGCTCTTGATGAGATTGGATCGCTCATGTATTCACAAACAGGCCTTCCCCTAAGTTGCCTTGCGCTCATTTGTTCAATCTCTGAAGATCTCAACACATTCTTGGAAAATTGCCATTCTGATGTGGGACTGTGAGGGTGTACTGCTTTATTAAGCATACTGCCCTTACCAGGGGATGTATAATGGGAACTAAACTTAAAATTTAATAACTGGGAATTGCTAGATCTGATCAGTATCAAATTTTCCACATTGCATTCTTGTCTGAAGAAAATACACCATAAAGCAACAAATGTAACTCAGTGAAAAATTTTCGTAATTTCTGGTGAGCTCTTTTTGGGGTCTTTGATTGGCTCATTTGTGGCTTTTGTGCTTCTCGAAAGTAGTTCATGGTGCAATTTGTCATATAAAGATGCAAAGTAGAAAATTTGATAATGATCAGACATAGTAAATCTCAGTTATTTAAAATTTGGTAAGTTTCCATTAAAGTTTGGCTGAAACATTAAAGTTCCTGCAATCATGCAGATATAAATGAGTCCTCAAAATCATTAAAAAGAAATTTGCCTTCTACCATGATTGCGAGTATCTTCCCTCTGCCAGTTGATTGAATAGGTCATGTCACATATATTATTCATACAATTGTTTACCGAATGAAGAAAGCTCCTGCAGCTATTTTTACAACTAAATCTCCTGTTACTCCCACCAACAAAACAGCAGATTGCACATAGGGATGAGAACCCTAATCGCAAAAGTCCAGGTCAAATATAAATCTGCCATGCAGATGAGCAGAGAAACCATCCACATTAGTGGGAGTAATATGAGAACTTGATAAAAGTATATAGTAATAAAAGCATCTACAGTATAGCTTTTTCCTGGCCTTTCCCCTTCTATCTATATTTTCTTTGAAGCTGAGCAATGTCCTAATAATGCCTTTTAAATTGCAGAATCTTTCAAAGAAATGTGCCCTGCTGGCATGGGTTTTCATTTCCCAACCGATAAGGTGAACTATGCTATTCGCTACCTGCCCGAGAATCAGCGACAGATTATCCGTGAGAAACTGGCACAAGCTACACAGCTACATGAAGAACTTGAAGCAACAAAAAGACTTGATGCTGGAGAAAAGACTGTGGATCATAACAAGGGTGTACAAGTTGAAACCAGACATCGTCCACATGTAATGGGTACATTGAGCAGCTACAACATTGAGGGAGACTCCATCATCGATGGTTCACGGCAGTCGACTATACAAGGAAGACAAAGACATTTTGAAAGGAGAGTCATACAAAGACCCACTGGTGAAGATACACAGCCAGGTTTTATCAGAGGAGGAACCTCACAAAGGCAAGAGGTTAAAGAAGTCGGTCAAGAAAGAAATACAGATGGAAGTCTTGTCAGACATAATGTAGCACAAGAAAGACAATGGGCGAATGTGAATGGCAATATCCGAAGGCCAGGTTCAGCAGTCTCACCTCATGTTCCCAAGATCAATTATATGAGACAAAGACCTACAAGATGGGGTTCTACAAAGCATATCGATGTAGATCCTCATACCTCAAGGCAGAGTGAGACTCACTTTTCACGTGGGAGGCCTCATGTGGGGGGATCTCGAGAAATTCACAGAGTAATGGGGGAATTAAACAGGCCTGTTCTTCAACAATGGGGTAAACATGGTAGTACAATTGGAGCAACACTGAGACCCTTTGAAGGAGGTGGTCGACCCATGCCCAGGACACACGACACTTTGCACAAACCTAGAATCCAAAGCTCAAGCCAAATTCCAATAACAAAAGAGACTAGGCAAAGATCAAGAGTTGCAATAGGTCACAATTCTAACATTGGTAATTTACTCCCAGGATATCGAAAAGGAGATGCTTTGCAGAGTTATACTGTGAGAAGACCAGATCACAGGCCACACATAACAAATATTGGTCAAAGGTCTGGAATTAGTCAGACTCCTCAAGATGTTTTGCAAGGAGTTGTAACGAATGGATCAAAATCCACATTGAGAGGTTCTCATGCAACCCCAAGCCACCAGAAAATTAATGACTTTCAAATATCCATTGGAGAAAAGAAGGCACAAAGACATTCAAGTATTACTTTTGAAAGACCTTCAGTTGAAGCTACTTCACGGTGGGCATCAAAGGCAAATACATCACGGAAACCATCAGCAGGATGGACACGACATGAATTTGAGCTTGAGGACATCTCTCCAAGGAAGTCGATACATAGACTTTCAGAACGAACAAGACAACAGCCTGGCAGAAATAAGAGTCACGGCATTCCGTCAGTAGAAGGGCACCCACTTAGCCCAGGACATAAAATAACTGTTGAAAAAGCAAGAGACAGGACTAGAGGTTCAATTCGTCATTCCAGTACTGGCGTAACTGCGATAGGTCCTCGCAGGTTACACATTGGCCAGAGATTTGAGACAGACAGGACTCCTCATCGACAAATTGTTGACAGAACGAGACAACGTCCTGCACTTCAAGGATCTCACCGAAGGTTTCAGGAAGCCCCCACAGTGTCAGAAAGATTTTCACATGAAAGCCCTCCAGATGGTGACAGACAGGGCGTGGACTTAACACGTGAGTTCTGTCACTTTTTTTTCTTTGACAAATTGAAAATATTTCTGAAGCCTTAATACTTACAGATGTTCCCTTGTAGTTTCTTTACAAGTTGCTTGCTCTCATTATTTTTATTCACTGTTGATATTTTAATTGTATCCAAGCATCAGTAAACCATAAAAGAGCAGTTGGTTTGAAACATGTTGCTTGGTGTGAAAATAAAGGTTAATGGTTAATATTCAAGTCGTTCGTAATTGAGCACATTGTCAATTATACACCAAACTTCCGCTGCTGTTCACCCAGTCGATATGTTTCATGTCATGTGAGTTTAAGCTCTTCTCACTTACCTTTAGGCAATACAAGCTTGAATACGTTTTTCTTCTTATGCTTCTATCTAGATGTGTGGCTTTCTTTATCCTTTGGATGGATGAACAAACCGACTCACAAATTTTTAGCCAAAACAGTCGTGGTGTTACCAAGGAAACAGATTGGAGTACTTAGCCACAATATATATCAAAATGACTTTGGAACACTGCATGGAACCCTTTTCCTTTTGGGAGGAATCCGCATAATGCACAGCTGAATTTAACATCTTAAGCTGTCAATGCCATGTCAAGGAAAGATAGAGTTTGTTGCTTAATCAGCCATTGAGTGTTGTTCAAAGAAATTAGAATAGACTTTGAAAGACTTTACTTTTGTGCCTCGATTCGCATCACACACAATAATGTGCAAACTCTTACTTTAATACGGCCAGTTCATTTGGATTAATTAAGACTTGGCATCGCAAATGTAAATCTGGCAGTCTGGCATCTTGTGTTGTTATGTGAACTGCAGCCAAAAAGCTACATTTTTTTCCACGATCACTCCAAGCCTTTGCGTTTCCAAATCCTGCGGTAATAATCCAGTTGTTTACTTTATTAATCTGGTTCCTGCCACAGTGACAATGTTAATGATCTATGTGTGTGAGCGCAAAGCCACATAGGTTTCAAAACTATTTCTTTATTGTTCATTAAATCTATTTCTTCCTAAAATTTACCTTGAGTGTATTCGGGTAAGAGAGACCAGGGTCAGTGTAAACAGCTTTGATTGACACAGCATCTTCTGGTCAATATCAGTGGAAGTGAATTGTGAAGATGTGCACTCCATGAGCCACTTACTTGCCATTGGAAATGTTGCTACACCTAAATTACAGGTGACATTGTGATGCAACAAAATCCCGTTTTGGGATTGTTGAATAACTTTTGAAACAAGCATTTTATTTTTCCACTCTATGTGAATGTGTCTTTTATTTATCATTGAGATTAGGAAGATTAGGCTCCTTTTCAAGCATCAAATGACAACATTTGTTCTTTTTTTTCGAGTCATGTTTGTTGTTGATGTGCTAAAGATTACTGTGGTCAGGTATGGGGCACACTTTAGACCAGAGTCAACTTTGATGTGACTATGCCCTCAAAAAAAACGACCTATAAATCCCAATTGTTTGGTTGGAAAACGTCCTCTATTCGTAAGATATGACTTCTTGTTAAGATAAACTATTAAATTGTGGGATATCACTTCAATTGGAGGAATCCACTCTGTCTGTTCTCTCATGCTTTTCCTTCTATGGTAATAATTCAAAGATGGCAGCTCATCACAATTTCAGTATGTCTCACATACACTCTGACAGGTTTGTTTAATGCTCTTGATAACCCTGATCCCACTTTTGGCTGCGGTCTACATGCCCTTTATCCAGCCGTTGTCTCCGTAACCCTGTTGATCATTTGTTGCCGCTCTACCCTTTGATGGCCAGCTCTTCAATGAGCCTTGACCTCTGTAGAAAATATTGATAACTTAACTTAAATTTTGTAAAACATGGACCTGACCTGATTACTACCTTTACAAAAAAAGTCAAAAATAAAATGACCTCAGCCAAAGGCCTTTTATAAGGACATGGGTTTAAGCCCTGTTTGAGAGAATGCCAATCCCCTCCCCACTTCAAGCCTTCAAACCCCCTTCCCACCCATCACGGTCACCTGTCCAACTCACAATCCTGCAAGATATGTGGGGAAAAAAAATGTGAACATGTGTAGGTCATGGTTATGGTCATGGTCATGGTCTTGACATTACCGTCACCTGTCCAACTCACAATCTCATGAGATTTGCAGAAAAGCTATGTGACAATAAAAATAAGTGACTCAATTATCTTCTTCTTGATATATATATATATATATATATATATATATATATATATATATATATATATATATATATATATATATATATATATATATATATATATATATATATATATATATATATATATATACACACACATACATATATGTATATATATTATATATATTTTTTATATATGCATATTTGAAAATGTTCCCACACCTCGGTCTCCAAAAAAAACAAATGGTTTTGATATATATATATATATATATATATATATATATATATATATATATATATATATATATATATATATATATATATATGTATATACATATGTATCTTCTTCTTCTTCTTCTTTCAGCTGCTCCCGTGAGGGGTCGCCACAGCGGATCATCCGTATGATCCGCATAGTGATTTGGCACATGTTTTTACGCCGGATGCCCTTCCTGACGCACATATGTATATATATATATATATATATATGTATATATATATATATATATATATATATATATATATATATATTCATATATATATATATTCATATATATATACACTAGTAGTAAAGCCCGGCGTTGCTCGGGCTAGCAATAAAACCCGGCGTTGCCCGGGCTTTCTTGCAAGTTTCCTGAATAGGGGTTAGAGGTTAGCGGTTAAGGTTAGAGGTTAGGGTTAGGGTTAGGGTTAGCTGTTAGGGTTAGTGTTAGGGTAGCTAACTCTCACCCTAACACTAACACTAACCCAAACCCTAACCCTAACAGTTTGGCGGAGCGGAGGTAAACAGCGCCCGGGGCAAAGTGGAAATTTGCGTCCCCTGTAGGCCTTAAACTTGAGTGGATTTGAATGGAAAATCCCATAAGGGATATCGATTTATCGATTTTTTTTTTCGAATATCGGAAGTGTTATGGAAAATTTTTTATCGCCAATGGCCAAAGTTGGACCAAAAGCCATAATCGTATTGAATTTGAATGGAATCCATTGGAGTTTGTGAAAATGCATCAAAATGAATTTTGAGGGGCCTCTTAAGGAAGACAATAATATAATTAGTATATGTGCCAAATCTTGTTTCATTTCATGCAGTAACAAAAATCTGATGGTGGAACAAAGAAAGGGGCATGCCAAAATATTAATATTAATATATATATACATATATATATATATATATATATATATATATATATATATATGTATATATCTCATACATATATCTCATATATATATATATATATATATATATATATATATATATATATATATATATATATATATATATATATATATATATATATATATATATATATATATATATATATATACAGGGGGCTGCAAAAGTAGGTATACAGTAAGGATTATACCAGTATATCATTACTGTATACCTACTTTTGCATCCCCTGTATATATATATATATATTTATATACATATATATACATATATATATATATATATATATATATATATATATATATATATATATATATATATATATATATATATATATATATTTATATATACATATATATATATATATATATATATATATATATATATATATATATATATATTTATATATACATATATATACATATATATATATATATATATATATATATATATATATATATATATATATACATACATACATATACATACATATACACACACATAATAATCTACACATTGTTAAAAAAAAAAATCAAACAAAGAAACCTTATATGATGACATGGGTTTAAGCCCTGCTTGAGAGAATGCCAATCTCCTCCTCACTTCAAGCCTTTAAGCCTTCTCCAGCTTTGTAGAAAATGACACCAACGAGAATGGTCTCATCAACAAAGCTTTGCTCCTTGAAGACAATTCCCCTGCCCATCCTGCGCAGATGCAAGGCTTGTGCGATATAATCCAATAAGTTTTGCTACTCCTTAGACCACCCACCATGCAGAAATTAATTTCTGTATGCAGTCCTTGCACAGTCATCCAAGCCTTCGGATTTGACCTCCACATGACAAGAATATGTGGCTTGAGGTAGCCCTTTAGCGCTCATAGGTTTTCCGAGTGGTACGGTCGGAGCTTCATTTTCAGAGAACTTCGAACAATCAAATGCACAGTACAGATGCAGTGATTCCATGTATTTGTCCAATTTGCTTTGTTCTTTCACCACACTAATATCGTTTAAGAATGTCTAACTACACTGTCAATGTTACACTCTGTCACTGCTTTTTAGCAGCATCTCGCGCTGTTGTAAGAGAGCTCGGCCTTCTTCGCCTTCTTCGCCTCCTTCTCCTTCTCCTTCTCCTTCTCCTTCTCCTTCTCCTTCTCCTTCTCCTTCTCCTTCTCCTTCTCCTTCTCCTTCTCCTTCTTCTTCTTCTTCCAAAAACCTTTATATTAGGACTCGGCTCTTTTATATATACGATCCGGATCTCCTTCAATACAAAACACTTGTACACATCCTCGCATTGAGGGTGCCTTTTGAGAGCGTCCATCATGAACTTTTAAATATATTCGGACATTTGCTTTCAAGTTTCAAAAAGTTCACGTTACTATTTAAAGATTATTCCATTTAATATATTGTAATTTCGTAAATACACGATATTTCGTAAATACGTAAATACACTATGACGGGTCTCGCAATTGGCTTAATCAAGGCACGTGACGAAATATCGGAAGTTGTTGTTGTTGTTGTTGTTTTTTTGTTTGTTTTTTTCGCCGACAAAACCTTTAGGAAGCTGCTCTTGGACACATTTGTCCTTGTTGATATGAGGTGTGCTTTGCAAAGCCCTCGCAGTTCTCTTCACATTCATTATGTGTGACGTGGGGTTTAAACAGCTAATCCTCACAGCTCAGTCTACAAAGAAATGTGCAATGCAAATTGCATACGTACCACTTTACACAATGACCACTCAAGTTTGTCGACTGATTGTCTTCCACCCAGAGACACATCACCCATGGTGTGTTGCGAAGGGACACTGCACGTGTGCATTGGAGTGAAATCCATCCATCCATCAGGACCATACTCTGTGCATCGCGTTGGTGCTGCCTAAGCAGTCTCCTTGGCTATTGGGCACAATCCTGGACAGGTCGCCACTCCAACAGGATACCAGCAAGCTGGCACTCATTTTGCCGTCCTCAGAAGGATGACAGGCAAAGTCAACCCCACCTGGTATTAATTCAACAGCCGAGTGGGATTTGAACTCAGGATCCTAAGATCCCAAGCCCACTACCCGAACCATTAAGCCAACATCAGGCATATTGGAGTGAAAACCATCTCTGTTACTCAGCCATAAGCAATTGGCACATGTGGTTGTAATGTTTTTCTTATGATAGCATTTTGCAAAATTCGAATATTGTGAATTGAAAATCTGAAAAAAGTAAATAAATAATGACCTTGGACAAATTTACAATGACACAGATTTAATCTCTACTTGAGAGAATGTCACATGGTTATTTGGGCAGTCCATAAGTTAACAGACCACAAGACCCATAATACCTATCAGCTCAAAATCATTTTAACTGTCACTTTTGTACTTTTACAATGAAGGGAAAATGTATAGGGAGTGTATGGCGAATGCGAATATCACAGCTCCAAACCATCTTTGGCTTCACAGAGCAGTGAAAACCAAAATGGCGTCCGGAAGATTTTAATTTTTTTCATCACAATGAAATTGTGGGTGGGTGGAGTCAGGCCAGCTGTCTAACCAATTGGTGTGAATGAGTGTTACAGAAACGCACACACATGAACGAGCATATTATGTAGATGTTCCCTTTCATGGGAACTTCAACGCAGTTGTAGACCATTAGGCCGATAAAAGCCTGTACTTGTTTTGACAACTTATGGTTCATTGTCCATGCTTTATCATTTGTGAATGCTGAGTATCAAGAAAGGAATCAGAAATTACTATTTTAAAGTGTTTGGTATGACTCGGCCACGGTCTGGTTTGAACCGCCGATCTCCCAGACTCAGCGAATGCTCTAACGATGATGCCACCGAGTCTGGTTTAACAACAAACATTAAGAACTGGTAATATGGACCACTCAAAGAAAATACCAAGCTATGTAGCCTGGCCTAGAAAGTAAAGAGCATTCATATAAATAAGGCTATAAACAGGAAGTCAACAAATAATAAAATGAGGAGAATACGATTAAGGAAACAGTGGAAATTTGTAGCAGGAAAACAAGAGCTAACATGCAGTTAGACATGACAATGAAAATTTCTACAAATCTGAGAACAATAATGCAAAAAGATGTGGAAGTCAGGATGGGTGTTTACTCAAAACTGTCTTCATAGGTGGACAGCAGCCTCATTAGAAATTACTGTGGATCCCCCAAAAAGGTGAAATGGGGAGAAAACCCTTTTGGAGTCGATTAACTCACAATAAGAAAATCTCTCGAGCACGACTTCTTAAGCCAATTCAACTATTGATTGTAAAAGTGGAAGATAACAGTTGGTATTAAACTTGAGGTAGGCCATAAGAGTTATCAAAAGCTGTAAACACACTGTTATGTTGTAAATGGAGTATCGATGTAAAACGTCCAAGACGAGAACAACATGTGCAAGACAACCGCTTGCAATAAATTATTCCATATGCAAGGTTCAATATGATGTAGATCTATTTTTTATTAAAGTTTGAAAATTTTCAACGCTTTTGTAATCATTCTGCGTCATTTGAAGTTGTTAAACCATCTCAGTAAGAAAGAGGTTACATTAAATGCATAACAGCTGTGGCACATATATTTCAATATTGTTTGTTGTTGCATAGTATTTCTTCGATTTTTGAGATAACTGCATTGATAGCATGCTTTGTTCAGTCCGAGTTGACATTTTTAGTCCTTGGTGCAATATCTGCTTTCATTGCATCCGGCTAAAACTGCTGCAGTGCTGGCGATGTGTTTGGAGTACATCTTTTCCAAAGGGGTATTAAGGTGACTGTCTTATCCGTTTGCGCTCTTATCTACAAGACCAACCGCTTCGGTTGATGTACTAGAAAAATTCAAAAACAAATTCACATGGGTCAGGTGTGAGTTTACTAACTTTTCTTAATTTAGATCTACCTCATCTGTAAATATAACTTTGGCAGTGGGATGTATGATGGGCATGCTCACTTGAGACAAGCTAACAGCCTTGAGGCTTCATGATGGGCCTTCAATGGGAGGAGAACCATGATTTACTTTGTTTTTTCCTTCACAGTTCTCAAAAGTCGAAATTATATATTGCGCACAATACAATAACGGTAACTATGTGAAGGTCACAAAGTAGAAACATGTATTGTGATCTATTCTAACTTTCAGCTAACCTGGCAGAGAGGGATTTGGGAGGGTGGCAAAGGGTGAGGGTGTTGGGAGTGGACGGAAGGGGTGCAGAAGGTGGAAAGGGAAGACGTGGGTTAGGTTTCCTGAAGTGGTGCAGTGCCAAAGGTGATTTTATGTCCTTGCAGCCTGGACATGTGGTCATTCATACACGCAAAGCCAGATGGAAACTTGGAACCTGACCGAAGCATCATTGTGCTTATTGTGTCCTGTGTAAAAGCTCAGGCAGGATCATTACTCGGTTACAAGCATGTGCAAGAAGAACATGCACTTGGCTGAAGGATGTTCGAAATAATTATAATATCATTAAACAATAGAATAATGAAGTAACAAAACAAGATGGTGTGAAACAGGCATTTAAATGATCAAATGGCATTTCGCTTCTTTGAATTTTTGTGGACATGAAGTTGTTTGTGCAATTACCATAAAGATACATGTCGTACTGCAGTTCAGCATTTATTTTCATCAATGTGCCACTTGTATGTATGTATGTATGTATGTATATATGTATGTATGTATATATATATATATATATATATATATATATATATATATATATATATATATATATATATATATTAGTTACAGTGGTGTAGTAGCACGTAATAAGTACAATATTTCACAATCACTGAGATGTTTTAAATAGTATGGCGATTAAACCAGCAATTATTAACTCTGAGACTCATTATATCGATCACATATAAATATACTGGATCATGTAATGTCTTTGCCGTTATTTTCTTTCGTGTGTGGTGTGTGTGTGTGTGTGTGTGTGTGTGTGTGTGTGTGTGTGTGTGTGTGTGTGTGTGTGTGTGTGTGTGTGTGTGTGTGTGTATGTGTGTGTCAGACTGTTTGATTTAATTTGGGATTAAGAGACTGGTTGAAATTGGCTTTGACGTTGACTGTTTACTGTACTTCCTCAATTGCAGGCATACATGTATGAAGGCATTTCCCCAAGATTGGTAGCCATGGTCATCATAGTTGCATCAAGTTTCATTGTTGTTAAATGGGAGTTGGCCCTTTTTACAGGAAGTAGATCTTCAGAAGATTTGACTATTTTCCCTATAATCCAAATAATTTAGCTGGTTTTAATGTCAATGTTGCACACGAGGTTTCTCTGCACACTGGAGGTTTGTAGAGAAGCAACATTAAGAATAAAACAAGAATGACCAAACTGTGGTCAGAACCTGCGAAACAATATATATATATATATATATATATATATATATATATATATATATATATATATATATATATATATATATATATATATATATATATATATATATATATATTTTGTTGCGGTTCTCGGAACCGCATGCATCCAACAGATAGTGGTCCCAAGACCGTTATTCCATTATTATACGTGAAGATAGTCCCTTCCCTTTTGTCTAGCAGGACAACAGGTGCGTGCATTGTGATGATCTCATAGCTAGGATTGCTTACATCATTTCTTCTTCATTTCGTCCCTACTCTTCTTTTCTGATTATTCCTGAGGTAAATCTGTGCCACGTGTGCCCTTCGCTGTGAGATGGGTCCTCACAAAGGCCAGCGCGTGCGGCACCGCTACGAGGAAACGATGATGTGCGGGCATTAACAGCGCAGAGCCCCGTTCCCAAGTGAGCCCTCAACCCAACGTGTGCGGCGAGTCATACAGTGCACTTGGCAGTTCGTGATTATCAACTCGAGCTTCCGATGATCTGGGGAAGATTGCCGGTTGCATTAAAAAGGCATACGAATGAATATCTCTTAAGAGGCTGCACGAATGCTGTTATTCACACCACAGGAAACACAGCCAGCACGATGCCCGCGCTGCACGAAACGTGTATGGAGGCCGATAAAGGCGACTCGACGCCACGTTGGGCAGGATGCGAGTGTGCGAAGTAAAAGTGGCGTGTTCCTTTTTAACCAAATATCTGATACATATTGGTGTTCGCCCCGTGCACACTCTAGCAGAGTCGTGCGGATGTGAGTGCTGGCCACGTGCGTAATGGCCGACCCACGCGCACTGTATGGAGTGTGCTCGAAGGCAGACACGTACGCCGCTCGCGACTTTGTAATCGTACAAAGCAGGGCACGAATGCACCGCTCGCGAATTTGTTATCGTACAAAGCAGGGCACGAATGCACCACTCGCAACTTTATATCGCGGTCGCCAAGGCACGGCCCGGGGGTTTTTGCGGGAGGATTCGCGCGCCAATTTCGGTGTGGGTGATTTGTGTCATGTCGTCGGGTCGGAGCGGAATATGTTCGCTGTCTGAGATGACCTTGCTGGAAATGAAGTGGTGCGGTTTCCGGCCAAAGTTAGCGGGCTGCGTGAGGGGTCGGGGCCAATTGGAGGTCAGAGCGGTCCCTCCGTCTCTCTCTCTCGCCTCGCCCTTGTCGAAATCGCCACTACCCACCTCCTGCTGCCTGGACCCCACCTCCTCCTCTCCGCCCACATGACATTGACCCCACCCGCCTCCCTGGTCCCGCCAACCACTCCATCCACGCACTCTGGACTCCACCCCTTCTCCACTCAAGCCCCTCCTTCACGAACATGGTCTGCACATGCACTGCTGAAGCCAGAGATGATGCACCAGCTGTCAGGTACCACACCATGGAGCATCCCCCCCCCTCCTACAGAACGTATTGGTGGCGCGTTTGTGCAATCAAGAACAAAAGTACTGAGATTGTAACCTCAACTCCTCTCCCTTCTTGTTTCAATACTCCTCCTTCATCGGTTTTCTGTGTCTATGTGTGTGCGTGTATGTGTGTGTCCTGGTGCCTGTCGACTTAAGTAAGACTGCAGAAGATTGTTATTGTTATCATTATTATTGTTATTATTTTTGCGTCAAGTCTGCTCTGTGTCCGCTTTTGTAAGTTGCTTGTTTATTTGCTGCACCACACCAGTCTCTCCCCTATCTCTGCACAACACACCCCAATAAATATTGATCGTACCACATACCATTCCTCGCCCATTGTTAATAAATTCTTATTAGAAATGTTCCCAGCTCGTTGTTGTGGTTTCTTTCATTGATCCAGCATGGTCCGAATCTGAGCTTAGCCGGGACTTTATTCCCAATGATCCGTTCCTTTTAGCCGGCACGTCCTTGGCAGTGTCGCTCGGCTGCATCCGATCCGGTAAAGTGATCCGATCCGGTGGAGTGATCCGGTTCGGAAAAGGTGTACCGGGGGCGTGTTCCCCGGTAATTAAATCACGTGATCAATTAGGTAACCTGATGAACCCATAGACGGGAGGACCCTAGGTCACGTGGTTAAGTTATTGGCGTACACGGTCGGTTAAGCGACCCGCCGCGTCACGGAATTATCCGTTTGCGACAGCCTAAAATTCCGGGGTGTCTGGTGGGAGCCGAGATCGCTTCCCCCCCCCCCCACCAGTGGTCTTTTCACCCGAGCCCCAGCCCGCAACAATATATATATATATATATATATATATATATATATATATATATATATCTATATATATATTTATATCTATATATATATATACATATATATCTATATCTATATATATATATATATATCTATATATATATATATATATATATATATATATATATATATATATATATATATATATCTATATATATATAGTTACGTCTGAGGGGGGCAGGGGGGGTATGCATTCAAAGGGTAATTGGGATGTTTAATTAGGTATGCCATGCTGTTCGATTTGTACCAGGATCTCAATGTAATAAGTAGGAATTCAGTGGTGATAAATTGTCTTGTAAATGTCCATTTCTTTAAGGGGGAAATGATAATTGTCACGTAATTAGATAGGGAGATGGGTTAGGGTAAGTGTTTATGCGTATCCCCTTTAATATTCCCTGTAGGCTTGCCATGACGTAAATGGACAGTGCTGCGGATGGCTCCGCCCCTTGATCATGATCGGCGGAAGGCGACGGCAGAAGGCCAATAAAATGGCTCGATTGGAACCGACGAGGACTCAAGTATAAAAAGGTTCTGTTCGCGAGAAGAAAAAAAAAGCCATAAAAAGAAAGCGTCTGGTCGAGGCCGGTTGTCTCTGAGCGCGCTCTCTCGTTGCGCTGGTTCGTTCCTGGATTCATCGTGTCTCGTGGCCTTGCTGTTCCTCGTGCCTCACCTCAGTTGGCTCTGGAGTTCTGCTGGCTCGGAGTACTGTACTGAACGGCGGGCGGACCTGCCTCCCTCTCCTGCTCGCATCTTGGCGCTAGAACTAGCTCCCTGGCGGCTGTGAGCGGTCTTGGGCCTACACCAGGAGGTCGACACCACCAGGAACAGCACCACGGTGGCTGGTTGGAGCTCACAGGCCAGAAACCGCGGTTCTGCGTGGAAGGGCTGTGACGGAACCTCTGCACTACCGTGTCTCCTTCCCCTGACGAGCGCAACGCCAGCTCGTCCGGCACCAATCCAGTGACTGTTACGTCGACACCACGGGCAAGCCTGACCACGAGCTACGGTGTGTGTGTGTGTGTGTGTGTGTGTGTGTGTGTGTGTGTGTGTGTGTGTGTGTGTGTGTGTGTGTGTGTGTGTGTGTGTGTGTGTGTGTGTGTGTGTGTAGCTGGCACCTTAGAGGGTTTGAGATTTTGTATATCCGTTGGAATTGTTTGTGTTTCCCCCATGCCCGAACCCACACAACCTCCCATCGAATCGCCCCTGGATCCCTCCTCTTGCCGATACGAGTCTTATGATCGTTCTGGTGAGAGAAATAAACATTATTAACTCAGTGAAAAGCGAGTCATGCCACCTTCCTCGTCCCGTTTGCTGGAGAACGATTAAAACCGCCATCCTCGGGTTATAAAAAAATAAACCACCTCCATCGTTTCGGCTCATTCTACGTTGGCGGGACTGTTCAAGTCCCGTGGACGTCACAATATATATATATATATATATATATATATATATATATATATATATATATATATATATATATATATATATATATATATATATATATATTTTCGCCTTCTCTTTTCACTTAACTCCCTCATCCTTGCTGATGTCCCACATGTCCATGTGGTGAAAGCTGGGTCGAAGAATATAAAAAAAATTATCACT
The DNA here is from genome assembly GCF_056783735.1 of Eptatretus burgeri. Taxonomy (NCBI): domain Eukaryota; kingdom Metazoa; phylum Chordata; class Myxini; order Myxiniformes; family Myxinidae; genus Eptatretus; species Eptatretus burgeri. The sequence goes on from NC_140962.1 coordinate 63,486,625, forward strand.
CATGGCTCAGATTACATTCTCTAATTTGTCTCATGAACCTTGTGCCTTGTCTGTCCCGTGTTCCCATGTGAATGAATAATATTAAATAGAGCCGTGTCTGTCCTGTGTTCGCACGTGAATGAATAATATTAAATAGAGCCGTGTCTGTCCCGTGTTCCCATGTGAATAAATAGGATTAGATTCAGCCCTGTCTGTCCTGTGTTCCCATGTGAATGAATAAGATTAGAAAAACAAGATGGCAGCAATATCATTTTTGTCTGGGTGCTGTGGTGGGTGGAGTCAAGCAACAGATGTGGGTGTGGTTCAGCAGCACTCCGACCAATGGGTGCAGATTTCAAAAATCGACACTGAACAAGAACTCCAACAAAAACGTGAAGCTCTTGTTGACTTGCAACAAAAGATGAAAGAGAACAGCACTCGGAAGAGTGCATACCTCCGCAAGGCTGAACAGATTACTTTTGGTATCCCACTGATAGGCCAGAACTGCATCTGGACCCTGATCCAAAATCTAATTGGCTTGTTCTTGTCACATACCCAACTCAATGCCTCTCAACTGCACCATCACACACCCAATACATGCGGTAGTGTGTGTCAGAGTGGTGCTGAGATGTCATCCATATTCTCCTTGGGGTAAACTGAGGCGATCACTTTGGGTGGGTGCCTGGAATGTCCTATCCCTAAAAGAAACGGAGCTGTCTATCCTATCCTGAAGAGAAACCGAAGAGGGTCTGATCACCTGTCTCTGTTATCATCTGGGCTCAAGCGTTTCAACAACGGTATTGCAGCACTCTCTGACATTCGGAGACCGGATCGTGGCGAGATCATGGCGGGTGGTTACACCTACTAGTAGTCTGGTTGTTTGAATGGTTACCATGCCCAAGGAGTTGCTGTTGCTGTGTCCAATAAGCTGTTTCCAATGGTAATTGAGGTAACACTGGTCAACGAGCATATTATGAGACTAAGGATTCGTCACTGTGTGGGTGTCGTTTCTCTGGTTTCTGTGTATGCTCTGACTGGCGCGTGGTCTCACCATGAAGGACACATTCTATGCCACCTTTGAGTTGGTTAATCAGTGCCCCAGGCGAGATACTCATCTAGTCATGGGTGAATTGAAAGCATCAACTGGAACTGATAGGGATGGATGCAAGATTGTTGCAAGATCCTGCTAACAACTTTGCAATAAGTCATGGACTTAGGGTGGCTATTTCATGGTTTCAGTACCCACAAGCTCATCACTGCTCTTAGTATTCCAACGCTGGCAGTGTAGCAAATGAGAATGAACACATGCTCGTTGATGGTTGCTGGAGGATAATCCAGAACTGCAGGGTCCACCGGATTGCTCAATACCGAACAAAGGCTTGTGGTAGCAACTCTGAAGTTTCAGCTTAAATCTGGGAGAATGGTACCATCCCAGCCGAGGCTGGATGTTGGCAATCTCAAGGATGAGAGGGCAGCTGTGGAGTTTGCAAACAGGCTGAGTGGGAATTTGGGGGATCTGAGTGCTTTGAGAAATCCTGAAGAGTTGTGGAGTGCCTTCAAGACCACCATCCTTGATGTTGTTGGTGGATGTCTTGGAACTCACCATAGGGCGAAGAAGAATGTTGCCTCTCAAGGGAGACTGGATACCATTGCCCAGAGTCAGAGGGCCAGGCTTAATGGCAGAGCTGAGCTGTTCAGGGAGTTCAGGAGTAAAACTCAACGTGCGCTGAGGGTGGACAAGGAGGCCTATGTGCAAGGAATCTGTGAGTGGGTTGAGCATCACCTGTGGTCAAGTGATCCTCATCCTGCTTACAGGGGAATTTGCGCATTGCATTCCTCCAAGCCCGTACCTCGGTGTACTGCAGTTAGACCGGAGTGTGGAGCGCTCTTGACAGAGGAGCCTGAAGTGAAGGCCCGCTGCACCGGTTACTTTGAGCGGCTGTTACAGGCTGGCTCACCGGCCATTGACTTGGATGTCAGGAGGGTTACTATCCCTATTGTTGACCCTCCAATCAACTGTGATTCACCTTCGTTTGTGGAAACACAGACTGTGGTGAACTGGTTGAAATGAGGTAAAGCGCGTGGGATCTGTGGCATCCATGCTGAACTTCTAAAGGCTGGTGGAAATGCTGTACTCATGTCATTGCATGCAGTTCTGTGCTCTGCCTGGAACATAGGCATCTTCCAAATTGACTGGAAGAGGGGCCATTTTGTCCCTCTCCGGAAAGGGAAGGTTGATTGCCAGGACTGCAACAATTATCGAGGGGTGATGCTGCTCTCAGTGCCAGGCAAGGTCTTTACTCAGATCATTTTAATATGGTAAGTGACTGTTGCTTGAACACCAGCATCCAGAGCATAGATTTCACACCTTTTTCACAAGAGGTCAACTTTTGACAGTTTCTTTGCCCTTCGGTTCCTCACCGAATGCAGGCAAGAGTTTCAGCAGGGGCTGCTTGCAGCCCATGTTGATCTCTGCAAAGCGCTTGATTCAGTGAATTTGGATACCCTCTGGAGGATTCTTAGTCAAGCGCTTGATTCAGTGAATCGGGATACCCTCTGGAGGATTCTTAATCTTCCTGGGGTGCCCCCAAAACTGCTCAATCTGATTTCTGAACTACACTCTGTCACTGAGGGTGCTGTGAGATGTGGTGATACCATCTCCGACATATTTCCAGTTGTTACTGGAGTTCGTCAGGGGTGTGTACTGGCCCCCACACTTTTCAGGCTTGTATGGACTGCATTCTGGGGAGGATGTTGAAGAGATCAAGCTGTGGTACATCATTTGGGAATGTCAAGATCTCTGACCTTGATTTCGCAGATGATGCAGTCATCTTTGCGGAGACTCTAGACATGCTTTTGGGGGCCCTCAAGGTGGTGAATGAGGAGTCGGAGCCACTGGGGTTACGGGTTTCCTCGGTCAAAACTAAGATCCAGGCTTTCAATGACATCTTGGATGCTGCTGTCTTTGCCGTTCTGTTTGTGGTGAGGATGTTGAGGTTATGGAGAGATTCACTTACCTTGGCAGTGATATTCGTGTCTCTGCTGGCTGTGAGCCAGAGGTTAATAGACATCTGGGTCGGGCCAAGGGAGTCATGGAGTCACTGGACCATGGGGTGTGTTGCTGTCTGTACCTGTGCAGGAGGACGAAAGTCCGAGTCTTCAGGTCCTTGGTGCATCCAGCCTTGCTCTACGATGTGAGACTTGGACTCTGACCAGGGATCTGAGACAGAGACTTCCTTTGGAACCATGTCTCTTTAGATAATCCTTGGCTATCACTGGTCAGACTTTGTGTCCAATGAGCGGTTGCTGAGAGAGACTTAAATGAGATTTGTTACCTGCATAGTCCGTGAGCGTCAGCTACGGCTGTATGGAAATGTGGCTCATTTTCCTGATGCTGATCCTGCTTACTGGATTCTCTCAGAGAGGAAGCCTTGTGAGTGGAGGAAGCCATTGGGCCGACTACCTGCTCTGTGGATGCAGCAGGTTGATCAGCATCGTATTGAGCTGGGATGGGCTGGGCATCTGCTTCGGGGATGGCCAGACGGAGGCCCTTGGAGTTCCGACGGAAAGTGGATGTTGCGATGTACTGCTCCAGTGCATGCTCCCATACCTGACCTGACCTGAACCAACTCAACCACCAAGTTTTTTTCATAGTCTGTCCACAACATTTTGAAATATAATACGAGATATCGTTTTTGGCCCCATCTCTCAATGATGAAAAAAAAATAAAAGAAGGACACTTGGTAGAGCGCATACCTCTGTCACATAATGCCTGATCCACAAGAACATATTAGGCGCAATATAATTTTTGAAATATCATGCTATACAGTACGATATCGTTTTTGGCCCGATCTCTCAATGGTGAAGAATCACTTTAAAAATGTTATACATCTCGTATCCAGATCCGGTTTTGGTTCTTCACCAAAATCAAATCAATTTTCCTTGCCACACACCTAACCTGTCCAAGTTTCATCCGAATCCGTACACAACTTTTTGAGATATCGTGCTATATATATTGATTTCGGCTCATCTCTCAATGGTGAAGGATCACTTAAAAATTATCAGATCCGGATCCGGATTGGGGTTTTCACCGATATATAATCAATTCTTCCTTGTCACACACCCAATATGTCCACCAAGTTTCGTCCAAATCCCTCCACAACTTTTTGAGATATCCTGCTCACAGATAAACAGACAAGCGTAAAAACATAATCTCCACCCACCGAACAAGCAAATGTAGTTAAAACGTGCCAACAGTCACATGCGGAACATCATTTCCATTTATGATATGACAAATTGTATATAAGACTATCAGGAGTGGGGGGGGGGGCAACAAATATAAAACATATCAACAGAATAGTGAAAAATGAGTGCAATATGGTTTCAAAAGATCAGGGGAAATCGAGAAATTCTCAACTGTAAATATACACTGAGTATGATCATGCATGATGTAAATAAAGTTAAAACGTTGCACGATTTTTGGATTTGCGACCAATAAGGAAACAGCATCAATGATCTCTCCGACTCTGGAAAATCCTCTTTATCTCTTTGCTGATGACTTCACCCTCTGCCGTACCATCTGTCATCCCTCAGACCGGCAAGCAGCAGCTTCTTCGCTCACTGCAGATCTGGATAAAATCACAAACTGGTCCAACACGTGGAACATGTCTTTCAATCCAGACAAATCTCACACTCTCACTATGTCTCTCCGAAAGGACCATTTAGAAACACCCCCCATCCACTTTCTCAACAATCCTCTGGAAGAAGTCCTTTCTTTCAAGCTTCTGGGTCTCACTATCTGCCATGACCTTTCCTGGGAAAGCCACATTTCAAACCTGGCCTCCAAAGCCAGTCACCGACTGGGAATCCTCCGTCGTGCAAAGTCCTTCCTCGGCCCACCTAAGTTCCTGACCACTTACAAAGCTTTCGTCCACAGCTTGATGGAGTACTGCTCCCCCCTCTGGGCTGGTGCTCCTGCCTCCCACCTTTCTCGGCTTCACGCTGTGGAAACCAAGGCATTTCGGACCATTGGCATCTCCCGCAATGAGGCCGAGTCTTTGGGCCTCTCACTCTCTCACCGCAGGCTGGTCGGTGGTCTTTCTGTCTTCTACCGTCTCCTCTCCAGCCTTGCTTCCCCACTCTCTCTGCGATTTGTCCCCACCACGTTTTCGCAGGGCGCTCAAGGTCCGCCAACAACCCCCTTCTGGTAAAACTACCAAAATCACGAATCACTGCTCACCTTCACTCTTTCATTCCTCTTTTTTCCCGCCTTTGGAATAAACTCCCTCACTCTATTTAATCGCATTCTTCCCTCCAGACCTTCAAAACAGCTGTTCACCACCACCTCTTATCGTCCCCCATCCAAATCCTCAATCTTTTCTACCCCCATTCCTCTCCCTTCCACAGATCTAATGTCTCTGTTCCCCACTGTTTTATCCTTCCCACTCCCTCCCCTCTTGTCTCATGCCCCCCTTGCTGTGCATTATGTGTTAGCTCTCATACGAGCCTCGAAAAGGTATACAAAACAACAACAAAAAAAGCAAACAGCGTGATGCGGGAGACCCCTTCAAATGATCTGCACCAGATGAAGTCGTTCAAATGAGGTCGTTCCAAAAATAGTTGAATTCTATCAGATATTTCCCAGTACATCACACTATCCTCTAATATGTTGATGGAAAATTCAGCTGGATTTGAGTTTGAGCCTGCAGAATACTTATCCTGCTGGCAGACCGTAAAATCGATTGTACCTTCATTGAAACCATAGCCAATGCACGTCAAACAAATTTTGTGCGAACCTGAAATCGAAAAGCGTTTTGATGTTGCATTGTAAAAATGTGACCAAAATCTCAGCGACGAAATAAGGAGCTTTTAAAAATGGTATCGAGACATTCTTTGTGTTTTGTCAAACTACCCGTAAATTATTCCCGAATGGTTCAAGACGATGTTGACACTGATTTTGTTTTAGTTATTAAAGCATTAAGTTTGCTGTCACCTTTTTCATTTCCTCCCATTCTTACCACAAGAATTAAACTAGGAGAGTTTACAAGGAAGTTTGCCAAAACTAGTATTTTCCCAAGAACAGAGGAAGTGTTTGATCAATTTTATTTTTTTTTTCCAAACTTTCACTATTTCCTATTGGACAAACAAAAGGTAGTTGAGCTACCAGACGTTAAAACTATCCTTAAAATATGGAAAATAAGTTTTATTTATTTGATGGCATATGTGGTAATGCAACTTGAGCTTAATGTTTCCTGCCATTCCCCCCCCCCCCATGTTTTGTTAACTGTGACAGCAAAGAATTTCTGTTTGCAAAATCCCGGTGCTTGTGGAGCGGGGCAATGTGTCCCTCTTCCCAGAGGGCACACCTGTCGATGCCGGTCGGGCTACAACTTGAACGAGCAGAAAACCCAATGCGTCGGTGAGTCGAGATTTTCCTTCTCTCGAGACAATGACATACCACCTGTGACTCAATAAAGGGGCTCTAGTGTTTTTATTTTTCAATCTTTTTTTTTTTCCTGCGTAGAAATTTAAGTGTTGAAGTTATTTGTGATACATCCGACGATATTTTAATTATTATCTCCTTTCGAAATAATTTTAAATTAATATCATCATCTACCACGAAGAGTGAAAATAAAGTTTAACAAATTTATGTTGACCCAGGATGGTCATGGTGTTTTTTCTTGTCTAAAAATAGATCTTTTAGACATACCAGTGAGTAATGGGTGCCACTGCTTTATAGGCATCATTTTGTTCACCACCCATAGGAGTCTTCATTCAGCCACAATGTGGACTGATACCACTTGTAGGACAGACCAGGCATAACAGGCATATTATCCCCTCCTTGAAGGTCACAAGGGAGCAAATTCAGTTTTTGTATTGATGGCCCATGTCTTTGTGATATGCTAATTCTTGTGAGACAAGCTCAACTGGTCCAGAAGGTCAAGTTTCAAATATTTGCTTCATCATGTGTTGATGGTGCTTGCGTTGCTCCTCATCATCAATGTTATGCCAATTCATAAAAATGGTGTCAATATGAATGCTCTCAACTACTTACCTGTCAGCCTTCTCACTGTCATGAGCAAAGACATGGAGTAGATCATGTAGCAGACCTCAAAACTCATTTCTTCCCCAACGTTTTTGATCTCTGATCATAACTTTGGCTTCCACTGAGATCATTCCACCCTGGACATGCTCTATCTTCTATATTAACTACGGATGGATGTCCTTGATCGCAAAGAATATGTCGGGGCCATCTCACTGAACATCTCCCATGCACTTTATTCTGTCTGACCTTGCCTTACTTTCCAAACTGGCAATTCATGGCACCCAATGTCCCCTCTTGGAATGTTGTTGTTCGTCTTTCGGCTGCTCCCTTTAGGGGTCGCCACAGCAGATGATCCGTTATGATCCGCATGCTGATTTGGCATAGGTTTTACGCCAGATGCCCTTCCTGACGCAACCCTGGTCGCCTCTTACGACAGGGTTAAGGATTGGGTTTTTGCCATGATTCCGGGCTGCCCTACACCCTCTCATTGCGCGGCCCAGCGCAGAGCTCCCGTCCTCAAGCGATCCTCCAACTCAAGCCTCCGAGTAGCCGGATTACAGGCGCACGCCACTACGCCTGGTCCAATGTCCCCTCTTGGAATGCCTTTTAGATTTCCTGCACCCTCACACATATGGCATTCTCTCCCACACTTTATCTCAAGAGGCCAGCATCCCTCGAGTTAGCATTCTAGGACTAATACAGTTTGTGGTCTTCATCAATGACCTCTCATTGTCACTGGAAAATCCAATGTATCACTTTCCAGATGACTCTCCTCTCTGCAGGATAGTTCCTCACCTCTCCACCAAGCAGGCTGTAGCAGCATCTGCTGATCATTTGCCCCCTGTTGTTCTGCTCTTCCATAAGCTTCAATACCTGCATAAGACTTTATCTTTCAAACTGTTATCTTAAACTGGGTTTGAATCCACAACCACTGGGTATTTAATCAATCAACACTGGGCTACCAAAAGTAAACAGATGTTAAGATAATTACTTATTTACTTTCTGGTTGTGTGTAGATATGGACGAGTGCCTTCAGAACCAGCAGTCTTGCTCTCATGGTCAATGCCACAACACACTTGGCACCTTCTACTGCACATGCAACGAAGGCTTTGTGCCATCAAGCAACAGCACTGCGTGCACAGGTATGAGGATTTCATAGATTTTGGTCCAAAAATTATTGTGTTCAACATTGACGGACGTATTTTTTCAAAACAAGAGATGGAATTGCTGTCCCTTGGAAATCATGTTCATCATGTTATTGTAATTGACATCATGTTTTCCAGGTATGCATAGTTTTAAGATCATGATCCTGTGCCCAGATTGCAGGGCAGGGTTAGGTCTGGTGTTTCATTTAATTAATTGCGTACCTGTATTTGAGGAATTGATCTACATTATAAAGGCTATAACCATATGTTTCTGCTGCAACAGAAAAGTATATTAAATTGAAAAGTTACTCAAAATGTTTTCATTTGATTGAGAGATATAGCAAAAAAAAAAAAAAAAAAAACTCGCTTGCCACTTAGTTTTTATTTCTTACAACACCAGTTATGGACCTAGGCTGAAGGAGAATGAGAGAGAAGGGGTTAACATAATATGTACACATTTAAAATTATGAAACTCATTTATATTATATGAGCAAATACAACCTGTTGCTTCGCTGACGGGAATATGGAGGGTGGGGGAGTGAGGAGGGATGTTGGAGCTTGGAGGGGGTGAGAAAGGAGGGAGCTAGGAAGTGGGGAATAGTGATGGAGGGGGTGGGGGTGGGAGAGCGACGCCTCACAAAATGTCGCGATACACACCGGGAGGGTTGTGGGAGTGAGGAGGATTGGAGAGAGAGGAGTGGGAGAAGGGGGAATGGGGAGGGGGTTTCGGAGGAGGTAAGCACGAGGGGATGGGGTTCTTGACTTGTGTTTGATAGGGGGGCTTGAGTGGGAAAGGGGGAAGGGGTTCTCGACTTGCATTTGGTAGTGGTAGTTGTGGAAAAGGGGTGGGGGGTAGTGCATGATTGAACAAAATGGGGTATGTTAAAACAGCACGTTAATACACCAAGCGCAGACCTCTCGGAAATGTCCATAGGGGGTGCAGAGGAGAGGTGGTTTGAGAGGAGGTAAGCATAAGGGAAGACAGTGTGAGGAGAGGGGAAGGGAAGGTGAGAAAATGCGCCCAAACAACAAAGTATCATTCTTGCACTCTCTTGGACTTCCCTTAGTATGCATGCAAAGTTTTAGGCCGCTAGGTTTCATGGTTTTGGAGATATGGAGGAGGTACACACACTGACTGACTGATTGACACACTTACACTCATTACCTCCACCACCAAAGGTGGAAATAGGTTATGTTTCACCCATGTCTGTCTGTTGGCTGCTCTTAGAGCACCCTTATTCTGGACATTTCCATATGTCTGTCTGTCTGCAAAACTTTGCTCAAGCCTCGGGGCTAAACCACTCAACTGATTCCAATGAAATTTGGTAGTTAGGACCAATATTTTTGGGAATCGTGTGCCTTCGAATATGGGACCCCCGGGCCCTAGCAACGGCCCTTTAAAGTGGTCAAAAAATTCGAAAAAAAAAATCGAAGCTTACATTTCTGTGCGCAATCTATCTAGCTCCCTTCATGCCAATTTGCAGCCATAACAAAAAATATTTGTAGGAGGAGATGGGTTTTGGGCGAGTCCATGTCGAACATTTTAGAAACAGTTAATTGCGAATATCTCCAAGAGAAAGAGTCTGATTTTGATGAAACTTGGGTGAAATGTGTACAATGTGGCTGGCATGTACACAAGAATGAATGGTTGCTATGCACACCTCCGTTGCTTAGCAACAGCTAAAATACTTTATCGTACATCGTACACTTATTGTGGACTGTACAAAAAAATCAATACCTCCGAAACTGGACCTCCGAGGGACCTGGTTTTTTTTTGTGCCCAATGAGAATGTCTTACATCATCATATAAAAAAAACGAGAACGGGCACTCATAGAGCGCATACCTTCGCCGCCACTACTTTTTTTGTTCTTGGTATGAGTGTGGGGAACTGGTTTCATATGAATGGTCTTATGACACAAACCACATATCTATAATGTCATGACCCCCCCCCGACTTTCGGGGGCTACGGACTAAACAACAATCAACTCACGTCATTTTGGCGAGTCTTCACTCGCAAGCTCGATGAATACAACGTTTCAACAAGAGAAGGTAATCTCGTTTGATGCTGGTCTCATGCAAATCGAATAAGAATTGACTGAGTTATGCCGAAAACCGCATATTTTTCAAGGGCGTGACCCCCCCCCCGACATTTTACCCCAACCGATGACGTGTTATGACGTCATTGTGTCACAAGATTGGGCATTAAATTCTGAACATTTTGGTGCTGGGTTCATGTAAAGCGGACAAGAATTGACCATGTTATGACAAAAACCGCATATTTTTCAAGGTCGTGACCCCCCTGACCTTTGACCCCGAACCGGTAATAAGAGTATGGGCGTCATTGTGTCATATTGCATATCACAAGATGAGGCGTTGAATTCTGAACATTTTGGCATTAGTTGCATGCAAATTGAATAAAAATTGACCGTGTTATCGTAAAAAGACGATTTTGACCTTTTCGTGACCTTGACCTTGACCTTTGACCTGAACGATCCCAAAATCTAATCAAATGCTTCCTGGCTAATAACGAATCATCCCACCAAATTTCATGCAATTCGGTTTAATACTTTTTGAGTTCTACGAATCACAAGATTACAAATAAATAAATAAATAAATAAATAAATAAATAAGTACACGCCGACCAAAACATAACCTTTCGCAGAATGCAAAGGTAATAAAATCTTTAGTGAATAGATAAATGGAATTACCAGGGCTGCCATTTGTTAGAGTCTCTTTGGAAACGTGCCTGAAATTTCACAAGGCGGGTTTCTGGGTGCAAACGAAGAGGGCTGCGATAATCATATTTATTGTGCTAAATTGATTGATAGCATGTACATGAATATCGGCGAGTCGTGTCGGCCAGCTTTCCATCTAGAGCGAGCAGCCATGTCGCCTACTGGCTTGTTTGTCTGTTTGTTACTTGCAAAAACAATGGTTTTTCAAGTATATTGGTTCGTCGATTTTGTTGTTCTGTCAATCTGTCTGTCTGTTTGTCTATTTATCTCCCACAGGTCACAATTTTAAGCCGATCTTCATGAAACTTCACCACACCATTGACATATTGGGCCAAAAATGACATAAACATGATATTTACCTCCGCCACCAAAAGTGAAGGAGCTGATGTTTTCACCCCTGTCTGTTTGTTTGTTTGTTTGTTTGTTTGTCTTTGTGCAGGATATCTCAAAAAGTTGCAGACGGATTCAGATGAAATTTGCTGGACCCATTGGTTGTATGACAATGAAGAATTGATTCACTTTTGGTGAAGATCCGAATCCGGATCTGATAATTTTTTTGAATGATTCTTCACCCTTGAGAAATCGTGCTAAACCGATCTATAGCACGATATCTCAAAAAAGTTGTAGACAAATTTGGACAAGACTTTGTGGACAGGTTGGGTGCGAGACATGGACGAATTGTTTCGATTTTGGTGAAGATCCGAAGCCGGATCTGGAAACGAGAATTATTTATTTTTTAAAGTGATTCTTCACCATTGAGAGATTGGGCCAAAAACGATGTCGTACTGTAGAGCATGATATTTCAAAAACATATTGGGCCCAATATGTTCTCCTGGATCAGGCATTACGTGGCGGAGGTATGCGCTCTGAGTGCCCTTCCAGTTTTTAATATGAGTAGATGTGGCACGAATAAATATTTTCTCACTTATTAAATGCATTTATATGTTGAGAAGTGAACAAACATTGGCCTGTGTTGGATTGAGAGTCTCGTTTGGAGGGCTTTATAAACGTTTGTCATTAAAACTATGTCCCATATGTTGTTTTTTAACCTTTTCCCAAATATGTTGTATGTAGCATACCACTTGTAAGGATAATGATTTCAAAAAAATGAACGTCTCCTAACAATGCAGTAGGAATGTAAAACAATCAAGTTGTATTTCGTAAAGTGTGAACACGAATCAGTTTTATTTGTAACAGTACAAACAAAAGTAAAAACATTTGCAAGTACATTGTAGATAAATCTCTGCAGTCAAATGACCTTCAACGTTTTACAACTTCGTAGTGCATCAGGCTTCCAGGGGTCCAGCTTATGGGTTTGGGTGGTGGCACTGGTATTTTAAGAACTGACAGAGACTCAAAGCACAAAGCCAATTCAGAGCTCCCTGCTCGGACAGCATTTGAAAAGCAGTTTTCATTAAATATATGTCCTTCAGAGATTGAACCCAGACAAATTACACAATCGTGAGACTTCTACTGAGTAATTTTTTTTCCACACTTAAAACCATCAGAAAAATAGTCTGGATAAAAAACATCACCACCATCGACTCGATGTACCAGACTCTATGGAGCGCCGGTGCTGCTGAAGCAGGTCCTGTGCTTCGGGTTAGGGTTATACTGGCTGATTTGCCATAGTTGTCTTCCAAGCAGTCAGTTCGGGCACTATTTTGTAATTTGTTCAGGGTGCTGACAATAACTCGCCAGCCATTCACAAAAGACACCATGGGATCTTTAACATGCAGCAACAAATGCCGACAGACAGGCCACCCAGTTTAACATTTATCCGAGGGACAGCTCACTCAATTATGCACCACATTCCCTGCGAAACACCAGGTTGGCAGTTTATAGCTGGGCCGAGATTCAAACACAGGCGAAGCATCTTAGAGGAGAGTGGACATACCTCGAGGCTATCCTACCAGTCCAAGAAATACCGAAGAAAAGAATGGAAAATCGTATTTAATCTGGTTAAACTTTTGGCTGGCTTTGAAATGTGTACGAATAATATTCCACATCGTATGTTGGGTTTGAAACCCACATATAATTTAAAGTCATTATACTTTAAATTTCGGCTTAGCAAATGCAGTCTATAGAAGGTGGGCAATGCAGCAAGATATGGGGAAATCATCGTTGTTGATTTTGACATAAATTGCAGCAGTGGACAAACGTTATGCCAAAGTAGTTTTGCACCATTCCTTGTCATGAATATCACAGACTTGACAACTGTGCATAGTGACTGGTGCTCTATCTTCCAGAATGACGATTCAGTGATGATCATTGAAGCTGATCACTTCCTTACATTATGCAAATGTGTTCAGTCGAGTTCTGTAAATGACATCACAAACTGGTGGCATGCTTTGTCAATTAGAACAGGAAGTCGAGTGTCTCACAAATGTGTGCTGTGAAGATTGAAATTGGATGAGACAAGAAATATAAAGAATGCAGAGCTTCTCCCTATGATCAAGAAAGAATGTGTGATTTGACTAACATGTTTAAAAACAAATTCAAATTCACCTCTTGCATATGGTTAATTAAAATTAACATATTGCAAATAAATAACGCATAAGTTCCTGCTTTTGAATCAATTTTCATCATTATTAGCTCAATAATTGGTTTGAGCACTTCACTCTGCTATCATTGAAGCATATTGCTTAATATCTATCCACGTTTTGACATTAATCGTATATTTCCATATTTGACGTGCATTAAAAAATGGGGAATTTTTTAAATTAAAATGGGGAAAAATAAAATCAAAAATAACAGATTGAGGCTCATGATAGGGGGAAATGACTAGTGGTAAATAAGCAGCGAACTGACAGTAGGGCCGCAGTTGGACACACCAAGCTCGGGAATTAACGAATAGGGAGAGAGGAGAGAGAAGATGTGTAAATACAGTAACCTGCAAGGGAGATGGTTATTCCATGTCTCTTTCCCTCTCATAATCACTGAGAGTAAACGATACCAAAAATGTGTTACATGAAATATTATTGTCCTTGTAGAGAAATCCGTGAACTTTCGTCGATATTATATGAAAATACAGTATTCTTTTGTCTGTCTGTCTGTCTGTCTGTCTGTCTGTATGCTTATAGACTTGAAAACTGCTTGGTCAATCTCCACCAAATTTTGCATAAGTGCTGGGAGTACCGAGGGTCAGGTCATGAGCACAAAATAATCCCACCACCCCGGTCCCCCTCCATTCCGTGAGTGAAACAAGAAAGATAAAAAGTGTTTACTATACAAGTTGACGACGTGCAATTTTTGCTCAAGCATGTGACTCGGTGCACATTGTTTACTGGCCCTTGGCGGAGGAAAGGGGGTATTACTAGCAATGAACACAAAATGAATTTGCCCCATCAACGCACCCAACCCCCACCTCTCGCAACTCCCCGCCTCTCGAGTTGGAGTGAGCGGGTGTTTCTAGTTTGTTTGAAATAGTTGCTTGATTGGGAAAGGATGGAGAATGTACAGTCTTGAACATGTTGGAACTTTCTTCAATATTATTCATTCACCACTGCCATTACGTTCTTATTTGCAATGTCCCTGTGATGATAGCCTTGTTTTTCCATGGTATTCTTTTTAGATGTAGACGAGTGTCTTCAGGACATACGTCTCTGCACACATGGTCGCTGCCGCAACACCCCTGGAAGCTTCCTGTGCTCATGCAATACAGGCTTTGTGGCTTCCATGAGTGGCACGAGATGCACAGGTATGAATGGAACATTTATCGTTTGAGTTAATCCATGTGATTGCGGTCAGAGACAGCATTATCTAAAGTCATTGTGCAGGAGGAGGCCATTCGGCCTATCAAAGCTTGTGCTATATTTACCAACCTCTGGTTGTTTGTCCATGCTCCATCTATTTTAAATGCTAAGTGTCAGGTGAGGAAGCAGCATGTACCCTTTTTAAAGTCATTGGGATTACGTCCACAGGGTTTGAACCGCTGACCTCCCAGACTCAGAAAAGACACTCCAACCGTTCTTCCTTGTCCTCTCCACATCTTCCCTATTTATTCCTCTGTTTGTATTTTATGTGATGAGCTTATTGATTGCTCATCATAAATATGTTATACTCTATGTGCTTTTCCTTTACACAAGCATTATTTTCCTTGTTAATCATGCAGATGTTGATGAATGTGAAAACGCACCCTGCTCAGAGAATGGCCTGTGTACTAATCTGCCTGGTTCTTATGAGTGCAAGTGCAACAAAGGATACGCACCGAGCACTCATACTGGACACAAAACCTGCGTTGGTGAGTTATTTTTTGTGGTCGTTTCTATTGTTTTAACATTTATCTAAGGCTCAGAGTGGAGCTTGTATACATGTGCACCACAAATATATTTGTAGATCCACTACATGATGTGCATTTCATTCATATCTCATCTATCGAGGTCAAATCTTCCACCACAATGATCAGCAACTTCGTGACAGATGGTCCTTGCGGACTGTATACTGTCCACCGGAAAAGCTAAACAGATCTTTAGTTCAGTTTCCAACATACAGAAACTCCAACGGAATCTGTCGCCAACAGCTGTTTCACACATCTAAAGGATGATGGCCGAGCGATAACCCAAAGCGAACCACTACGTTTTAAACCTCCTAATGAGGGCTTTTCACGTCATTTTTATAATGGTTGCAGTGTGACTCACATCTTGGTTACCGTTTCCAATTCAAACTACACACCAGGCCATCTAGTGGGGCAGATAAGAGCAATTTTTGGGAGGAATCGTGCAAATGATGATACAAGCATCAAATTTGGCACATTTGTTCTCCAGGGGATTCTAATCAAATCTGCCCGATTGGCAATTTGAAAATCCAAATTTTGAAAAATTTGAAAAAAAAAAACTTCAAAAAAGTCAAGATCACGAATCAATGTTGGATGCTAGCTGAGATTGGTGAATGTTTCAGAAACATCATCAAAGACGTTCCAAGTCTGCCATGCAGTTTTCTTTCCTTTACCGCGGAAGGCAGACACAACGTCACATCCAGTGAACGCATGGAAGTATGGGATCCCTCTAGCTTTCTCAGGCCCGATTGCAGAAACTACCTCATGGACTGGAATCCATCGCGCCTTGGCTCCTTGGCCAAAGGCAATCCACATGTTCTCAAGACCTAGTTCCTGTAAGGATGGCAGTACAGATATTGCTATGACTAGTACGTCCGTGTCATTAGCCTTAATGATAATGGTCTTGCTACCATCCGTCGTTGCATCCCTGGCGTGTACAAATATTCGAGTGTCAACTTCTTCATGACAACATGGAGACACAGCATCCAGTAACTTCCTTGTGTTGCTAATGGCATCTTCTCCTTTTGTGACAATGACTGTGCTTGTCGTCTGTGCTTCACACATCTTTTCCGCAAGGAAGTGAAACAGCTCAGTCTTGTTGCTGTCATCTTGAAGAAAGCTTCCCCAGTTATTTGGGGTCTTACTGGTTCCTGTCACTCTTCTTCTGATTCCTTGCCACCTTTTCGACCTTGCCTCGGACTTCAGACTTGACTTCTTGTTCACATCAAACACGACGTCTACCCTCTCGTACCTGGCACCATAGGATTCCACCTTTGGGATGATGGCTTCTTTAGCATAGTCATCAAATATCTTTGAAGTGCGTGGAGGTAGGGCATTGATAAGTGCTGAGCCATAAATGATGACTGCATCTCCCCTTGGTTCTCTGTCTGGGATGTTCATTTAGTTTCAAGAATTTCAGCCAGCTGTGACTTCAATTTTTTTTTGAAGTTTTTTTTTTTTTCTACAAATTTTTCAAAATTTGGATTTTCAATTGGCCAATTGGGCAGATTTGATCAGAAAGCCCTGCAGAACAGAAATGCCAAATTTGATGCTTGTATCATAATTTGCACGATTTTTCTACTATCTACTACACTAATCATGCTTGTGGGGAAAACAGGATTTATAAAAGAATGAGAGAGAAGAATAGGAAGTGAACACTGACTAATTATATTTTTCGATGCATATCCCCCCCCACCCCCACACTCGACTCCTCCCCCATGCCCGAGTGAATTTGATGCCTTACGTGATATATCTCAAAGTTCAGTCACTCTCACACACGAAAGACAGGAATAGATCATGAGACAGAAAGAAACTTTCTCCCCACATGATGCTTGCATTGGATGGTGATGGGGTGGTGGCAGTGGTCTCGGCAGGAGGGAGATGGCAGGCATGGTCACGGCCGGTCTTGTGGTTTAGGCCAACACAAGTGTTCCATTATTGCCTGCCTCAGACCATCATCCTCAAAGTTTGCTGTCCACCACTCTCTTGCACACAGCCGTCTCCATCCTGTTCATACTCTTCTCTGACTGACTCGCTGGGCTCTGTGGAACTCAACCCAACTGTACTGTTCACTCCAACACCCTGTCCCTCGGCCTTTTATCACCTCATGACTGTGCATAGCCATGTGACCATTGGCTCACTGCTCAGCTTCTCACAGCTTCTAGCAGCTTCTGTATTTCTGAGCACATCCATGAGACTGCCATTCCCAGTGTAGTTCTCACCTTTACACATGGTCACAATGCCTTGCTTTTGCCTTCCTTGGGGAGAGGGTGGGGTGGGGGAGGGGGGAGGAGGTGGGATTTGCTGATTTACGGAACTGCAAATGGTGTATAAAAGCAAACACATAGACAGATTACAAAGGGAAGGATTAATAGTGGAGGAATGGTGGGAGAGATTTCAATAAATTACGGAAGGGAGGGGCAACGTTTGGTTTACTTAACACACTTCAACACATGTCCATGTCTATAATTTTACACAGAAACCACATACTTACATTGGATTCATGACAAGACATCATTAATGACTCATTTAATGACATAACTATTGTATCTTACTCTTGTTTTCCATTATGGACATTTCACAACAATGTGTGATACTCTATGTGCTTTTCCTTAACACAAACGTTATTTTCTTTGTTAATCATTGCAGATGTTGATGAATGTGAAAATGCACCCTGCTCAGAGAATGGCCTGTGCAATAATCTGCCTGGTTCTTATGAGTGCAAGTGCAACAAAGGATACACACCAAGCACTCATAATGGACAAAAAACCTGCGTTGGTGAGTTATTTTATTTGTGGTCATTTCTATTGTTTTTACATTGATCTCTGGCTCATAGTGGAGAGTGTATATAAATATGTGTGCAGTAAAATGTATTAGTAAATCCACTATAGGAGATGCACTTCATTCATATCTCATCTGTCTCATGATTCTTCGAGTTTGTTTCTAAAGTTTCTACAAAATGATGAAAAGGCAAACGAACTACAGTATTTATAACAATCTCAAGAAAAAGGAAATACATGTGCAATTTTATAAAAGTTTGGGCAAAAGTAAAAAAACAACAGCTGTTTCTATATATATATATATATATATATATATATATATATATATATATATATATATATATATATATATATATATATATATATATATATATATATATATATAGTTACGGTTGTGTGGGTAGATGGAGGAATTTAATAGGAAAGTTAGGATTGAGTAGAGTTGTTTGGTCCGTGGACGTATCGGAGCCATCTCGATGTAATTTAGTAGGGAAACTGTTAGCTTAAATGTTACGTATCACCACATGGGGGGGGGGGGGTGGTGCGGTGTTAATCAGATCGGGATTAGGTAGGGCCAAGTTCCCCATTATGTAATTGCCTCCCTGTGACTTTTCCCTATGTTTTTGTATTACAAACCAGCAAAGATGGAATTGCACTTTTATAACAATAACTGAAACAAAAGCTCGCCAAACGTGCCGAGTGGTCGGAGGCCCAGCCTTCCTGGGTTTGGTGCGAACAAGCCACACCCCAGGAGAAAACGGTTGTTCAGTGACATCAGAGCGTGATAGGAGGAAGGTATGAGTGCAGAGTGAGGGGCGGACGTGGTCAAGAGAGAACGTAGCTCGGAGATGGCCTGTAAGAACAGGGCTTTATGACTGGCTTTCCTTCGACGCATGAAGAAGACAGCATGATTCTCGTATTCATGCTGAGGTGATTGGGCTCGCATGGTGAAGCAAGACGCTAGCCTTTGACTTTTGTCTGGTCGTATGACACGGGCCTCGAAGCCTCGTGTATGTCACCGAAGGGGACGGTGCCATTCTAAGCTGCACAGGGGTCTTTGAGCCTTGGCATTGAATACCACTCATGAATTGCCTGCCAAACGTTCCCACTGCGAGAGAGTGGCTCGGTGCTATTTTGCGCACGTCTACATGTGCAGGACGAAACGCCTCGATTCAAAGTTCCAGAAACATCATCTCTGGCCAAGCTAAGTGCCAGAATAAAGGAAGGATTTTCTTTTATTTAGTTTCCCCTTGTCTGTATTTAAGTCTGTGTGTAGAGGCACTTCGACTTTAGGATTTATTTACTTCATGTTATTATTATTACATTCTGAAGTATTGTCCCTTGTAAATATTTCAATTGTCATTAAGTTCCCGTGCTTATTTTAAGTTGATGTGTCCGTGTATTTGTCATAGGCTTCGAGTATGAACCCCCATGTGCTGTGCATCCATCGGTGCCTCTGTCGCACCTTCATTGCGCCCTGCCCCTTCCATGTGCATTGTATTCTCCGAGGATCAATGTGTCCACCTCCTAATAAGGAACCGCTCGGCTATCTAGGCTGGCGGTGTTCACCACCCGTCACCACAAATTGGGTCGGGGGGGATTAACCGAGATCACCAGCACAGCGACAAAAAAATATATATATATATTTGTGTGACTCACTTTCGTTGAGGAAGACCAAGAAGAAGGCTTGTTTGGCTGAAAGCTTGTCATCATAAAGATCATCCAGAAGCTAAATTCATGACTCATTTGATTTCTTGCCATTATATTTTCAAGTATGTGGCCGTACGTGCAAAAAAAAAAAAACTTTCAAACCGCATGCCAGAAACAACAACCGCACAGGCCGTTCCTTCGCTCATAAGAAAAAAAAAACTTTCAAACAACCACACAGGCCGTTCATTCGCTCTCGTAAATGCCGACTGGATTGGGGCATTGGGTTTATCTATAAATGCGCATAAGAAATCGAGAAATTATTAGAATACATTAAGTCATCACTATCCGGAAGTCCGTACGTTGTAACCCGTAATGGGGAACGTGCTATAACTTGGCCATAACTTGGAAACCACTTGTCCGATTAATTTCAAACCTTGAAAAGGCAAACAAACAGAGATTGCTGGAATTATAGATAGAAGAGAGATACTGTGGGTGCAAAACGCCAAGCAACGTGTCCTGTCATTGGTAACTGAGGATCTCTTCCCCAATGGCCACGCCTACGCAGCAACGTGTCCTGTCATTGGTAACTAAATGGCGCCCTTTCCCCATCGGCCACGCCTATGCAGCAACGTGTACTGTCATTGGTTTGGTAAATAAATGGCCATAACTTGGGAACCACTTGTCCGATTAATATCAAACCTTGAAAAGGCACATGCTCAGGTCCCCAGCAATATACCTGGCAAGTTTCAATTAGATTGGACCAGTGGTTGTTGAGAAACAGCGGTCAAGGACAGACAGACACACACAGATTGCTGGAATTATAGATATTTATACAAATGAGGACCTCTCTATGAGGATTCCCCATCAGATACCGTTTACCTGGTGAGCTGACTTGACAAAGTGAGGTCTGTGTCCTCAGTAACTACCCGTCTATCTATTTAATACAGTGGAGTGAGAACCGTGGGTACACACTGGCTAAGGAGAGCAAATCACGTGGGGTAAAACTTCCTGTCAAAGAATAATGTGGACTGTGCTAGACCAATGGAGGACAGGACACTACAAGCAGGTTGAGATGAACAATTAACGGGTTTATTTACAAAGAGAAGAGCGAGGAAAAGCATGTGGCTCAGCAAAGACGGGTTTATTTACAAGTATCCGTACGGCAGGGGAAAGTGTGGCAAAAGACATACAGTGGGGGGTAGTAGAAAAAGACAAAGAGCAGAGTTAAGCCAAACTTATCTAACATGTACTGACTTCCTTATGCTGACATTAGAAGGCCCATCAGATCACACCATGAAAATATTAGAAAGGAAGAAAGGTGAGAGCAGTTTGAGGGATTATCGGCCTCTGGTCTTACCCAGCACAGACTGATGAACCCACGCTGTCCTTCGTTTTGGGAGGGGTAACAGGGACTAATAATACTGGTCCTTATTGTCCCTTAGGGCAGTACATTACATACGCACCTCACATTTTCCAATTTAAAGCATACAATCACCTGCATTGCACCAACTTAGCTTATCTGAGACATGAAACCCCCAAATCTGCTATTTGCTGATGTAAACTTGGCAGCTCCGCACGGCTGCACCAGATACAGTAACTAAAAGTCACACAAGTACGCATCGAGGGTGCGATTTCCCGATAAGGTGATCACGTGCTTCACGGTAAACGGTTGTCAGTCGGAGAACCCTGGGTCACATGGTCAAGTTATTGGCATTCATGGTCGATTAATGTCCCGCCGAAACACAAAGTTATTTATGTACGACGGCCTGCGATTCCCGGTGAGTCTGGAGAGGAACCAGGGACAGACCCTCCCTTGCAGTTCCCCCATGGCATGACAATATATAACATATTGTTACGGTGCCGGGGGTCGGCCGCCAACTGACCGCTCTGACAGAGCCGCAAGTCGAGTCGGCCCGACCGATCACCCGGAATATAGATCGCCGCCCGGATAAGACTGAGCAATGGGTCCTTGTACAAGAACCGAAATACGCCAATGGGCAGATCACGTGGGGTAGGGTCAATTGCCAATCTTCAATGTACCTAAATACCCACGTGATCCAACTACCGGGGTATTCCACCCTCGAAGGAACTCGTACGGAACAAACCGCTGAGGCGAGCCTGTCCCGTGCGCGATTCCGAGCGGCTTAATCGCCGAGAACCGTCGGTCCAAATGTCCCCCTTTTACGGCAAACCAACGGCTTTCTAACTCCCAACACACGAAATGCTCAGTCAATGAAAGAATCGACGCAACGAACTGAAAACATTTAACAATTGGGGTATTTATTAATAATGGGAACGAGGGAATCACGTAAGAGCAGAACAATACCGACTATACGAAATGCAATGCAAAGATTTACAGCACACAAAGCACTTAACAATTTCCTACTTATTAGACGTGCCCACGGCCACACGTTCGCACACACCCAAGAAATAGTGGCTGAGGCCTTTAATAACGAGCTCCAGCTCGGAGGACAGGTGAGCAGAAACCTAGAACCTATCTTGAACCTCTCCACCTTGTGTGGTCTTCAAATTGTTCGGACCCGGGCTCCAGCGAGAGCGAGCTGGATCCAATCGCCATGAGCCGCGATCCTTCCCGAGCTCCCGCGAATCCTCCCGCGCTTCTCAACACGTGCTGTTGAGACGAGGCGCCGATCATTCCCGTCGATGCGTCGCTTCCCCGAGGAACCACCTCCAAGAAGAGGTCGATGAGTCCCACCAAGCCGGGAACCAAACGGAGAACAAAGAGCTCCACGAACCAAGAAGAAGAATAAGCCACCATTCGCAGCTTGAGCCGAGCAACCGGCTCAACTTTTTTCCAAACAAAGCAGCTCTCCAAAAAGCCTTCCGAGCCAAGCAGGACCCGAAGCTCTGCTGAACGAACAATGCCAAAGCAAAAGCCTCCAAAAGCCTCAACCCGAACCCAAGCCAAACAGGACCCGACGGCCTGCTGAACGACCACTCCCCCACTTTGAGCACGAACAAAGAAAGGATCTCCTCTTTATCCTTCTCCACCCCTCCCCCGCGCCCGGCATGACTCGTGCCCTCGTGATCCATCCCCCGCTCGACCAGGGGTGGGAGGGAGTTGTTGACGTCATGAATCGCGGGACGGAAGGGCTCTTTTTTCCTCTTCGCAGAATAGGGGGGAGGGATGTCTCCATTGTTCGCTCCCCAACTATTGAATCGATCCGCAGCGCATCTAATCAATTTCTAAACATTTAAACAATGGAAGGTGAGCTATCTCGGGAACAAGAACTTATCGACATAGCTGACGAAAGGAACCTGTATGTTGTGTGCAATCGAATTCCAAATTCGTAACACTACCGCCTCCCCTTTTTACAGACTCGTCCCGAGTCGTCAAATTTTCGTCTGACCAGCATGTGTAAGTTTTCCCCGAGTACGTTCTACCTTCGGATCCCTGAATGCGACATTTCTTTATACGTGTCCCAAAAATATATAACCTAATGCGCTGCGTAACTAACTAAACAAACTCTCACAGATTCATTTGGACAACTTAACTAAAATTGCCGGCGCTAAAACAAACATGCAGGTGAGGTTCCACGTATTTACAATATTCATTTGACATCCATTACTGAACCATGGCCCAGGACTTGTGATCTGTGAAAGGGGAAAGGAAAAAGTCATTTCAAAGTTCATTGATGCAGGGGAATGGATGGAGATGGTCACAAAAACAAAAAGGAACATGATGGATGCACGGGCTGCCTGCAGGGCAGACCGTGCAAAACTGGATGGTTCTGGTGCACATGGTGATGGATGGACACGGGCAAATGCAAACAAGGGCTAGCAGGCATGGGGTCATGGCAGAGGCAGGCAAACTAGGCATGGTATGGCAAGCCAATGCAGAACAGGCGGCTGCAGCACAACAGGCCGGCAGGTGAAGCTGGCTGGCCTCTGGTGTGGTTCCATCAGGTCCGGAGGGAGTGCGGTGGTGCCGTCCGCTCTGAAGGCGTGCTCGGACCGAGCCTACTG
Organism: Eptatretus burgeri; assembly: GCF_056783735.1. NCBI lineage: Eukaryota > Metazoa > Chordata > Myxini > Myxiniformes > Myxinidae > Eptatretus > Eptatretus burgeri. The sequence goes on from NC_140962.1 coordinate 63,510,223, forward strand.
TCTCCCCCCACTCTATCGCCTTGCCTGTCTCTGTCCATACCCACTCCCTTAATTTGCCACAAAACACAACAAAATTTTGCCCCTCTTTATTTTTATTTCCCTTTTATAATCGGCTCCCTAACCCCCTTTATCTTCATTGTCTGGCGAGCCTATCATGTCCACCGAGACTACTCCCAACCCCTACGTTCCCTCTCTGGAGGGGAATAGGGAGAGACTAGCGTCCTGTCTCGAGGCCCAATGAAGCCTCAGAATGGCCTCCTCAGAGTTCAGCAATCTACCTAGGTGAGTCCATCGGCCTACAATGAGCGGAGGGATAGATGGTGCGAAGGGGTACATCTCCTAACTACCCTAACATTCATTTACCTGAAACTACCCCGGGGCTTTCCAAAAACGCCTGACACCTTTAAACTATCGGTTCTAAAAACCATGATTCCCGTCGCCTGTGTTGGTGTCCATTATAAATTTGGGCCTTGCCCTCAAATTTTCATTCGTGCCCTCGCACAATTTCCTGGCTGGGCAGCGTGGCTCAACTGGCAGGAACTCCCCCTCTTCCGAACTCTAACCATGGCACCCCCAGGCCCAAAGGCTGCCTCCGAGCCGAACTGATCCTGACAACGCGGGGGGTTGCCCTCTCTGGCATTGCCCCCCTCCGATGCCCACGTGGCATGTTAATGCCCCGGGTCCCTTTCCGAGGGTCGCCTGTGCCCACTGCACTGCCCCCGTGGCATTCTGGCGCTATGGGTCCCGTTTCCGACGGGTCGCCTGTGCCCACTACACTATCCCGGCCCCTGTTGGGCCCTTGGCCTACTCTGGCCGACTAGTCCGTGCCCGGGGTGCCCACAAAGCAAAACTCACCTTTCCACAGCCACGCTCCCAGCCGGTCCATGAACTCTTGCACCCCTCCAAACGGGTTTCGTGCCTTCTCTCGACACCAACAACAAAACGACCTCCTTTTAATAAATTTGAATAACCCACTAGCTAACATTAAACTGACCCCGGGGTCACTTGGGTGGGAATCACTCCTCCCCCCCCCCCCAATCAGTCATCGCACCATGCATACCACATTCGCTCCACTCACACACTTGGGCCCGCTGTCCCACACTCATTCCTCACACACTTCCCATTTCACAACTCACACCAACACTCTAAACTGCCATCCTTCTAACTAAATCCCCTGACTAACTCGTGCTCCCTCATCATCCCTTACAACTCATGCACGTTCCATTTACTCTACGTAGCTAAGCTACGTCTCCACTACACATTTCCAGTCTGTCCATGTCTCCAAAAATTCCCATTTCCGAAATCTAAACTTAAATCCCTCAAACTAATTCATTCCACGGGCTCCATGAGGCCTTGTCACTGCCCCATGAAGCCGGTCTTACTATCGCTAACCCATCCCCCTAACCAGTAGTTTCTGTGCCCCCTCACAGGGGGGGGTCTTTCACCCCCTGCATGGGGCTCGTGTCCACTCGAAGTGGCGAGGCTTGCTTTTTTTTCCCCTGCGCACACCAGCGCGGCAATTCACAACCTGCCCGTGACGTCATGGCAGCTGTTCGCGCCTCGCGCTCCTCGTCCCCTTGGACGGTAACATCTGGCAGGGATTCCCTTCTGCCGGATTCCAACCTTGCAGCCACGACGTCACTGCACATCTCAAACCAAGCTTCGTGCTTCGAGGGGTTCCCCACGCGAGCACATGTGCTCTGCCTGTCCGTAACCCGTGCCGCGGAATCTCTGATGACGTCATTCGCACCCCGAACCTGCGCGATCTCTCGCACAAGCCGGGGTATGCTCAGCGCATCGGGGAAACCGCTTCGCATGCTCTGCGAACAGAACTTGCGACGCAGGCCACATGGAGCTTTACAAACACACTCGCCCGGAGAACCCGTCCAAATCAAATTCACAATCCAGCCCCCCTTTTGTCCGTCCGCGGGATCGACTACATGCACTGTGTGCATTTCCGGACCGGATTTCACTTGCGCAAGCGCGAACATGGTGGCCTTATGCGAAGCACGGCACGGACCCCGTGCGCGCTGCTGTGCCAATCCGGCACGGTCCTCAAAGCCACTACGGCCGCTACACGGCCTTTATCCCTCGTCAGGTACCGTCTTTGTCGCACTCTCACACGCACATTCTCACGTGCCCTGACGCTCACACACTCCACCATGGCACTCGGACACGCGGTTGTGCCCTCTCGCATACCAACCGCCATTTCTCTTTCATACCGCGACCTCACACACGCGGTTTCTTTCACACACGGCGCTTCTCCCTTAAACACCTTTTCACTCACGCATCGTGCTTCTTCCATACACGGAGTTTCACTCACACACGGGGGAATGCTTACACACGCCATAACACTTACACACGGGGTTTCACTCACACAATGCGTGCTTTCCAGCACGCATTTCGCCACACTCGTAACCAAACACACCGGGACGACCACGCTGGGGATTTGCGCTCCCTCAAGCGCTCCCGGGGTCTCCATACCCCCCCAAGCTCCACGTGCACCCTGTCACAGCACTCGCCCCCTCTACCTCGCAAGGCTCGACCGGACTCACTTCGTCGCGATCCGCCTCAAGGGGGCACAGTCCCTCCCCTCATTCCTGAAGGAGGCCATCCTGCTGCTTGCATCGGGTCACGACACACTCCCCCAGCTCAACCCATTGTCCCTCACTATCCCTACCTGTCGGTGCTCGTCAATTACATAGTTTCTCCTCTACTTGTTTTATCTCAGTCACCTCGTTTATTATTTCCGTTTCTTCCTGGCTCCATTTTCCTTCCCATTTGAGTCGTTCTTCCTCTCTGAGCCCCTTTAGTTGTTCATTATCTTTTCGGAGCTTTTCCATCTCTGTGGACTCCATCTTTGCTCTCTCCTCGAGTTGATTAATTTCAAATTCATGTCGTTTTTGTTTTCTACCCCACTGTCTCTCGTGTTCTTCATTCTCCAATCTCATCGTTTATTTCAATTGGCCGATCTCCTTTTCCCGTTTCATTCGTCGTTCTTTCACGATCTTCGCGTACTTCAACCTTGCTTTCTTTTTTAGTTGTTCTTGTCTTTCCTTTTGTGTCCTTTCCCACCATCTCTCATGTTCTTCCTTCTCCAATCTCGTTGTTTCTTTCAAGACTCTTTCTTGCATCTCATTCTTTAATCTTGCTTCTGCTTCTCACTGTTCGATCTGCACAGTGTGGTTCCATAACATTTCATTCTCCGCTCTCTTTCTTTCCTCTCTTAACATCCTCAGTTCGTTTTGCAGTTCCCTCTCTCTGCTTTGGTGTTTCCGTAATTCAGAAGCTTTTTTTCTAATTCCTCTTTCACCTCCGCACCTCTTTTGCATGCTTCCTCCTCACTTCGTCCATTTCCCTCCTTTATTTATTTAGGTATTCCAGGCGATCCTCTTTCATTTTTATCATCAGTTCGAGGCTTTTTATGTCCTGATTGCCTATTCTTACTTCTCGCTTCAGTTGTTCCAACTCAAAATTGTGTTTCCGTTTTTCCTCTTCCATCTTTTTTTTTCCATTCTTCCTCCAATTGTGCCCGAAGCCCGCCAATGTTCATCTGCCTCGCCTGCCATGACCACGTGGTTTGAATCATTGGGTGGGAGCCCCCGCCTTGTATTATGCCGTTCGTTGCGCTATTAATAGCAGCCTGCTCACGCCTCATGCTGCGCTGAGGTACGGCCGCACCGCCATTTTGCGGCTCCGAGTTTGTTTGCCGGTAAAGTTCCTGCACAGGCCGCTCCCACTGACGACAATCCGTGGTGCGATTATAATAAAAGGAACCGTCCCGGGCCATGGATTCTATTAACTCTACATCCACCTCACTACCCACCTGGCTCAACTCGCCTTGGCTGAACATTTTGCGTGCTGGGAATAAAATTTATAACGCTCGTAATTTGGGGACACGGGGGGGGGGGGGGTTG
>NC_140962.1:63519139-63529139 GCF_056783735.1 Eptatretus burgeri
ATCCGTAATGAATGGATGCCTCCCCAAAATAAATTTTAAACACATTTTGAACTCAATAAAACACATAAAGAAAACATTTGCAAGCATAAAAATGTGCAGAAAATAATAATAATGGAATAAAAAACAGTGAAAACACATTTTAAACTCAGTATGGTAAACTCAGTTAGGTTGCAGGATCGGGTTCGAGGTGCCGAAGATCGACTTGTCTGGTCTGGTCGGCTTGGCAGTGATCGGGTTTGAGGTGCCCGAGATCGACTTGTCTGGTCTGGTCGGTTTGGCAGTGCTCGTCCAACCGCATCAAACCTTTTTCCTTCCCGAAGCATATCTAGCACCTTAACCTTCTATACATACCTCGCTTTCGTGCGTTGTGTGACTGATCGAGCGCCACGCGTTATAATTTATTGCTTAAATAATTTATATTTTATATATTTTTACTGCGATATACTGGGGGAATCTGCAGAAAAAATTAGTTAGGTTCCAAGGGAAAACCCACGATGAACCGGGGGCACGATAGATGAACCGCGATATAGCGGGGGATTACTGTGTATGTGTATATATATATATATATATATATATATATATATATATATATATATATATATATATATATATATATATATATATATATATATATATATATATATATATATATATATATATTGTTACGAACTCTGGCCCGCCTGGCGTGCGAGCGATTGCGTAACTCCAATCGCAACCGCGTTGCCCACCGGATGGACAATTCAGTCGTGACCCTCCTGGAACTACCGCCAGGAGCCAGTCACGGGTAGGGGTTTAACCTCACCACAATCATGCCAATTTCCCACCCGCGCAGGATAGGGTTGCTCGCCAAATTCGACCTACCTAAGTACCTGCGCGAGTAGTCGACCAGGCGATCGTACCTCGCCGCAGGTCAGCCTAGGACACAAACCGCTTAAACAGTCCGTTCCGTGCCACCGTGATAACCGAGCGGTGTTATCGCCGACCTCGACGGATGTGATTCTGTTTACCGGGCGTTCAAAACCCTCCACTAATTTATTCTGCGATTCAAGATGGCACTTTCAAAAGGGAAAAAGACGACGAACGGGATACATTTCACACGAGGACATTTATTATAACACACACGTATTCAAAAGCAAGGCAGTCATGCAATGTACAAGAAACAAATAGAAAGCGTTACCACCGAATACGAGCAATGTACAGTCACTTACACAGGTCTACTTATCAGGACACGTCGCCACAACAGTCATACAAAAGCAAAGAAAAACCCTCTCATAGGCAAGGGGGTAGACGGGGTTCGTAAACCTTTATGGTCGTGGGCTGTGGATGACCGAAAAGGCCTGCGAGACCGAAGGGTCTTACCCACGCCCTCATGGCACGATGGTGGGCAGGACGCGACGTCGACTCCCCACGGCCTTGCGTAGCCGCGCCTGTCCTTAGGCCCCTGGTGTGGTCAGCGAGCTCTCTCCGGCATTGCTGCTGGTGCTTCCACGACCCACAGCCGAGCAAGAAAGGGCTGGAGGGCAGAAGAGGCTTCAGGGCCAGAGAGAGAGAGTGGTGTCAACGACCCAGACAGAGAGCTCATGGACCAGAGAGAGAACGCCGTCGACGACCCAGACAGAGAGCGACCACTACCTCCAGACCTCCAGACCCACAGCCCCACAGCCCCACTCCCTCGACCTCTCGTTACGCGTGCCCTTTTATCTCGACGGCACATCGCCCCTCCCTTCGCGGCACGCGGGGGAGGAAAATTCCTGGAGAGATCGGCCCGGCTCTTTTGTTTTAAGAACTGCCTCCCCGCATCTCTTCCGCACGTGCTTTTCCGCACGGTTGTTGTAATGGTGGTGTGGTTGGCGTTTGTTGTAATGGTGGCGTGGTTGGCGCTGTGGTTAAGGTGGTTGTTGTGTGGTTGATCCAAAATGACGATAGATAAAGAAAAACGGCTATCTCAAAGAGTCGCAACCCGATGAGCACGGAGATTTCCCTTTAAACAATGGTGGGGAACTATCTGCACATAAACTTAGTGTCATAACTGATCGAAGAACCCTTTATGGTGTATTGCGAATTTCCACAGCCGTAACAATATATACGTATATATACGTATATATATATATATATATATATATATATATATATATATATATATATATATATATATATATATATATATATATATATATATATATATATATATATATATATATATATATATATATATATATATATATATATATATATATATATATATATATATATATATATATATATATATATATATATATATATATATATATATATATATATATATATATATAAATACGTATATACATATATATATATATATATATATATATATATATATATATATATATATATATATTGTACACCCCCCCGGAGCCTGGTGTTGGCGCAGTGGTTAGGGCAGTGGCTTGGGATCCAAAAGGTCCTGAGTTCAAGCCCCGTTGGGCCACTGAATTAATACACCAGGGGGTTGACTCAGCCTGTCATCCTTCCGAGGTCGGCGAAGTGAGTACCAGTGTACTGGGCCGGTGTATACCCCGGTTAAAATAGGTGTACCATTTCCCTGTGTCATAAGAGGCGACCAGGGTTGCGTCAGGAAGGGCATCCGGCGTAAAACATGTGCCAAATCACTATGCAGATCACAACGGATTATCCGCTGTGGCGACTCCGAACGGGAGCAGCCGAAAGAAGAAGAAGAAGATATTGTACACCCCCACCTGCAGCGGCGCGACACGATACACATTTAAATGGACCATTTGCGTCCCCCCCCACCACCTCCCTAAGACCACCGACATAGATCAAAACACCCCTATACATTTATTGGAGTCATGCTGATCCTCCTTAGCAAGTATGGATGTAATTTGCCCAGACCTGGAGGAGGAGAGCGTGATCAACACACCCACAAACAAACACCGGTCCGTGAATTAGAGTAAGGATGATGTCACTGAGGCCCACAAATGCTGCTGAGCATTGCCATGGGGCAGCTGCTCCAGATGCAGCACAAGAAAACCTTTGCAGTGCACTGGAAAAAGGAGGAGTCATGGCAGTTACTTTTATCTCACAGTGTCTGGCATGCAGGCACTCCCAAGAGCCTGTTTGTTATGATACCCTGAACTAATATGAATACGATGACTGAGATGCACAAAAAAGTGAAGATATGGGCAAAGGACATCTCAATCTATGGGGAAATCATGTCCCTCTGTCTTTTGGCTGTCAATTTCATCAAAATAGTTCCTCTGCACCATGTCCTGGCATTTGAAAATGCCCTTGTCTCACTAAGCTTGTTCAATGAAGATGGCAGCATGATAGCTTGTACCAAATTGGACCATGCACAAACTGAAAAAAACAGTTCCAGGGGACAGGATGATTCATTTGGAAGTCAATTTGAATGTCATTATCTTTATTAGCCATGCTGTGATTGGCTCCTCTAGCCATACCACTAAAAGTCACTTTCAGCACATGGCCAAAGGCTTTCTATCTCACATCACATGCTCAAACAAAGCTATCAGCTCTGCAAATGTTTCCCAGGTGAATATTGCATTTAACAGACACCTACAGGACAGTGTCAAGTCACAGACAAAAGAAACATCAAGAAACAGTATCAAGTGTGTGGAAATCATGTTGGACGTACAATGTAAGAGGTGAAGTAAGGGTGCCACCTAACTGGAAATGGTGTGGCTGAGAACAAGTCAAATCTTGCAAACTACAACACAGACTACCTCATGGAAAATAGGGAAGAACTTGCTTCAGACCAACGCATGTTTGTCAGCAGTGCAAAAGAATAGGAAGTGGTGGTGATCACATGCACCTCTGTGTCAGACTGCCCAGACTTGCATTCCAAGCAAGAGGAAGCTGAAACAAGGAACATCATGTATGCCATCACAGCAGCAGAGCCTGGTGCAGAAGTCATTGTAGTACGTCGTCCAGACACTGACGTTCTTATCCTGCTCTGGACATCACTGGCCATCCATCAAAGCTGAAGTGATCTAATTCATGACCGCAAGGCAAGGAAAGTACACAAAGCTCAAATGGTTCATCCCCATCCATATCATCTTCAACAGCCTCACCAGGGCTCAGCACAGTCATTTTTTGCCAGTGTATGGTCTTACAGGCTGTGACACTGCAAGTGCCTTCTTTGCGCACAGGAAGAAGAAAGCCTTCAGGATAATGATGAATGATGGAGACAAATTCAAGTCCATGGCAAACCTGGACGATACATTACCAATGGACAGAGGTCAGCAAACAGCAGCCACACACTTCGTCTGCTGCCTGTATAGATACAACAAATGTAAATCTTTGAATGAACTTAAATGTGAAAAGGCTGACAAGGTAATTGCTGTCAAGAAGCTCCCACCAACAGAAGACAGCTTTGCACTTAATTTGTTATGGTGTGCATAGCAGGTGTACATGTGCAAGCATGCACACTTGGGCCATTCTGATGTTCCACCACCAACACAGTATGGCTATGAGAAGGGAGAGCATGAGCTATTGTGGCCAACATTATGACACAGGAAGCAGCTGCACCAGAACTGCTCAATGATATTGTATGTGACTGTTCTGCAGACTCCTGCATTGCCAACTGCTCCTGTTACAAACACAACCAACCATGCACAACTTCATATTCATGGGAGTCTGTCCTTCATGACTGAAATCTTCTGATTAAATTTTCTCACGAAGGAAGCTTATGAGTTTCTTGATCACCAGGAAGACACCGACTCGGATATCATTTGTTGAGTTAAGCATCTAAATTGACTAATTAATCATTCAGAAGGTTGACTTGACTGTCAATGCACCAAGATGAAGAGGTGGAATTTCATTCTTACATTCTTACAAACTGGAATGAAAAAGTTAATGTTTCCTTCTGACACCTACCACATACCTCACTCAAGAGGAGAGGTTGGCAAAACCTACCATGTTCAATAAAAAGTTTTATACTTCTAATCGTGTTTTGTAAAATGAATATTGTGTTAAATGTGTGTATTACAAAGTGTACTTCCAGCGATACATAGTGTTCAAATGAAGTGAAGGTTTCCCAGATGGAGACCTGTATTTATACATCGTATTTGTCAATTTTGTACATGATAAAACAGGAGAGAACCATTGAATGCACAAAATGTAGAAATAAAGATTGTGGATATGAGCAGTATTTCTAACATCAGGAAATCAATAAATGATGAATAGGAACAAAATACTGTATACCATTGAAAACAATACAGATGGGCACAAGATTATTTACTTAACAAATAAATAGGGAGCATAGGAAGCAATTTTGATGTAGAATTGCTAAACCTTGTGAAATGTCAACGCAGGATGGTTCAAAGTAAGGGGGAAAGACCCCATAACAGTTGTGCGTCGTAAAAAAAAAAATTTTTTTCAAGAAAAAAGCACCAATAATTTATTTTTAATGCAAAACATAGCTCACATCCATTCATCCATTTGTCCCTTTTCCACCTGTGGAACCAACTTCCACATTCGCTTCAATCCCACTCCTCCCTACAGCTGTTCACCACCATCTCAGTTCATTCCCAAACCAAAACCATGATCTTTTCTACCCACGTTAACCCCCACCCCTCGCCCACCATCCCCAAGTCCACCTCCATCCAAATTTTCAGTTTTTCCTTCCTGGGAGTTCCCTTTTGTATCCATCGTGTCCTCCCCATACTCTTGACTGGTCCTTTTATGCTGTCGCGTCCTGATCTGTTCAGTGTACTAAATAACAAACTTGGTTTCTTCTCACCCAAACAAAGCTGTATTCATAACACTCAACATTGTTATAATTGGAGAAAACACTCAGGAAGGCTTTGAGTAAGTTATTGATGTTCATAATATCTATATATTGCAAATCCCAAATATGTCGAAGACTTTTTCACAGAAGTGAGTGTATATATACATACATATATATATATATATATATATATATATATATATATATATATATATATATATATATATATATATATATATATATACATATATATATATTGTTACCGCTGTGGAAATTCGCAAACCACCATTCAGGGCCGGTAGGTGAGATAACTCTAAGTACATGTGTAGTTAGCCCCAAACCCGTTGTTAAGAGGGAATTTATGTGATTCATTCGGGCTGCGACACTTTGAGATAGCCGTTTTTCTGTTCTATCTTTATTTTGAACCAACCACTTCTCAACCGCCATAACCATCAAACCACCACCGATAAACCCTCCACTACCCTCACCTCTCTCTCCTTCTACGGCCATTACCACGCCACCTCTGAACACTGAGCATCGGGCTGTCTTGGGCTCGTTCAAGATACGCACTAAGCCGCGAGTGCAAATAGCGGCCTTTCCGAGGGAGAATTTGGATCGAGAACGCTACACACCCACTTTTCCTCCATCCAATTGGCGAGCGTGGCTCCGCCCCTGAGGTCATTCTGATCCGGAAATTTCATATTGTTTCTCCTGCCGGCCTATAAAACGGCAAGCACCAGGCGAATCGTGGCAGAGTCAGTTTTTGGTTGGAGAGCAGAGTGTAAAACGCTTCATTCCGCAAAACGCAAAAACGCAAAAAAATCTGAAAACCCACTCCGTGGGAGTACCTCCTGTGCAGCTTCCCTTCGCAGGGCAGCTCACCGGATGATGGGATTGGGGCAAAGCCTTCGGGACCCCCAATCTTTGATAGGAGGGAAACCACGGGGTAACATCCCTGGGTCAGATTGCGGGAGAGTGTGTCGGAGTGGTGCTGAGGTGTCGTCCACCAGACGGCGGTCTCCTTGGGTTAACCTGAGGCGGTCCCTTCGGGTGGGTGCCTGGAATGTCCTATCCCTAAGAGAGGATGATCACCTGTCTCTGTTATCATCTGAGCTCAAGCGTTTGGACATCGGGATTGCAGCTCTCTCTGAGGTTCGGAGACCGGATTGCGGCGAGATAATGGTGGGTGGTTACACCTACTATTGGTCTGGTCGCTCTGATGGTTACCATACCCAAGGAGTTGCTGTAGCTGTGTCCAATAAGCTGACCCCAATGATAATTGAGGTAACACCGGTCAACGAGCGTATTATGAGATTAAGGATTCGTCACTCCTTAGGTGTCATTTCCCTGGTCTCTATTTATGCTCCGACTGAGGCGAGTGATCTTACCGTGAAGGACACATTCTACGCCACACTCGAGTCTGTGGTTGATCAGTGCCCCAGACGAGATACACTTCTAGTCTTGGGGAATTTCAATGCATCGACTGGAACAGATAGGGATGGTTATGAGGTGTGTGTTGGTCCCCATGGGTCAGGAACTATGAACCAGAATAGCACTAAGTTCCTTGACTTTGCAAGAAGTCATGGACTTAGGGTGGCTGGTTCATGGTTTCAGCACCCGCAAGCTCATCGCTGGACTTGGTATTCCAACGCTGGCGGTGTGGCAAAGGAGATTGACCATGTCCTCATTGACGGTCGTTGGAGGATGATCCAGAACTGCAGGGTCTACCGGAGTGCTCAGTTCCTCAATACTGACCACAGGCTTGTTGTAGCAACTCTAAAGCTGCACCTTAAATCCTGGAGAATGGTACCATCCCAGCCTAGGCTGGATGTTGCCAAGCTCAGGGATGAGAGAGTAGCTGAGGAGTTTGCGAACAGGCTGAGTGGACACTTGGGGGGTCTGGGTGCTTTGGGGGGTCCTGAAGAGTTGTGGAGCACCTTCAAGACCACCGTCCTTGATGTTGCCGGTGGATGCCTTGGAGTTCACCGCAGGGCAAAGAAGAATTTTGTCTCTCAAGGGACACTGGATACCATTGACCAGAGTCGCAGGGCCAGGCTGAATGGCAGAGCTGAGCTGTTCAGGGAGCTGAGGCGTAAAACTGTACGTGCACTGAGGGTGGACAAGGAGGCCTATGTGCGAGGAATCTGTGAGGGGGTAGAGCATCACCTGTGGACAGGTGATTCTCGTCCCGCTTACAGGGGAATTCGCGCATTACGTTCATCCAAGCCCATCCCTCGGAGCACTGCAGTTCGAGCAGAGAGTGGTAGGCTCTTGACAGAGGAGTCTGAAGTGAAGGCCCGCTGGGCCGGTTACTTTGAGCGGTTGTACCAGGCTGATCCCCCAGCTGTCGAGTTGGACGTCAAGGGTGTTACAATCCCTGTTGCTGACCCTCGAATCAACTGTGGTCCACCATCGCTTGTGGAAACACGGGCTGCGGTGAACCAGTTGAAACGGGGCAAAGCTCCAGGGATCTGTGGCATCCATGGCGAACTTCTCAAGGCTGGTGGAAATGCTGCACTCGCGTCGTTGCATGCAGTTTTGTGCTCTGCCTGGAACACAGGCATCATCCCAACTGACTGGAAGAGGGGCCTTGTTGTCCCTCTCTGGAAAGGGAAGGGTGATCGCCAAGACTGCAACAACTACCGAGGGGTGACGCTGCTCTCAGTGCCGGGCAAGGTCTTTGCTCGGATAATTCTTGATAGGGTTCGCCACCATCTGCTTGAGCACCAGCGTCCAGAGCAGTCAGGCTTTACACCAAAGAGGTCAACGATTGACCGTATCCTTGCACTTCGTGTCCTCACCGAACGCAGACGAGAGTTTCGGCAGGGGCTGCTTGCAGCCTATGTTGATCTCTGTAAAGCGTTCGATTCAGTGAATCGGGATGTCCTCTGGAGGATTCTTGGTCTTCGTGGGGTGCCACCAAAACTGATCGATCTGATGTCTGAACTCTACTCTGGTACTGAGAGTGCTGTGAAGTGTGGTGGTACCATCTCTGACTTATTTCCAGTTGTTACTGGAGTTCGTCAGGGGTGTGTACTTGCCCCCACACTTTTCAGCACTTGTATGGACTGGATTTTTGGGAGGATGTCGGAGAGATCAAGTTGCGGTGCATCGTTTGGCAATGTCAAGATCTCGGACCTTGATTTTGCAGATGATGCAGTCATCTTTGCGGAGACTTTAGACATCCTCTTGGGGGCCCTCGAGGTGCTGAATGAGGAGTCGGAGCCGTTGGGATTACGGATTTCTTGGGTCAAAACAAAGATCCAGGCTTTCGGTGACATCTTGGATGCTGCTGTCCTGTCTGTGTCTGTTTGTGGTGAGGATGTTGAGGTCGTGGATAGATTCACTTACCTTGGCAGTGATATTCATGTCTCCGCAGGTTGTGAGCCGGAGGTCAATAGACGTCTGGGTCGGGCCTGGGGAGTCATGGATTCACTGGATCATGGGGTGTGGCGCTGCCGGTACCTGTGCGGGAGGACGAAAGTCCGAGTCTTCAGGTCCTTGGTACTTCCAGTCTTGCTCTATGGGTGCGAGACTTGGACTTTGACCAAGGATCTGAGACGGAGACTTAATTCCTTTGGTACCAGGTCTCTTCGGAGAATCCTTGGCTATCGCTGGTCGGATTTTGTGTCCAACGAGCGGTTGCTGAGAGAGACTCGGATGAGATTTGTTACCTGCATAGTCCGTGAGCGTCAGCTGCGGCTGTATGGACATGTGGCTCGTTTTCCTGACGCTGATCCTGCTCACCAGATTCTCTCAGCGAGGGAGTCTCATGAGTGGAGGAGGCCAGTGGGCCGACCACGTGCCTCATGGTTGCAGCAGGTTGACCATCATCTCAAGGAGATGGGGATGGGCCTGGCATCTGCCTGGGGGATGGCCAGACGGAGGCCCCTGGAGTACCGGCGGAAAGTGGACGCAGCGACGCGCTGTTCTGGCACATGCTCCCATACCTGACCTGAGCAGAGTGTGGCAGCGGCAGAGTGTGGCATCGGCAGAGTGTGGAAGAGAGTGGAGTTGGGTGGTGAAGGCATCGAGTTGGGTTCTGCAGTCGGCTGAGGAGAGTTGTGGGAAGCAGCCAAGGAGCTCGGGTCCGAGGCGAGAAGGACGGCGGTCGGCGACGAGGTCGCGGTGGGAGATCGCTCATCGCCGGACCCAAGCCAGCCAGCCATTCTCCCTCCCCCAGGGCATCAACAATTCCCCCTTTTTCCCCGTGCTGAGATAGTGCAACAAAGGGGGCCCCGTTCCCACCCCATTCCA
>NC_140962.1:63534139-63536639 GCF_056783735.1 Eptatretus burgeri
GTTTGTACTGTGCTCACCTTTGAAGAATCTCAAAATGGTTATTTCCCTGTGGAGCAGAATCCAACTAAAACTGATGTGTAGTGAGAGTATTAGCCAAGGTGCAGCACCTGAGAGTTTGTTCATCTCAGTGGACAATCTTTTGTCTCTAATTATATGAAAGATATTCCAGTAAACAAAGTAGTTTGAAGTTGTAAATTTATGATAGAGTTTTTTTTTTGTCTAATTATGCATTTCTTCTGGATTGTTTATTTATCTGAAGAATAGTCCATTGTGTGGCAATATTCAGGCAAAATTCGATGTCGCTGCCCGAACATACTTGAACATTATAATAACTGCACCTCTGTGATGATACACAAGCATACACAAGTAAATTAGATCCAGGAGGAGGCTATTCGGCAAATCATGCCTTCACCACATCAACACCAGACCAATTTATATTGAAAAAAGAAAATGCAAAATGTTTTTTTTGGTAGTTTTTTATTTTTTATAGTTTTTTGGAGTTTTAAAATTTTATTTATTTATTTCCTTTTTGGGTAGGGGGAAGGAGTTAGTGATGGCAGTTCTTGGGTTAGAAACACACAACATCAACCATACAACACCCCTTGACTTGACACCCACAGACAACACTCCACATAGATGCACACAATCACCTATCAATGCTCAAACTACTGAAAAGCTCTGCCAACACCCCTATTCACCTCTATCCCCAATACTTCCAGGTACCTATCCAATTGCAATTCAAACTTATTGACTGTTTCTGCTGCCACTATCTTTCCAGGGAGACCATTCCATGCATTAACTACTCTCTGAGTAAAAGACCCCTGCTATATGACTGCCTTAACTCTTTACTCTCAGGTCATGGTCCCTGGTCCTATCACTGTCTCCTCTGCTGAATAATTCTTCTGCATTTATTTTGTCAATGCCCTTCATTATCTCAAACATCTCCATCATATCTCCCCATAACTGCCTCCTTTCTAGTGCATAGAACCCTACCTCCTTCAACTGCTCCTCAAAGCTGATCTAACTTGGCCCAGAATCAATATCGTAGCCCTGTGCTGAACCCTCTCAATGGCAGTGATATTCTTCCTGACCTGTGGTGATGAAAACAGCACATAATATTCTAGATTTGGCCCTCACTAAATTCCTGTACAATGTTAATACCACCTCTTTTGATTTATAAATGATTCCCCTCCTCATACAGCCTAAAACCCTATTTGCTTTACCTGTAACTTCCTGGCGCTGTGCTGCCTGCTTACCTCCCGTATCTATTGCCAACCCCAGATCCTTCTCCTGTGTGACGCACTCCAAAATTACCCCTTGCATCTTGTAATCTCTATTTTCATTGTTCTTTCCCATCTCCAACACCTTACACTGGCTCAGGTTAAATTCCATCTGCCAGTCTTTTGCCCAGTCTATACAAGTATAAATACTTTCCTGAATCTGATCACCACCCCTTCTATTGTCCACCTTACCTCCAAGCCTTGTGTTATCTGCAAATTTGGAAAGCTTACTCTTCACCCCATTATCCAAATCATTGATGTAAATTATGAATAATAATGATCTGAGTACTGATCCCACGACTTACATCGTCCCAGCAAGACATCCTCCTGCTCACAGCCAATCCATCCATCCATCCATTGGGATCATACTCTGTACAGAGCGTTGGTGCTGCCAAAGCAATCTCCTTGGTTATTCGACACAATCCTGGACGGGTCGCCACTCCAACACAGGATTCCATCAAGCTGGCACTCATTTTGCCAACTTCAGAAGGATGACAGGCAGAGTAAACCCCACCTGGTATTAATTCAAAACAGATTTGAACTCAGAATCCTTGGATCCCAAGCCCATTACCCTAACCATCAAGCCAACACCAGGCAGTCACTTCCTTTCACTGAACCAGTTTGTAATCCAATTCGCTACTTGACCAGCCACCACAAGCCTTCACTTTGGCTCCCAACCTCCGATGTGGTACCTTATCAAATGCTTTCTTAAAGTCTAGACATACTTTGTCCACTGCCTTTCCCTCATCCACCCAATCACACTGCTTCATAAAACTTTAAAAAGAATTGGAAAACAGGAACTACCTTTGTTAAACCCATGCTGACTACCTTTAATTAGTTTGTATTTATTTAAATGGTTCTCCTTTAAATGGTTGAAATGGTTTAAATTTATTTAAATACAAGGCATTATTGAGCAGGCCAAAACAAATGGCAGCTCAAGACCCCTGTGAGGGAAAGCAGGCTGACTAAGAATATGTCTGTTTTTGTTTTTTCATGATTAGATTTGTTAATAATGTTCACAAGGAGTGTTTTAGTTTCTCAACATACCCAGTTTTCATTCATGCACTTCCTTGGAGTGTTGTTGGTGTTTATGCAAAGTTTTGGGGTGCTATGTTTCATCGTTTTGGATTTAGGGAGGAGACATACTGACACATATTATATGCACAGATCGTCAAACGACTGTTGCAGCTTCTCAAACGCGGATAACTTTCAAAGGAGGT
>NC_140962.1:63544139-63624139 GCF_056783735.1 Eptatretus burgeri
TGCCACAGCCATGGTGAGTAAAAGTGTAACCACACAAACAGTTGATGAAAATTTTGCTTCAATCAAAGACATCTGTGAAGAACTACTGGTTGGGGTAATGCAAAAACACTCACAGCTATACTGAGGTTCAGCTTTATAGAGGGAACACGTTTGGGGTTGCAGGTTTGGGCTGATGCTAAATGTCGGATATTTAAGGAATGCTGTTCACCTTTGTCGAGCACCAAATCACCTGCGAACCATAGCAATTTTGACATTTGGAGAAACTCTTATATTTGCCCTCATGAGTTTGCAATAGGACGTGCATGGTACAGAATGAAAACCATGGTGGATATAAATTATTCCAGGTGTACCATCTTCTTTTTTCTTTTTGACCGTTCCCCCCCCTCCCAGATCTTTAATAGCATGCGCTTTAAAAGTAAACATGTCATTGGGAAAAAAAGAAACGAAAAGGTTGAATGCCTCAACTCAGTGTTCGCATCGAAATATTGTGTCCCAAACCCATCGCTTTATGTACCCACGTTACCCAATCGCACCCAACTGTCCCTGGACCCTGTGTCCTTTTCTCCGGACAAGGTGAAGAGCTTGCTGTCAAACCTCGAATCAAATTCTGCAACCGGTCCAGACGGCATCAGCCCACGTGTCCTAAAAACCTGCTCCTCTGCTGTTGCTCACCCTCTCTCTGTTCTATTCTCCCTCTCATTTGCTCAAGGTCATCTGCCATCTGCTTGGAAATCAGCAAACATTACTGCCCTGCAGAAAAAGGTGCAAAAACAGATCCCTGCAACTACAGACCAATCAGCCTTCTCCTAATCATCAGCAAAGTTTTGGAATCCATCATCGCTTCAGACATTAAATCCTTCCTCTTCTCCAATGGCCTGATTTCCGATCATCAATTTGGTTTCAAACCAGGTCACTCTACTCTGGATATGCTGCTTCTGCTCTCCCAACAATAGATGGAGGTCCTCAATGCCGGACATTAAATCAGAGCCATACCCCGAGACATATCACGTGCTTTTGACATGGTCTGGCACCCTGCTCTGCTCACCAAACTCTCTTCCTATCTCCACTGCTCACCCTGCTCAACAAACTCTCTTCCTATCTCCAAGGCCATCTCCACTCATGGCTCGCAGACTTCCTCTCCTGTCGCAGTCAATGTGTGGCCCTAAATGGAGTTCTTTCACCCCCTCTTCCTGTCCAGGCTGGAGTTCCTCAAGACAGTATTTTGGCACTGTTCTTTAACTGGGTTTCATCGGTGATCTCTCTGACTCTGGAAAATCCTCTATATCTCTTTGCTGATGACTCCACCCTCTGCAGTACCATCTGTCATCCCTCAGAATGGCAAGCAGCAGCTTCTTCACTCTCTGCAGATCTGGATAAAATCACAAACTAGTCCAACACGTAGAACATGTCTTTCAATCCTGACAAATCTCACACACTCACTATGTCTCTCAGAAAGGACCGGTTGGAACTGCCCCCCCCCCCATCCACTTTCTCCACAATCCTCTGGAAGAATTCCTTTCTTTCAAGCTTTTGGGTCTCACTATCTGCCACAATCTTTCCTGGGAAAGTCACATTTCCAAGCTGGCCTCCAAAGCCAGTCGCCGACTGGGAATCCTCCGTTGTGCCAAGTTCTTCCTCGGCCCACCTGAGCTCCTGACCACATACAAAGCTTTCATCCACAGCCTGATGGAGTACTGCTCTCCCCTCTGGGCTGGTGCTCCTGCCTCCCACCTTTCTCGGCTCCACGCTGTGGAAACCAAGGTATTTTGGATCATTGGCATCTCCCGCAATGAGGCTTAGTCTTTGTGCCTCTCACTCTCTCACCGCAAGGAGCTCGGTGGTCTTTCTGTCTTCTACAGTCTCCTCTCCAGTCTCACCCCCCTGCTGTGTCTGCAATTTGTTCCCACCATATTTCCGCAGGGGGCTCAATGTCTGCCAACAACCCCCTTCTGGTAAAACTACCACAATCATGAATCACTGCTCACCTTCACTCTTTCATTCCTCTTTTTCCCCACCTTTGGAGTAAACTCCCTCACTCTGCACAATCCCATTCTTCCCTCCAGGCCTTCAAAACAGCTGTTCACCACCACCTCTTGTCGTCCCCCATCCAAATCCTCGATCTTTTTTACCCCTGTTAATCCACCACAAACCCACCTCCTTCACATTCCCTGCTTTCCTTCCTGAAAGTCCCTGTTATGTCCATCTTTTATACCCCATGTTCCCTGCCCCTTACCTCTCCCTTCCACAGATCTCCTCTGTTCTCTCTGATCTCTGGGGGGGGGGGGTCTCTGTTCCCCACTGTTTTGTCCTTCCTACTCCCACCCCTCTTATCTCATGCCCCCCTTGCTGTGCGTTGTATGTTAGTTCTCATACGAGTCTCAATAAGGTATACAAAAAAAAAACCTTATGATAAGTACAAATTAAGAAAGCCCCTGATGTGTAATAAATGTTTTGCTTGTGTTTTACAGACATCGACGAGTGTGAGAATGAAACCCTTTGTGGAGAACATCAATATTGCATAAACCTCGAGGGCTCCTTTGAATGCTTTTGTGACCGTGGCTTCCAAAAAACTGCCGATGGAAAGCTGTGTGTTGGTAAGATTGAACATTAAGATATCTTCAAAAGTAATTTGTTGAAAGACTTAATGCCTTGACCTTACCCATTTACACCTATCTTTATACACAAGTTACAATTTCAAAATGGTAACACGACGAATTAGAAAACTTTTGCAATTGTCATGGACAGAAATGACTACTTGATGTTTATTTGTGAATATGATGAAATACGTTTAAAGAAATATGGTATAATTGGGAATATGATGAAATAATTTCAGAATATGATGACATACACAAGAAACTTCATCAAAATCATAAAAATGTCTTGTGTTTGTTGGAAGAATGCTTGGGGAGCTTTGTGGTATGCCCTGTTTATGCTCCAGATGTGGACGAGTGTACGTACTTGGTGGACATTTGTGGAGAAGCTCACTGTGAGAATGTGGAGGGAAGCTTCTTATGCCTGTGCCTAAACAGCAATGAGGAATTTGACATTAGCACAAGCAAATGCATCGCCCGTAGTTTTTCAGGTATTTTGTCAATTAATTGCAACATGTTTCAGAGTAAATCAAAGTTTCGTTGGTAAAAATAACCTTATTATTTTCTAGCTAGTGTTTTCCTGTTTCTTTTGGTCATCTGCTGTTCTTCTTTTCCTCCCTTTACCTCTATCTTACATATTTTTTCCACTCCTTCAACTTCCCTTTTACTTCTTTTGATTTTGCTTTATTCAGCAATTTATTTCCTTTACTACCATGTTTTAGAATTATATTTCTGTATTTCTTTGCAGTAAGTTTTAATGCACTGTAAGAAAATATTTACACTTTAACTTAAATAATTGCATTGCTTTTCAGAAGAGTCTTCACATTTTGGTGATTTCCATGAAACACTCACAGGAGAATTAACAAGGCCTCAAGGTGTGACGAATTAAATAGTAATATGAATGTCTTCAAATTCAAAGCATAAAACTGAAATTTCTCATTTATTGTATGTTGAAGAACGAACGTCATGCATGTTATCACGGTGCTTATTCACGATCCTCCGAGTGCTGCCACAAACTCTCACTCAGCAACTGACCTGTTTTCACACTGCATTTCATTTAAAACAAAGGATTCCCTCACCATTTAATAAAACAGTGTGAAAACAGCAATGAATAGGGACCATAAAGTGACGTCAGTGACATATCATTAGCAATAGATACCTGGCCCGAATGATTGCAGGAGCACAAGTCAATGCATTCATAGTGCCACAAGGAATAAATTTATTTGACCTCCCTGTTTCACCAATTTTGTTCTGCTATATTAAATAGTGAGGTAAATTTTTGTTTGAGGAAATAAGCAGTGATTTCCTCACATATAAAGTTATTTTTAATGATACATCCTCAAGTTTTGTTTTGTTTTGTTTTGTTAAAATTTTAATTGCGTCAGGCCAAGTTGTGGAAGAATCTGCGTGGTATGGAGAATCATCTGACCAGAAGATTCATGCAAGACCTGAGAGACCTGAGGAGGATACCTTTACCAAAACAACAGGTCAGCAACCATCTTGTCCTGCAGCTCAAGCAAAAATATAATTGTTTATCGAATAATTTTAGATCCACAGCATCTGGTTTTATGTTGCTAAATGTCAGTCAAATGCTAAATGTCTAGCCACAGCTGCTTACTTCAGAAAAAAAAATCTCTAAGTTGAATTTGCTGAATTGATGGGCCAAATGTTGTTTGCAAAATTGATGGGTTAAATGTTGTTATTAAATTGTTATTATTATTAAAATAACAACACTATTGTTATTAATCAGTCGGAAGATGTAGATAACAAATCGAAAGATAACGGTAATGCTTCTTGGTTGTGATTGGTGGGCGAAACACAATGGGTTAATGTGGCAGATGACACTTGTGGGTTTCAAATACGATCTGGCCTCACCAATCACAGTTGGTGGTGAATCAGCCAGTATATTAGCCGAAAAGCATTAAAGTCACGAAGTGGATGAAACAGTGATGTGTGGCTCTGATGAGCCCCAACAAAGGTGAAAACAGTCGGTATGTTTGCTTTGCCTTCATCAACCAGTTTGAAACCAGACTCCTATAGAGGACTGGAACCTCCCATGCTCGGGGTTTGTAACTTGAGTCTGAAGGATTAACTTGAGTCCGGGGCGAAAATGACTTTGAGAAGGGCTCGAGACATGATCTTGGGATCCATATAGGGGTTTTTGAGGACGTCGAGTTCAATAGCTTCATTTTCCACACCACCTGAGGTCATCTTCAAGGTCAAAAGGTCATATTTCAAGGTCAAATTACTGAATTTTGGTATTTTTTGCCCGTTTTTGTGTCTAACTCATAAATGGTGAGAGATGGCTGATTGTAATAAGATGCAAGTGAGTAGAGCTGTCAAACTTTGATATTTATTGTCATATATCGTATTACATAAACATTATATGCATGTCACAACACTGTGCCTATTACAACTATGTCTATGTCTATGTCTATGTCTATGTCTATGTCTATGTGTATCACTAGTTGGAGAGCTTTTCTTGCCCCCTGAGGCATCCCAAAGCTTTTTCTTTGTCACTTACATTGAGAACATGCCTGGTGTTGGCGCAGTGGTAAGGGCAGTGGCTTGGGACCCAAGAGGTCCTGAGTTCAAGCCCTGTTGGGACACTGAATTAATATATGTATGTATATATATATATATATATATATATATATATATATATATATATATATATATATATATATATGTATATATATATATATATATATATATATATATATATATATATGTATATATATATATATATATATATATATATATATATATATATATATATATATATATATATATATATATATGTGTGTATATATATATATATATATGTGTGTATATATATATATATATATATATATATATATATATATATATATATATATATATATATATATAAATAAAACCAAGTCGAAAACTCCAGGGGGTTGACTCAGCCTGCCATCCTTCCGAGGTCGGCGAAATGAGCACCAGTTGTACTGGGCCCGGTGTATGCCCCAGTTAGAATAGGTGTACCATATCCCTGTGTGTCGTAAGAGGCGACCAGGGTTGCGTCAGGAAGGGCATCCGGTGTAAAAACCTATGCCAAATCATTATGCAGACAACAAAACGAATTTCCATACCGGATCGGTCAAGGCCCGGGTTGCCGGCGACCGCCGCCGGTGCCGGTGGTCAGCAGGGTGCCAGTGGAGGTTGTGCTGCTGCTGGGCGGGGGAGGAGAAGGAGACGGGGAAGGCGAGTCCGGAGGCAGTGGGAGAGGGGGAAGGGTAGAAGTGTGGAGGTGAGAGTTGGAACTCTGAATGTTGGGACGATGACTGGCAAAGGGCGAGAGTTGGCTGATATGATGGAGAGAAGAAAGGTGGACATACTGTGTGTACAAGAGACCAAGTGGATGGGGAGTAAGGCGAGGAGCATTGGAGGTCGTTTCAAACTGTTCTACCATGGTGTGGATGGGAGGAGAAATGGTGTCGGGATAATCCTGAAGGAAGATCATGTCAAGAGGGTATTGGAGGTGAGGAGGGTGTCTGACCGAGTGATGAGTGCACAGATGCCAACCCTCCCGATTTCATCGGGAGGCTTCCGAAAATTCACCCAAACTCCCGCCCTTACGATCACTATCCTTATCCTCCCGAAATTTTGATATTTTTGCACTGTTCACTAATCAGAATGTACTAGTATGAGAATTGAATGAAAAGCATCGTCTGCTACGTATAGCATGTGGTAACTCCATAACGTTCGCTGCTACCAAATTGTACGTAAAAAATTGCAAATTCAAATGAGGAGCAGCGAAACATTGGGTCTGGATCTCGCTTATGCGATCATGCACTGAGATTTAGTGCATGCGGTATGTGTGCAATACAGTGCATGCGTTATGTATGCACAGTGTATATGTATGCGATACGCTCACTGCATGCAGCTGGGCGCCGTACCAGCCCGGCGGTCGCGACCACCGTGCGGTGTTTAACAGCCGCTAGAGTTCTACGAGTCGCGCTGCAGCTGTGGAACATCGACTTCGATGTTGATTACGAAATGGCAGAAAAGAAGCTTACGAAGACCAAGAAATGGTCTCAGAAGTACAAGACCGAATACAGTCTCCAATACCCGTGTATTCGAAAGTCTGAAAGAGGAATTCATCATGCGTATTGTACAGTATGCAGCGTTGATATTTCAGTTGAGCACGGAGGTCGCGATGATATTCGGAAGCACGTTGGAAGCAAACGGCACACAGACATTGCAAAGGAGAGATCTTCGAGCACGAGTACCGGTACACTTCTGAATTATTTCACCAAACAAGGGACAAGCGAGGAAGAGGATGTTACCCGAGCGGAACTTCTCTTTAGTGGATTGATTGTGGAACATAACTTGCCCATATCAGTCTCAGATCATGCTGGACCTCTATTTCAAAAGATGTTTCCAGATTCAAAAGTTGCTTCAAAGTATGGATGTGCAAGAACAAAAACTTCAGCAATAATTGGTGAGTTGTCAAATGTTACTGCTTCATCTATTGCCGATATTGCTAGACTAGCTCCATTTAGCCTAGCTACAGACGGTAGCAATGACAGTGGTGAGGCCCAGCTATATCCTGTCCTGATTTCGTACTATGACAACAGTGCTGGGATTGTGAAACAAGGTTTGCTAAGTTTGCCTGCGTGCAAACAAGATTCCACTGGAGAAAACATTTTCAAACTGCTTGATCATGAGTTCAGTGACAGAAAATTCCGTGGGGAAATTGTGTTTCCTTTTGTGCTGATAATGCCTCTGTCATGGTGGGCAAGCACAAAGGAGTCGCTGCTTATATCCACAAACAAAATCCAGAGTGCTACATCATGGGATGCCCTTGCCATATGATGCACAATACGGCCAAGAAGGCGGCTCAGGCCTTACCCATTGAATTAGATGACTTTCTCATCGATATTTACTACTACTTGGACAAAAGTAGTAAACGCGTCAAAGGAGTGAAAGCACTGCAAGAACTCTGTGATGCCCCGACACACAAGATTCTGAAGCATGTCGCAACAAGGTGGCTGTCCCTTGGTCAGTGCCTAGACAGGCTGATTGAACAGTGGGAGCCACTTCGCCTCTTCTTCAAAGAAGAAGTACGAAGAAAAATGCAACCAACTGAAGCCAAGACTCTAACAACGAGCAAGAAGGACGGCACTGTATCTACTGCCAGTACTGGCACTGCAGGATCAAGCACTAGTGGAGCAGCATTCACCACTACCACTGCAGTATCTGCTGCGAAGAAGACAGCAGGGACAGCACCAAAACCAATGCTGAGAGCAGGTAGCATCACCGGCCCTTCATCACGTTCATCTACAAAGCAGATCCCTTCAGAGTCGAGAAAGACTGTGATAGTCCCATCTACAGGCAAAGAAGGACCCAAGTTAAGTTCTGCTTTTGCCAAATCACTTGATAGAAGCTCAGCAAAACCTTCGAATCAGAGGTCTTCTTCCTTGGCTGCACCTACCTCAAGCTCTCTCCTCAAACGTAAAATTGGATCTGGTACTACGAGTCTGACCTCTTCTGCTGGCAGTAAACGCAAGTGTGATCGCCCTGCGGCGAAGTGTACTACGAGTTCTACAACTAAAAGCGCATCTTCCTCAAACACTGTGCAGGAATCTAGAGAAAAACGTGTCAACAGGATGTTCTTGTCTCCACAAACAAAACTCTATTGTTTCTTCCTTCGATATGCTAACAAGCTTTTTGAGAAGGGGAATCTTCTGCTCCAAAGAGACGAACCCTATATTCATCTCCTGCACGGAGAATTGAATGGTCTCCTGAAAGATATCTTCGTACGGTTTTTGAAACCATCGGTGTCATCGGTTGCTCTGGTAAATGTACCCTTCTCTGACAGAAATCATCAGAAGAATGATGAGGACCTCATGATTGGGAACGATGCCAAACTGTATATAAGGGAACAAAGGAGTCTCAAGAAATCCACCTTCACTCTGAGTGAGTCAGACATCCAAGGTTTCTTCAGTGCAGTTCGCTCATATTATGTGAAAGCCTGCAATTACATCTTCAAAACCTGGCCGCTAGATGATGAATTAGCCAAGCATGCTCAGGTGCTGGATGTTAAGCTACACCAAGAAGTGGGGTTTGACTGTGTGGAGTTTTTCATCAAGAAATTCCCCTGTCTGTTCAGTGGCGGTGATAGTGACATAGACAGTCTTGAGAGTGAATTCGCTCACTACCAGGCAGACGCCTCCATAGCTACAATTGCTACTGAGACAGTGAGAGTGGATGAGCAGTGGCATCGGATTTCACAGCTCACAGATCCCTGCACTGGTGCCAAGAAGTATCCTAATTTGAGCAAAGTGATGAAGGGAATCTAAGTCATTCCTCATTCGAACGCATCATGTGAGCGGGCACTCAGTCTTGTACGGAAGAATCATACTGAATTTCGTCCCAATTTGAGTGTCAAAACCCTGGAAGCTCTCTTAATTGAAAAACTAGCTCATAGCACCCCTTGCTACCAGAGAGAATACAGCAAAGACATAATCAGAAGGGCTAAAAGAGCCACACAGCTGTCACTCAGCAAAGCTGCCATGGAAAAAGCAAGCAGCAGTAGTACCAGCCAGTAAGGTAAGAAAAATATTGCTTCTTTTGTGCTTTTTGTTAATCTTTGATTGTCCCCTAACTTACTAATATTTACATACATGTAACATTAAAAAGTGCACAATTTTCCCCTTTTTTGTTCAAAAAGTGGGAATTCTTAACATGTTAAATGCTCCAAAATAGGGCTCAGAGGGCACTAGAGAGCGTCTAGAACCCCAGAGCTTCCAGGGCCCTAAGGCGGGCCCTGGACCCCGCCACAAGGGTCGAGCGCTCCGCGCTCGAGATGTGCGCTTAGCGCACATTATTTGGTGTCGGTTGCAAATCCTCCCTAATTCTGATTTCCAAAAGTTGGCATCTCTGTGAGTGTGAAGTTGGAAATTAAAGGAGTGATGATGAATGTCATCAGTGCATATGCCCCACATATGGGGTGTGAGATGGAATATAAAGAAGATTTCTGGAGTGAGTTAGATGAAGTGGTGGAGAGTGTATCCCAGGATGAAAGAGTGGTGATTGGAGCAGATTTCAATGGACATGTTGGGGAAGGGAATAAAGAGGATGAGGAGGTGATGGGGAGGTACGGTCTCAACAAGAGAAATGTAGAAGGGCAAATGGTGGTAAAGTTTGCAAAAAGAATGGAAATGGCAGTGGTAAACACGTATTTCAAGAAGAAGGAGGAACACAGGGTGACATACAAGAGTGGAGGAAAGTGCACACAGGTGGATTACATCTTAAGTAGGAGATGCAACCTGAAAGAGATTAGTGACTGTAAGGTTGTGGCAGGGGAGAGTGTAGCTCAACAGCATCGATTGGTGGTCTGTAGGATGACTTTAGAGGTGAGGTTGAGGAAGAGAGTGAGGGCTGAACCAACGACCAGATGGTGGAAGCTGAAGGAGGAAGACTGTTGCGTGAAATTTAGGGAGGAGGTGAGACATGCGTTGGATGGTGGTAAAGATGGGTGGGATGATTGGGCAACGACAGCAGAAGTTGTGAGGGAGATAGCTAGGAAGGTACTTGGTGTGACATCTGGACAGAGGAAGGAAGATAAGGAGACTTGGTGGTGGAACGAGGAAGTACAGGAAAGTATAAGGAAGAAGGGGTTGGCGAAAAAGAAGTGGGATAGTCAGAGAGATGAAGAAAGTAGGCAGGAGTACAAGGAGTGGCGTCGAAAAGCAAAAAGAGAGGTGGCTAAGGCCAAGGAAAAGGCATATGACGAGCTGTATGAGAAGTTGGATACAAAAGAAGGGGAAAAGGATTTATACCGATTGGCAAGACAGAGGGACTGAGCTGGGAAGGATGTGCTGCAGGTTAGGGTGATAAAGGACGCAAATGGGAATGTGCTGACGAGCGAGGAGAGTGTGTTGAGAAGGTGGATGGAGTACTTTGAGGAGCTGATGAATGAAGAAAATGAGAGAGAGAAGGTTGGAAGAGGTGGAGATAGTGAATCTGGAAGTGGGGTGGATCACTAAGGATGAAGTGAGGACTGCTATGAAGAATATGAAAAGTGGAAAGGCAGTTGGCCCAGATGGTATACCAGTGGAGGCATGGAAGTGCTTAGGAGAGATGGCAGTGGGGTTGTTAACCAGATTGTTTAATAAAGTCTTGGAAAGTGAGAGGATGCCGGAGGAGTGGATATTAAGTGTACTGGTTCCGATTTTCAAGAATAAGGGTGATGTGCAGAGCTGTGGAAATTACAGAGGGATAAAGTTGTTAAGCCACACCATGAAGTTGTGGGAAAGAGTAGTGGAAGCTCGGTTGAGAGGAGAGGTGACGATCTGTGAGCAGCAATATGGGTTTATGCCAGGAAAGAGCACCACTGATGCGATGTTTGCTTTGAGAATGTTGATGGAGAAGTATAGGGAAGGCCAGAAAGAGCTACATTGTGTGTTTGTGGATTTAGAGAAAGCTTATGATAGGGTGCCAAGAGAGGAGTTGTGGTATTGTATGAGGAAGTTGGGAGTGGTGAAGTATGTGAGGATCGTGCAGGATATGTATGAGGACAGTGTGACAGCGGTGAGGTGTGCGGTAAGAATGACGGACCGGTTTAAGGTTAAAGTGGGATTGCACCAAGGATTGACTCTGAGCCCTTTCCTGTTTGCAATGGTGATGGACAGGTTGACGGATGAGATCAGACTGGAGTCTCCATGGACTATGATGTTCGCGGATGACATCATGATCTGTAGGGAGAGTAGGGAGCAGGCTGAATCGAGCCTTGAGAGGTGGAGGTACGCACTGGAGAGAAGGGGAATGTTAGTCAGTAGGAGTAAGACGGAGTACATGTGCGTAAATGAGAGGGGGGGTGGTGGTATGGTGCAGTTGCAAGGAGTTGAGGTGGGGAAGGTGGATTGGTTTAAATACTTGGGATCAACTGTCCAAAGTAACGGAGAGTGTGGGAGAGAAGTGAAAAAGAGAGTGCAGGCAGGATGGAGTGGGTGGAGAAGAGTTGTAGGAGTGATTTGTGACAGAAGGGTAGCTGCAAGAGTGAAGGGGAAAGTATACAAGACGGTAGTGAGACCAGCTATGTTGTATAGTTTGGAGGCGGTGGCGCTAACAAAAAGACAGGAAGCAGAGCTGGAGGTGGCAGAGTTAAAGATGCTGCAATTCTCGTTGGGAGTGACGAGGATGGATAGGATAAGAAATGAGTATATTAGAGGGACAGTGCAGGTAGGACGGTTTGGAGACAAAGTGAGAGAGGCGAGATTGAGATGGTTTGGACATGTGCACAGGAGGGAAGCGGAGTATATCGGGAGAAGGATGTTGAAGATGGAGCCGCCAGGCAGGAGGAGAAGAGGAAGGCCAAAGAAGAGGTTCATGGATGCGGTGAGGGCGGACATGCGGGTGGTTGGAGTGTCAATGGAAGATGTGGAGGATAGAGCGAAATGGAGATGGTTGGTCCGCTGTGGCGACCCCTAACGGGAGCAAGCCGGAAGAGGAAGAAGAAGATTGAGAACATGAGCTTTCAATAGAATGTTAGCTAAAGTAGTACATGCAGCATTACTACTAGCTAAAGGTGCATCTACAGATGATAACAGCTCAGCAAAATGAAATTGGCAACGCATTTTAGTCTTGTCATACAAATTAAAGGCATTATGTACAAAAAAGACGGTTGACATAGTCGGCACACTCAATCCACCTCTATTCAAATTATCTAGAAACTCAGATGACACCTCGTTACCATCTTCATCAATGATCTCCTCCATACTAGTGCTATCGCCATATTTATGAACAAGGTGTCCGGCCAAATAAACTACTTTGTGCTTAAGGGCATCATCAGACCCCAAGAGATCCTTAGTGTCTTGAGGAGTTATGTCGTCAATGAGTTCACTTCGCTCATCTGGATTTATGGAAGTTGTACAGTTCTTGTCGCAATCAATCACACGAGAACTAGATTCGGGCATAATGTCATGCTTAACGAGTGTTTGCAAATTTACAATTTTAGCTGCAGCCATAATGTCAACTACATCAATGTACAAGTTTCCACCGCTTCTTTGCCTGGCTTGGCTGGAAAACTTTTCCAAGGCTTCATCTGCAAATATAGCAGGAAGAACGTAGTCAGTCTTTCTCTGCCAGAAGATGCAGCTGCGACAGAAGGAAGGTGAAATGAGGAAGCTCGTGTGCCTCAGTCATCCAACAGAGCTGGCTTATTACAAGCTGAAGAATTTCCTTGCTTGTGCATTCATAGATGTTTACCTGCTCAGTTATGGATCTAATCTGGGACCATTTTGAGAGCAGGCTGTTCTTCTGCAAAGGAAAAAGTCGTTTGGGCACCTCAATGCCATCTTTCTCAACTTTATTCAAGAATAGAAATCCAAAAGGTGAGTGAACTTGTTGGAAATGAAAGAACTGCTTGACAGTTTGTCCAGTAGCATCAGTTATTGATAGGTAAAGGTTTCCTGGTCTTTTATGACGATAAAGCCAGGAAAATAGGAGCTGATTTTAGCACAGAAGTGGTCGAAATCTTGGATATTGTCTGCATCCTCATCAGCTGCCTGCATCTTCTTAGCTCTTGATTCTGATGTCGAATATGATGTTGGGTGTGGGGATGAGGTCACCTGCTTCAAAGCTGATTTCGGTACTCCAGGAAATATTGATGGGGGTTCTTTGGGTCGTTTTCCATCCCTTGAATTTCCATCCATTCATCACAATTGAAATGTCTCACAAATATATATATATATATATATATATATATATATATATATATATATATATATATATATATATATATATATATATATATATATATATATATATATATATATATATATCCTTTAAGCACCTCAAGCTTTCTTTCTCATTTGGCATTGCCAATATCCATCTCTCCCTCTCCTCACCATCCTTTGGGAAGGATATGACCTTTACATAAGGCGTCCCATCATAGTTTCCTCTACAACCAAAGCAGCTGCAACGACATGGCATATTGTATCACCAAAGCAGGAAACAACACAAAGATCCCGTGAGATCACCAGCTGGACAGTTTCTGAAAGAGAAACAAACAAAACATACATTAGTTAATGATGATATAAATCAGCAAGTAGGTGCAGTAGGTGCACAATGTCATGTTTTGTCATAGACTTTACAAAAGTTTTCCTCCATGAGTTAGACACAAAAACGGGCAAAAAATACCAAAATTCAGTAATTTGTCCTTGAAATATGACCTTTTGACCTTGAAGATGACCTCAGGTGGTGTTGAAAATGACACTATTGAACTCGCTGTACTCAAAAACCCCAATATGGATCCCGAGATCGTGTCTCGAGCCCTTCTATAAGTAATTTTAGCCCCGGACTCAAGTTAATCCTTCAGACTCAAGTTACAAACCCCGTGATCGTGAGGTTCCAGTCCTTCTCTTTCGGAGTCTATGTTTGAAACAGTTAGCCATGGCCTTCGTCGTGAGGGCTTTAACAGGCACAACCTCCTCAGGACTTGATTCTGATTCCTCTCTGATGCTCTCCTCCTCCAGAGCCAGAAGTTCTTCATTGCTCAGCCCCTCCCTGTGTGAGAGAAGCAAATCCTCAACATCATCTTCATCGACCTCCTAAAATCCCACTTGCAAGGCCATGTCCACAATCTGTTGCCTTGCTTCGCTGACTTCAGCCTCCGTGAAACCTCTGAAATCAATCACTGCCTCAGACCAAAGTTTATGGCGATGAAGATGATGGAGATGAAAGTGCGGCTGTGCATGCAGTTCTAATAAAGTCCAGTTTCATCGAGGTTAAACACCTGGGTTGGTGTGTAACCTCCATCCACAATCACTGATTTGAAGACAGCTGGAAATCGTTCGGCAGCAGCATAATCTGCAGCAGCAGCTTCCCCAGTCAACTTGAGATCATGGAGTGCAAAAGACACTGGATCATTGGTATCTTTTGTTACATTGCCATGGAAACTCCTCGCCTTCTCTTGAATGTCCATTCCAGACAAGGACATGTTCTGTTGGTTCTGATACTCTATCCACGTGGACAGCATTTTCTCAATAGCATCAGGCTGAGATCTCGCAGTTATGGTAACACTGAGATTCGTCATTGTCTGAGCACTTTTACGGATTGTATCACAATTGTCATAAATGGTTCTGTCTGTGATGGAAAATAACTCAATTTCCAGATGATCGATCGATCAGCATACCAAAGGAGAATCTTTAATTTCGTATATATGTAGGAAGAACATTCAATGATTCACTGAAACATTCAAATGAACACCACTGAAGCAGAAGCCCGAAGTAATCCCTCTTATACACAATTGACATCCAAAAAATGGGAGGGTGAGACATTTGGCAATTCAACCATGGGATGAGCTGATAAGCACTAGGCATAATTTCTCAGAACTGCAATACGTGGCCACTTTGGGTGGAAGGGAGAGAATGACACAATCATGGCAAAAGTTTGCAGTGTTAACAACCAGATCACCCTGTTTCTATGCAGCGAGCAAGACCTTTTTTCATAG
The DNA here is from genome assembly GCF_056783735.1 of Eptatretus burgeri. NCBI lineage: Eukaryota > Metazoa > Chordata > Myxini > Myxiniformes > Myxinidae > Eptatretus > Eptatretus burgeri. Next base: position 63,559,215 of record NC_140962.1, read on the forward strand.
TAAGATATTCCTCTTATCAATATGTAGGTCAAAAGACTTTTGGGAAAAGGGAAACATTACTGACAGCCAATTCGACTATAGTACAAAAATTAAATTTATAAAGTACCAGCAACAATTTCAACAAATTAATATAATTGAGAATACATGAATATAAATATTTTTCTTCCGCATCCCCCCTCCCCTTTTTTCCCCCCTGTCAGGAAAAAATTGAATAATCATATTACTCATGATCACCATTCCCTGTTTAGTTCCTCAAGGAGAAAAGATCTCCCTTACACAAGTTCACCCACAATAATCGCAGCAAGCACTCCATAGATGAAGAATGCTGGATGACGGTCATTTCAATAGTGTCCCAGCCAGGTTAGTGAGTGCGTTTCCATTTAATTAATGGCTTGTTCATCAGCAGGTGTCACAAATTGAAAAGACCTGCTACCCGAGGCCAGAAGACAAGCGGGTCAGGGTGCAGATAGAGCAGCACCCAACGGGAAACACTGTTTAGGGCTTTAGGCACTCCTTGAACTGCAGAGAAGGTAGATATTGGCAGGTACGAGCTTGGGCTCGATATTTGGTTGCAGATGATACTGGGTTGAAGGAGATGAAGAGGACTCGAGATATGACACAGAGATCCCAGCCCCAGCAGAGTTTGTGGCCTCGTAGCAGCAGTACATGCAATCAGGTTTGATTCACCAAGCGAGCTATGCATGTTGGAGGTAGCTGCAATGGCTCCACGAGCCCCACTCACACAATTGAACACACGTTGCAGATGACTCACCATATGGGCCTTGAGGGCCTTCGTTGCGCATTGTATGACCACGGCAAGTTCACAATGTGTCTGCAGAGCAGCGATTTGCGAGTGTAGTCGGGGTCGTTCCCCTTGGCAGGCATCATGCAATGGTGACATTAAGTCTTTGCCTTGCTGGGGTTTGACTTGGCCAACCTTCTCTTCAGTGGGTATTCTTCTTCTTTTTCTTTCTAACATGTTCATCTTATCTCCTCACGAAATGGGTCATGTCATGATCATGTGTTGAATGCCCAATCACCCAAACCTGGGTTCTCCTCATCTTCCATTCTTTTGGTGGAAGTTGTTCAAAACCTTCATTAGAGGAAATCGTACACTGCATAGTTCAACTGCTCTCAACACTCCGAAACAAACAAAATCAAGGATAATCAATAATTATCAATTCAATTAATCAGGAAAACATAGTGGGCTCATGTATTTCAATGACTCACAAAGGTTCTTGTGGAAGCATTGAACGTACATTACGTGTTGTATCAAAATTTTACCTTTCCTTTCCTCTTTTTTTTCTCTCACCCCTAAATATATGACCGTTTTTACAGCCATTTTTCCCTGCTGTGCAGGGGTTGGGCTTTTTCTTGAGGCAATGTTTTTTTATGGCCAGATGCCCTTCCTGACGCCAACCCTGGTCGCCTCTTACGACTCACAGGGATATGATACACCTATTCTAACCGGGGCATACACTGGGACCAGTACACTGGTACTCATTTCGCCGACCTCAGAAGGATGACAAGCTGAGTCAACCCCCTGGTGTTAATTCAGCAGCCAACAGGGCTTGAACTCAGGACCCTGGGATCCCAAGCCACCACCCTAACCACTAAGCCAACACCGGGCTCTCTCACCCCTAAATGACATGCTAAAATATAAAGAAATCTCAGTTGTATGTCGACTCAAAAACAATAATCTCATTTGCTATTTCCATGTGGAAAGGGCAGCAGTATTTATCAGGGTTCCAATTTGCAATCCACAATTTTGTCCACCATCCTCCAAAGATCCCTTCCAGACTCCAGTCAAGAAAAATATTCCATCTTCTGTGCAATATTTTTGAAGGTCAGCATCTCCTTCTTTAATTTTCAATGTATTCTAATTTGTCTGAGCTAAAAGTACAACACTCAAACCCAAGAGGACAGACTCCCCCCTTTTGGAGCAAGTACCAAATCTAAAGCGATTCGATTTTGCAGTTACCATTTCAACATTTGCAATCATTTTAACATTCATATCTGCTAAACAATCCAGTTTCGTTCACAAGCAGTTCCAGAGCAACTGCCATTATTTATTTATTTATTTATTTCCAGCTAACATCAATTCCATACTGAGGAAAGATGGTCAAGTCATTGTTAGAAATACCTCAACTTACTTAAGTAAACATACAAGAAGTACCACTTAATCAAAAATCACCCACCTGTCCAATTAATCAGGAACCAAATAAAATGGGTATTATTTTACTGCTGTTTGTGGCGTCATTGCACGATTTTCAATAATATAATTCTTACATTCTGACCTACTTACCATTCATTTCACATGTTAATTCCTTCTGTACAAGACATGATTCTTGTTTATCTTTTTTGGGGGGTTTGTCTTTCCACAAAATATGGAGGCATTTTACTTAAATTACAGTTCGGCCAGTACCAGCTACTAATCAGTGAAAGCAATACAATTACAATGCATGGTGCAATTGCTAATTCTGTGAATTGATTTCATAAATGCTGTTGGTCTTGCCATTCTTTCAGCCATTCTTCATTATGGTTATGTAAATACCATGCTGATTTCCCTCATATGTTGATTTTCCCTTCCAGTTAACTTATGATCCCTAATATATAATAATATATAAAAAAATCAATTCCCGATTCAGTCAAGTACTCTTCGGGAGACTTTGATAAATGCAAACAACCTCAGTGGTATAGTTCGCTGGAGCTATCTTTTTACTTTTTTGAAATGATGTTTTTCTCAACCGCTGTCACAACGGGAACCCAACGGGTTCACGGGTCGTTTAATGAACACTGAAAATCTTGTGTCTCCAGTGTTCTCAATGAGTTCTTTTTTATGAGCTGAGTCTGAAAATAATCAACTAAGTTACCGTACACAACTTCCATTAGTTAACAACTGTTCCCCATGTTTATGGAATATGACAACAAACCCGGTGCGTGCAAACATTATCACGAGTATCACTTGTTGGTCCGATTGACCATAAGAGTATCCCCATCACGACCATACAGGTCAAAGCACACTGGTAATTCAAAGCCAGGTTGCAGATTATTACATTAATTAACAGGAGTAACGAGGGTAATTAAACAAAAGTAGCATGGCTATAATTTTCATCGCAAGGCGATCCTTTGGGAGTCTTTCTCGGGACTTTCAGCTCTGCGAACTCCCCCAGAGTGAGAGTGGAGTCCACGCCGCTCGGCCTTGACATTTTACAGCAGTGCGAGTTGCTCTCGGAAAAAGGGAAACATTACTGACAGCCAATTCCACTACAGTACAAAAATTAAACTTATAAAGTACCAGCAACAATTCAACAAGTTAATATAATTGAGAATACATGAATATAATTATTTTTCTTCCACAGTTCTCACTGTAGAATCACGAAATCCCATCTCTCTGAATATCAATGCTGCGCTCACCTTTATCAATCCGATCTAAAACTTTTAATTTAACCTCCAATGAATGAGACTTTCTTGACTTATTCACTTGATCAATGTCTCCAATGCCACTTGTTTCACGCTTTGCAGCCATCGTTTTGGCCACTGTGAGTGATGGAGCACAAACGACTGACTCAGAATGACAGAGCACGAACGACTCGCTCAGAAAGACGGTGCATGAATGACTCGCTCAGAAAGTCGGAGCACAAATGACTTGCTCAGAAAGACGGAGCATGGACAACTCACTCAGAATGACGTCGTATGGAAAAACTGTTTGTTGTGAGTGAATGATTTGCTCAGAATTATGTAGCATTGTTGTTGTTGTTGAATTAAATCCGTGTTGGAGTAAAAATGCATGATCAAAGCACGTTATGCGAGGGTCACCTGTAAGTAAAAGGAGCTCAGTCTCGGCGTGCCTGCATGTGTGCATCCTGCATGTTAGTCGAGTCAAAATATGATCCCTATCACCTAACCCCAAATAAATCGCAACAAAAAGTTTTATTGTTAACCTCCGCCATCTTCGAAGATGGATGGGGGTTACTGTTTTCACCCCTTTCTGTTTGTTTGTTTGTTTGTGAACAGTATTATGGAAAAACTCCTTGACGGATTTTGACGAAACTTGGTGGGGGGGGGGGTTAGGTATGGTCCAAGGATCATGCCATTAAATTTTGGACTTGGTCCCCCCCAAAAAAAAAATTGTTAGAGAAATTTTTTTTTGCATTTCTACATGTTTTAAGTGATTTCCACCCCCCCAAAAAAAAAAATTTAGAGAATTTTTTTTTTTTTTTTGCATTTCTACATGTTTTAAATGATTTCCAACCCCCCCCCCCCCAAAAAAAAATTGTTACCCCCTCAAAAAAAAGAATTTTTTTTTTGCATTTCTACATGTTTTGTGATTTACAACCCCCCAAAAAAATTGTTACCCCCCCCAAAAAAAAAAAAAATTGTTCGAGAAAATTTTTTTTTTGCATTTCTACATGTTTTAAGTGATTTCTACCCCCCACACCAAAAAAAATATTTGTTAGAGAAAATTTTTTTTTTGCGTTTCTACATATTTTAAGTGATTTCCAACCTCCCACCCCCCCCCAAAAAAAAAATAAATTAGAGAAAAAAAATTTTTGCAACTTTTTTTTCAACAAAATTTCGATTTCTTTTTTTGCATTTCTAGATGTTTTAAGTGATTTCCAACCCCCCCCCACCCAAAAAAGAATGTTGGAGAAAAGAACTATAACTCTGTCAGCACTGTTGACATCATATTTAATGAATAAGATATAAGGTTCACTTGAGTGACCCAGCAGTATTGGCGGCGGAGGTTTTGCACTCTCCCAAGTGCTCCCCCTCTAGTTTTAAATGTTTTAATAGGTCATGCTGCATGCCAGAAAAAAAGTCTCGGGTAATTTGACCCCGGTAAAGGGGTTAATTTGCATATTTTCAAGATGGCCACCAATGAAAATTTCAATGTACTACAAACTTTTTTATGGTTGATTTTAGACCCTATAAATGTATAAGTAACATATAGGAACATGGGGTTTCTGAATCAAATGAACATAGTTTCTCCCGCCTATGACGTACTATGACGTAACTATGACGTTTATGACGTCATAGTGAAAACCGAAAGCCAACCCCCGTTCTTAGGATGAAAGAGCACAGACAAAAAGCCCCACCAAGAAGATCACAAGGTGATTATGAATAACTGCTGTTTAGGCCTCCCATCTGCACTTGTGCTGCCATCTGTGACTTTCAACTAAAACAATAGAATTTCTGGAACTGCTGATATTCACCTTTTCAATGTCCTTCAAAAGCATTGTCATGATGATAATGAATTAGAACCTAGCAAGACTACAAAGACCAGGTCGGGATTAACACAGAACATGTATAATTTCAACATGTAGATCATGTGGAAGTAATTGGAAACCACATGTGGCCACACCCTTGAGCAGAAGTATATATGGGCAGCCAATTGTAGAAAAATTCACCACATGTTTTTAAAATGAGTGCACCATTGGGGGAGGGGGTCATCCATTTGGAGACAAGCAATCCGGCAGTATATAGCAAGTACCAGGAAGGCTACCATGTGGTTCGCCGGAGTGATCAGTTCTGGGCTGGACTTGGGTCCGATCTTGTTATCGAACAGACACTTATGCGATCACTCAAGTCGACTGGTGGATTGACCAGGGGCAGTGGCATGACGGAGGAGCAACGTGCCCTGTGGACACTGTCGCCCCCCGTATGTTCGGAATATAATGTAGCCATGCAAGAATTCAATGATTGCACTTACACGTCGAGTGAACAGCACAAGGAGGCCACCAAGTCCAGGATGGAGAGTGACCAGTCAGATCTAGCAAAAATCCAAGAAAAACTTCAGTCATGCAATCCGTTCTCTGATGATCCAGCCTTGAGAAATGTTGTCACTGGTGTTGTAGCCAAGGATGAAGTGAATGTCGACAACTTGCAGGTAGTGGGGAAAGAAGTTGCTGAAAAGCTGACTGAACAACCAGTTTTCACCTACACATGCAAAAGGAAGGACAAAGCGAAAACTCTGGGAGATTCATCTGCTGTCCAGGTTACTGGCGACCGAACTATAGACCCTGCTCTTCTGTTTCAGAGGCTACTTGTCATTTCTCGGGCAGGGAACCTCTCATTGGAGGACGTTCTTGAATATGAATTGTCTCCATTTCCCCCAGCTCTCTTTGAGGTGAAGCACATATTCAGGAAAGCGGACAAGCCACAGCTTGCGAGAGCAATAGATGAATATGCAAAAGGTTTGTCTACCGAGGATGAGTCGGACGATGTACCCAAGACGGACCACTATGTGTTGGATGGTGGCTCACTGATGCATCGCGTTAAGTGGACGAAAGGGAACACATATGGATCTATAGCTAATGGCTATGCTGACTTCGTACTCCGCAATTACGGGAAAGCTACTGTTGTCTTCGATGGTTATTCGGATGAACCATCTATCAAGGACAGCACACACCAGCGTCGTCAAAAGAAACATCATCCCAAAGTCAACTTCATAGAAGACACCATGTTCATGGGGAAAAAAGATGAGTTATTATCGCATGGTTCCAACAAGCAGGAACTGATAAACATCATTAGCCAAAGGCTAAAGGAAAAGGGGTGTACTGTGATAAACGCAACAGGTGATGCAGACTACGACATCGTGCCAGCAGCAGTCTGAACTTCCCAGCTGCAGTCAACAACACTGATAGGTGAAGATACGGACTTACTTATTCTTCTGCTTCACCATTTTGCTGAAGGTGGCAACCAGGACTTGTACTTCCGATCTGACAAGACACAGGACCAAAGCAGAGTGTATCACATAAACAGACTGAAGAGCCTCTTAGGATCCCAGGCATCTACCATGATGCTGTTTGTACATGCCTTTACTGGATGTGATACGACCGCGCATATTTGGGGTTGGCAAGAAATCTCTCTTCCAGAAAGTCATGAAAGGTGATGCTGGTTTGAGGTCATGTGCCCAAGCATTTGCTACACTAGGTCAAAGCACAGATGCAGTTGTAGAGATTGGATACAAGGCAATGGTCCAGGTGTTTGGTGGAAAGGGAACAGATATTATCACTTCATTGCGCCACAGCATCTTGACAAAGAAAGTGGTATCGGCTGTGTCGTTTGTTACTCCAGAGCGTCTGCCGCCAAATGAAGCGGCTACAAAGCACCATTCACTCCGCACGTATTTCCAGTTCATGACATGGATGGGAGAAGAGTCAGATTTGGAAGCAACAGACTGGGGGTGGAAAACAGAGGAGAATCAGTTCATCCCAGTAATGAATGAATGAAATGAATGCCGCACCAGACTCTTTGCTTAAGTGGACGAAAGGGAACACATATGGATCTATAGCTAATGGCTATGCTGATGATGCTGGCTGGGATGGCGATGATGCTGCGAGAGGGGGGAGGATGGAAGTTCACTGCAACTGCACCACTGGGTGCAGTACTCAACGTTGCACATGCAGAACCTACGGTCTACCATGCATATCAGCTTGTGGACAGTGCCAAGTGCAGTCATGTAGCAACCCTTTCAATCAAATGTTGGGGGGATGAGAATAATGACAATGCTGAGATGATCTCGGGTGACAATGAGTGTGGCTTATGGTAAGGCTGTGTGGCATACATACATATTTCCTTTGGATTGATGATGATGTCCCATCTATGTAATTACAGGAAAGGGACAGCTTAACTAGTTCAAGGAGTAAAATGAGAGCATCACATGTCATTACATATTATAAAACAACAGATTTTCTATGGCATACTCATTTATCTTTTAAATATGACATCAATATGTCATAATTATGTCATAGTACGTCATAGGTAGATGGAACTATGTTTATTTGATTCAGAAACCCCATGTTCCTATCTGTTGCCAATACATTTACAGGGTCTAAAATCAACCATAAAAAAGTTTGTAGTACATTGAAATTTTCATTGGTGGCCATCTTGAAAATATGCAAATTAACCCCTTTACCGGAGTCAGATTACCCGAGACTTTTTTTCTGCAATTCACCATGACCTATTAAAACATTTAAAACAATAAAACGTTTTGTTGCAATTTTTTGGAGGTTCAACCGTATATTGACTCGACTATGTGTCAACATGGGTGCTTCAAGTAAATATAAAGCATGCTAACATTGAAATAAAATAAACCAATGTCATCCACAGGGTGACCCGTATCTTGCCAAAAGGTGACCACGTGTGACTTCTTTAAGGTCACACTGAGGTGAACAGAGCTGCTATCCACCAGGAGCGACTCCTTGAGGAATATCTGCCTACGAGAGATTCCGATGAGAATCGTTCTACAGAGTAACCATGAAAAATATGTGTTTGCCTCATAACGACACCAAATCACGTCATAATGTCTCAAGCTTGACATATCTTGAAAGCACTCATCGAGGTGTTCAATTTGAGGTACTACACGCTATGGTTCCTAAAACTTGAAAATTTGACCTTGGGGTCAAATATGTTTGACCTCAGGCGCTAACCATGAAGGTCAAGGCCAATCGCCACCAAATATTAATCAGCTGAGCGCCAGACCATATACTACATTCCCATAAAGTTTGGAGACGATTCGATTAAAATTACTCAAAAATAAGGGTTTCGTCGACTCCCGTGATTTGCGACAAAGTGACCTTGACCTTTGACCTTGACCTTCAAATTTTTATGCGCTGAAGGGGACCTCTATAGGCCTCTGATATGCGAAGTTACAAAAATTTCCAATGATAACTGTGCTCTGCAGAGTGATTTATACGTGATTACAGACAAAAAAAAACATATGAAGGTCAAGGCCAATCGCCACCAAAAATTAATCAGCTGAGCGCCAGACCATGTACTATACTCCCATGAAGTTTGGAGACTATCCGATTAAAATTACTCAAAAAATAAGGGTTTCATCGACTCCCCTGATTTGCGACAAAGTGACCTTGACCTTTGACCTTGACCTTCAAAATTTTATGCGCTGAAAGGGACCTCTATAGGCCTCTGATATGCGAAGTTACAAAAATTTCCAATGATAACTGTGCTCTGCAGAATTTTTTTATACGTGATTACAGACAAAAAAAAAAACAAAAAAAAAACATACAAGCTGACTAACATATCTTGCAAAAACTTTGTTTTGGCAAGATAATAAACATGTACATAATGCAAATACGGTATAAAATAAACAAAAAGTCAAGACTTTTACGTTTTTAATTTATTACTAAACGGCGAGATGGGTGAGGATATACATAATACGTACTCTGCCGGAAATAGAAAACACAAGACTTAACTCGGGATGGCGATGATGCTGCTAGAGGGGGGAGGATGGAAGTTAGAAAGATGTGGATGTTGAACTTGTGATGGCTGTTGAATCATCAGTAGCATGACAAAGTTGCCTGCTGCATTGCCACAGAGGAGAAGGGTAAGATGATCTTTAACCACCTTGGGCTGGAGCAAATCTTTCCTGCTTGGACAGGAAGGTAAGAGATGGCATCCTCTTCCAGAATAATCCCGTCTCTTCAGCGTGAAAAACCTGCTCTGGCATAAATCCCTTCACCTCGATTCGTTCCATGAGCTGCGGTGGGTTGTTTTTCACAGCTTCATGGTCTGCCATGGTTGAACTGGAGCCTTCGGCGCCAGGTGCCTCATGGAAATGTTGGTAAATCTGCAATTATTTCTCCCATATCACCAGTCCACTCATAGGGGTAAATCGAAAATGGTTTCTCCCATACACTAGTCCACTCAAAAGGGTAAATCCACAACGTCTTCTCCTGTACACCGGTCCACTCAAAGTCCAAGTAAATCCACAATGGTTTCTCCCATACATCAGTACACTTAAAGGCATTGGGGGGGGGGGGGTTGGTCCTCATTTTGAGGACCATTTCTGATTGGTCCTCGATCCAAATATTAAGTGTTTTTCTGTCCTTTCAATAAGAGGATCACGGGACTGGAATGAGATGTTTGCACTTTGCGGAGCGGGAACACTTTCACGGATATTTGACTCATTTTTACCGCACAGTCAATTCATTGATCCCATAATGGTGGCCCACAGATGCGACACTTTGGCTTTTTGCCAACCTATCCAACAACTTGATTATTATTTTTTTTTTTTTTTTTTGCACAATGTCATAAACTTTCGCTGCCTTTTGGCACAACTAATTTTGTCCATCATTTTACTTTTTGGTGCCATTATTAACTGCTGTGTGTCGACTAGATGTAGTAGATCTAGTATTACGGGATCACCAGATGTCATTTCCTGTTCAATGACAATTCATTATTAAACTTAGCTTTGCCCGTATGTTGGTCTAATTACGACAATTAACGATGCACGAGAAACAAGAAAAGGCTCGTAATGGGAGGTAATTGTACATGCGCACGCAAATTATGACTCATCTCATTTCAAAAACCAGGATTGGCCAAAATGAAATACCACAATAACTAAACTGGAACACAATAGGTTGCCTACGATTGGCAAAATCCATGATATTAGAACCCACGGTATTTTGAGGGTTTACTGTATATATTTAGGTATATATATGTATATATATATATATACATATACACACACACATATACAGATGCATATACATATCTATCCATCCATCCATTGGGACCACACTCTGTGCAGAGCGTTGGTGCTGCCAAAGCGGTATCATTGGCAATTCGGCACGATCCTTGTCAGGTCGCCACTCTGACACAGGATACTCGAATGGCTATATACATATACATGACTAATATTAAGGGGGGGAGTAAGAAGGAAGGGAGAGGAGGGGAGGGTAGGGTGAGAGGAGGGAGAGTAGGGTGAGAGGATGGAGAGGGTAGGGAGGGGGAGCAAGGATAGGTGTGGAAAGGGAAGGCAGCATGAGGGGAGTGCAGTGCAAGGGAGGGCAGTGTGAGGGGAGGGACCGTCCGGACATAACCACCATCCGGGCACATCTGGAGATGACCAACATCAGGATGATGGGTATATTAAAGGGGGTGGAGAGAGAAAGAGAGGGGAGAGAGAGAGGTGGAGGAGCGAGGTAGTATGGAGACTGAGGTGGGTGGGGGTATGAGGAGGGGTGGGGTAATAACGAGGGGTTGGGGAAGGGAAGGCAGTGTGAGGGGAGGAACTGTCAGGACATCACCACTGTTTTGACATGTCTGGAGATAACGACCATCTGGAAATAGCCAGCATCCAGATATGTATGTAGATAACCACTGTCCAGACATGTGCGGTGATGACCACCGTCCGGATATGTATGGAGATAACCCCCATCCGGGCATAGCCACCATCCAGATATGTTCGGAGACAGACAGATGGACGGACGGGCGGACAGACAGGACAGACAGACAGACGGACAGACGGAGGTGTGGGAGGATGCTGCACTGTATTAGGAGGGGGTGGAGCGAGGATGTGATATATATATATATATATATATATATATATATATATATATATATATATATATATATATGTATATATGTATATATGTATATATGTATATATGTATATATGTATATATGTATATATGTATATATGTATAGAGAGAGAGAGAGAGAGAGAGAGAGAGAGAGAGAGAGAGAGAGAGAGAGAGAGAGAGAGAGAGAGAGAGAGCGAGAGAGAGCGAGAGAGAGCGAGAGAGAGCGAGAGAGAGTGAGAAAGAACGAGAGAGAGATAGAGATATATAGAGATATATAGAGATATACAGAGATATATAGAGATATATAGAGATATATAGAGATATATAGAGCTATACAGAGATATATAGAGATATATAGAGATATATAGAGATATATAGAGATATATAGAGATATATAGAGATATATAGAGATATATAGAGATATATAGAGATATATAGAGATATATAGAGATATATAGAGATATATAGAGATATATAGAGATATATAGAGATATATAGAGATATATAGAGATATATAGAGATATATAGAGAGATAGATATAGAGAGATAGATATAGAGAGATAGATATAGAGAGATAGATATAGAGAGATAGATATAGAGAGATAGATATAGAGGGATACATATAGAGAGATAGATATAGAGAGATAGATATAGAGAGATAGATATAGAGAGATAGATATAGAGAGATAGATATAGAGAGATATAGAGAGATATAGAGAGATATAGAGATATGTGTAGTGTGGGTAGTGGAGTTAGCAGAGAATATGTTATGCTTTATGAACAACACACACACACACACACACACACACACACACACACACACACACACACACACACACACACACACACACACACACACACACACACACACACACACAATCGTCATGTGACAGGTGGAAAATATATTTGTTCTGAAATTGAGAAAGCACGTTCAGACGGCGAACGGCTCAGAAATTGGGTGCTATCAAATGTATCTTGCCTTGAAACTCACAAAGAGAAACCATTTAACCTTTGGAAACCACATCAAGTCATATAAAATAACCAATTGCTTTAGAAACAGTCACGAGGACAAAGGAAAACGTGACCACTAGTACACTGCTGAGGTTAAAAGTTAAAACCTCCAATCTATGGGATTAAACTTTGCCACCACGGCACTCATCATCAAGCAGGTAGGCATACACACACAACCGTGGAGATGCCTTAAATTCAGATCCAAATCTATCCATATATGTACCTCCACCTTGTAGCAACTGTCTGACTTTTCATCCTGATTGGGACACAAACTGTACCGCCGTCGACTGCAGGGCGATTAGCAAGCGGATTAAGCACTCAAGCAAGCATTCTAATTGAGTAGTTGATAAGGACGACTGGATTGGTAAGTGATAGCTATGTTCGAATGTCCAAACTTTGTCTGAATTCGACAAAAAACCCCAAAAAACTTCGAAAAAAAAATGTCCAAAATATGTCTGATAAATTATAATTCGATATAATTGAATAAGGCCACTTTTCAGGCAGGTGGAACTGTTGCTAAGTTCATTTCTGGAGCTTAAATTTTGTAATTTGGCTTTGTTTAAGAGATTCTTGAGGTCATGGCATGTGCAGAAATGAAATAAAGCCACAAACACTGTCTTTTCCGGGCTGAGGAGAGTGGGAAAAAGCCATGGTCCCCTCCATCGTGATTGCACCATTCCCTGGTGCTTTTTATTTGTTTATGGTTCGGAAAATAATCCCGTTGGTTTTAACAAGAACCAAGGTTCTCTTGTCTCTCCTCACAACCGCGCGGCGCGTGTATTCCGCCATAATTCGGAATGTCTCCAGAGGACTTAAAATTGTTCGGTACATCATGGGATTTTAACCTCCCGCCGCAACGAGCTCGATGTTAGTTGAGCCATTGACACTACAATATGTGAAGAATACAACTCCCTCCCCCCCTCCTGCCCCCCAACTCCCATCGCCCCTTTTTACTCGGAATATTTCAACTTCTCTCCTTGACAATGCAGGCAATCCTGATATAATGAATGACTACATGTAGTATAATCGTGATTTGCATTACGTTTTCACTTGGGGAATTTCGGTTGATATGATCTTTCATTTCAAAAATCTGAAATTTGTCATACATCATGTAATATTTGCTGCATTAATTGTTCCTCGAATCACTTTATGACACATAGTGTGATGATAAAATTGATTAAAAAAAAAAGCCCAGGGCTGTATGCTGCATTACCATAAATATTGGGACAGCACACCCAAACTTGGAATGAACCCTACCAATCTGCATGTGCATAGTCTTCCCACATTGCAAAACAACAGATGCTTTTTTTGAAAGGTGTGCAGTATATTTTGAAACTAGGTTGTAATGAACATCTCATGAAGCAAAGAGTTGACTGACCTTCATTGTAAAGTGTTTTTCAAGTGCCAGAAGTGTGTAAAATTACCGTCACGTCTCAAAATTACAAAAAATAAATTGTATACAAAGTCTTAGCTCATGGAAGAGTGATTTGACGCAACATTTCAGACTTGAATACCATTGCAAGTTTCATTACAATCAACCCTAGCATCAAATAAAATTTTCAGTTTGCATTTAGTTAATCAATTATGCAAAAAAATTATACACAGAAGGAGACCATTTGGTCATTCATGTCTGTGCCAAATATCAACACACTAGCACTTCCACTTGTCTTCAGGTAGGACTAAATGCAAGATAAGTTGGCCATAAACTCTTTCCAAAAAAATACCATCGGATCTTTTAAATCCAGAACCTAAATGCAGACAGGACAGCTGGCTTTATGATCCTATCGAAAAAATGTCATGCCACAAGAGGCAGCGCCCCCCCCCCCTCCCTACTATCACTGCATCTATCATTCATCAATTCCACTTGCTGTAGGTAAACAATTTATCCAAGTATTCCGCACTGTAGCGCCAAAAGCATTGGGACTGTAAGAAAATGTGCAAAATTATCGATTCGCAAAATCTTGCTCAATTTTAAATAGGTTGTTGGTTCGTGCTGTTGAAAAGAAGTACAGATCGGACCCTGTCACAAACATTGTACTGAATTTCGGCCAATAGAAAGTGCAGTACTGTATCATCTTACCGGTGAATGTTTTGGCCTGATTTGCCTATAATTTTTCCTACCTGACCAGTGTTTAACATCTGCACAGCCTGTCTTATTCCTCATATATCCTTTGTGAAGGCCCAATGATGCATTCCTACCTTTTGCATTTATGTTTTTTTTCTTCTCAATTTAACTTTTGTCGCATACTTGAGCTGTTAAAATTTCTTTCATTGTGCAGGCATCTTACAAGTTGGTTGCTCTGTGCTTTTACAGAAGATCCATCCGAGGATTCAAGGAAGGACTGTTACTATAACCTGCAAGATGAGAACAGGTGTAACAATGTGATTGCACGAAATGTCACCTTGCTGGAGTGCTGCTGCACCGTAGGTGCTGGATGGGGAAGCGATTGTACCATCGCTATTTGTACTTCTCTTGAGGCTGGTATGGTTGTTTAAGGGCTGGTAGTTTGCATATTACCATTATTTTATTTCATCTTTTGCACATGTTTTTTTTTAAGTGAGGGTCTTAGTGGATAAAAATCGGGTTTACTACAATCAACAAAGTAATAAGATCCTGCCCTCACTAAAGAATTGTTGTGTAAGAATTATCATGTGTAACAATACAAGGTTATCAAAAATGAATCAGCAATATGTAAAGTTGAATAAAATGAAGGGATGAAATGGTGAAAGATAAATAATGGGAGGGGGGGACGTGGACGTGAAAAGGAGATTTCAAAAAAGTAAGAAGGATTAGATTATAAACATTTAAAAAAATACATACATACACACATACTAGCATTGAGTTACTTCGAGTGCGTACAATATGTCAATACTGAGTCCATTTTTTTAAAATATATGAACAAAGGTAGAGCAATGTTCTTCAAACGATTTGTTTTACAAAACTCCAGGATTTTGGCAGTCCATCTTCAGTTCCTTGTGGAGTTATTAGTCGGGGGGAGGGGTGGCGGGGTGTAGAATTTGATTGGTAGTTTATTAAGTTTTTTTTCCATGAACCCACTACATCATGATTTTTTTTTTGCATTTTTCCAGCCTATGGTGTAAAAGTACTGAGACAGAACTTGTTGGTATATTATATATTTGGATCCCAATACGATGCAAAGAGCACGTGTTTGAACTCTTTAAATGCGGAAATTTTGGTGTTTTGGGAGTGCTCTGCTCCAGACCAGAGCTACATATTCTTTAAGAGACCGAACATAACTTTAAAAATCGTGAGCAAGTCTTGGGGTGGTATACCATGATGTTTCAACAGACGTAACATCTGCAGTTTACATTATGTTTTTCAATATTTTCCACATGAGCTTCTCATCTTCAATCTTTTGGCATGGAAGCACCTAGAACTTTCACCATACATACATTATCGAGATTACTGTTTCCGATCCACAAAATTGGCTCATATTGAGGATCTCATGTAAAACTAGAAAGGCACTCGGTAGAGTGCATACCACCTCCACGTAATGCCTGATCCACGAGAACCTATTGGGCCCAATACATTTTGGAAAAATATCATGCTATTCAGTACTATATCATTTCCAAATCTGAATCCGTCTGCAACTTTTTTGACATATCGTGCTATATATTGGTTTCGCCCTATCTCTCTCAATGGTGAAGAATCACTTAAAAATTATCAGATCTGGATCTTCACCAAAATTAAATCAAGCATTCCGTGTCACACACCTAACTTGTCCTCCAAGTTTAATCCAAATCCGTCCACAACTTTTTGAGATATCGTGCTATATATCATTTTTGGCCCTATCTCTCAATTGTGAAGAATCACTTTAAAAAGTCTAGCAGTCGGATCCGGATCCGGATCTTTACCAAAATATAATGAGTTCGTCCTTGTCACACACCAAACCTGTCCACAACGTTTTGAGATATCATGTACATAAAGAAACAGACAAACAGACAGAAAGGGGTGAAAGTATAACCTCCTTCACCGTTGGTGGTGGAGGTAAGAAATATCCATTTTGACACATTTTTCAGGGTTTAATCTCATGTTATTTCTTTCAGACCATTTCAATAGGTTATTTACTGTTAATTGCATACACTGTATTTGAAGAGGCTGGTGTAATTGATGACATTGAACCAGTGTTAAGTCATCGACATAATTATATGAATACAGTTTATCAGATGGCAGTGCGTTAATGATCATCGCTAAAAAAAAATGATGGGTCCCAAGCAAGTTCCTTGAGGGACTATTGTATTGAGTGATGCCAATTCAGAGCGAGTCACATGATAGCAGATGTACTGCTTGCAGGAAAACAATAAATCACAGATCCAGGGAGTAATATCGGGACCAGGACATAAACTGAGATCAAACAGCTTTGCAATCACAATTATGTGATCAATTCAATCAAAAGCTTTTGTAAAATCCATTAAAATGATTGACGAAAATGATTTGGCCATTTCCATATTGACACATTTCGGGTATAACATGTTGAGGAAGCAGTGTGAAGTGGAAATCACTTTGCAGTTCCAAAACTGATGCACCTCTAGTTTTGGAGTCATGTCATGTATACATCCATTTTGCAATGAATGATTCAGCAACCTAAGCTAAATTATCTGAAAGCAATATTGGTCTTAACTTTTCCAAAAAGAGAGGATTAGTTTTAGTTATCGGGACAACTATGACAGGTTTCCATGCATCTGGGACTTTTTCTTGTTGAAAAGAGGAGTTCTTTATACGAGTTGGATGTGATGCTAGCTCAACAGATAATTTACAGATAATATAATGTGTGCAGACAACCCATCAGGTCCACAAGAAGTTTTATGCCGAATCTTTGCCAACGTTTTTGTACTTCCAATGAGTTTGCAGTTGGACATGGCTTCAAAATTGGAAGATACAGTGCCTATAGAAAGTCTACACCCCCTTACCAAATTTTCATTTTTTATTGCCTTATAACCTGGAATTAAATTGCATTAAACCAGACTTTTTTCACCTTTATTTACAGATTGGAACTCACAACTTCCAAATGAAAAACAAATTCCACAAATTTCAGAAAATGAATTAAAAATACAAAACTAGAATATCTTTATTGGATAAGTGTCCACCCCCCCCCCCCTTATAATATCAATTGTAAATTAGCTCAGGTGCAACCAATCACCTTCAAAATCACGCACCAAGTTTATTGGCCTCCACCTGTGTTAAATTGTAGTGATTCTGATTATTTCAGAATAAAATCAGCTGTTCCTATAGTTTTTCTCTGCTGCGTAGTGCATGTCACAGCAAAGACTCAACCATAGATACAAGTGAGCTTTCAAAAGACCTCTGGGATAAAGTTGTGGAAAGGCACAGATCAGGTGATGGGTACAAAAATATTTCAAAGGACTTAAATATCGCTGGGAGCACAGGCAAGACAATCACTAAGAAGTGGGAGGCATGTAGTACCACCAAGACCCTGCCTAGATCAGGCTGTCCCTCCAAACTGAATGATCAAGCAAGGAGGAGACTGATCAGAGAGGCCACCAAGAGACCATTGGCAACTTTGAAAGAACAACCGGCCTTTATGGCAAAGGCTGGCCAATCTGCGCATATCACAACAATATACCAAGCACTCTACTAGTGTGATCTGTATGGTGGGGTGGCAAGAAGAAAGCCATTACTCAAAAAAGCCCATCTTGAGTCCCATTTGAGAGATGCAAAAAAACACTTCCGAGATTCTGATGTCATGTGGCAAAAATGTTGTGGTCTGACAAAACCAAAATGGAACTTTTCGACCTAAATGTATAATGTTATGTTTGGCATAAATTCAACACAGCACATCACTCAAAGAACACCATCCCTACTGTGGAGTATTGGGGGGGGGGGCAGCATCATGTTATGGGGATGTTTCTCATCAGCTGGGATCGGGGCACTTGTCAGGATTGAAGGGAAAATGGATGGAGCAAAATACAGAAAAATCCTAGAGGAAAACCTGCTGCCCTCTACAAGAAAGTTGAAATTGGGAAGGAAGTTCACCTTTCAGCATGACAACGACCCAAAGCACACAGACAAAGCTGCACTGGAATGGCTAAGGAACAAAAAGATAAATGTCATGGAGTGGTCCAATCAGAGCCCTGACCAAAATCTAATCGAAAATCTAGGGTATGACTTGAAGATTGCTGTCCATCAACGTTCCCCACGCAACTTCACTGAGTTTGAACAGTTTTATGCAAATGAATGTGCAAATATATCCCAATCAGGGTAAACAAAGTTGGTAGAGACCTATCCCAACAGACACAACTGTAATTGCTGTCAAAGGTGCTTCCAAAAAGTATTAACTCAGGAGGGTGGACACTTTTCCAACCAAGATATTCTAGTTTTGTATTTGTTTTTCACTTGTAAGTTGTGGGATACGATGTGTAAATAATGGTCAAAAAAGTCTCATTTAATGCAATTTAATTCCAGGCTCAAAGGCAACAAAAGCTTAAAATGTTGGAAGGGGGTGCAGACTTTCTATAGGCATTGTATGATGGCATTGCAGCCAGAGCAATAGGGTCTAAATCAGGAAAAAAATACAGATGAAGGAATCATTCATGACATTTACGATCGTCAAATCATCCTGGATGTCTCCTGCAGGCACAGTTATTGACACATGATCCCGTTGCTCTCCAGTTAAAATAGGATTTTGCAGTATCGTGCTGAAGGGTTGGTATGTTTCAGATGCTGGACACATGTGAGAAAATACTCTGTTTTAGCTTTCACTCTCCATGCAAGATGATCAAATAAATCGGTGCTTGAATAAATTAGACCACCATATACATTGGAAGCACTGATTCTAAAATAGAAACTGTCATACTTTAGACACATCATGCAATCAGAAAACAAAAGTCTGGATAAGTCAACCATGCTGGTTATGGTTGAAGGAATAGGCAGACATTGTTTACGCTGGATGGATGGGGTAAAGGCTTCAACCAAGATGTCTCTGCTGGAGTTTTGGAAGCAGTGCATGATCGGGATGTTTGGATAAAATCTGATCGTTAATGTCACCAGAAGTCAGCCACGACTAGACTGAAGTGGATAACTTGATACTTGATGTGACTTTGCTTTTTCTTTTCCATTTCCGAATATTTTCACGGTGAAATTATATTTACCATTTGTGAATGAATTAATTATTTATGGGGGTCATCCATGGTTTGTCAAATGAATGCAATTTCACTTTGTGAATTGGAAAATATGTTTCGATAGCCGAATTGAGAGTTTGGTTGAAACATTCACATGTGAATTATGACATTGCCATTGCCCGTTACTTCTATACAATCGTGATTTCAAATGCACTTGCCAAAAGCTCGGATGGCACTGTGTGGCATTGGCCGATTATATCGTCATCGGATTGCTTGAGTGTTTCTAGTTTGCGGCTGTATTGGGAACCAAAGTATAATGTTATGATCAGATAGCAGCAGCTTAGGATGGAAGTAATTTGCACATTTCCATATAAATCACTGATGTTAGTTAGGATCTCAACCATCACTTTATTTCCTCAAGTCAGTTTGTCAACCGCTTGATGCTGCTGCTTATCAGACAGGTGGGTCGCTATGTTAAGCTGATTAAAATCTCCAAGTATAATAAAACTAGCATCACAATGCTTTGTTGATAATATACCAAGAGTAGACAGGTTATGCTCTGTCAATTGCACTTCATTTGCATCGTTCGATTGTTGGTAGTAGACGATTGCACAATAGATACACAAAATCGATATTGGCAGGCATGTAAGATGAAGTTTGATCCACGTTACTTCCAATGTTGGGCAAACCCGTACTTCATTGTGTACAAAAGGATTAAAATGATGTTTCATGTAAACTCCACACCTCCTCTGATTTAATGAACTCTAGACTTGCTAAACATTGCATAGCCAGGTATCGCAATGAGTTCCAGGTCCATGTTATATTTTAACCATCTCTCAGTGATGGTGCAAACATCAATGTTTGGTCAAGGATAACAGTTGAAAACTCATCAAACTTGTTGCAAGTGGAGCGTGCATTGCACAAAATAAATGATGGGGAAATCGTTGTAGTGGATGATTTTGATGAAGCGATGGAGACTTCTACTAAGTTACTAAAGGTAACTGCCCACTCTTTGGCTATGCTTCTCCAGGAGAGTGAAGTTATTGGTATGTTATGTACACAAGGCCTTTGTTTGGCCTTCCATGACCCAGCTTGAACTCCCCTACAAAATGAATACTTGCATTGCAAATCAAAGTCTTTGATCATATTCCAAATAGATGGAGGAATAAGAAGAGATGAAACATCTGAACTGATGTTCAGCAATTGATTACAATCATAGTGACAAATCCTGCTGGAAAATGGAAAATTGATGTTGAATACCAGAATTCCATGAGATATAGCCCCAGATTCATTTTCATGTCATTGCCACATATCAGGCAAATTCTGAGACGAGTACAACACTTTTTGGTAATTTAGCAGATTATGTGGGGTATTTTTCTAAGAGTTTTACCCTTAGAACTCTCATACCCCTCTTCCTGTCCAGGCTGGAGTTCCTCAAGGCAGCGTTCTGGGCCCTGTTCTTTTCTGGTTTTCATCAGTGATCTCTCCGATTCTCTGGAAAATCCTCTTTATCTCTTTGCTGATGACTCCACCCTCTGCCGTACCATCTGTCATCCCTCAGATTGGCAAGCAGCAGCCTCTTTACTCTGCAGATCTGGATAAAATCACAAGCTGGTCCAGCATGTGGAACATGTCTTTCAATCTGGACAAATCTCACACTCTCACTATGTCTCTCCAAGACACCACCTCCCCTGGTGGAAACACCACCTCCCCCACCCCCATCTACTTTCTCAACAATCCTCTTGAAGCAGTCCTTTCATTCAAGCTTCTGGGTCTCACTATCTGCCATGATCTTTCCTGGGAAAGCCACATTTCCAAGCTGGCTTGCCAAGCCAGTCACCATCTTGGCATCCTCCGTCATGCAAAGTTCTTTGTTGACACACCTGAGCTCCTGTCCACATACAAAGCTTTCGTCCACAGCCTGACGGCGTAATGCTCTCCCATCCTGGCTGGTGCTCCTGCCTCTCAACTTTATCAGCTTCACGCTGTGGAAACCAAGGCATTTAGGATCATTGGTATCTCCCACAATTAGGCGGAGTCTTTGGGTCTCTCACTCTCTCATTGCAGGCAGGTCGGTGGTCTTTCTGTCTTCTACCATCTCCTCTCCTGCCTCATCCCCCCTCCCCCTCCCCCTACTCTGTCTGAGATATGTACCCCACACATTTCCGCACGGTGCTCAAGGTCCCCCATCAAACCCCTTCTGGTAAAACTACCAAAGTCAAGAATCACTGCTCACCTTCACTCTTTTATTCCTCTTTTCTCCCACCTTTGAAACAAATTCCCACACTCTCTTCAATCCAATCAATTGTTTTTGGCAAATTTGAACATTTTTGCATTGATAAGTTTTTTTTTCTCTGTAAAATGTATCGTTTTATGAAGTGAAAGCTAAAATACACACTACTTCAAGAAAATCACGTGTTTCCACTTCAGAATAGTGATTTAGAACAAAAACATTTCCTTCCCTCTCCCACCCCTCTTGTCTCTTGCTACCCTTGTTGTACGTTCTGTTTGCTAGCTCTAATATGAGGCTCGGCAATGTTTACACAAAAAAACCCAGAAAGTCTGTGATCAGAGATCCTCGCCATTACAGATCCTCTGCATGGCCACACTGGTCAACAGCACATTCCACGCAACTGCACACACAGTAGACGATCCTGAGAAACTAACACCTTGTCGAAAATCATTGAAGCACCAAGGCCGTTGTCCCTCTCTTCCATATAATGATGTACCAGTCTCTGCCAGCATAGGCATGTGGGGAATGAATGCTGCCATACAAGTAGAAGAAGGATGGTTGGCTATTACCCACAAGGTAAAACAAGAAGAAATGGAGAAAAGTGTTCCAACGGGTATCCGATAATGAGTCTCTGAGGCCTAGTACAGAACGATCATGGTTGCCCATTAGGTGCACATGAAGAAGGAGGAAGTGATGTCACAGCAGCAATTAGGTGAATTTTACTGGATAAAAATGTTGTTTACTGCCATCACCAAAGTAGTTTGACTCAGCCTGTCATCCTTCCAAGGTCTGTGAAATGAGCACCAGTATACTGGTAATAGGGGCACTGCATCAGCGGCATAGCTGCGCCCCTAACCAATGATGCAACCAGCAGCCAAGAAGGCAGCACACGATGGGAACCAAAGTAGTAAGATCCACTTACCCTCACGAAATAATTATTCTGCATGAGTTAGGAGTTGTATAGCTGAATATTTCAACAACCAAGTAAGTTGGATTTTAGGTCTGCTTCATGTCAAACTTCATTTAACAGCTTCAGTTAACAACAAACTTCAGTTAAAACATTTCTTGGATATTGAATTATGACACTGCATTCACCTGATCTAATCTGAGTGGTATTGCGTAAACCTTGCAAACAGAGCACCGACAGTCATCCTAGTTTGTGATGGAGTTGAGGAAATGGTGTCCACTTTGTGCTGTTATTTCTCTTGGGTTTCAGTTTCCTCAGACTCCAATCGCTCCCTCCATGATAATACAGTTGTGATCTGAGGAACGAATATTTCCACTTGAACAAAGTGCCATATTTGGACTTAAGTGGAAAATTGAAAGTATAGGTAGAAAGTGTTTTAAAGGTCAACTATAATGGTGGCCATTAAATGTCCATGAGAATAATCAACATACATATTAATAATTGTTAAAATGTGAGGGTTTTGATAACCTGCATGATTTGCAGATGGTTCAGTCCAAATCCTTTCATTTCTCAAAGGGAAATTGAAGATTACTTTTAGATTCGGTCAGGCTGTATCACCTTCAGCCTCCATTTCCTTTTACCCTTAGAATTTTGGCAGGAAAAAAAACACCAATCTGATGTGGACTCTCACAAAAGCCAACTTCCACAAACAAGCATTCCTTTTTCATGCAGACCTTTTTAGGGATTTCATGTTTTTCAAATTGGAAAACTTAATCGTATTTAAAATTCTTTGCCATAAATATCTCTGTGATTGTTAATGATGCTTTACAAAGTTGTACTCCCTACAATTTCAGTCTACAAAGTGAATAAACCAAAGAGCATGGCCTTGTCAGTTTATCTAACGTACTGTTATCCTGTGTACTGTCTAACTTTGAAAGAAAGTTATCAAAACCAAAAGCACCTGTCAATGCTACCACCCAAAGCGAAAGACTTTTACAGCCACCTTGTAGACAATATTGTCTTAAAATGCCAGGCGACTGCTCACATTATTCCTGAAGAGGGTTTTGTTCTTTTTGTGTATTCAAATGCCACAGCTGCACTAAATTACAGTGTACACCACAGCTGGAAGGAAGTTGGTCTTGCCATAAGACTTGGATGCTTTTCCTGGATCACTAGCTGGTTGCTTGTTTTAAAGGGACGAACTCAGGAGGAGAACTCGATGGTCAAACCGAAATGGCATTTAGATATGTGACATCATGTGTCCATTAATGCTTCCCAGTCAATGGCAGATGTTGTTCATCTTCCGCTTACTGTCCAATGGGTGAATCAATAGTGGTATAGCAAGAACATTTCTGAATGCATTGGATTTTGTGGATACCTTCTCAAGGTATAAAGATGGTTCGCATGATGTAAGGAAATTGTTTGCATGACATTTTAATACAAGAGCCTCTGATCCTTCTGTGTGCACTGCTAATATGATTATTACACACGAACAAGCTGTATGAATGTACACACAGTTTCAGCCTGTGCTTTGATTGTTTCTATTTTGTTGCAGAAGAACTTGGTCCATTGTGTCCCAACGGTCAAGGTTTTATACCCACTCTGCATGCCAGGCTGGATGATCTGCTTTATGAAGGTGATATTAAACCTATGCCTACTTCACCACAATAAACTCACTTTAATAGTTATTTGATAAAATACATGTAGAAACGTCAATTTTATTCCTGAAAGCAAAATTACTTGTACGCATCAAATCAATTATCATGTTTGCCTTTGGGCATCTATGCATTGTATGCATCTTTAGGAGAAGGGGGTAATTGAGATGAAGGGAAGGAAAACAGGAGAGGAGATATAATGGAGAGTCGGGTACCCGTAGATGAAGAAAATACGAAAAGAAATAATGGAAATGATGGAGGAGAGAGAAAGTGGAATACTGGAATATTGGAATGTTGACATATTGAAATTAAATAAAATGAAACGAGAGTGAGAATTGCTTTGCAATACATCATGTCCCCTGACCAATGTGATATCCAAAGTCCAAAAAGGGCACAGCTCTGAAAAATTGATGAAACACCCTGAAACTCGAACTTGTTCTGTAACTTATCATAATAAAGCCATGTCCCAAGTTTCAGTTGAATAATATGTTGAAAGGTATGAGAAGAAGGTCGGTAAAACCATAGGTGGGATGGACAGGAGAGCAAACCTAAAGCCCCCTCCAGTGAAACCAGTAGGGTATTAATAAAATGTAATACTGGATAGAATATTGGAGTAATCAGAGGGAAAGGGGATTGGGACAAAATCACACCATCATTTCCATAATATATGGATGAGGCTTTACTTATTAAGTTTTGAATCAGGTGAGAGGCTGAAGCAGCTATTGTTTTACTCCCACTCAGCTTATTCCACAAAATGCTTGGAAGTCATTTATAAATATAGAGCAGTTGATTGTGGTATTTCGATAAATTATATCAGCTTAAAGTGTACATCACCAGATGAACAGACAAGGTTTATTTTTCTGGAAAATCTGGAGTGCTGAGCAGTGGCTAGCCAAATTTAGGAGTTGCTCTTAAGGCTGAGAGAGAGAGAGAGAGAGAGAGAGAGAGAGAGAGAGAGAGAGAGAGAGAGAGAGAGAGAGAGAGAGAGAGAGAGGAGAGAGAGGAGAGAGAGGAGAGAGAGGAGAGAGAGGAGAGAGAGAGAGAGAGAGAGAGAGAGGAGAGAGAGGAGAGAGAGGAGAGAGAGGAGAGAGAGGAGAGAGAGGAGAGAGAGGAGAGAGAGGAGAGAGAGGAGAGAGAGGAGAGAGAGGAGAGAGAGAGAGAGAGGAGAGAGAGGAGAGAGAGGAGAGAGAGAGAGAGAGAGAGAGGAGAGAGAGGAGAGAGAGCAGAAGTGGGAGGAGGGGAGGCAGAAGGAGAAAGAGGGAGAGGAGGAGGAGGAGGGGAGAAGGGAGGGGGAGGGGCAGGGGACGTGGGGAGAAAGACACAGAGAGAACACTATTTATCAATAAAGTTCTTCTTCGGACAGATTACTGCAAAACATGAAAGTATGGAGATGGATAAGAGCAAGCAATTTGTTGCTTCGTTGTTTGATTAATTTTAAAGCAAGTTCATAAATACTAAAACCCCAGAAGTTGTGTTGAAACACCTGACAAAACCGACGTTTGACACGGAATGCATTTTACGTTTTAGATGCTGATGAATGCACCATGTTTCAAGGACGACTTTGTAAAAACGGCCATTGCAGGAACACACGACCTGGGTTTGAGTGCTTGTGTCAGCCTGGCTTCGATTATGATTCTGCAAGTCTGCAATGCACTGGTATGGCATCCACAGCCACTCATCACTAAGATCAGTTTAAGGCTTCGCCTTTCGAATGCTGCAAACAACACACATTGCATTTTCTTTTTCTAATAAATTCGAGAATTCCTAAACTTGATCATGATCAAATGTTTCACATTAATTACATCCTTGAATGAAAAAATGCACAATTTACAAACACCCATTCTTCTACATGGAGCAGGATTTTCATCCACTTCATCTTTAACCTCCGCCATCGAAGATCGGATGTTACAGTTTTCACCCCTTTCTGTTTGTTTGTTTGTTTGTGAACAGTATTATGGAAAAACTCCTCGATGGATTTCGATGAAACTTGGTGGGGGGGATTAGGTATGGTCCAAGGATCATGCCATTCGATTTTGGACTTGGTCAAAAATGCAATATGGCCTTGAAAAAATATTTGAATTTTTTGTTTTTGCATTTCTACATGTTTTAAGTGATTTCCAACCCCTTCCCCCCCACAAAAAAAAATAGTTAGAGAAAAGAAAAAAAATTTGCAACTTATTTTTCAACCAAATTTCGATTTTTTTTTTTTTTTTTTTTTTTTTTTTTTGCATTTCTACATGTTATAAGTGATTTCCAACAAAAAAAAACATGCCAAAATTATAACTTGGGAACTTCAGGTGGATATACCCACGTAAAATCAATTTCTGTCTCAAGGAATCTAGTTATGACGAATGAATTGAATATGTAAAAGTTAAAAGTAAAAGGGAAAGTTGCGAACTATAACTCTGTGAGCACTGTTGACGTCAAATTGAATGAATAGGATATCAGGTTCACTTGAGTGACCTAGCAGTATTGGCGGCTGAGGTTTTGCACTCCACCGAGTGCTCCCCCTCTAGT
The DNA here is from genome assembly GCF_056783735.1 of Eptatretus burgeri. Classification (NCBI taxonomy): domain Eukaryota; kingdom Metazoa; phylum Chordata; class Myxini; order Myxiniformes; family Myxinidae; genus Eptatretus; species Eptatretus burgeri. The sequence continues at coordinate 63,585,969 of NC_140962.1, forward strand.
TCTCTCTGTCTCTGTCTCTGTCTCTGTCTCTGTCTCTCTCTCTCTCTCTCTCTCTCTCTCTCTCTCTCTCTCTCTCTCTCTCTCTCTCTCTCTCTCTCTCTCTCTCTCTCTCTCTCTCTCTCTCTCTCTCTCTCTCTCTCTCTCTCTCTCTCTCTCTCTCTCTCTCTCTCTCTCTCTCTCTCTCTCTCTCTCTCTCTCTCTCTCTCTCTCTCTCTCTCTCTCTCTCTCTCTCTCTCTCTCTCTCTCTCTCTCTCTCTCTCTCTCTCTCTCTCTCTCTCTCTCTCTCTCTCTCTCTCTCTCTCTCTCTCTCTCTCTCTCTCTCTCTCTCTCTCTCTCTCTCTCTCTCTCTCTCTCTCTCTCTCTCTCTCTCTCTCTGTCTCTGTCTCTCTCTCTCTCTCTCTCTCTCTCTCTCTCTCTCTCTCTCTCTCTCTCATAGACACGCACACACAAACACCATAAATCTCACACATCTGTCGCATCAATACAGCTAAAGCTCCTTGTAAGCAGAATGGTCATGTTGTAAACGGCACATAATATCTTTGTGACGTTTTAAAACTGCCTTGTACTTGGTTTTTCTGTATGTGTGGAACCGTTTTCTTTGTCACACATCACAATGAAATCACCTCTCTTCTGTCCGATATGATGGATTGTGGTTGGGCAATGATTTGACATTATACATTACCCAATGGGTGGCAAGTGCAGTGCAAACAAAAATTTGAAAAGCTATGCTTTCTTCTCTCCTCTCTTTTTCTCTTTTTTTTATGACGAGTACAGCATGCGATTTGCTTGGGCTTTGTGCTCAACTTCATTAAATTATGTTGACAAGAGTTACGTTGATGGCAGTCCCATCTCTGAGTTTCAGCATCTCAGTTCAAACCTAACTTAAGCTCTCTGACTGGTGTTTTGTACACGTGGCATTTCACAATTCACTATCTTCTGAATGGTACATGAAGCCACCTGTGCTATCTGCTTATAATTATTTGTGAATGTAAGAAAACAATCCGACAATATAATTTGTGCAAGTGTCAACCATGATCTCAGTCAACTGTAATAAGTATCTTTATTAAATCGAAGAGTAAATACTGCATAATAGGAACTGAACAAACAATTAATAAATTGGATGTCTTGCCATGTGCATTAGAGATTGTCTTAGAAGAAGCTCAGAGTAATCGTTTGTCCAGGGTAGTGGAACTAAATGGCCTACTCTTTTTAAAGCCACTGTGAGATATTTAACATCTACAAGGGAGTGTTCACAGACGAGACCGCCAGCTTTCCTTCACACTGAAAGGACACCATCGTCAATAATAATGCACCGTCGTGCTGGCAGAGCACCACGCTGACAGGTATTGATCAGATCCTAATTCACCAGGAACGTAACCCAAACTGGACAATTCAAACCTTGAATTTGCTTTCCTGTCAGTCCCTTGTGCCAATTGCATTGCAGAAATTGAATGATTTCCTGTGGATTGAGCATCAAGTTGACTACTTCATCCAGTAAGCATATTATCTTTGCGATCAAAACGAATTTGCATTTTATTCCTGGAAGGAACATCCGACCGAAGACAACCTCAGATCATTCCCAAAAACTGGCAACAAGTGTGTGTCTACTCTCAGGAGAGCCTGAAAGCAACATCGGGCCAAAATCAAAGTGAAACTTTCAAACTTGTATCTTTCCTCAAAGCCCTGGTGGTGCCTTGTTAAGTCTGTCTCTGGAGTATACTTCCCCTCCATCCATTCTCTTACTTCAAATGGCCCCACAGCCGACTTTGCTCGTGAAAAGGTTGAATGCCTCGATTCTGTTTGTTTACAAATATTGTGTCCCCAACCAGTCGCTCCCTTTATCTACCCTCTCCAGTCAAACCCAACAGCTCCTACATTGTGTCTTTCTCACCTGAGATGGTGGAGAGGTTTTTGTCAACTCTTCTTGACTGATACTGCCACTGGCCATGATGGCCTCAGCTCATGTGTCTTAAAAACCTGCTCTGCTGCTCTTGCACATCCTCTTTCTGCTCTCTTCACCCTATAATTTGCCATATGTCATCTCCCATCTGCTTTAATGTCACCCAATATCACTGTATTATATAAGCACTAGCGATACCCGTGCACATGCACGGGATAGCAGTACAACATAGCTAGTAGCAGACAACAGACCGTACACGGGGAATGACAAAAATACGCATTGTGCAAAATGCAAGTGGTACTATGGAACGCCAAGACTTCCCAAACATTGTCGGTATGTCCGCTAAGTGCCAAAGCAATTTCATAGGGATCGTGTGACGGCGAGCCGAGTTTTTAGTGTGCCAGCTTGGTATTATAATAGAGATGGTGCAAAAACAGATCCTCTTCACAACAAACCTATCCATTTACCTCCAATCATCAGCAAGGTCATGTAAGCCATCATCACAGTTGACATCAAATCATTCCCTTTTTTCCCCACAGCTTCAATTCAAACCATCAGTTTGGATTCAGACTGGGTAACTCTACCCTGGATATGCTCATGCTTCTGCTGTCCCCCAAAAAGAATGGAAGCCCTCATTCTCAGATATGAGATCAAGGCCATCTCTCTGGATATATCTCAAGCATTTGATACAGACTGGCATCCCTCCTTGCTCAACAAACTCTTTGCCTATGGCATCCAAGGCCATTGCCTCTCCTGACTTACTGACTTACTCCACTCTCGTAGTCAATGCGTGTCTCTCAACGGATCCTCTCATCATCTCCTCTCACTGTCAAGGCTGGAGTACCCCAAGGCAGTTTCTTGGGACCAGTCCTCCTCATCTTAATCACAGATCTTTCTGACTCTCTGGAAAATCCTCTTCATGTATTTGCTGATGACTGTACCCTCTTTCGTAGCATCCATCATTCCTCAGATCGGCAGTCAGCATCCTCTTCCGTCTCTGCAAGCTTTGATAGAATCACGAGGTTCCACTCGGTGTTCGATCGTTTTTTTTTTTTGTTTGTTTGTTTGTTTTTTCTCCCCATTACCTTCAATTTTGATCCTCCCCACTTTCCAAACATCCCCCATTCTCCCAACTAATCTCTTTCTTATCTCAAAAAAAAAGAAATACCCTACAACAACAACAACACGCTCACCTTCTCCCGATTCTGCTTCTTCTTCTTCCTCTTAACTTCCTCCTCGTCTTCTTCCTCGATTTTATTTTTTTTTACACTTCCATGACCTAATCTGTTGAACTCTCTCATATATTAATATTAACAACAACAAAAAATATATATATATATATTTATACCCAACAACAACAACACGCTCACCTTCTCCCGATTCTGCTTCTTCCTCTTAAATTCCTCCTCGTCTTCTTCCTCGATTTTTTTTTTTTTTTTTTTTTTTTTTTTTTTTTTTTTTTTTACACTTCCATGACCTAATCTGTTGAACTCTCTCATACATTATTTTTAACTACAAAAACGATCTTATAATGCTTCATCTTCCTCTCTCACACATGTGGTACTCTTTACTGTTTCACAATGCACTACGCTTCTGCTATTTTAAGAGACTGCTCTCATTTCGACCTTTCCTTCATTCCTTGCCTAAAAAATCCAACTATTACAGCGTTTCTTCTCTCCATGCTCTGAATTCGCCTTCATTGCATCCATCAAGAATTGTGTTAAATCGCATCTCTGACCTAAAACTTTTAAAAAGCTTTTGTCCGTAGCCTGATGGAGTACTGCTCTCCCCTCCGGGCTGGTGCTCCTGCCTCCCACCTTTCTCGGCTTCACGCTGTCGAAACCAGGGCATTTAAGATCATCGGCATCTCCCGCAATGAAGCTGAGTCTTTGGGCCTCTCACTCGATCACCGCAGGTTGGTCGGTGGTCTTTCTGTCTTCTACCGACTCCTCTCCAGCCTTGCCCCCCCCTGCTCTCTCTGCGATTTGTCCCCACCACATTTCCACAGGGCGCTCAAGGTCCGCCAACAACCCCCTTCTGGTAAAACTACCAAAATCACGAATCACTGCTCATCTTCACTCTTTCATTCCTCTTTTTTCCCACCTTTGGAATAAACTTCCTCACTCTAGTCTTTCCCATTCTTCCCTCCAGGCTTTCAAAACAGCTGTTCACCACCACCTCTTATCTTCCCCCATCCAAATCCTCAATCTTTTCTACCCCCGATAATCCACCCAAGCCCACTTCCTTCATTTCTCCTGCTTTCCTTCCTGAAAGTCCCTGAAATGTCCATCTTCTCTTCGCCATGTTCCCCGTCCCATCCCCATCCCTCTCCCTTCCACAGTTCACCTAATGTGTCTGTTCCCCACTGTTTTGTCCCTTCCACTCCCGCCCCTCTTGTCTCATGCCTCCTTGCTGTGAGTTGTGTGTTAGCTCTCATACGAGCCTCGACCAAGGTATACAAAAAAAAAATAAAAAAAACCACAGTTTACCATGGATGCTCGCTTTCCATCAAACATTCTTTTTTTCCAACTTCAGTGCCAACTCACCCTCCTCACCCCTCACTCTCAGTCTTAAAGCAACCATCCCACTCTTCTCCCTCCAAGCCTCCCTCTCACCTCTCTCAAAAATTCCCCCCTCACCTTTCTCCCACCTTTCATCCGCCTCACTCTTCCTTCTCAAAGTTGCCCCCCTCTTATCCACCAACCTGCCTCCCTCCACTGCCCTCTCACCTCCATCTCTTCGCTCCACCTCCTCAAATCCTCAACTGCCTTCTTCCTTGTCTCTTGTCCCCCCTCTCCCCCAGCACCACAGAGCCTTTTCTCCTCCTCATTCGGCCCCCTCCCTCGCTGTTCTGCAATACCCCACACTCCTTCAGCAACCCTCCTTACCTGCCCCCCTCGTCCCTTGTCCTACCCTCCCCCTCCCCCTCCACCTCCTGCACCCAAAGCCTTCTCCCCTTCCTCTTCATTAAAAGTGTGGACCTCAAATATCCGGGGCCTTCGCTCGAACCTTTCAGATCTTTCCATACAGGTTGCCACTGACAAACCAGACATTATCTGCCTAACAGAAACTTTCCTCTCCCAAGACGTGTCTGACTCCCAAGTATCTCTCCCTGGTTACTCCCTCTTACGGTATGACAGACCTGAGCCTCGTCCTGGTGGAGGTGTTGCTCTCTTCATCAAAGACTCTATTCCTCACTCTCCATGCACTGCTCTCACTCCCCCACACCCCGAGGAATACCTCTGGCTTAGGCTTCCCCTCCACTCCCAGCTCATGTTTATATGTGTACTGTACCGTCCACCGAACAGTGATGACTCCATCTACACCTCACTATCCGAAAACATGGACCATCTTCTATCTTCTCATCCAAACTCTCTCTTCCTCTTATGTGATGACTTCAATTGTCATCACGCCAGTTGGCTAGGTGTGGGTACCTCTCTCACCTGCCATGGCACCTCAGCAAAAGCTTTCTGCGACTCATTGGGACTGATTCAATCGGTCAACTTCCCGACCCGGATCTCAACCAATGGTACTCCATCTCTTCTGGATCTGATTTTGACAAATTTCCCTGACAATATCTGCTGCTCTTCCTTCGCTCCAATTGGTTCTTCTGACCACGTCCTTGTCAAAGTGGACATCTCTCTGGCTGTTATCAGAGAACCACCTCACCGCCGTCGAGTCTGGCATTTCACTCAAGCCGACTGGCAGGGTCTCCGAGCAGCCATCAAACTTACAGACTGGTCTCCTATCACTACTTTCTCAAACATCAACTCATCCTGGGAATTCTTTCAAAGAAACTTGCTCTCCCTCATGCACAGATTTATCCCCTCTCGTGTTCAGTTGTCTTACCCTTCCTCCCGCCCTTGGTTTACTGAAGCTTGTGGCGAGGCAGTTGTCCTGAAACAACTTGCCTTTGCCTCATGGAAAGCAAACCCAACTGAGGGCAATCTCAGTTCTTTCCACAAAGCTCGGAACAAGTGTGTATCTACCCTCAGGAGAGCCAGAAAACAACATCTTTCTCATCTCAAGTCTGAACTCTCAAACCTCTCTCCCTCCTCAAAATCCTGGTGGCGTTTAATCAAATCTGTTTCTGGTGTATGTTCCCCCTCCATCCCCTCCCTTACCTCAAATGGCCGCACTGCTGATTCCACACGTGATAAAGCTGAATGTCAAAACTCGGTGTTTGCAGCTAAATCTTGTGTCCTAAACCCATCACTATCTCTACCCACTTTACCCAGTCGCACCCAACTGTCCCTGGACTCTGTATCCTTTTCTCCTGACAAGGTGGAGAGCTTGCTTTCAAACCTCGAGTCAGATTCTGCAACCGGTCCAGACGGCATCAGCCCACGTGTCCTCAAAGCCTGCTCTTCTGCTCTTGCTCACCCTCTCTCTGTTCTATTCACCCTCTCATTTGCCCAAGGTCATCTGCCATCTGCTTGGAAATCTGCTAACATCACTGCCCTGCATAAAAAGGTGCAAAAACAGATCCCTATAACTACAGACCAATCAGCCTTCTCCCAATCATCAGCAAGGTGATGGAATCCATCATCGCCTCAGATATGAAATCCTTCCTCTTCTCCAATGGCTTGATTTCCAATCATCAATTTGGTTTCAGACCAGGTCACTCTACCCTGGATATGCTGCTTCTGCTCTCCTATCAATGGATGGAGGTCCTCAATGCCAGACAGGAAATCCGAGCCGTATCCCTGGACATATCACGTGCTTTTGACACAGTCTGGCACCCTGCACTACTCACCAAACTCTCTTCCCATGGTATTCAAGGCCATCTCCACTCATGGCTCACAGACTTCCTCTCCTGTCGCAGTCAACGTGTGGCCCTAAATGGAGTTCTTTCATCCCCTCTTCCTGTGCAGGCTGGAGTTCCTCAAGGTAGCGTTCTGGGCCCTGTTCTTTTTCTGGTTTTCATCAATGATCTCTCGCACTCTCTGGAAAACCTCTATTTCTCTTTGCCGACGACTCCACCCTCTGCCGTACCATCTGTCATCCCTCAGACCGGCAAGCAGCAGTTTCTTCACTCACTGCAGATCTGGATAAAATCACAAACTGGTCCAACACGTGGAACATGTCTTTCAATCCAGACAAATCTCACACTCTCACTATGTCTCTTCGAAAGGACCGTTTACAAAACCCCCCCATCCACTTTCTCAACAATCCTCTGGAAGAAGTCTTTTCTTTCAAGCTTCTAGGTCTCACTATCTGCCATGACCTTTCCTGGGAAAGTCACATTTCCAACCTCGCCTCAAAAGCCAGTCGCCGACTGGGAATCCTCCGTCGTGCTAAGTCCTTCCTTGGCCCTCTTGAGCTCCTGACCACTTACAAAGCTTTTGTCCGTAGCCTGATGGAGTACTGCTCTCCCCTCTGGGCTGGTGCTCCTGCCTCCCACCTTTCTCGGCTTCACACTGTCGAAACCAGGGCATTTAAGATCATCGGCATCTCCCGCAGTGAAGCTGAGTCTTTGGGCCTCTCACTCAATCACCGCAGGTTGGTCGGTGGTCTTTCTGTCTTCTACCGACTCCTCTCCAGCCTTGCCCCCCCTGCTCTCTCTGTGATTTGTCCCCACCACATTTCCACAGGGCGCTCAAGGTCCGCCAACAACCCCCTTCTGGTAAAACTACCAAAATCATGAATCACTGCTCATCTTCACTCTTTCATTCCTCTTTTTTCCCGCCTTTGGAATAAACTTCCTCACTCTATTCTTTCCCATTCTTCCCTCCAGGCTTTCAAAACAGCTGTTCACCACCACCTCTTATCTTCCCCCATCCTAATCCTCGATCTTTTCTACCCCCGATAATCCACCCAAGCCCACTTCCTTCATTTCTCCTGCTTTCCTTCCTGAAAGTCCCTGAAATGTCCATCTTCTCTTCGCCATGTTCCCCGTCCCATCCCCATCCCTCTCCCTTCCACAGTTCACCTCATGTGTCTGTTCCCCACTGTTTTGTCCCTTCCACTCCCGCCCCTCTTGTCTCATGCCTCCTTGCTGTGAGTTGTGTGTTAGCTCTCATACGAGCCTCGACCAAGGTATACAAAAAAAAAAAAAAAAAGTGGTCCAACACTTTAAATATGTCTTCCAAACTTGACAAATCGAACACTCACTCTTTCTCTCTGAAAGGACTGTTTGACAAATTCTTCCATCTACTTCTTTAACAAACCTCTTAAAGAAATTCATTCACTCAAATGTTTGGGCCTCACCATCAGCCATGATCTTTCTTTGGCAAACCACATATTGAATTGGCCTCCAAAGCGAGCCACTCACTGAGCATCCTCCATCATGAAAGTCTTTCCTTGGCACATCAGAACTTTTATCCACTAACAAGCCAATCAAAGTTTGATAGAGTACTGCTCTCCCCTTTGCACTGGCACCCCTGCCTCACACCTTACTTGGGTTTACACCATGGAAACCAAAGCCTTCAAAATCATGAGTATCTCCCATGATGAAGCTGAGTCTCTGGGCCTTTCACTTTCACATCACAACCAACTCATTGGTCTCTTGGTCTTCTACCACCCACACTTTGTTCTTGCACCATCTTCACTTCCCATGCTTCATCTCTCCCAGTTTCTGCAGGGTGCATGTGGTCTGGAAGTAATGCACTTCTGGTAAAACTCACAAAATCCAGAATCACTGCACACCTCCACTCATTCGTTATTCTTTTCTCTCACTTGTGAAACCAACTTCCTCAGTGTCTTCAATCTCATTCTTGGCTGAAGGGCTTCAAGACAGCTATTCACAACCATCTCCCCCCATCCACAACCATAATCATTCTACCCTCATTAACCCTCCCCAAGGCCACGTCTTTCCAGGATTCCACGTTATCGGGTTTCCCCCGCTCGCTCACCCTCTTCAGTTTTTTTCTTCTTTGTTTCATTTCTGCTTCTTTCCCAGTTTTCCCTTCCACTTTTGTGATTGAGAGTTTGTGCCTGTACCCAGATAGTTCACACCCTGTGACCTCTGCCTCCTCCCCTTCCTCACATTTTTCACCATGTGCTTTCCTCCTCCAGGTCTCCTCTGTTTTGTCCCTCATCCCTGATGATGATGTGCCTCCTCGCTTCTTTCCACTGTTCTTTACTTCCACCACCAAAGGTATACGGAGGTTCTGTTTTCACCCCTGTTTGTCTGTCTACTTGTTTACCTGTCTGTGAGTAGGATATCTCAAAAAGTTATGGACAAATTCAGACTTAACTTAGTGGACAGGTTATGTGTGTCACATGGACGAACCAATTCGATTTTGGTGAAGATCTGGATTTGGATCCGGATACTGGAAATTTTATTCTCAGCCCGTAGGGGATGCAAGAGTATTGCTGTGTGTGTGTGTGTGTGTGTGTGTGTGTGTGTGTGTGTGTGTGTGTGTGTGTGTGTGTGTGTGTGTGTGTGTGTGTGTGTGTGTGTGTGTGTGTGTGTGTGTGTGTGTGTGTGTGTGTGTGTGTGTGTGTGTGTGTGTGTGTGATCTCGATATGAGAGTTTCAGAAGGTGGAATGGAGTCCTCCCAGGTCTCGAAGTATCCACCGTCGTGTGTGTGTGTGTGTGTGTGTGTGCGCGTGTGTGCGTGTGTGTGTGTGTGTGTGCGTGTGTGCGTGTGTGTGTGTGTGTGTGTGTTTGTGTGTGTGTGTGTGCATATGGGGTTTCAGAATGTGGGGTGGAGTCCTCCCACGGTGGGCTTAAACTATCCACCTTCATTTCGGTAAGTGGTCACGATTCACAGACCAAACTGGGAAGGTTTCTGTTCTCAAAGTTTTGTGCCGAGGGCTCTGTTCAGGACCGTTGCTGAGCCCAGGACGGCTTCCAACTGTAGTTTGTTTGTAGTGATATTCCCATGGATGGTTTTTAATATCTCTGTGAGGTTCTTCATCATCACAGGTCCAACTTTGGCATTCTTCAGCTTCCAGGATCTTTTCACTTCGTCCTTGAGGTCTTGGTATTTAGTCATTTTCTTGATTTCTGCATCGTTCATCCAAAATCACCAGAAGGAACACTTCATATAACAATGCCTTCTTCACTTTTTTTTGCAACTAAGTTTGATACCTGATTGCAATGCTTTGTTTTTGATGTTCACGCCCGATGGGATCATAAGGTCATACGTGAGAACGGTACTTCAATGTTTTCAGTGATTGCTTTTGGTTCATTTTCCCACAAATTTTTTTGGAACTGGAATATCAAAGTTTTTGCAGATGTGCCTTCGGGCTACTTTACAAACTCTGTTGTGTTGTGTGTACAGCTGTTCTGACACGTTTTTTTTTTGGGGGGGGGAGGGTTCACATCCAGTCATTAAGCGTCACATATCATTCTCTTTGCTCAGCCCACCACCACCCCTCATGTTTTCTTTTTTTTCCTTCTCTCCCCCACCATTTTCTCTCACTGTCCCCTCCTCGCTCCCCCCTCCTCATAAAATGCAGCACTGTCCTCTCTCTCTCTCTCTCTCTCTCTCTCTCTCTCTCTCTCTCTCTCTCTCTCTCTCTCTCTCTCTCTCTCTCTCTCTCTCTCTCTCTCTCTCTCTCTCGCTCTCTCGCTCTCTCGCTCTGTCGCTCTGTCGCTCTGTCGCTCTGTCGCTCTGTCGCTCTGTCGCTCTCCCCATCTCCCCCCATAACTCCCCATTCCACCTCTCACCCGACACATGCCCCCTCTCTCTCTCCCTCTCTGTTTCTCCCCCACCCCAACCACTTTATTGATCCGTCAACGTTGTATTTGCTCGTGTGTGTGTGTGTGTGTGTGTGTGTGTGTGTGTGTGTGTGTGTGTGTGTGTGTGTGTGTGTGTGTGTGTGTGTGTGTGTGTGTGTATGTATATATATATATATATATATATATATATATATATATATATATATATATATATATTTTACCTCCACCACCGACGGAAAAGGAGGTTATGCTTTCACCAGTCTGTCTGTTTGTTTTGTTTGTTTGTTTGTCTCTCTGTCTGTCTGTCTTTGTGCAGACTATCTCGAATAGTTGTGGACGGATCTGGATCGAATTTGGTGGGTCGGTTGGGTGTGTGACAAGGACGAACTGATGATATTTTGGTGAAGATCCAGATTCGGATCCGACTACTATAATTTTTTGAGGGATGTCACTGTTGAGAGATCGTGCTCAACTAATACATAGCATGATATCTCAAAAAGTTGTGGACAGGTTGGGTGTGTGACTACGATAGGTGTATTGGATTTTGGTGAAGTTCTGACTCCAGACATGGATATGGGAATTATTTAATTTTTCAAGTGATTCTTCACCATTGAGAGAAAGGGCCAAAAACTATATAGTACTGTATAGCATGATATTTCAAAAATGTATTGGGCCCGATATGTTCTCATTGATCAGGCATTACATGGCGGAGGTATGTGCTCTTCCGAGTGCCCTTCGAGAATAGAAAACATGATATTAAGCTCTTTCAAACCACTGACTGATTGACTCACTGACTGATATTAAATATCAGATCCTACCGGGTGACATAGAAAGCTGAAATTTTGTGTGCCGATGGGTATTGAAGCAAGTACATTGGAAAAAAAAAATCACAGAATCATCGGACATCTGTAAATGAAAATATAAATAAATGAAAATAAATAAATGAAAAATCAAATGCAGTTGAGCGACCCAAGGCAATTGAGAAGCACGGTTCGTACGCTTGTTTACACAATATGAAAGCACACCCCACGAGCATATGTATATATATATATATATATATATATATATATATATATATATATATATATATGTATATATATATTTATGTATCTGTGTGTATGTATAAATGTATATATATATATATATATATATATATATATATATATATATATATATATACACACAAACATATATTATATTTATGTCTATACTTATGTATATATATATATATATATATATATATATATATATATATATATATATATATATATATATATATATATATATACATATATATATATACATATATATATATATATACATATATATATATATATATATATATATACATATATATATATATATATATATATATATATATATATATATATATATATATATATATATATATATATATATATACATATATATATATATATATATATATACATATATATATACATATATATATATACATATACATATACATATATATATATACATATATATATATATACATATATATATTTACATATATATATATATATACATATATATATATATACATATATATATATATATATATATATATGTATATGTTATTACGAATTCGTGCCCGCCGGCGTGCGAACGACCGCTTTTCACTCATCGTTGTCGCTCGCCCACCGGACGGACAATTCAGTCGTGACCTTCCGGAACAATGCCGGAACCCTGTCATGGGTGGGTCTTCAACCCCACCACGGCCTAGCCAATTTTCTACCTGCGCAAAATAGGGTCAATCGCCGAATATCGATATACCTAAGTACCTGCGCGGGTAGCCAACCGGGAGACCGTACCTCGACGCAGGTCGGCTTGGACACGAACCGCTCAAGCGGTCCGTTCCGTTCTTCAGTGATAACCGAGTGGGTATTATTGCCCGACCTCGCCGGATCCGATTCTATTTAACGGGTATTTAAAACCCAACTAATATTCCGAGATACAATATGGCGTTCCAATGGGGGAAAAAGACACGACGAACTGGTAACATTCACCAAAGCGCATTTATTTTACACAGCACACATATACAGCCATGCAATCAATACAGGTATTCAAAAACACGTATACAGGCAAACAATCATGCATGGGAAGGGGGCAAAGACACGAGCAAGGTGAAAGCACTATGACCGTCTATAAGCAATCATCTAGTCACTTAACAGTTTTTACTTACAGGACACGGCGCCACCAACATTCATTCAAAAGGAAAGAAAAGGCCACCCCCAAAGACGAGGGCACCAGACAGGGTCCGTAGACCTTTATGGCGTGGAGCCTGGATGACCGAACAGACCCCACGAGACCGTTGCAGGTTACCTGCACCCTCATGGTGCGATGGTGGGCGAGCTCTCTCCGGCGGTCTCCTCCCGGGCGCAGGCTGTGTGGCAGAGCTGCAAAGCGGCGCCTCCCGTCCGCGTCCTTCGCGCCTCGACCCGGACCACCGCACACAACACACACGACTTAGCGTGACCAAAGAGAAGGCACCACCTTGATGACGACAAAAAGCCCCCAACAACAACAACTCCCAACTACCAACACACTTGGTGTCCTGCGCGCCTTTATATCCCCCAAGTTCCAACGCCTCGCTCCTCCCCGTTTATTACTCTGCCCCCTTCCAGCTCCTGCGGGAAGCTTCCAGAAAAGGGCGTGCCCTCTCGCCCCCCTCCCCGCGCGCCTCACGGGGGCCGAGAGAATCATTCTTGGCACAGGTCCAGGGAGATTCATTCCCCCAAAATCAGGCACCTCCTTCACATGACCTTTTACCTTTGACCCACATCGCACTTCCCCCACACCAAAGCGTGGGAAAAACAGGCGGGAAAATCTGCGCGCCACCGGAACTCCTCTGGTTTCTTTCGCTTCATAGAGACGTTTTACATGAGCGGAGAGGGTTACCATACCCAAGGAGTTGCTGTAGCTGTGTCCAATAAGCTGACCCCAATGATAATTGAGGTAACACCGGTCAACGAGCGTATTATGAGATTAAGGATTCGTCACTCCTTAGGTGTCATTTCCCTGGTCTCTGTTTATGCTCCGACTGAGGCGAGTGATCTCACCGTGAAGGATGCATTCTATGCCACGCTCGAGTCTGTGGTTGATCAGTGCCCCAGACGAGATACACTTCTAGTCTTGGGGGATTTCAATGCATCGACTGGAACTGATAGGGACGGTTATGAGGTGTGTGTTGGTCCCCATGGGTCAGGAACTATGAACCAGAATGGCACTAAGTTCCTTGACTTTGCAAGAAGTCATGGACTTAGGGTGGCTGGTTCATGGTTTCAGCGCCCACAAGCTCATCGCTGGACTTGGTATTCCAACGCTGGCGGTGTGGCAAAGGAGATTGACCATGTCCTCATTGACGGTCATTGGAGGATGATCCAGAACTGCAGGGTCTACCGGAGTGCTTAGTTCCTCAATACTGACCACAGGCTTGTTGTAGCAACTCTAAAGCTGCACCTTAAATCCTGGCGAATGGTAGCATCCCAGCCGAGGCTGGGTGTTGCCAAGCTCAGGGATGAGAGAGTAGCTGAGGAGTTTGCGAACAGGCTGAGTGGACACTTGGGGGGGGTCTGGGTACTTTGGGGGGTCCTGAAGAGTTGTGGAGCGCCTTCAAGACCACCGTCCTTGATGTTGCCAGTGGATGCCTTGGAGCTCACCGCAGGGCAAAGAAGAATTTTGTCTCTCAAGGGACACTGGATACCATTGACCAGAGTCGCAGGGCCAGGCTGAATGGCAGAGCTGAGCTGTTCAGGGAGCTGAGGCGTAAAACTGTACGTGCACTGAGGGTGGACAAGGAGGCCTTTGTGCGAGGAATCTGTGAGAGGGTAGAGCATCACCTGTGGACAGGTGATTCTCGTCCTGCTTACAGGGGAATTCGCGCATTACGTTCATCCAAGCCCATCCTCGGAGCACTACAGTTCGAGCAGAGAGTGGTAGGCTCTTGACAGAGGAGTCTGAAGTGAAGGCCCGCTGGGCCGGTTACTTTGAGCGGTTGTACCAGGCTGATCCCCCAACTGTCGAGTTGGACGTCAAGGGTGTTACAATCCCTGTTGCTGACCCTCGAATCAACTGTGGTCCACCTACGCTTGTGGAAACACGGGCTGCGGTGAACCAGTTGAAACGGGGCAAAGCTCCAGGGATCTGTGGCATCCATGCCGAACTTCTCAAGGCTGGTGGAAATGCTGCACTCGTGTCGTTGCATGCAGTTTTGTGCTCTGCCTGGAACACAGGCATCATCCCAACTGACTGGAAGAGGGGCCTTGTTGTCCCTCTCTGGAAAGGGAAGGGTGATCGCCAAGACTGCAACAACTACCGAGGGGTGACGCTGCTCTCAGTGCCGGGCAAGGTCTTTGCTCGGATAATTCTCGATAGGGTTCGCCACCATCTGCTTGAGCACCAGCGTCCAGAGCAGTCAGGCTTTACACCAAAGAGGTCAACGATTGACCGTATCCTTGCACTTCGTGTCCTCACCGAACGCAGACGAGAGTTTCGGCAGGGGCTGCTTGCAGCCTATGTTAATCTCTGTAAAGCGTTCGATTCAGTGAATCGGGATGTCCTCTGGAGGATTCTTGGTCTTCGTGGGGTGCCACCAAAACTGATTGATCTGATGTCTGAACTCTACTTTGGTACTGAGAGTGCTGTGAAGTGTGGTGGTACCATCTCTGACTTATTTCCAGTTGTTACTGGAGTTCGTCAGGGATGTGTACTTGCCCCCACACTTTTCAGCACTTGTATGGACTGGATTCTAGGGAGGATGTCGGAGAGATCAAGTTGCGGTGCGTCATTTGGGAATGTCAAGATCTCGGACCTTGACTTTGCAGATGATGCAGTCATCTTTGCGGAGACTTTAGACATCCTCTTGGGGGCCCTCGAGGTGCTGAATGAGGAGTCGGAGCCGTTGGGATTACGGGTTTCTTGGGTCAAAACTAAGATCCAGGCTTTCGGTGACATCTTGGATGCTGCTGTCCTGTCTGTGTCTGTTTGTGGTGAGGATGTTGAGGTCGTGGAGAGATTCACTTACCTTGGCAGTGATATTCATGTCTCTGCTGGCTGCGAGTCAGAGGTCAATAGACGTCTGGGTCGGGCCTGGGGAGTCATGGATTCACTGGATCATGGGGTGTGGCGCTGCCGGTACCTGTGCGGGAGGACGAAAGTCCGAGTCTTCAGGTCCTTGGTACTTCCAGTCTTGCTCTATGGGTGCGAGACTTGGACTCTGACCAAGGATCTGAGATGGAGACTTAATTCCTTTGGTACCAGGTCCCTTCGGAGAATCCTTGGCTATCGCTGGTCGGATTTTGTGTCCAACGAGCGGTTGCTGAGAGAGACTCGGATGAGATTTGTTACCTGCATAGTCCGTGAGTGTCAGTTGCGGCTGTATGGACATGTGGCTCGTTTTCCTGACTCTGATCCTGCTCACCAGATTCTCTCAGCGAGGGAGTCTCATGAGTGGAGGAGGCCAGTGGGCTGACCACTGCTTCATGGTTGCAACAGGTTGACCATCATCTCAAGGAGATGGGGATGGGCCTGGCATCTGCCTGGGGGATGGCCAGACGGAGGCCCCTGGAGTACCGGCGGAAAGTGGACGCAGCGACGTGCTGTTCTGGCACATGCTCCCATACCTGACCTGACCTGAGAGGGTTGTGATGTGGTTTGTGGAGAAGGTGATCGGCAGTTGGTGTAGCGGGGAAGGTGGTTAGGTGATCGTGGTTGTTGTGGTTTGAGGCGATCGTGGTTGTTGTGGTTTGAGGCGAACGTGGTTGTTGTGGTTTGAGGCGATCGTGGTTGTTGTGGTTTGAGGCGATCGTGGTTGTTGTGGTTTGAGGCGATCATGGTTGTTGTGGTTTGAGGCGATCGTGGTTGTTGTGGTTTGAGGCGATCGTGGTTGTTGGTCCAAAATAACGATCGTAAAGAAAAACGGCTATCTCAAAGGATCACAGCCCTGTGACACAAATAAATTCCCATTAAACAATGGTGGGGAAATCTAACTGAACACAGACTTATCGATCCAACTGAACAACGGACCTTTATGGTGTTCTGCGAATTTCCACAGCCGTAACAATATGTATATATATATATATATATATATATATATATATATATATATATATATATATATATATATATATATATATATATATATGGACACATAAGTATATACATAAATATAATATATATATATGGACACATAAAAGCCTGGTGTTGGCGCAGTGGTTAGGGCAGCGGCTTGGGATCCAAGAGGTCCTGAGTTCAAGCCCCGTTGGGCCACTGAATTAATACACCAGGGGGTTGACTCAGCCTGTCATCCTTCCGAGGTCGGCGAAATGAGTACCAGTATACTGGGCCGGTGTATACCCCGGTTAAAATAGGTGTACCATATCCCTGTGTCGTAAGAGGCGACCAGGGTTGCGTCAGGAAGGGCATCCGGCGTAAAAGATGTGCCAAATCACTATGCGGATCATACGGATGATCCGCTGTGGCGACCCCTAACAGGAGCAGCCGAAAGAAGAAGAAGAAGAGATATATGGACACATAAGTATATACATAAATATAATATATATATATATATATATATGGACACATAAGTACCTATATATTACATATATATATATATATATATATATATATATATATATATATATATATATATATATATATATATATATATATATATATATATATATATATGTATAGACTGTAGATATAGATGTAGATATAGATGCTGTAGATATAGATGTAGATATAGATGGTCTCGATTTTGATGTAGATATAGATACTCTTGATATATACTGTAGATATAGATATAGATACTGTAGATACAGATGTGGTTATAGATACTGTATATATAGATGTAGATATCTATACTGTAAATATAGATGTATATAGAGATAGTGTAGATATAGATACTGTAGATATGTATATATATATATATATATATATATATATATATATATATATATATATATATATATATATATATATATATATATATATATATATATATATATATATATATATATATATATATATATATATATATATATATATATATATATATATATATATATATATATATATATATATATATAAATATATGACGATATATATATATATATATATATATATATATATATATATATATATATATATATATATATATATCGTCATATATTTATATATATATATATATATATATATATATATATCGTCATATATTTATATATATATATATATAAATATATATATATATATCTATATATATATATATATATATATATTTAATTATTTCATACGAGTAAAAATACATATATATATATATATATATATATATATATAGATATATATTTATATATATATATATATATATATATATATATATATATACATATATATATATATATGTACATACATATTGTGGTCAGAAACAAAAAAGCAACACACTCATATGGATGTCAGGATATAGCTCTACAGCAATAAAGTAGTGGACGAGTGGAGCAAACTATCGGACAGTGCATAACCGCCAAGTCAGTACTACCCTTTAAGAAAGTGTTATCAAAGCAAATGAGTTAATAATGGGATCCTAATATCCTTTTCCTGGTCGATGGATCCTGAGGCTTGGCATCAGGTAAACTTCAAGGTAATTTCAACATGTATATTATGCAAGCAAAAGAAGAACTTTAATGTTCCTCCCTATACTATTTTTCTCTATCTTGCTCTTCCCTCTCTCCCCACGTCCCCCATACGTGGTTCCCATTGGTAACAAAATGAATTTGTTCACATGTTGGTCATTGAAATTATATATTTTTAATCATAAAAAGCATCATTAATAAATATAAGGTAAAATTAACTTCCACATATACATGCCTTTTCATACAGTACTGTTCATAATGATAAACACCTGTCTTCAATGAGCGATGCAAATCAGATATTGTTTTGACAATCCGCCAACAATTGTGATACCTTCTGGCTTTGCCAACATCCCACATTTCAACTCAACCATGTGGTTTTTTTAGATTGTGATGATTTTATCTTTCCTTTTGGTTTTATCACCAGTGAAATGCATTTGGAGTAATTCTCAACGTTTATCAAACTTTGATCAGAATAAACATTTTCAGAAGAGTCACGGAAATTGCTATCACTTGCTTTTTGCAGCATCTATACAGACATCTTTTTGGTGAATTTTTTTCAAGATAAATAAATAAATTCAGGTTGGAAGTGAGATTTTAACCTGCACCCCTGAGTCCGTGCCATCTACTCAGAGCTTTGGGTTGTAAAGGCCATCCGATAATTAGATACGAGTGCTAAGTATAATTTTTCAACTTGTAAACAGCAAGCCCTAACTATTACATAAATTGTGTTAAAGAATGTGAATGATTTGCAAGTATTTCAACCATCCCTTTATGACATATGGCGGACATTTTGACCTCTTCCCCGACCCTTCCTCTCCATAAGTCACCATGTACACACCAGTCCAAACCCCTCCTCCCTCCCCCCCCGCCCCATATGAAGTACACATTGTAACTTTTATGTCACAATTTAATATCACACTGCCAGAGCATCTGCGATGCCATTAAAGCTTGGATCAAACAGAAAGTTTCAACTTCATCATGAAAGACCACTAATGGTTTTCCGCTTATCCATCTTGACAGTCTCCCTTCTTCACAGGCAGTCAAATGTGCTCTGATACAAGATGTGTGTTGTATCCCTTAGTATTGGAATGGGACATATGGCATGCTGGTTAGACAGGCATGAAAATTGTCATGTCTTGCAACTGCATTTCCTTGTATTTTCATGCAGCTGTGGCCACAGGTAGGTCAGTTTGGTAGTTACCCCATGCGCGCAAAGCAAAAAGCGGGGTTAATCAATTGGTTCACTTTGACTGTCTGTCTGTCTTACAAATGTCAGTTTATGATCCAGCACCAACTTAATTTCAATTTCAATTGAATGTTGTGTTTTGAAGATGAATCGGACCATGAATTGGAAAAGGAACCTGAAGTTTAGCAGTGCTTTGGATCTGAATTTGTCCCGATCACACATGTGCAGAAAGGAGTTTATTTTATTTATTTATTTTTAACTGCCTGCCTGTCCGGCAGTGAAACAAAATTGAAAATCATTCCAAACAGGAATTTTACTGTTTTTAAGGACGTCATAAAGGACACAAACAACATTCATGAAGAATGAATGTAATGTGTTAATCAATGGAGTGTAAAAGATGTGGCATCAATGACAATAAACTTTGGGTTTGTCTTTTTTTATTAATCTAAGGATCATTTTGGAGCTTCCATACAAAAATTACATGCAATTAAGGCAGACATTAGTAAATATTGATGTTCTGTATTTTTATATGAATTACAAGGACATTATTAAACAATGGACAAATGCATATGAGATGTTATGGAATTTGAACCTGGGTTTGTTTGTGTCATGAGGTGACACGTAAACAGTCTTAAGCTCACAGTTTTCCCTACTTAAATTACATAAGGATCTCCGACCTGTCCACAGATAATACTGTACTCTACAATCCTATCTTCATGATTGGATTCCTCCATCTACCCCCACAAACGTAACAATATTTAACGGTTAACCTCCATGAAAGCCTTCTCCTTGGTCAGCCCAGCTTCGCCTCGCAGGGGTCTTATCCTCCATTTTGATTCGGCTTATTCAAACATGCATTGCCTTGGAAACATGATCTACTCTCATTGACTAATGAAATTATATAATCAATATATTATTTTGGATTTGAGAATCAGATCATGTGTACTAAATAATTGTCAAAATCTGGAGTGAAATCTGAAAATTGTAACAAATTCATGATTATTATAACTAAATGTATTTATTCAAGCAAAGCATTAGGCTTAATCTTTTTGACTGTTTGGATGATTATATTGAGTGGAGGATTATATATTGAGTAATGAATGGCAGAAATTGTTACTTCATTGAGCGCAATGAAAAAAAGAGGACCACCTGTCCTGAGGCTCACCTAGATCAGGAGCAACAGTCATTCAAACCCCCCAAGACACCCTCAGACCCTGAATTTTTTAATGCCGTGAACAAACTTTGGTACATCATGGGTGATGAAGGTTGTCGTCAAGTTTCATTGAAATTGTGTGTGTAGTTCGGAGAAGAGAGCTAATTTTTATTTTGGGGGGTCAAACTCCCCCCATAGACCCCTTACTGAGCGCGGATTTTGATGTGGTCGATACACCTTGGTCCATCACTGGTGATAAATGATGTGGCCGAGTTTCACTAAAATTGTTTGTGTAGTTTTGGAGAAGAGAGCAAATTCCAATTTTGGCAGTGGCGAAGGTTCAACCCAGCTGTTGTGGTCAATACACCATTGTTCGGCATCAGATATGAAGCTTGTGGCGAAGTTTCACCAAAATAGTGTGTTTGCTTCAAGTGACAATGACTGAAGTGTTCACGGACTGACTGACTCACTCACTCACCTACGGACACTGCCCGATCGCCTTAGCTCACTTGACTAAATTCCAGGTGAGATCATAATTAACCATCATGATCGCCATGCTCTACAAGCTGCTTTTGCAAGCCATGACAATACAGACCACAGGGTTCCTTTTTTCCGGCAATTCCGTGCACAGTTTTCTTTTTCACCATTTCCTGTGGTCTGCTTTCATTACAATATGTGTGTATATATATGTATGTATATGTATATATATGTATATATGTATATATATATATATATATATATATATATATATATATATATATATACATATATATATATATATATATATATATATATATATATATATATATATATATATATATATATATACATACATGTATTCATGTTTGGAAATTGCTGCAAACAAAGAGGAATGTACACAGCATACACGGACGTGGTACATAATATGGGTACAAATGTTTCTGAACGTGGGTGTGTGCATGCCTGCATGCTTGGTTAGGTGTGTGCAGTGCTAGGGTTTCGTGGGTGCGTGGTCCGAACTCGCACCCAGGCCTGTGGTGTCTGGCACTGTGGAGGAGGTTATGCGGCTGTCTTGTGAACCATGTGCTTCACGCGGGGAGTGGACGTGCTGCGGCTACGAAGCCACACGGGACCTGGTGTGCAGTGCGGGTGTGGGAAAATCTGTGTGCGAGTGAAAGGATGAGTACATCGCTAGTGCTCATGCACAGTTAGCATGGACCGCGAGGAGGTTGGAGGAATGCTTACGGGGGTGGGGGGGGGCTATCAAAGACTGGGTGAGGGTTTTGTTTTTAATTTAATATGGCTTCCCCAGAGTGTAGCATGTACGAATCCAATTCAGAATAAGCCGACCGTAGGGGAGCAAGGGTCACTGCATGTGTGAGCATGTAACAGGCAGGTTTTTGTCAGATAGATAGCATGGGTTTTAAATGCTCCCTCCCAGTTTTATTTATAAGCCAGTGGATAAAAAGAAAACATTGCTGTTCGGGTGCGTTTTATTGCCCCGCTAATGCCCCAGTGCACTGCCTTCCCATTCCCTCCCCTCACACTTCCTTCCCCTCCCCTTATGCTGCCTTCCCTTCCCCTTATGCTGCCTTCCCTTCCCCTCATGCTACCTTCCCTGCCCCTCATGATGCCTTCCCCTCCCCTCATGCAGCCTTCCCTTGCCCCCCCATCATGCTGCCTTCCTTTCCCCACCCCTCATGCTGGCTTCCCTCCCCCTCCTCTCATGCTGCCTTCCATTCCTCTCATGCTGCCTTCCCCTCCCCTCATGCTGCCTTCTCCTTCTCTGACACTGCCTTCTCTTCCCCTCCCCTCATGCAGCCTTCCCTTCCCCTCCCATCATGCTGCCTTCCCTTCCCCTCCCACTGCCTTCCCTTCCCCTCCCACTGCCTTCCCCTCCCCTCATGTTGCCATCCCCTTCTCTGACACTGCCTTCCCTTCCCCTCCCCTCCTGCTGCCTTCCCTCCCCCTACTTTCACACACCCTTCCCTTTCCCTTACACTGCCTTCCCTTCCAATCATGCTGCCTTCCCTCCCCTCCTTTCACGCTGCCTTCCCATCATGCTGCCTTCTCCTTCGCTGACACTATCTTCCCTTCCCCTCCCATCATGCTTCCTTCCCTTCCCATCATGCTTCCTTCCCTTTCCTCATGCTGCCTTCCCTTTCCCTCCCATGACACTGCTTTACTTCCCATCATGCTATCTTCCCTCCCCTCATACTGCCTTCCTCTACTATCATGCTGCCTTCCTCTCCCCTCACGCTGCCTTTCTATCCCCTCATGCTGCCTTCCCCTCCACTCATGCTGCCTTCCCCTCCTCTCATGCTGCCTACCCCTCCCCTGACACTGCCTTCCCTTCCCATCCCCTCATACTGCCTTCCCCTCCCATGACACTGCCTTCATTTCCCCGCCTCTCATGCTAACCTCCTCCCAAACATCCTCCACCACCATACCACTCTCCGGATGTCGAGAAGAGGAATGTGTGTCAAAGACAGTGCGAATTGGACAAATGAACGCTATTTTTATCATTCGGAACTGCTGCTGGGATCAATTTCGCAATTTCATCAATGTGGGTGAGGTTCATCGGGAGGTGAAGCAGAGACCGACCAGGTGTGTGTGTGTGTGTGTGTGTGTGTGTGTGTGTGTGTGTGTGTGTGTGTGTGTGTGTGTGTGTGTGTGTGTGTGTACGTGTGTACGTGTGTACGTGTGTACGTGTGTACGTGTGTACGTGTGTACGTGTGTGTGTGTGTGTGTGTGTGTGTGTGTGTGTGTGTGTGTGTGTGTGTGTGTGTGTTCAGTCATTGAGCATAACATATCATTCTCTTCACTAACCCCACCAGCGCCCATCACCTCTCTCTCTCTCTCTCTCTCTCTCTCTCTCTCTCTCTCTTTCTCTCTCTCTCTCTCTCTCTCTCTCTCTTTCTCTCTTTCTCTCTTTCTCTCTCTCTCCCTCTCTCCCTCTCTCCCTCTCTCCCTCTCTCCCTCTCTCCCTCTCTCCCTCTCTCCCTCTCTCCCTCTCTCCCTCTCTCCCTCTCTCCCTCTCTCCCTCTCTCCCTCTCTCCCTCTCTCCCTCTCTCCCTCTCTCCCTCTCTCCCTCTCTCCCTCTCTCCCTCTCTCCCTCTCTCCCTCTCTCCCTCTCTCCCTCTCTCCCTCTCTCCCTCTCTCCCTCTCTCCATACCCCTGT
The DNA here is from genome assembly GCF_056783735.1 of Eptatretus burgeri. NCBI lineage: Eukaryota > Metazoa > Chordata > Myxini > Myxiniformes > Myxinidae > Eptatretus > Eptatretus burgeri. Next base: position 63,609,652 of record NC_140962.1, read on the forward strand.
TAGCGAAGTGACGGGTTGAATTTGCTAGTAAAAGTAATATAACGACTGCACATCAGGATATGGTTGGAGTGTATAAACAATTACGCTTGCAGCTCAGTCAACCACAACGAAGACGAGTATGTGGAGGCAGGACGGAATAGCAGCCATTATGGAGTCCTGCAGGCAGTGTGGCAGCTCTCAAACTGATGTCGTATTGGCAAAAGTGGCCCCCTCTAAATAATAGTGAAGGTCACCGCCTTAAATTATAGCCATGGCCTAGTGGTTTGTTCGAAGGAACTAGAGACACCTCTTTTCTCAAACACGTCCAACTTTATTGATGAGTCCAGTGAGACTTGAATGATAGCTTTGCTGGACATGAAAACATTTTTGGCAGTCTGTCCACAATGTGAGGAATTCATTACAGCCAACGATACCATGCGGCTTCCAAATCACAGTAATGCCCCATTGCCCCAAAGCAGCATGGCCAATATGAAGCACGTACAAACGTTTGGTAACTGTGATCATCCTTCTTCCAAACCCCAACTAACTTGTGTGCTTATTCTTCCCTGTGTATATATTACTTCCCCTTCCTCTAACACTTCACAAATCTCCCTTCTCTCCCCACTACCCCTCCTTGTGTTCGCTTGTTTTTTTCTCGATTTACATCCACCCTTTCTTTATTTACATAATATGAATACTGCTCCAAAAACAAAAATAATGCAGAGAAATACATCTGTCTGCCCGTCATGGTTGCCCTTTGTAGCTGAAGACAGGCATTCGCATATGCCACGTGAACAACCTGGCAATATGGATTTGTTTGTAGTGCAGAAGCTGCTACCAAGACAACAACCACACTCTGAGCAAGCAAGCGGTGTAACCTAGTATTAAGGCATATCCAAGAAGACCAGATGTCTTCCTACTTGCAATTTAAACAGGAATTATGTAATTCGGTCAGGGTGATAGTGATAATTCTCGCCAACACTTAGCAAAAGACACCGTGCAAACATCCACCAACAACCAGGACTGGCAGATGGGTCATCCGGCTTAACATGCTCCTTCTGGACAGCACAAACATGCTGAACCGCCGAACATGTGAAACGCCGGAATGACAGTTTGTAGTTGCGTCGAGATTCAAACCCAAGCTAAACAACTGAGAGGTGAGTGTGCACAGCTCGAGGTGTCTGCGTGTACTGAATCAACTCATAGGCTGTTTGTTTTTGTTTTTTTTTTGTTATTTTCTTGTGCAGCCATTGTTCTATAATTCAGATCTGATGTGTATGTTGTTTGGTAAGGCTACAATGAGATGTGTCCAGGTGGGAGAACTACTTTTCCTGTGTCTCAGTTTTCTTGTATTTCTTGAGTCAATGAGTTGGCTTGACATCCCTTCTTAATGGGAGAGTTTGCCCTGCCTGTAAAACACTGGGATGGCAGTTTGTAGTCGAATCAGGAATTGAACCCAGAACCCACACAATGCTGCGCTCTCTGCCAATGGCATCCAGATTTGCTGACACTTGCAGGGAATTGGCAACTTGTGCTTTAAGAAAATAGGGCCATGCAAAGGGTTTTTAGGGGTGGGGATAGGGAGGGAGGATTGACTGAAAGGATGACAACGTTTGCAGACTCGCCTTTCGTGTTTAGTCTGGGTTCAATTTCCGACCCCGCTACAAACTGCCATCCTGGTGTTTTGTAGGGTGATTAAGGCAACCGGCCCATCTGCAAGCATTTGTTTGTGATTGTTGAAGATCCAAGATGTCCTTTACAAAAAGGACGATATTGTGGGCTGGTAGCCTGGCCAAATTATCAACTTCCTGCCTTGGCTGCGGGCTGCTTCATCAGCATTCTTAAACGTTGCAGCAACTCACCGAGGGTAGGTCCTTAGCCTTTGAAATGATCACGAACAGTCACGTTTGCCCTGATGTCCCACAGTGGGGTACGGAATCATACGTGCACACAGAGGGCAGAAAGCTCCTCCATCTGTTTCCCTGAGAAATCCGTTAACCTGGGATCTGGGGTGTTCCAAGCACCACTAAAGTTTCATTCAAGAAGTTTGGACCTCTGCACATGATGAAAACCGACCGTGGTGCTACTTGAATTAAATAACCTGAAAAACATAAGTACCGAACAATAAGTTAGAGACGACAAGTTAAAGACTAAAGATTACCGAACAGTAATCTCCTGCCTTTCGTCCCATTTCACCTTTGATGTTCTTACAAGAACAGAGATTCATCATCCCATATCATGACAACGATGGAGCTCATTCCGGTTCACTTTGCTCATGGAGAGGTAAAGAGGTATGAAGATTCGACGAGACTCTCGTGACATATATATATATATATATATATATATATATATATATATATATATATATATATATATATATATATATATATATATATATATATATATATATATATATATATATATATAGGTTGGAGCGTCTGCCATGAGTCTGGGGGCAAGGTTGGCGGTTTGAACCCCGACCAAGTCAGTGCTGCTTCCTTGCTTGACGATCAACATTTAATAAGGATAGAGCACTGGCAAACAACCACAGATTGGCAACTGTTGTGCAGGCTTGATGGGCCGAATGACCTCCACCTGTGTTTAAGTCCCTTGTTAGGGAACTCATGAAACATCTCCCACGCACCTTGTCAATCACATTGAGAGTAAATTGGACAATACATTTTCAAAAGGATAGCGCAAACAAAGAAGTTTTAAATGAGTCAGCCATCAGGTGTAGCAATGTATTTTTCCTCATACACTGGTAGCACTCACATACCGGACAAACTGTAGGGTCTTCAGAAAGTTGCCTCACCTTATCCTTTCTCTCTGACATTTTCCTCATATTTCCTCAACACATATGGTGATATTAATACTCTACGGTCATGCCAAACATGCTTGAATTTATTTGTTTAAATTATAATTTTATCATTATTTGCACCAAAAGTTTTCCAGAATGGCTTCAGAAGTCTTAAGTCCATGGTTCAACACACACACATACATACACACACACACACACACACACACACACACACACACACCAAAACTTGCTGCGAGGAACAACTTTATAAAGGAATTCTAATTTTATTGAGTTCATATCGTGCATTGGAGAGTGTTGTCAGTTTGAAATGCTCTGCGCCTGCCTTATTTGGCTTCGATGATGTAAGGGCCAGCCAGTTGTTTATCCAGCTGTTTGATGCTGCCTTGTGTTTTTACTGGCAAGAAAAAAATCTCAGGGACATTGCGAGGCCTCGAGTCGACGACCATGACACTTGGGGGGGGGGGGGTTGGACCGGGTTAATTCTCAACAGTCCACTCCTCAAGTTTCGTTCAGGTCAGATGTCTGTTTGTAGATAACGCATTCCAGGTGCTGGTCAAGCTTGATGTCAAAGTTCAAGTCGATTTGCAGTTCACAAAGAACGTGCCTTGTTACTGTCCTTTTACCGCCCACTAGATATATACCTTTTGAGGTACGGTGCTCAACAATGAAAGGAGTTTGAAAACTTATTGCTTTACTTTGGAGACTTTGTAATTGCTTCATCACCTCCACCACTGAAGGTGGATGGAGGTTATGTATTCACCTCTGTTTGTTTGTTTGTCTGTTGGGTGGTCGCCAGACTTCCATTATTCTCAGCTTTTCCGTCTGTATGTATGTTTGTTTGTTTGTATGTAATGGACAGTTCTGGAGGCCAGAGGAGTCAACCGATTTTGATGAAACTTGACAGGTAGGTTCACACCAGGATCTAGTTGTATGCTTTTGAGCACCGTTGCTATGGATGCCACCGTTGCCTAGCAACGGGACTTTGAAATTTTTGGAAAACCCTAAAAAAATTGTTTTTTCGAAAATCAAAAATCGGCTTCCAGGCTTTTATGCGCACTATAATCAACCTCTTTGTCAAAAAATTTCAGCCCAATCCGTCAAAAACTATTACTAGTTTGCAATTATGCAGCGACCACCCATATCGCTTACCAGCTTGTCTGCCTGTTTATGAGCAGGATATCTCAAAAAGTTGTGGATGCATTCGGATGAAACTTGTGGACAGATTGGGTGTGTGACAAGGAAGAATTGATTCGATTTTGGTGAAGATCTGGATCTGGATACGAGAATTATTTAATTCTTAAAGTGATTCTTCACCATTGAGAAATTGGGCCAAAAACGATAATGTGGCATGACATTTTAAGCATGTATTGGGCCCGATATGTTCTTGTGGATCAGGCATTACATGGTGGAGGTATGTGCTTCTACAGAGTGCCCTTCTAGTTATTTAGATGTTGTTCTCTACATGAAAAAATCTCACAACTGGAATGGCCTGTTTTCCATTACCCAAGATGAGATGCATCCATGAGCAAGCACATTTCTTATATTATTAGCAAATTGAGCCTTCTGAAGAGGTTTGGTTTGAAAATTGTTTCTCGCATTGGGTCATAGTGGCATTGTGGTGGAATGAGTAATGCCTGGTTGCGCTTCTCATAAGTGCCCACAATGCTCTGTCAAGTGTAAGGGCCTCCACCGCCACCGGTAGTTGAGGTTTTCAGAGGAATAAAAATGTTCAAATGTATTACTGATATCCTCCATAAACAACAATTGTTTTGTTATTCTCCATGTAGTGCCAGCAAGCCATTGCTTCTCATTAATGGGATTATTTTTTAACAACTGCATCTATTTCCTCTCTGTTCTTTTTGATGTAATCTTGTGTTGTTTTGTCCAGTACTGAGGGAACAGATTGTACTTTTGAAAAGGAAAGCATATAAAGGAACTCGGACAAAATAAATCTGTTCTAACAGTTCAAGCCTGAGAAACAAATGATGTGCAAGCTTCCCTTAAATTGCAACAGAATTTGGCAATTGCAACAGAATGCAATTGCAGTTTGAAATGAAAATAACAGATTATTGTTACAGTGTTAACTTTGTCCTCTCAAATTTAATTGTGCTTGTGGTTTTGATGATGCCGATAATTTTTATTAATATAATTTTTTTTTTACCCTCCTTCCTCTAAGGGTATCGGACGAGTATAACGGGAGCAGGCCTAGTTCACATAGTTCACAAAACACTTTGTAACTCATGGATGACACCACTGTTTAATGGTTGTGGTGTCTTTTGATCGTTGCAACGGGAGTGATGAATTGCCCTGTGGGATGTTCCGCTTCTCCGCAGATATCGACGAGTGCCAAAACCCTCTTAGCTGCGTGGACGCCGAATGTTTCAACACAGACGGATCTTACGTCTGCTTCTGCACACCGCCATCGGTCCTTGATGAAACCAAGAAACGTTGTGTGAACCGCACAGAGCATGCAGGTGCCGGAACACACGACACTACGTTGAGCTCGTTTTCAAACAAAAGCCTTCAGAATGCATAAGTTGAACTGTGCAGTTGTTTATGATGTTTCTAATGATTTACTTCATGTGAATGCAAATGGTGTTTGTAATATATTTCTTCTTCGTGACATCCAGACTAAATTGCCAAGCTGTTTAACTCTAAGCGCACGATAAGAATCACGTCTTGGTTTAATAATTCTGACAGTTTCAATGATCCCTCTTTTTGGTTTTGCAACGAGCTGTTGTTAAATCGGAGAGTGGAACGAGACAAAAATCACCAGCCTGCTCATTGTGTCAGGATTCGAGTCGCACGGCTTCGTACAAATGCTTCTCATGCCTATCAAACTTGAGTGGCAAGTTCCCGATGAGTCCTCGTGACATAAATCAGAGCTACACATACGTTAGTTGGTATCTTTGGTTGTGTGTTGGCACAAATTCATTTAGCTGGTACTGAATGCCCACATGTGGTTAAGATTTCTGATTTTCCACCACCTTGCCATTCGTCTGAGTTCTAAGCAGGACTACAAGTTGTTGTTTTTTTTTAACCCTGGAGGTCCAAAATACAGGCTCATGTTTTATTTGGCACCCAATAATGTGAGCTGTTAATACAATTGAAACAAATCACTGAAAAACTGCCAATTTACAAAGCCTCCTTTTTGTTGCCTCCGCCAAAGGCGGACGGACGCCATGTTTTCACCCCTGTTTGTCTGCCTGCTTGTCTGTCAGCATGATATCTCAAAAGGTTATGGACGGATTACTGACATAACGTGGTTTACAGCTTGGGTGTATGATGAGGTTGAATTGATTCGATTTTGGTGAAGAACCGGATCCGGATCTGGATATGATCATTTTTAATTAGTCTCGCCCCGAAGGGGATGCAAGACTCTTGCAATGCCCGTGTCGGTTTGTCTGTGTTTGTGTCCGCGGCTATATATTTTCGTTTTAAACATGGTGTCCTCTGCAACCGCCTGCCCAATCAATGCGAAACATTAAACATAGTGGTGACTCCCCATGGAAAATATTTTAATGCTAACTCTGACATCGGAGGTCACGCGGTGTGGCAGCCATATTGGATTAAAGGAAAAAAAATTGACATTTTCTCCAAAACCGCTCAACGGAAAAAATTGAAACTTGGCATGTCATAAACTCACCACAGGGTATGTCGGGTTAAAATGATATCATCAGTGAAGTGGTATCCCAGCCATCATTTGTTTAATTTAAATCTTTATTCGAAAAATCTGAAACTTCATATATCTGATCTATGACCCGACGTGAGTGAAGCATTAAATTTGTGACGTTCATAAAGCATGCCAACAAACGATGTGACATAATAGGGTGCATGGCTGATACGGGTAAATGGGCCATAATAGCCGTGGGTCATAATAGTGGCGTGTTCAGTTAACGATGGTATTTTTGATCAGAATGAACATACGAGGCAAGACGATGCGCTCCATAAGTGACGTTCTGTTTTTATTTTATTTTATTATTTATTAACCGATAGGGCCAAAAACGATATATAGCATGATATATCAAAAAATTGTGGACAGATTGTAACAAAACTTGGTGGATGAGTTGGGTCAGTGACCTGTTGGGTCAAATAACAAGCTAATTCAATTTTACTTAAGGTCCGGATTCATATCCAGCCTATCAGTGGGATGCAAAATGTAAACTGTTCAGCCTGGCTGAGGTATGCACTCTACTGAGTGCCGTTCTAGTTCCTTACTTTATCAACTAGAGTGTGGCAAAGCAAATTATCGATCCAGTTGAAATAATTTTTTCAGATGCATGCTATAGACGATGACTCAATCAGGCTTCATTGTGCACATTATATCGTGAATGAAGGAAACTATCCATAAGATACAATGGAATACTTGTCTCGTGTCAGTATCAGCGTCGGCAGATAAGCTAAACAATGGATTTCATCAAGTGAAAATCAATGTAAGTACCTATATTTTCTGCTGTAAGAAGTGGGGTGCACATGATGTTTCTAGTGTTTCATCCTTCATCTAAGCAAATGTGGAACTGTTCATAAGGACCTGGCAGGAAACATTGTTCTGTTCGTTATCCTTCAGCAACAACTGAAGAGAATTCACACATGAACATCTGCTGGATGGAGGTGTCACGCACATCAATGTGCAGCCGTCCTGTGCTGGGTCTTCAAGCCACGTACACTGAATGTTGCTGCAGATATGGAGCCGCGTGGGGCCTGGAATGTGCTCTTTGTCCTTCAAAAATGTCTGGTAAGAATGAAATTATTGTTTTCCATGATAGTGCTGCTCCGTCTACTTAACCTCTCAACTGGAGATTTGAAGTGTACGTCACTGTTGGTAATCAATACAGCTCACTTTATGACAGACCTTGAAGGATAGAGTGATCCACAAAGTATTGCATCCTGCTGATCAGGAAGAGCATGTAATGGCCATCTATTTATTACATACCTAAATTTCGCCCAATTTTTGTGACACCATCCTCTTTTTTTTTTTTCGGCATTTTTTGTGATGAAGTCACATGTTTCCACACAAAGGCAAATTTGTCACGTCTATCCAAATGCAAGCATTTCACAATAAAAACCATCAAACAATGTTTAAAGGTTTTTAGACACTGGAACTATGAAAAACCGAATTAAACGACATAGTGGTTGAAAAAAAAACCTTCATTGAAAACACCCGTCAACATAGAGGCTGAAAGAGAAGCTTTACAGGCTTCTCCGAAAAAGTCGACATGTCGACTTGTGCAACTGGTGTGGACCTCTCTCACAACCGTTGGCAGAATCATACACGATGATCTGAAACTGTATCCGAACAAGATAGTTATTGCAGCACCAGACCAAAATTAATAAGATGGGAGAAAGAAATCAGATGGAAGGACAACCCATAACTTTTGGCAATTGCAACACAATGCCCCTACTCCTCTGATCTGTCTCATCCTGACTACTACCTCTGGGAGTCCCTCACTGCTAAAATTTACCAAAACAACACACACGCACAGACACACACACACACACACACACACACACACACACACACACACACACACACACACAGTTGCAAGATAAGATTAGATCGGAAATTAGACGCATACCAGCTCCAGCTCTCAGCGAGTCATCGACAATTTCAGTGTGGCAGCTGTCATCCAGAGACGCGATGCTTTGATTGAGCAATTCATCAACGACTAATGATATTGCTCCTTATTGGTTGTTGAAGCATTTTATTCACTCCAACAAACAAAAATTTCACGAATCCTGTCTATTATATGAGACAAAAACAAACAAAATCGACCGATTATACAAAATATTGTCGTTAAATAAAAAGGTAGATTTAATTTCGTCCCACCCTGTATATAGTTGGATGAGAGCTCTGCACTGTAATGTGTGAACAATTCATTTTGCAAGTGTCAGCACCTTCTGAAGCAGATCCACAGAGAGTCACATTCCTTGGTTATTTTCTGTGAAGCTTATTGTGGTTTGCATGTTTCATGACGATCATGATAATTTATTTTTAAGAGACTGAAACGACCAATATTCGTCGAGAAGCATAAATATTATCTTGAAGTGTCGTGTTGGATGTGAAATGCTGTTTATGTCTATTTCAGAGATGGGTGCGATAATGGGCAGTTTTTCAGCTCTATTGTGATGTGAAAGCAAAATATCTAGTAGAACGTCAAAATGTGTGCACGTCAGGTGTGCTTTGGGGCATAATTTAACTTCCCTTGAAAGCCCTGATGATTTAGTCTTGACACAATGCTTTTATTCTTCTTTTTCCTCCTCCCTTCATTTGGCTTGTTCTTCACCCTGAGTGTGGAAATTTTGCTTCAAATGTCCTCACATGAATGTTGCATCAAACCAAGCTCTGTTTTATTAGTTGTGACCCTCCAGGCTACTCCTTCATTTGGTTTTTGCACAAATTCTTCCAAATTCTGCATTATGAGTCTTCGAGGTTAAAATAAGATTCGGAAAAAAAAATTGGGAATATGTATAACAGTGTGGCTTTAAATTGACTGTGATCCATCCATTTTCCAAGTGGAAGCTTTCCCAAGCCCCCTTCCTTCCCCACCCACCCCTCTTTCCATGCACCCCCCACCCCCTCCCCCAGACACACTGTGTATGCACTGCTTCCCATTATTTCTGTATGCGTCCTAATAAGAAAAAAAGAGAGCTCTTTATAAAAAATAAATTATATTCTGATCCAACTGTTGGTTGATGAAAGCAAGAACAAAGAACCTTTGAAGTGGGTGAGCTCATACTGCCAATTGCTGCATATTAAAGTATCCACACAGTGCACTGGTGGTGAATATTAGGCAAGGCAGATTGGTCTGATCTGAAATCTGCGAGCTCCCTCAGACTGGTCCATTATCTTATCGGATGCTGACATCGACATTGCCTGGAATTACTTCCTTAACAGACTGCTTTCTTCCCTTCATGCCTGCAATTGTCCTATTCAATATCCTTGTCGTGGCACATTGAAGCATGTGGTGAGGTCATTTCGAAAAGCAGCTTGTTTTCTCCACCTTTAAGGCAAACCCAACTGATGCAAACCTAAAGGCCCTCTGCATTTACCCATAATCCATGACATTGGTCGTTTGACATCAAATTGACTGCGGACAAGCCGATCAAATCTTTCACCATCATCTAAAACCTGGTGGTAACTGGTCAAGTCTGTCTCCAGTACACATTCCCCTTCTGTACCTTCACTTCACAAAGGATGCAGTCATATTGAACACTGCTTGAAAAAGCTGAATATTATCAATACTGTCCTTCCTGAAAAGGCCAAGATAGCCAATTGCTCCCTCCCTCTACCTACCCTTTGCCCCATAAAAGAGTACTGTCTGAAGCACATGGACCTTTCTCTTACTAAGGTTGAGAAGTTGAGTCAATCATGACACCTCCTCTGCAACTGGTCCCGCTAGCTCCCTGCAGTGTTATCCTCAATAACCGTGCTTTGGCTACATCATTTCCTGTTTCCTCACACTTCTCCAAGTCTTTCTCACATGGTCTGCTGCCTTCATCGTGGAAAGCTGCAACTACCTGGTACCCAGCCTTACTTTCCAAGCTGTCTGATAAATGAATATGGAGGTCCCTCCTTGAAGCAATTATCAGATTTTATGCGCAAGCAAAAATAGCAGGTTGCTCCTGATGACATCTTATCTCAAAATCTCACTCTTCAGGCTGGTGTATGACAAGGCAGCGTTTTAGGAGCGACCTTATTCTTGGTATACATCAATGACCTCTTTGCTACATTGGATAATCATCAGCACAATTTTGCAGATGACTCCACCATATACAGAACAGTACACAAGACCCTTGCCCCACCCTCTGATTCCTACATCCTACCCCAGCCATCCCCTCTCCCTCCACCCCAAGGTCATGCATTTTACCAGAATCCTACAACTTATTGCCTTCCATACTTCGAAGGTGAACGCTCACCACCTTTCTTTCTTCCCTCTATTCTTTCATCTCTGGAAACATCTCCATATGTCAGTTGTCTCATATACACAGACACACTCTTATATACAGCCTTAAGGCTGCTGGTTGCACCATTGGTTAGTGACGCGGCTATGCCACTGATGCAGTACCCCGATTACCAGTAGACTGGTGCTCATTTCACGGACCTTGGAAGGATGACAGGCTGAGTCAACCCCACCTGGTTTTAATTCAGTGGCCAACGGGGCTCAAACTCAGGACCCTAGGATCCCAATCCAGCCACCCTAACCACTAAGCCAACACCAGGCTTGGTTGTCTCATGCCCCACTCCTATTGTTTCAATAACACTGTGCATCCTGATCACCTTATGACATCTCCCGTACCCATCCGTGCTCGTTTCCTGCTTTCACCAATGCTCTCCCACATAACCCCCCCCACCCCAACCCTGTCTCTTCCCTTTATGCCACTCATGTGTGATGTCTTTGTCTTGGTTCTCATTTGATTAGTCTGTGAATTTGTTTTAACTCCTCCATGAGCCGAGATTTCTGCAGAATTTTTATTTTTATTTTTGAATACTGTTCATCTTCATTACACACTGACCCACGATGTTCAGTCCGTGGCTTATAGAGTACTGGCATATTTAGCCGGTGTTGCGCGGGAAGAGAAACATGAATAAGGAGCGCTTTCTAGCCAAAGTAAATTTGGAAATTTTAATTCCCTGTGCCACCAAAACAAGGTGATGACAGGCTGAGTCATAAATTGACACGGTACACAATTACAGAGAGAATTTATGCCCCCCACCACCCCTCATACCCTCACATGAGGTCGTGGCCACATAGCCTATGTTACTCCCCACACAAGGTTGTATTTGTACCTGAGTTTGGAGTTTGTAACTTTAAAGATGTGGCCATGCAGAGAACACATACAAAGAAAGCGAGAGATAGAGATAGCGATAGAGATTTGCCTTTTATAGGTATAGATATAATGTTGGTTGAAATCTTTCACTAAATGGCTGGCCACTCTCACTTTTGACTGGGTTTAGTTAGGGCAGCAGTTTCGAATTTGTTCAGGGTACCGATGATAACATGCCCACTCTTTTTCAAAAGACACCACAGGATGCTCAACGTCCACCACCAGCAATCAATGCTAGCTTATGGATCTCCAGCCCCCCCAACCCATCTGAGAGATGGCACACTTTCTGATGGAGCACGCTGCCTGTAAATCGCCAATCTACTGTTTGCGTCTTTACCGAGGTTGGATAACAAACCAAGGTGCTGCATCATTGCATAATGGCTCACTCATTGCGAAAGAACGTGTGTGATATTTACCTGGCCTGTTTCAAATTTGTTTGCTACACACAAAGTTGAAATGTGCGCGTCCGGTGGAGAGTTTAAAAAACATCATTCAGTGTGTTCAATATTTGTTTTTCCCCCATGCTTGAGAATGTTGGCAAGATGGGTTATTCCCATAGAAACATGACGAAGAAGTTATTCTGAAAATGAACGCTGTACGGAGGGTGCCGGACATGAGTGAGACAGCTGCGGAGATTGATTCTGACAGCAGTAGTGTCGGAGCTTGTTCTCCGTGCCAGTTTCACCAAACTTCCATTGGCCGTGTTTCATCGGGCTGCCATGGACCTCCGTCAGATTGTAGTCCCTTCAACGAATGGTTTGAGTTTGAGTTGCACGACCTGAATTTTCATGTTTATACCACAAATTACAACACTGCGGGATATTCCAAACTCTACGAAGTATGAATAGACTTTCTTTCAGCACGCGTGCAACCAGCATCTGGCATTTGGAATTATCTTCACGAAATGCACTTGAAAATAGTTTTGACAACAAAACGACATCGAAGTTATTGTTATCATCGTACAAGGTGGCATTGTTTAAACGTAAACTGTGTGATTGTGATACATTGTCTGGGTGAGAGTGAGTCTTGTAGTCCTGACCTCCAAATGAAAGTGGGACTCCTTTAGTGAGTGGAGAGTCAGAAAACGATGGATTGTTATAATTAAATATCAAACAATGGCAACATTGCACACAAAATCCAGACCGTTTTGCATTTCAACTAAGATATCAACTACAACTGAATTCCCTTACAAGGACCTTCAATGCAGAATGAGGCCCTTTAAGCCCATCGAGCCTGCAGAATGGTGGCCAACCTATCCTTTTTAAATGCAGATCATCAAGCAAATAAGCAGCATGTACTGTTTTTAAAGTCTTTGGTATGACTCGGTGGGGGGGTTTGAACCGAACCGCCGACCTCCCAGACTCAGAGCAGACATTCCAACCATTATGCCATCCATAGTGGCTCGTGTTTTATGATATGTCTTATGGGTTTCCAAAACAAGCACCATGGTTTTATGGTGTGCCTCATAGGAGCACAAATGTGTCTCGTGCTATTGTCTTGACATCTCATGCCAACCGTGTGTTGTCTTCGGCAGCGTCATGGGGATTCGATGAGACATTTCTGTAAGGGGATTTCTTTCAAATAATGTCAGCAACTATTATTTAACCTATGAAAATTCCTTTTTCTCCCACCTGAAATGTTCTGTCAGATGATTACGCAGAGCTATGTAACATCCCTTCATGGAGTGGCGTGGACCATTTTGACACATATGCTGTGGCTCCTTTCTCTGCACATTCACGCCCTGAAAATGAACCAAGCTTTCTGCCAGAGAACTTCCCACATTTTCTACCAGACACCAACCCCTACTATCAGCCGGAAGGTGGTAAGTAGACCTGCCGTGTCCAATACATCCCCAATCTAAACCCTTGGCTCAGTCATTGCTCAGATGTATTTGGAGAACCACCCAGCCTGAACAAAGGGAAGAGCCATTCGTCACTCTGAGAATAACTTTTTGTCAAGATAATTTACATTCTTTATGCTGTTTTAAGATGATTATAAGATAAACTTTCTAATAATTAAACAAAAGTTTTATTCATTGTGTACCCACAGTGCTAATTAAGCTCTGATGCGAATAACAAAGGTTGTGAAGATTGAGTTTTCCTTATTACTTCAATATGTAGGGCATTCAAAATGTTTATAGAAGTTTTGTTAGTTGAAAATCAATGCCTCCAGGCAGTGCTGCCCACCTGGCTGAAGTGAATAATGAAAGTTAAAATGTTGAGCATTTGTTTCTTGAACTCTCAAAGATATTTACTTTTCTGTAATAAGATATTGATGAAATGAAGGTCGCCATGTTATGAGATAAAGAGTCTGATCGTTGTTATTTATGCAATGAAACAACGCCACGTTATCAGGCCAATTTTGATTACACTGCAGAGGACATGCACTCTTCACATCTTCTGCAAAGAGGAAACATGCTGCAGATAGCTATCTTAACATCCCACATAAGCCAACTAAAGAGTTCATGGAATATGATACTCCCTGCAGTGTTCAAGTATACACTTCTTTTTTAATACGATAATAATCATTTTAAAGATCATTTTAAAATGATAATCATTTTAAAATAGGCATAAATATAATAACATGACCCCCTTGACAGCTGCCATAGGGAGTGAGTGCTTCTAGTTAATTTAATCCAACATGCAAACCATTTTATAATTCATTACCTGATGTTTTATAAGAGATCACACCACATATTATTTGAAACATTGATGATACAAGTAAATATTCAGTGGAATACCTCAAAAGGCTTAGTTTGGAATTAGTTTCGTTGAAGTCAAAAAGTTTGCTTGATATGCTGAGCTTGCGGCTGGCGGTTTAAAGCATTGGTCTCATGAGAGGTCAAGTTGTGGCTTCCAGGCCCAA
>NC_140962.1:63629139-63644139 GCF_056783735.1 Eptatretus burgeri
AGCATAATGGTGAGTCGATTCATAAATATGCAACATCTGGCTGTGGGTATGCATCATTTTGGGGGATGTGGCCATGCTGCCTATTCAGTGCCCTTGGTCGTTTATTTGACCATGGTGCAAGCACGCGATTGCATGACTGCAACAGAATATCCTCATGATGTCGTCATGTTCCTCATGAGTTGATGAGCATAAAAGGATGGCATTCCTCGAATATGAAGTCTCCTAAAACAACGAGGGCTCACTGGTAGTTTCAAGGCTATAGGTTCAAATCAATGTTTGAACAGAGGTCAGTGAGAACCGCAAATCAAGACATGTGCTTTTAGTATGGCGTGTTTTGTGGAAAGGCAAAGTTCATGAGCAACAACTGCACTCCTCAGGACGGTAGCAATTGCCCGTCATTGTTGTTTTGTTTCTGCAGAATACTCAAGGCAATACGAACCACGACAAGGACTTCAAGCACAGGAATGTGGAATTGCACACGGCTGTGAGAATGGGCGTTGTGTTCGTGTACCCAACGGCTTCACTTGTGACTGCTATGACGGTTACAGGCTCGACACAGTTCGGGTGATCTGCATGGGTGCGTATTCACTCGGGAGTGGGAAACACAGTCAACCTGTAGCATCCAAAAGTTACACATATTCGACATTCTGCTCAGGCCAAATTCCTAATTCCTACCCAAATCACGTTTAGTCGAACATCAGCCCCGGCCAGCCAGTTCACGGAAAAGTTGGGCCAAAAACTCAGTTTCCAGTATGCCAGTCTTAATCTGAATCTTTAATTGTTGGTAAAAATATCAGAAGCATACAATTTCATTTTCTATCTGATATGTTAATGTGCTATTAATAGAAAGAAAAAGAACAAAAAATAAAGGTGCTATCTTTACCTCTGCCACTGAAGATGGACGGAGGTTATGTGTTCACCCTTGTCTGTTTGTCTATGAGCAGGATATCTCAAAATGTTATGGACGGATTCAAAGGAAACTCTGTGGACATGTTGGTTGTGAGTGGATGATGAATGGGGTTTCTGGGACTCCCATTCAAAAGAAAGGGGGAAAAGGGAAAAAACTTTCTGACTCAAGCCCCAAAAGCCCCAAATAGGAGACTGATTTTCTCCCCACCTATCCCCTTCCCTCCCATACAAGCAAATGTAAAATTGAGACTATGCAAGATTGAGACTTACTGATTAAAGCACTCCTTCCCTTTCATATTTTCATTCCACTCAAAGAGCAAACCAACGAATATTTGCTCATGTTCTACTTTAGGGAATAACTTAATTTTCTTATAACATTCATTTCCATTGAGTATATTCACAAAGAATAACTTGGAACTAAGTTCTTGGTATAAGTGTCTTTGTTGAGCAGAAATGAAATGATAAACTTCTCTTAATGCTCTTATTTGACCACCTCCTGAGCCACATATCATTTTGAGATTATAGTAAATTGTTTTTTCATTGTTTAATTGATAACCATCAAAGTTTTCAGTCCATTCAAGGATATTTATTGTTTTCTTTACATCCTCCAACTTATTTGTAATTAAATTTATCCGCTAATTTGTTTTATCTGCTTTTACCCTGGTTATTTCTTCAATAAGACATTTGATATTTCTCATATTCTTTATGTTTCCTATTTAAATACCAAGGCTGATTACATCTCCACTCTTTGGTTTGGTTATTGCTTGGTTCTATCATTTATAAATCAGTAAAAAGACGGTGGTACCCTGTTAAAATTCCCAACCAAATATCTTCACGCTTATACTTATAACCATAAGGGAGACAATTGATTCCATTCTCTAAAATATATCTTTTATCAACAAAAGCTCCTAATGCTTTCTTACTTATCTCTTCTGTATATAATTGGTGTTTATAACTTCTTATTGTATTCATTTTTGTGTACTTTTCCTTCTTTAAGGTTAAACAGTTGTCATAATGTTTAAAGTTTATTGTTTCGTTGATTATATATTTCCTTATTCCCTTGAGCTTCTTATCACACCTTTCAATGTTATTATTATCAATATACGTGAAAGCATAAGACTTTGATCTCAATCCTATAAATTCACTCATGACCTTCCCACCCAATTCATCTTTAAACTTACCAATAACCTTTTTATTCTTTGATGAAAACAACACATC
This sequence comes from Eptatretus burgeri, assembly GCF_056783735.1. NCBI lineage: Eukaryota > Metazoa > Chordata > Myxini > Myxiniformes > Myxinidae > Eptatretus > Eptatretus burgeri. The sequence continues at coordinate 63,631,267 of NC_140962.1, forward strand.
ACCTGACTTATAATTACTTGTATCATATATATATATATATATATATATATATATATATATATATATATATATATATATATATATATATATATATATATATATATATATATAAATATATATATATATATATATATCATATCCTCATATACATCACTTGTCTTAATTTCTAATATAAAACTATCTGTATCCATATATAACAATGACACATTATCCTTAGACTTTGATTTAAAATTATTATAGTAATAGTCATACATGAACGACTTTGACAAGTCAAGAATTGATGTTCCTATATAAATAGGTTTATCCATTTCAATACTCTCTTTTTTTCAAATGAATAGCACAAAAGTTCTCTGAAAACACCTCCGCTCACTCAAAACTTGGTCTATTCATTAACTTTGAAGCCTGTTTCCAAGATGTATCAAGTCTTATGTTTTGTCGATTCCTAACATTTTGCATTGTCTTTCCAAATACAGCATTATTCATTAATTTATAAAAGTCCTTCTCAAAATCTGTTTTTGCTTCTGTTCTCCTTTTTGAATTCAAATCGATATACTTCTTTCACCAATGACTTTGTTTAAATTTCAAAATCTGATGAATTTTCCTCACTCTCAACCCAGCAGATAAATATTGTCTCAAGTTCCTATGATGCAAAACATAACTTTCTTTATAATTTAATGTAGTAAGTAGTTTTTATGTAGATTTACCTTTTATATTAAATGACTGTTGGTAATCCCTTAACCATTCTTTTCTTGGACTTTCTTTTTCAGGGGCATAAGGTCGGTCTTTATGTTTGTGATGAAGTTCTTCTGGATATTTTAAATCAACCTCAAAATAATAGCCAACTTCAGCTTCATCCAATTATTTTTCAGAGGAGACAACAATGTCTTGTAAAACTCTTTCATTATGTTTTTCTTTACCCATTTAAGTTTTCCATAAGGTAAAGATTGAGACATAGCCCACCCATACAAATTGTTAGCATCATAATACATCAGGTAAGAGTTGTCCTCATTCTAATTATAATCAGGAAGATATTTGTTATTTGCGTTAGCATATCTCTTGGAACATACTTGAGATATTCCTCTCATGGTACATACTTGAGATATTCCTCCTCTTTTAGCCTTCTCTATCATTAAAAGCATATCTATATCACTGATAAATTATAAATTCTGTTTTGTCATTTTTAACATAGCACTCCAAGCCAAACGCGGGGTTGTGTAATAGTGAGCGGGGTCTTATGAATAAGAGTTTTTATTATGACAGACTGTTCTAAAAGTTTCAAACACATCAGCCAATAACAATACATCAGTTTGAAGATACAAATTATGATATTCTCCAAGATTCTTTCTATTAAACTTCTGCCAAACCTTTTTAGCTTGTGTATAATCTCTAACAGAAATATGAGTTTTATTTAACTTGCTATAGAAACTTTCCCTTGAAGGAAGTTGTGTTTCTTTAAACCTCTCAAATGAATCCATGTAGTCATACGGATATATTCCCTTTTGTGATAAAAAAAAATCAATCTCTTCTTGATTTCAGAAATGTGATTTAAGATTCGGTAAGTTTTTAATATTTGATGCTAAGTTAGATCATTAATGGACTTGCCATAAACTTGTATGTGTCAAGAAATCTGATATGGGTTATGGGGGATGTATGAATTGTTTTTGTGAATGAGATGTATTTTTGATCTGTGTTAGAAATGGCAGAAATATCTCCAGATGTCTTTGAAAGTTCATTTATAAATAGATGTGTGTCATAATGAGCATTGTTGTGAAGACAGACAGGAATAAAGTTTGGGGGCTTGTAATTAAGATTACAACAGGAATGAGGTGGACCTCTACATTTTCCACTGAGATGACTATGATCCCTAACTTTGACCTGTCCCTCAATTTTCTCCTCATAAATATGACAGATAATGTTCTTTCTAAATTCCTTTTTCTCTCCCTTTGTTAAGCCGCTGTCACACCTTGACGATTTAGCCAGCGTATGCCGATTTATGAAAAATTTTTCTAAAACGCTGGCACACGTCGAATACGTTATGGGTACGTTTTGTATACGTTAAGACCACGCTGAAAAACACTGCCATAAGTCGTAGTACGCTGGATTTAAACGTTGTACTTTTGGTTGTCCTAAAATTTTTGCATGCTTGAAATTTTACGACATATGCCGGCGAATGACTCACATGTTCCGCTACGCTGGCCATAAGTTGTAGGCACGTTATGCGATCGTTGACACACGTCGACACACGTTAGTGTAAGTTACTCATAACTCGAAACACGTCGAGTTAATGTTTAGCGTACCCGAAACTTGTTTCTAACCTATGTGAAACGTTTTGTAAGCACGCTACACGAACGTTGTTCACACTTCGCAACACGTTACTTGAAAAAGACGTAGACGTATTTGACGTCTTCAGGACGACAACAGAACTTAATGAACGCGTTTCTAACTTACAGATACCGTATAATGGCGTATTGGCAGCGATGAGGGGAATTGGTATATAAAAAGGGGCTTCGCAGGAGGAACCCATCTTTTTTTAGACTTCGTGGTGAGTACATGTCCATGTCATTCCGAGCGATGGAGGATACGGCAACGCTGTGACGACAATACCTACCTGTCCACCAACATCAACATGACCTCATCGAGTTGACACTGCACCAGTTGCGTGCCAATAGAGCCGGGAGAAGAAGACGTGAATGGAGGAGAAGGAACTGGGTCAGACAATGGATCGGGAGGTGACGCCATTACGGCATATATGACCAGCTCATGGTGGAACTCCGGAACGAGGACCATGCATCTTCATCAACTTCCTGCGAATGCCCCCAGCGATGTTCGATGAGCTGCTAGCCAGAGTGGGTCCAAGGATAACCAAGCATTATTGTTAAATCATTTCAATAGTCCAGTGGAAGCGATTTAACTCGTTCAATGGAAACGATTTCAATTTCCAAGCACCAGCATCCAAAAACAATAGACGAGTGACAGCCATTTATTAAAAGTGAAGTTGCAGCCTATGAATAGAAAACCTCATGTAATTGTCGACGATATGCTGCCACGCTATGCAAACGTTAGACTATCGTTGGGCATAGGTTGTGGACGCCTAAACACGCTCATCAATTGTTTGTATAACTTATGTATAAGTTATCGAAGCATTCTGTGTTCATTAGTAGTACATTATGCATTTGTCCAAATCGTTATGAATACTTTTAAAACTGAAACAAAAAAAGTTCATCGTGGGAATGAGAAAAAAATATTAGCTGAAAAGAACATCGAACAATGGTGCAAAGTAGTCTCCTATTCGTGGACACAACGAGGATCCATCATCACCCACACCCTCCCCATCTCACTCACCTACTACTACTAACATGGATATACTACTACTACCGATACTCCTACTACTGACATGCTCACCTACTACTACTACTACTACCACTACTGACACGCACACCGACTACTACTACTACTACTACTACTACTACTACTACTACTACTACTACTACTACTACTACTACTGATACTACTGATATTACTGACATTGACATCTACTCAACATGGAGTCTGGAACACTGACGGGTTCCTCTTGTGAAGCCAATTTGTATATACTAATTCCCCTAAACGCTGCCAATACGCCATTATATGGTAGGTGTAAGTTAGAAACACATTCACTAAGTTCTGTGGTCGTCCGAAAGACGTCAATCAAATTTGTCTACATACGACAATGTGCGTTTGAGATAGTTACACATACAATCAAAGCATGTTACTCATAGGTTCAAAGCACGCTACTCATAGGTTCAAAGCACGCTACTCATAGGTTAAAAATTAAGTTTCGGGTATGCTAAACATTACCTCGACGTATTTCGACTTATGAGTAACTTACAAGTAACGTGTGTCCGTCGTGTGTCAACGATCGCGGAGCGTGCAGAGAACTTCTGCCAGCGTATGCGGAACTTGTGAGCCATACGTCGAGTGCATCGTAAAATTTTCACCATGCTTGAAATTTCACAATGTACTAGACGTACCACGGAATATGACAGCGTACTTCCTCGTTTTTCAGCGTGCTCCTAATGTATACACAACTTACCCATACCGTATTCGACGTGTGCCAGTGTTTTACACACATTTTCATAGGTCGGCATACGCTGGCTAAATTGACAGGGTATGACTGCGATGTTGACACTTCCAATTTTTAGGCGGTTATGATTTAAATCGGCGTGCAGCAGCCTTTTAACAGGCTACGCCACGAGTTCGTCGGCGATACGTGCAGCGCACTAGGACTAAGTTAAACTATCGTTGGGCAAAGGTTGTGAACGCCGACAGCAGGCTAAGCATTTGTTGGTATAAGTTATCTATAACACAACGAAACGTTCTGTGCCCGTTACTAATATGTTATGCATATGACCAACACGTTATGAATATGACCAAAACTTAAAAAAAAACTCAAAACTTCAGCGGACGCCAACGTTTTACATACATTTTTATACGTTGCCATTGCTGGCTAAAACGTCAAGGTGTGACAGAGCCTTTAATGACATTGGTTTTTAGGTTTTAACCATTATTTCTCTTCGTCGTATGCAGTCTTTTTCCAATCGTTTTACGGACTCCTCTGAGGCATCTTCTCCTCCAGAAAGTTTTAAGTTGTATTCATCACCAACAGATGATTTGATATCATAATAGAAACCACAAGGAGTGTTGTTGTTGTTGTTGTTGTTGTTGTTCCTCTTTCGGCGAGCTCCCGTTAGGGGTCGCCACAGCAGATCTACCGTCTCCATTTTGCTCGATGTGAGTATGTTTACCTTCGCAAACTTTGTTGCGAAGGTTGTTTTGATCACTGTGTATTTATTTATTTATTTGTGAATATGTGTGTTATAGTTTGTTATTCGCATAACTCCAAAAGTATTGAACTGAATCGCAGCAAATTTAGTGGGATGATTGGTTATTATCCGAGGACCATTTGATTAGATTTTGGGAGCGATCGGGTCAAAGGTCAAGGTCAAGGTCATGAAAAGGTCAGAATCGTCTTTTTACCATCGCGCAGTCAATTTGGATCCAATTTGCATGCTAATAATGCCAAAATGTTCAGAATTCAATGCCCCATCTTGTGATATGTGACAGGGCACAATGACGTAATGACCCTTATTTGCGGTTGGGAGTCAAAGGTCAGGAGGGGTCACGACATTGCAAAATGTGCGGTTTAGTCATTACACGGTCAATTCTTATCCGATTTGCATGAAACCAACACCAAAATGTTGACTGTTCTGTTCCCCACACTCTAATACCAATTACAAAATTAAGAGTACAAAGGTCAAGGTCGAGGTCATGAAAACGTCAAAATCGTCATTTTGCCATAGTGCGGTTGATTTTTATCCAATTTGCATGCAACCAATGCCAAAATGTTGTGAATTCAATGCCCAATCTTGTGATATATGATATGACACAGGAAATTTAATGTTTTTAAGCCGTCATAACACATATGAGATGGCAGATGTGGTATGGGATTAAATACCCTCACAATCAACGGTTTCTGGGGGGGGGGGGCAAAATGTTGCATTGGCGAAGGTATGCGCTCCACTGAGTGCCCATTCTAGTTTATGTGAGAAACCACAAGGAGTATGTTTTTGATATTTATTTGTGTATGATTTATTTGGATTTGGAGAAACAGTATCTATCTTTTTAAGGATACTTTCACAATCAGCATATATCACAAATGGATGTTTTATAGATTTGTTAAAATCTTTGAGTGATATGTTTGAACCTGCTTTTGGTGAATTGATTATGGTTGATTTATGATTACTGCAATATTTTGAATGTTTATTTAATCGTTCTTTTGTATGAAAGGAGTTGAGACATCTCTTACAAGGATACGTTTTACATTTTCTCTTGTATAGTTGTGATTTGGTTAATCTTGAGAAATTTTTGATGAAAGCATAATGTGATTTTTCCTTTGAAGTAAAGTAGAGAAGGTCAATGTGTGTTTCATAATTTTTGTAGTTTGAAAATTTTAATATCTGAACTTTGTTTGTATCCGTTAATCCATATACATTAACAGATACATTATTCATTTTCTCAAATTTGGGAATATCTCTCAATGACATTGAAAACTTAAAATCTTTAACATTTAATGTATTCTCGTATTTCTTATAATGTTCAACCCTTTCAGGATTCCATTGTGGAGGATGTAAGTGAGCAAGAACAGACCATAGAAAACATTTCTTATCTTTGTTTTGAATATTACCACCGCTTTCTTAAGTTTTATCTCTTTTGGTAAATCAATATAAGAAGAATCTTGAAGAGGATCTGATTTTAAGATGTGTATATCTAAAAAGATTATTTTTGTAATAGCAAATCCACTACCGACTACAGTGTTATCAACATCTTGTTTCTGTCTCTGGAGTTCATCGTAAACATCACATCTTACAAAATCTTGAAATTATGAGATAAAGTGAGGGTTTGTCCTCGTATAGGGAGTAGTTTCATCGCCTTCTCTTACCATATTCAATTTTACTCCCATATAAAATTTAAAAGTTTTCATTTCACTTTATGCGTTTTTAATTATAGTTTCAATACTTTGTTTAATCACATCAACAGCTTCCATGATTGAACATGATCCAGGGTCTTGAAAGCAAAACAATCTTATTTTAATATGTCCTTTAAATGCCCCATCAGTGTTTTCAATGGAAAATTTAGTGGCACCTTCCCTTTCTTCATTGTTCATGTATTTGCGTGATTGAAGGTGTTTATTATAAAAAAAATATTTAAGAATATCATTATCACATCTATCATAATGTTTTGTTTCTTGGTCCAGTGGAGATATTTGTCTGAAAAGATTGAATGTGTGTTTGTTGGTTTAAAGGTGTTTTTATAACATTTATATTCATGATTACAAACATCCTAAGGTGTACGTTGTATTCACCATTTTTATGGAAACAAAACTTTGCTTTAAATAAAATTTTCTTGATGAAAATTCTGTTTAATTGAGAGGTGAATCTGTGCTTAAACCCATTTTATCCTCCAACTTTTTTCACTTCATAAATACAATGTATGCGGACACAAAAGACAAGTTTCAATCAATCTCTTCATTTGTAAAATATACTGAGAAATATGTCGAGGATGTAAAATTGAGTAAAGATAAATCTCACAACTATTGGATAAAAACAATTATGGTGGATAATGGGTTCTTCAATTTCCTTCAGTGTATACCTGGCTTTTAGTATACCTGAAAAGATGTCAATTAAAGTAGCTCAAACAAATGTTTCTCCTCTCCTTCTGGCAATATATTCAAAACGAGAAAAAGCAATGAAACAAGAAAAAGTATCAAAAAGAAAAACCTCATGGATGAAGCTTCAGAAAGAAAAGATAAGACCATCTGTATCACTATGTTTTGTCGATTCCTGCTATTTTCTCATAATTAATCTGTGCTTAAACTTTCGGAAAGTTCATCTTAAAACTTACCTTTAATGGTATGCAAACTTTCCTTTATTGGTATGCAACTAACACAAGAGGGTGAAGATTTTATCATTCGGCTTTGATGTTGATGAAGAAACTCAACGCAAACGTATGGAAAGCAGAGGACCTTGTCCTTAAAAAAATGATTATGAGATAATAATTCATTTCGAGAGAAAGTAACGAAATGTCAAAAATATCTTTGGTCTAAAACAACATTTTAGACCAGTTGTTTAACAACAAAAATATGCAAGGAGAAATTTGTATTTTTTCAACAACCCAAAATATGTAAATCCTCATGAAATAAATGATGTTAATATATCAGGTGAAATGACATTTCGTTCAATACTTGTTAAGGACCATTTTAAAATTACCTTTAATATAAAAAATGTAGTAGATGAATCTGTTAATGAAAAAAAGTATATAGATATAGATGGTAATGTTTTTCTACTAATTAAATAAGTCATTATTCAACTGAAGATTTTGAAGATTATGAGAGTGATGATCGTATCTCTGTTGGAACAAAAGACAGTTATGATACTGAGACTTTGTGTTCAAACGATAGTTATGAAAGTAGTTTTATAGATGATTGTGAAAGCATCAATGAAAGTACCGAAGATCATACTGAAGATGAATTTTATTTGAAGTAAAGTTTTACTTTATAAATATTAATAGTATACTAGATCTTGAGCAACTTGAATTCCCTGATTCTCCATATGACAAATTTGAGAATTGTCCTGCATGTGATAGAGTGGGATTAAACAGTCAAAAGCCTATAAACAATGTATATTCTGTGATTATCTTCTAATTAATGATAATAAAAAATATAAAAAGGAATATAATTCTTTGAGATTTACACCAAAATTGAATTACTTTCAAGATTGATTCGAGAAATCAACGTAAAGTATGAGGGTGATAATACACCTTTTCTTACAAGAGAAGGACTGAACAAATGACGACCATCTTTCGTGGATTGATGATTTATATTACTAACGATTGTCATTTTCAGGGAAATATCAACACAAGATATTGTAAAATAAATAATGGATTATCTTGAAATTAAACCTGAACTTCGGATAAAATATAGTTTCTAAAAAAGCCAATAATAAATTAAATAACCTGTTTTCCAAATATATAAATGAATGATTTTTTGAAATCTTGAAAGTCTGCCTGATAAAGTGAGATTGTTAGTTGGAGATATGCTTTCTTCTATCGCACAAGCAGGTGTAAAATTAACTGAAAGGGGTAATAGATTATATCTCTCGAATAAATAAATGAGCATTGATGAGTGGTTTAAAGAATTTGGAAAGAATACAACATCAAATTTAGAACTTGTCAAATATTGTAAGAAATGAAAATTTCATAATGTGGTTATTTGTATGAGATTAATTAACAAACGTGTCTAAACATACAAATAATATGATTATGAACTTAGAAGATAATAATGGGAACGGTTCTCATTGGGTTTGTATTTTTAATAATCAAGACAAATATTATTTTGATAGTTATGGTCTTCCACCACCTGTTGAAGTTATAAAATTCTTACAGAATGGTGTTTATCAAACATTTTAAGTCCAATAATTAAATTCCAAGTGTTGTGGTCAATTATGTCTCTTTGTGTTATTTCAACTCAACAAAAATAAAAATTTTAATGACATTATTTTTAATCTAATATAAATGACGTGTTGGTAAAGATGGTTCTATCTTTGGTGTATCCCAAGAACTGGATATTGAGATATCAAATTATTACACAAAGGCACAGGCTGAATGACAGAAATATATTATCACAAAAAATATTAATATGAAAAATGCTTATAAATAAATAAATTATCCAATCCCGACTGACGTGAATGACTTGGTGAGATTAAGTGATATATCACAATATATATCCTTAAATAAAACGGCTGTGTATTCCAAAGATACAGGAGTGTTGATTTTATCTCCGGGTTATTCAGAATTCACAGTTCCAATTAAAATTAAATTTTATAAAGAAGGGCGTATCGTTTGTATGAGAATAGAACAATGGGGATATGATATTAATGATTCTGGGTATAATTGGTCATTTAACATTAACCGAGAAGACCTGGAACAATTAAATAAGTCTCGTAAGGAAGAATATTATCCTCTTGGTATACAGAATGAGTTTTGTTGAAGCACGATTACCAAACAACAAATAAAAGAATTTAATAAGGGTAAAATCAATAATGGTTTTGCCATAGTTTATATCATGAAAACACAAAGAACAGGATTATATATAATAAGTAAGGGAATACAAACTGATTTAACTATGGGAAGATGGGAAGGTATTTCCTGTCATTATATTAATCTGTCATATATTTCTGTGTCCAAGCATACCTTCAAGAAAAGGGTATTCGGTATTTTAATAAATATGTTCTACAACATACGAATGAGGTATTGTCAATGAAAGATTGGCTTTATACTGATGGTAATAAACCAACAACTTTGGATTTAACTAAAATGTTAAATAATGAAAAAAAAATTCAAGTTAAGAAAACGCAAGGCTCTTTTTGAAATTCGGAAGAAATTTTATTTGTTTCCTGTTGTAAAAAAAAAAAAAAATTGGTTGCAGGAATATCAAGTAATCTGGATGAATATATGTATTATTCCATGGTGTGAAAATGGTTCAAGGATAGTAAGGGATGAGGAAGGAGTGTAAGAAATTGAGAAGACAGAGAAGGAGAAGAGGGAGAAGAGAGAGAATGAGGAGAGGGAGAAGAGAGAAAAGGAGGAGAGGGAGAAGAGAGAGAAGGAGGAGAGGGTGAGGGAAGAAAGAGAGAGAAAAAATAAATATAAAAACATGGAAACCAGTGAGATTATAAAAAGATCAAAGGTATAACAGAAAATAAATAAATCTCAATGCACCGAGGAGGAAAACAAAGAATTGGCAAGTCTATTAGAAATATATGCGTCAAGACTATTAACATCGGTTTCAGGCAGAAGATTTAAACGAGAAAGTGGAGATAAAGAAGAGAAAGAAGGAAAAATTATATTATTGATGATGTTGGTGTAATTGACTCTGTTTAAAGTTTTCCATTTTTTTTCTAAAATAAATGGAGGAGAAAGTGAAGACATTTCTCAGGATTCTTTATGTTTTAAAAATTAAGATTTAAATGTGCATGTTGGAAACTAAAAAGGTTTTTGCACTCTGTCGGAATTTTTCACATAAATAAATGAGTTATTGTTTAAAATGAAAAAAGAAAACCAAGAGTAAAAATATCTCTAATGTTAAAAAGTAAAAAATAATAGGATTATACAAAAAGGTACATGTTCGGTGTGTGGCTCAAAAAAGAATGAATTCATCACCAAACACAAACAAGGGGGAGATATACAAAAGTTTTTATCAGGAAGTAAATTTACAACTGGAATACTAGGGGAATTACATCTACCAGAGTATTCTTTCTGTGGTCCTGGAACAAACTTGAATAAAACATTGGATGAGGCTGACAATCCTAAACCGTGGAGCAAAACCTATCAATTGGGTTGATGAAGTGTGCATGAGACACGATATTGATTATGGAAATAGCACAACATTGGAAGAAAAACATGAAGCCGATAGAGAAATGTTGTATAATTTGTCTCTGATGCAAAATCCAACCTTCAGAGAAAAAGTTGATGGGTTCATCATAAAGAAGATGATGAGTGCTAAATTTAAACTTGGCCTTGGAAATTCAAAAAACTTATAGGCTCTAATAATGTCATTAAGATTGAAGAGCAATTACCTGATGAATTACATAAACCAATCATCATGTTTCATAGAAGGAAGGTTTATTCCAAGGAAGTTGATTATATCTGGTCTGCTGAATTAATTGAACTCAATTATGACAAAGGGGTACAAGTATGCTTTTTAACCATTATTGATTTGAGGAGTAGATATGCGTGGGTTGTCCCTTTGAAAAACAAGACAGGTAATACTCTTATGTTAGCTTTCCAACAGATATTCAATAAAAGCAAGAGAAAACGTAAAAAAAAATTGTGGACTGATGAGGGTACAGAGTTCTACAACAAAACATTTATGAATTTTCTTTAAAATAACAACATTACATTATGCAGCACCTTAAATGAAGGAAAAGCGGTTGTGATTGAGCATTTTAATCGCATTTGAAAAGAGAGACTATATAAAAAATTCACTCAACTAGGTTCTCAACAGTGGTTATCTTTAATTCAGAACATTGTAGATGAGTACAACGACACGATTTATACCTCAACGAAAACTAAGCCATCAGAAACATTTACAAAATTAGAATATGAAAAAGAGATTAATGTCAGAACGCCTAAGTTCAAAGTTGGTGATATAGTATGAACTAGTCGAAACCCCGTCACAGACGGGGCACAAAATTGGTCCTTCAGTATTAATTTTGATTATCTGTCGAATGGCGTTGGTCCCGTCTCGATCGGATGAAATTGAGAAATTGAAGTTACCCGGTGACCTTGACCCCGTGACCTTTGACCTTGATCTTGACCCCCCCCCCCCCCCCATGTCCGTTCTCATGTCCCAAGGATCACTCATGCCAAGTTTTATCTCATTCCATCCAACGGTTCGGCCGCCTATAAAGGACGAACAAACACACACACATACATACATACAAACATATTCTATTTTTTTAGTATAGTAGATATACAGGTGGAAATCTCATTTTGAAAAAGGTTGAAAAAGGTTCAAAAGGTTTTGAAAAAAGTTGAATATGTCCAAGCAATGGACAAATTAACTTTTAAAAATTGTTGATGTCGTCGGTACAGTTCCTTGAATTTACAAATTACTTGACTTAAAGGGGGAAGAGATTTTAGGTTCATTTTATTCACAGGAATTACAAACGACAAAGATCAATTTTAATTTTTTTTGACTCCACCCCTTTATTAACTCCGCCTCTTTTTGACTCTGCCCACATAAGCCACACCCACACAAACCCCACTCACAAAAGCCACATCCACACAAGCCCCACTCACAAAAGCCACATCCACACAAGCCCCACCCACATAAGCCACATCCACATCCATCACATCCATATTATTAGTGATTAGTTTATTAGTTCCCACACACAACATGTTTATTTAATTAAATAAAATTGATCCACCCCCATAAGCCACATCCACACAAGCCCCACCCACACAAGCCCCACCCACACAAGCCCCACCCACACAAGCCCCACCCACACAAGCTCCACCCACACAAGCCACACCAACACAAGCCCCACCCACCCACACAAGCCCCACTCACAAAAGCCACATCCACACAAGCCCCACCCACATAAGCCACATCCACATCCATCACATCCATATTATTAGTGATTAGTTTATTAGTTCCCACACACAACATGTTTATTTAATTAAATAAAATTGATCCACCCCCATAAGCCACATCCACACAAGCCCCACCCACACAAGCCCCACCCACACAAGCCCCACCCACACAAGCCCCACCCA
>NC_140962.1:63649139-63654139 GCF_056783735.1 Eptatretus burgeri
ACATTATTACAGTACTGTATTCAAATATGCAAAGCACACGCCACTGTATATTTCCCAAAGGCAATTCTTCTTTTTAATGAATGTTCCAAAAGTAGATTGTACTGTTTGTGGAAGGGTTGATTGATGGCCGACGACCTTGCGACCGATTGAGAGTGGAAATTTGTTCTGTGAAAGCAATGCTCGAGTTTCTCTAATATATCTGGTATTCCAAAAATATCTAAGAAGCACTCCTTGTTTGTAAGCCTCACAGTTCATAACAATGTTGGGATTCCAGTGGAGAAATTCATTTAATTTCTATTTATTGTAACAATGCTGCTGCAGTTACGTTTATTGTGCTGAAGTTAGTGAGAGTTTGCAGAAATATATAAATATTGAAGAATGTATAAGACCTTGTCTACATGCAAATTTGATTCTTCTTTTCAGAAGTGTAACAATAATGGAATTTTGAAAAAAGAAAAAAAACTTTTTTAAAGTTATTTTTTATCTGGAAGGATTGTAGTATACACGAGCTTCGACGTTCAAAGTGACAGTTAATCTTGGAATGCTAGTGGGACGTTTTGTACCTCTTGTTTTTTTTTTCCACATCAATAAACGTGCAAAAAGTTTTGTTTTTAAGACGGTGTATTTTCTAAAAAGATTCGTACTATGACATTCAAATGTTTCTTTCCTTACTTTGATAAAGCCTTGAGTTGATAGGGCTCCAGAAATATTCGTTTTAATTCAAAGTCAAGATCTTTACAAAACACACTTAGTGTGTATAGAATCTTACTATAATATTAGTTTTGGGCTTCAGGGAGAGGTTTGAGGTAGCATACTTGACTTTGAGTTATTTAGTCTGGTTTTGATTATGGCCAGACTCTCAACTGTTATCCTGGTGCTTCACGAGGAGTTGCATGAATGAGTATGCTTTTCTTAAGAGGCAGAAGTAAGCTGGCTGTCCCTTCTACTGGTATGTGCTGGTGGACATCGAAGATACCAGGAGATACCTTTTGAAAAAGTAGGCCAATGCATGCCAGTACCCTGGCCAAATTCTAATTTTTTTATTGTTTTATTCATGCATTATTATATTGTTTTATTCGTGTTTGTTATATATTGCTTGCTGTTGTACCTTCACAACAGTCGGTCACGGCAGGAATTTGTAATTTATTTGTGGTGCTGGTGATAACTCGGCTACTCTTCACAAAGGACACCGGCTTAACGTCCTTCCGATGGACGGCGCATGCATTGATACCTCGCCCTGCGTGCGAAACACCAGCATTACAATTTATATCTGGCTCGAGATTCGAAGCCAGGCTAGACGGCTCAAATGCTGGTGCTTCTCAACTATCCCACCAGCTCAAAACTCTATAATGCATACCAGCAATTCCAAGCTGAATCTGGAACTGCCGCACTGTCATCCTCGGGATAAAGTGCATTGTCCCTCTTTTCAAAATATTGTGCAGGGCGAACATTAGGAACAAGTTGAGCTGCGCCAGTTATTTTGCATCATTCTGCAGCAATGATTTGTGTTGTGCTCCAAGACGCCTGTCTCGGAATGTTGGCAAAGAGCAAGTGAAAATTTGGCGTCACCGAAAACATCATCGTTAATGCCTCATACAGCTGATGTTTTGTAAAATTTGGATAAACCTTTTCCTAGATGAGTCTAAAATTAACTTGAGAACACACGCACACCGCCAGAGATACACAATACCTTGCAGGATATGCATGGGGATTATGCAAGCATCTTTCTTTTCAGTGAAAGTATAGCCCAAAAATTTGACAGCTGGAATATGTTCAAAGCAGGGTGATCTACTTTGATACAGACAACTGGCTTTGATACCAAGACGAAATGATAGTTTATTTGGCTTACAATGAGTCTTGTACAGTTGACGAACATGTGTGTGTACCCCGCACTATGTACGAAGAATAAGATTCATTATATTGGCCGAGGACGTGTCTCACCTCGGCTTGTGAAAGTTCCAAAGCCAAGCACAGATGCAAAATGTGCTTCTTGATGTCCAACAAAGCAGGAACGATCTCTCTAAAAAGATGAAGCTCCCATTCAATAACATCAGCTCTGCATCAGGAATATATGATAAATATGTCAAAGCATGACTGTGTATTGGGAAGTACAGCAGGTGAATGTCAACAGCCCATCAGGTGTTTCTCATCATCGTTGCGAGTAGTGGAGTGATTTTTACTTTGACTTTGAAAATGACATTTAACCTCATTAAGGATCACCAATTTAGAAGGAACCTTCCATGCTGCATTATAAGATCGTGCAAGGAAATTCAAGGGATGAAATGTGAACGTGTAAAGTTTCCACAACACCTCATTGTGTGTGTTGGCAGTGAGGGAACTCTCGATGAGTTTGAACTCCATATTTTCATTATCCATATTTATATTAGTTATGGATGATGAAAACATGTCGAACAAATATACCGAGATGAGCTCAGTGCTGCCAGAGCAGTTTTATGACAAGAACTACACTGGTTGGTTTGCCATTGCCTGCAGTTGTCAGGAGAATTTGGAATTTGACCATCATACATGCACTCAACGGCCTATTCTTTTCAAATGGTATTGCAGACTCTTTATCAACCACTAGCCAAGTCATAATTGAAACGGCAAACAAGGAACATCCGGCTTATCATCTCCCTGGAAGGATGCTGCACTCCATCATGCATTGCCCTTCTTGTAAAGCACCAGTTTGTCATCAATACCCACCTTGATGGGAATTGAATTCACACAAAACACCTAAAAGGTGAGTGCGATACCTCTGATATATGCTGTCAGTACAATTTTAGAGTCCCGTGATCTAGTTTTTAAAGTACGTATTTATTCTAAATATTTTTTATTTCAAGTGGCATGGATAAGCTCGTGATGAAACCTATATTTTGCAAATTGAAAAAAGATGGGGTATAATGTTTTGCACCCTCTTCATTCTTCTTCTGTAGGGCTGAACAGAAGCTGTCATCACAATTTGAGTTGGAAGTTCTCTATCCAAGATAATTTCGTGCTGGAGCGAGAGTCTAACTCCAATATGTCACCCTGAAACTTGTTTCAGATGCAGAATAATATGTGCTCCATCATGATTTGGATTTTCACAGACACAACCAGGTGAGGTTTTGAGGTACCACTTATGCATCAAGGTAGCCACATCAGCCATGTCCAGTCCTTATCCCATTGAATATAATTCACTGTATGACTGAGATGAGGTAAAATAACCCATACCCCAACCCAATGAGGTTGTTTTAATGTGAAAATAATGTGAATTTTCATCAAGAAATCTGTTTCACTGAACATCATATCATCAACATCATCAATGTACTGGACTCTCTATGCAGGTTTCCCACGTGAAATGACAAGGTCACACGTGCAAAGGCTTATCCGCCATCTCCTCTGTGCTATTTGGTTCATCTGATCATATGCTTGTGAGAGTCAACATCTCTCTGACTATTCTCAGAGAGTGATCTCAACATCGGTGAGTCTGGCAGTTCACTCAGGCAGATTGGCAGGGACTGCAAGCAGCCATCACACTTCAGGACTGGTCTCACATATCTAGTGCCCTGATGTTAACTCAGCCCTGGGAATTCTTCCACAGAATATATATTTATCTCTCTCTCTCTCTCTCTCTCTCTCTCTCTCTCTCTCTCTCTCTCTCTCTCTCTGTCTCTGTCTCTCTCTCTCTCTCTCTCTCTCTCTCTCTCTCTCTCTCTCTCTCTCTCTCTCTCTCTCTCTCTCTCTCTTTCTCTCTCTCTCTCTCTCTCTCTTTCTCTGTCTCTGTCTCTGTCTCTGTCTCTGTCTCTGTCTCTGTCTCTGTCTCTGTCTCTGTCTCTGTCTCTGTGTCTGTGTCTGTGTCTGTGTCTGTGTCTGTGTCTGTGTCTGTGTCTGTGTCTGTGTCTGTGTCTCTGTCTGTGTCTCTCTGTCTCTCTCTCTCCCCCTTATTTCCGCCAAAGCAACACCGAATCCTGTGGTGAGGCAGTTACACTGAAACAACTTGCAATTCTCTTCCTGGAAGGCAAATCCAACTGAAGACGATCTCAGTGCTTTCAAAAAAGTCTGCAACAAATCTGTCCCCACTCTCAGAAAAGCCAGGGAATAACATCTATCCCACAGCAAGATTGAACTCTCAAACTTCTCTCCCTCTGCCAAAACCTGGTGGCACCTTGTTAAGTCTGTCTCTGATGTATGTTGCACTTCCTTTCCTTCCCTCACTTCAAATGGTACCACAGCCAACTCTGCTCGTGAGAAGGCAGAATGCCTCAATTCTATGTTTGCTTCCAAATATTGTGTCCCCAACCTCTCGCTGTCTGTACCCACCCTTCCCAGTCATACCCAACTGCTGCTGGACTCTATATTTTGCACTTGAGAAGATGGGGAAGTTGCTGGCAACCATTGCCTCTGTCACTGCTACTGGACCGACAGCATCAGCTCACATGTCCAAAAAACCTGCTTTTGCACATTGTCTTTCTGCCCTTTTCACCCTATGATTTGCCAAATGTTTTCTTTCATCGAATTGGAAATCAGTCAACATCACTGCACGACATAAAAAAAGGGGTAATGCCCCTGTGCTCACCTGGTATCAGCAAACCACAGGTAGGCATGGATGACCCATGACAAATGTAAATTAGTTAATGGTTTGAACAAACTTGTGAAAGCACAAGGTAGAGATGATTCCTCCCAAGTTACATTTAAATCGGGTGATACTTTTTGAGAAGTCAAAAGTAGTGATCCTGGAATAGTAATGACCTTTGACCTTGAAATAGACTTGCATGATATGCAATTTTTTTGATGGGATTTGCAAAGCATCAGGAGGCCTTAGTCCTCAGAAGTTCCACAAAATTTGGTGAAAATAGGACTCTTAGTTTTAGCATAATGGGTGATGAAGGTTGTGGTCAAGTTTCATCAACATCTTATGTCGTTTCGGAGAAGAAAGCAAATACCTATGTTGGGGCGGGGGGTCAAATCTGGACCCACGTCGACCCCCCTAGAACTTGATATTTTTAATGCCATGAACAAAC
>NC_140962.1:63656639-63696639 GCF_056783735.1 Eptatretus burgeri
TGTCTGTCTGTCTGTCTGCCCGTCTGTCCCTCCGTCCGTCCGTTCCTCTCCGCACTCTAACTCCCAAAGTTTTCAACTTTCTCGTTTCATATTTGGTACATAGGTACAGACTGTGGAGACGGTTTGTCGTGACATACGTTCGTCATCTAAAGTGGTTGCCATGGCAACCAGGATGCTGTTTTCCATGTCGTTGCACAATTCTGTATATACCTACTTGTTCGGGTGTATATTGTGCTCACTTGTGCTGTTGTTACTGATTACAATATACAAATACATATATTGCTTTAAAATTATTTGGATCAGACTTCACTGCAATGCTTTATAAAAAAAAATATTATTAGACTAGTCTTTTAAAAAACGATAAATGTATAAACAGGCGAGCATTGGGTGGCTTTGACACCAACCCTGGTTGGTATTTCCACTAATGTGTGAAGTTTAATCATCTGTCATTTTTTTCTGCCCGATGCTTTAGTTAGAAGTCAGTCAACAGATGCACAGCAATGTTTCATTTGTCTGTTGTGGTGTGCACACAACTACCATTATGTATACAGCATGTCTCTTGGAGTTGTATACAATTGACAGACTTAGAAAGATTTCTCCATCCCCTGAACTGTCATGCATCTGAGCTCCATTCTCTGTACCTTTCTTCACCAAAATGGCCAAAGGCACAGAACATGTCATGGTGACATAGAAAGTCCCAATTTCCCAATACACATGGCATATGGTCCGTGACATGTTGCCGAATAGCGTTTTTTTATCAACTGGTCAAATTTATTCCATGTGGCACAAACATGTTTCATTCAACACACCGGATAACGTTTGTAGAATGTGTGATCCCATTTACAGTATAATGGCACATATGAAAACTTTGCTGATCCACCATTATAGGTAAAGAATATGAAATACTTTATTAACCCCTGTGGGATATGGAAACAAAATAATTTATGGCTATTCAACAAAAATGTGATTATTGTGATTTATTGTGATTTTCCCCCTCTCCTTCACCTCTTTTAGTTTGTTAGTTGTAAGTTGGTTCATTCCTTTTCTGTTTTATCCCCACCTTCCTCTTTAGAAATGACGTAATCCTGCCCCAAAATGGTTGGTGCATATCTTCAAAAACCCAACGAAGCTGCCATGTTCAGAGCGACGTAAAACATATGGTGCATCTGAGATAAGGGTTGTTACTGAAAATGGCTCACATAGCTTCTCAAATAAGTCAAAAATACTTGGAAACGTACCTGCAAGAAAGGGATTTGCCTCTGCCCAACAAAATAATTGGAGAACTTTATCAGTTTGCCAAAAAAGCTGATAGCTTGAAGGTTTCTGTCCTGCAAACTGCTGTGGATGTGGACCGGTTCAAGGTCTGTAGACAGCAGGTTCTACCCAACCTCCCCGATCATCCCCATCAGTGAAGGAAGCTCATATCTGGGGTTTGTCAATGCACAGGGCAAATTTAAAATGATATTTACTATTAATCATGTTTGGGAAGTGGGGGAGTGGGATGTTTATGGGCTGTGATTGCCATTATCTTTAAGATATCTCTTTCTTTGGTTGTGGGTCTACAAGATAAATTATACTAGGTTTTTGCATCTATTCGTGAGAGGAGAAGCATCAGTCCAGGTATGTGTTTGTGTGTTATATCCACTGCCGCTGCAAGCTTGTACTAACAGGTAATGGTAGGAACTCGACACTTCTCATCCACGGATACTTTTTTGATTTCCTATATTCCCGTGAGTCCGATTTGCATTGAGGAACAGAACAATTTTGGTTAACCATCCTGAAATTGCCACTCTTTCGTCTAAATATGAAAATTATGTTTAAAAGATGATTTGAATTACAGATTTTGCGCTCGTGACGGCAGGTTATAAGTGCATGGCAGGCAGAACCGATTTAGTGTGGACACACACACACAGCTCATGCTCAAAATGCCTTGTTTACCATTAATATGTCATTTCTCAAGTCTTGTATTCATTCAGGGGTCCACAGTGGGAAAGCTTCCGAGGCATTTGCAATAGTCATCATACATAAATTGATTAATTTTGTTTGTCATGCAGATAACACTGAGCCCTGACAGTCAATTTGCTTTCATATATCTCACAGCAGGTGAGTGGAATTTGGTGAGCTAGCTTTTGGGCCTGCAAACTCTTTAAGAACAGGCCAGCTTTTGTTAAAATTCCTTATCAAGTCTGTATGCAAGATAAATGTATGCCAGCAAATGCGAGGCCCTTTTCGATGAAAGCAATCAGGGATTTTTCAGCAGGTCGAGATTTGTAAAAAAAAAAAAAAAAAAAAAGAAAGCATATTTTTGTAATCGCTCTGTGAACTGCATGATAATATATTCTGGTCCGGGTGAAGCAGATCTCTGGGAAACGGATTTACACCAAATCATCAGAAAACACCTCGAGAGCAGCACCGAGTAAGGACTGTACCGCGGCGCATGTGAAAACCATTCCGTGAGTCTTCTGCTTGTCATTTCAATTGCACTGGTTGAAAAGGTGCACCCCCGCAGAGCCCTTTCCTAAATACACACAGCGGTACCGCTTGGCCGCTCCCACGACACACTCCAAATAGCGGCCAAAACGTGTAGTCCTCCTTGCCCTTATTAAATCTTAAAAATCGTATTTCTTTGCTCAAAGCCTCGTGTGAGAAAATAAATGGTTTTCAGAAGCAATAAGAATGATGTTGAACATGTTCTCACTCATATCATCAAATATGTGCCAGTGTGCACACTCTTCGAAACGATCATGTTCACATGTTATGTATTCGTTGAATTGTTTGCAACTCAGAAATGTCCATGTGAGATAGTTCTGCAATATTCAAGTCAACCAGAATGAGTGTGCAAGAAGCTGCCATTGACATATTATGAATGCAGGAGGTAAAGTGGGGGAAGAGGGAGATAAAATTTAGAAAAGAGGGAAGGGGGATGGGATGGGGTAAGTGTGGTGTGAGTTTTCTCTCCCCCACTTCCTCACTCTCTCTCCCCCACTTCCTCAGTCTCCCCCCCCTCTTCCTCAGGTCAGGTCAGGTATGGGAGCATGCACCAGAGCAGCACGTCACTGCATCCACTTTCCACCGGAACTCCAGGGGCCTCCGCCTGGCCATCCCCCAGGCAGATGCAGGGCCCATCCCCATCTCCTTGAGATGCCGGTCAACCTGCTGCAACCATGAGGTATGTGGTCGGCCCATTGGCCTCCTCCACTCACGAGACTCCCTCGCTGAGAGAATCTGGTGAGCAGGATCAGCATCAGGAAAACGAGCCACATGTCCATGCAGCCATAACTGACACGAACAGACCATGCAGGTAACAAATTTCATCCGAGTCTCTCTCAGCAACCGCTCGTTGGACACAAAGTCTGACCAGCGATAGCCAAGGATTCTCCGAAGAGACCTGATACAAAAGGAATTAAGTTTCCATCTCAGATCCTTGGTCAGAGTCCAAGTCTCGCATCCATAGAGCAAGACTGGAAGCACCAAGGACATGAAGACTTGGACTTTCGTCCTCCCGCACAGGTACCGGCAACGCCAGACCCCATGATCCAGTGAATCCATGACTCCCCAGACCCGACCCAGATGTCTATTGACCTCTGACTCACAGCCAGCAAAGACATGAATATCACTGCCAAGGTAAGTGAATCTCTCCACGACCTCAACATCCTCACCACAAACAGGTACAGAGAGGACAGCAGCATCCAAGATGTCATTGGAAGCCTGGATCTTAGTTTGGACCCAGGAAACACGTAATCCCAGCGGATCCAAATGCTCATTCAGCAACTCGAGGGCCCCCAAAAGGATATCTAAATTCTCCGCAGAGATGACTGCATCATCTGCGAAATCAAGGTCAGAGAACTTGACATTCCCAAACGATGCACCGCAGCTTGATCTCTCCGACATCCTCCCGAGAATCCAGTCCATACAAGTGCTGAAAAGTGTGGGGGCCAGTACACACCCCTGACAAACTCAAGTAACAACTGTAAACAAGTCAGAGATGGTACCACCACATCTCATAGCACTCTCAGTAGCAGAGTATAGTTCAGACATCAGATCGATCAGATTTGGTGGTCCCCCATGAAGACCAAGAATCCTCCAGAGGGCATCCCGATTCACTGAATTGAACGCTTTACAGAGATCAACATAAGCTGTACGCAGCACCAGCCAAAACTCTCGTCTGCGTTCGGTGAGGACCCGAAGAGCAAGGATATGGTCAATCGTTGACCTCACTTCAGACTCCTCTGTCAAGAGCCTACCACTCTCTGCTCTAACGGCAGTTCTCCAAGGGATGGGCTTGGATGAAAGCAATGTGCGAATTCCCCTGAAGCAGGATGAGAATCACCTGTCCACAGGTGATGCTCTACTTCCTCACAGATTCCTCGCACATAGGCCTCCTTGTCCACCCTCATTGCACGTACAGTTTTATGCTTCACCTCCCTGAACAGCTCAGCTCTGCCATTCAGCTTGGCCCTGCGACTCTGGTCAATGGTATCCAGTGTCCCTTGAGAGACAAAATTCTTCTTTGCCCTCCGGTGAGTTCCAGGACATCCACCGGCAACATCAAGGATGGTGGTCTTGAAGGCACTCCACAACTCCTCAGGACCCCCCAAAGCACCCAGACCCCCAAAATCTCCACTCAGCCTGTTCGCAAACTCCTCAGCTACCCTCTCATCCTTGAGGTTGCCAACATCTAGCCTAGGCTGGGATGGTACCATTTTCACGGATTTAAGGTGCAGCTTTAGAGTTGTTACAACAAGCTGGTGGTCAGTATTGAGGAACCGAGTACTCCGGTAGACCCTGCAGTTCTGGATCATCCTCCAGTGACCATCAACGAGGACATGGTCAATCTCCTTTGACACACTGCCAGCATTGGAATACCACGCCAAGCGATGAGCTTGTGGGCGCTGAAACCATGAACCGGCCACCCTAAGTCCATTACTTCTTGCAAAGTCAAGGAACTTAGTGCTATTCAGGTTCACAGTTCCTGACCCATGGGGACCAACACACGTCTCATAACCATCCCTATCAGTTCCAGTCGATGTATTGAAATCCCCTAATACTAGAATTGTATCTCGTCTGGGGCACTGATCAACCAAAGACTCGAGTGTGGCGTAGAATGCATCCTTCACAGTGAGATCACTCGCCTCAGTCGGAGCATAGACAGAGACCAGGAAAATGGCACCGAAGGATTGACGAATCCTTAGTCTCATCATACCCTCGTTGACCGGTGTTACCTCAATTATCATTGGGGTCAGTTGTTGGACACAGCTTCAGCAACTCCTTGGGTATGGTAACCATCAGAGCGACCAGACCAATAGTAGGTGTAACCACCCACCATTATCTCGCCGCAATCCGGTCTCCGAACCTCAGAGAGTGCTGCAATACTGATGTCCAAACGCTTAAGCTCACATGATAATAGAGACAGGTGATCATCCTCTCTTAGGGATAGGACATTCCAGGCACCCACCCGAAGGGACCGCTTCAGGTTAACCCAAGGAAACTGCCGTCTGGTGGACGACACCTCAGCACCACTCCGACACACTCTCCCACAATCTTACCCAGGAATGTTACCCCGTGGTTTCCCTCCTATCGTCAAAGATTGGTGGTTCCGAAGGCTTTGCCCCAATCCCATAATCCGGTGAGCTGCCCTGTGAAGGGAAGCTGCACAGGGGGTCCTCCCACGGAGTGGGTTTTCAGATTTCTTTGCGTTTTTGTGTTTTACAGAATAAAGGGTTTTACGGTGGCCGGAGTGCACATCCTGCCACCAACCTCCTAATAAAAAGTAACCCAACTGCAGGAAGGCATCCGCAGACACAGTTGGGCACGAGATATGGATGGTCGTTGGGTCACAAGGAGCTCCTCTGCCCTTTGACAAGTTTTGTTTTTAATCCTGCTGGGTGTCCATATCCAAACACCCTCCTCACCAAAAAGCCTGTTGGGGGAGACGGCTTTGTTGCCGACAACTGACGTGGAACAGGTTAGTATAGGTTTCCATGATACCTGCAAAAAGAAACAGATCCAATCTGGCCTGACCTGACATCTTCCTCACTCTCCCCACTTCCCTTCTTGCTCCCCCATCCTCTATCACCCCCTCCTCTCTTTTCCTCTCCCACTCTCTCGATCACCTCCTCTCTCTCCCCCTCTCTATTCCTTTCTCTTTCCCACCCCCTCCTTCCTCGCTGCTATATATATATATATATATATATATATATATATATATATATATATATATATATATATATATATATATATATATATATATATATATATATATCTTTATCTTTATCTTTATCTTTATCTTTATCTTTATCTTTATCTTTATCTTTATCTTTATCTTTATCTTTCTCTTTATCTTTCTCTTTCTCTTTCTCTTTCTCTTTCTCTTTCTCTTTCTCTTTCTCTTTCTCTTTCTCTTTCTCTTTCTCTTTCTCTTTCTCTTTCTCTTTCTCTTTCTCTTTCCATCCTGGAGTGTTTGGTGTGTGGTGAGGCATCACTCTTCCCCCCTCCTCGCTCCCCTCCCTTCCTCACCCCCTCCTCATTTCTAGCCCCTCCTCACATCACTCCCTCCCCACATCCCTCCCTCCCAAAGTGTATTGCAACGTGTGGTGAGGTGTCGCTCTCCTCCCATACTCGCCCCACCTTTCCTCACTTCTCCTCTGTTCCTCTGTTCCTCTATTCCTCTGTCTCTCGTCCCAGCGCTATTCCTCACAGAGTGTATCGCAACATGTAGTGAACCGTCTCTCCCTCCCCTTCGTCACTCTCACCCCCTTCCTCCCTCTCTCCCCCTCCTCCCTCCTCTCTCTCCCCCTCCTCCCTCTCTCCCCCTCCTCCCTCTCTCCCCCTCCTCTCTCTCTCTCTCCCCTCCTCTCTCTCCCCACCCCCTCTCTTTTCTCGCTCCCACCACCCTCCTCGCACTTCCTCCCTCCTGGAGTGTATGGTGACGGGGTGAGGCATTGCTCTTCCTCCCTTCTTCACTCTCTCCCCTTCCTTGCTCCTCCCCTCCTCCTCATTCCCCCACCCCTCCGCTCTCCCCTTCTCCTCCCTCCCTCGCTCCCCCTCCCTCTCTCCACCCTCCTTCTCTCCTCACTATCTCCGATCCTCCCTCTCCCTCCCTCTCCCCTCCAACCTCTCTCCCCCTCCCACCTCCCTTTCCCTTCCCTCCTCTCTATCTCCGATCCTATCTCTCCCCCTCCCTCCACCCTCGCCTCCTCTCTCCTCACCTCCCTCTCTCCCCCACCTCCCTCTCTCCCCCACCTCCCTCTTTCCCCCACCTTCCTTTCTCCCCCACCCACCCTTTCTCCTCTTCTCCATCTCTCCCAACACCATCCTTCTCTACTCTCCTCCTCTCCTCCCCTCCCTCTTTCCCCCACTCCTCTCTCTTTCCTCCCCACCCTCCCTCTCTGCTCCCCTCCCTCTCTCCCCCACCCTCCCTCTCTGCTCCCCTCCCTCTCTGCTCCCCTCCCTCTCTGCTCCCCTCCCCTCTCTCTCTCTCTCTCTCTCTCTCTCTCTCTCTCTCTCTCTCTCTCTCTCTCTCTCTCTCTCTCTCTCTCTCTCTCTCTCTCTCTCTCTCTCTCTCTCTCTCTCTCTCTCTCTCTCTCTCTCTCTCTCTCTCTCTCTCTCTCTCTCTCTCTCTCTCTCTCTCTCTCTCTCTCTCTCTCTCTCTCTCTCTATCTCTCTATCTATCTATCTATCTATCTATCTATCTATCTATCCTCCCCTCCTCTATCCTCCCCTCCACTATCCTCCCCTCCTCTATCCTCCCCGCCTCTATCCTCCCCGCCTCTATCCTCCCCGCCTCTATCCTCCCCGCCTCTATCCTCCCCGCCTCTATCCTCGCCGCCTCTATCCACACCGCCTCTATCCTCCACGCCTCTATCCTCCCCTCCTCTATCCTCCCCTCCTCTATCCTCCCCTCCTCTATCCTCCCCTCCTCTATCCTCCCTCCTCTATCCTCCTCCTCCTCTATCCTCCCTCCTCTATCCTCCCCTCCTCTATCCTCCTCCTCCCTCTATCCTCCCTCCTCCTCTATCCTCTCTCTCTCTCTCTCTCTCTCTCTCTCTCTCTCTCTCTCTCTCTCTCTCTCTCTCTCTCTCTCTCTCTCTCTCTCTCTCTCTCTCTCTCTCTCTCTCTCTCTCTCTCTCTCTCTCTCTCTCTCTCTCTCTCTCTCTCTCTCTCTCTCTCTCTCTCTCTCTCTCTCTCTCTCTCTCTCTCTCTCTCTCTCTCTCTCTCTCTCTCTCTCTCTCTCTCTCTCTCTCTCTCTCTCTCTCTCTCTCTCTCTCTCTCTCTCTCTCTCTCTCTCTCTCTCTCTCTCTCTCTCTCTCTCTCTCTCTCTCTCTCTCTCTCTCTCTCTCTCTCTCTCTCTCTCTCTCTCTCTCTCTCTCTCTCTCTCTCTCTCTCTCTCTCTCTCTCTCTCTCTCTCTCTCTCTCTCTCTCTCTCTCTCTCTCTCTCTCTCTCTCTCTCTCTCTCTCTCTCTCTCTCTCTCTCTCTCTCTCTCTCTCTCTCTCTCTCTCTCTCTCTCTCTCTCTCTCTCTCTCTCTCTCTCTCTCTCTCTCTCTCTCTCTCTCTCTCTCTCTCTCTCTCTCTCTCTCTCTCTCTCTCTCTCTCTCTCTCTCTCTCTCTCTCTCTCTCTCTCTCTCTCTCTCTCTCTCTCTCTCTCTCTCTCTCTCTCTCTCTCTCTCTCTCTCTCTCTCTCTCTCTCTCTCTCTCTCTCTCTCTCTCTCTCTCTCTCTCTCTCTCTCTCTCTCTCTCTCTCTCTCTCTCTCTCTCTCTCTCTCTCTCTCTCTCTCTCTCTCTCTCTCTCTCTCTCTCTCTCTCTCTCTCTCTCTCTCTCTCTCTCTCTCTCTCTCTCTCTCTCTCTCTCTCTCTCTCTCTCTCTCTCTCTCTCTCTCTCTCTCTCTCTCTCTCCGACATCTCCCACACCCTCCATCCTTAGTATTCCTATCAGCGAAGTGACAGGTGATATTTGTCTCAAAGTATCTGTTCAATTGTGGTCGTCCAATACATGTTCGTTAGATTCTGGGCAACACTGGGTGAGGAGGTAGAGGAAGGGTGGAAGTCGGAGGAGGGAGAGGAAAGGGTGGGAGGAGGGAGGGGAAGGAGTGGGAGAATGGAGGGGAAGGGGTGGGAGAAGAGAGGGGAAGGGGTGGGAGGAGGATGGGGAAGATTGTGGGGGAAGTGGGGACCGGCATCCCAGCTTCCCTCGTAGTAAATAACTTACCCTGTATAAAGTGGACATGCACAAGCCCCAGATATGCACTCCTTCCCTTTGGTATTCAGAAGAACTTAATCCAGATACATGGCACATGGTCCATTCATCAGTTGCGATCTGTTGGGGTACCTCCTCCAGTCCACTTCCACCGACCCACCTGGTCGGGTGTTTGCAGCATGAGCAGGTGCCTGTTCGCCAAGCTGAGAAAGTACTCTGTTTTTCATTCTGCAGACTCAGGTATTTTTCCAAGTATCTTTCAGAAGCTTGGTGAGCCAATCCAACTAACAATCCTTATCTCAGACACATGATACAATTTGCTTCGCCCCGATCTCTTCAGATTCCTGGGACATGTGCACCGAACATTTTGGGGCGGATTACACCATTTACAAAGTGCCCTGTTTGATTCGGACATTTTATCAGTTTCATACGCTCTTTTCAATGAGATGTGAATGGGTTTACGATGGATTGTCACTCCATTGCAGCACCGGAGTGTGATCCAGAGTGTCTGTGAACAGGGGTTACAGGTAGATCAAATTTTAACCTGGTAGCGTACCACGGCAATGACGAGCCAAATTGCTTACTTTCGTTGTTTGAGATGACACTGACTCTCGAGAGACTGTGGACTCTTTGAATATTAATTTTCCAGACTGCATATAAATACTTAAAGGGAACTTTTTATGTACAAGGTCTGAGGATCGTAATGGAGCGCACGCACTCACGCATGCACACACACACACTCACACACACACACACACACACACACACACACACACACACACACACACACACACACACACACACACACACGGCAAACATTCAACACAGCCACTGAGCTTGGAGGAAGTGCCGTCACTTACTGGGATACTCTGGGTACTAGTGACGTCATAAAAAGGCGCCACTTTTCTCACCACACTTTGGGGGGGAAATTCTTCACGAGGAATTTCCTCATCCCCATGGATGACAGCCAATGGGAACTGTCCGTGCTCTCTCTTTTTAAATGGGGAACATCAAGCAAGGAACTCGTAGGTACCATTTTTATCTTGCCAAAGCAAGATATGTTACTCGATCGGTTTGTTTGTTTTTTTTATACATTTATATATTTGTCTGTTACAATTGATTTTCAACTTTCAACTTGCTCTCTAAGTCACAGTTCTAAAGCAATGGCTCTCAAACTTGACATGCATTCTCGTGAGCGCAATAGCTTTCGACGCCCAAAATTTCGAAGGTCAAGGTCAAAGGTCAAGGTCACCAGAAGGTCAAACATCAAAATCAACGAAACCCTTAGCTTTTTAGTAAATTTTATCGGATCATCTCCAAACTTGGTGGATATATAGCATATCAATAGTTGCTCAGCTGATTAGTTTTTGGTGGCGATCGGCCTTGACCTTCATTGTTAGCGCCTCAGGTCGAAGTTGACCTTCATGAAGGTCATTTTTAAATCTTTGACTAACAATATCGAGCAGTACCTAAAATTGAAGCCCTGGAAGAGTGTTTCTCAGATATATAAAAATTTCGTCGTTATGACGTCATTTGATGACGTCATGACGAAAAAACTGATTTTTCATAAAAAATGAAACTCTCAAATCAAGGTCTTTTGGCAAGATAACCTTTGGCCTAAGGCCAAGGTACGCTTTTTATTTTAGTATTTGACATGACTCAGCCAGGGTTTGATGTCCCACACTCGGAGTGGAAGCTCTAACCATTACACCACCGAGTCTGGTTCGATTCCTGACAAATAATTCACCTTCGAACGCCATGCGGAAGTTTCAACGCTTAGGCAAGCTCCAGATCGCCGTTATTTCTTGCTTTAACATGGTTTGATGAATAACTGCAGTTTTGTATTGTGACGTTGACTTAGCACGTATTACATCAATGTGGTATACAGCAAATTTCGAGGCACTTGGCCCAATGCATGGAATTGTATAAACATCAAAGTAAAGTCTTCACACACACACACACACACACACACACACACACACACACACACACACACACACACACACACACACACACACACACACACACACTTGCTCTTATGTATACAGATGAGTACATCGGTCCGACAGGAAGGCACAAAGGTCGCACACCTGTGTGTCATCCTCTTGTTACCTGTAAACGTATGAGCTGTCTTGTCTGGGTTCGATTCTCGCCACAATTATAAACTGTCAGCCTGGCTCTTGCCAAGCAGGGAGTTGCATCAATGAGTGCACCATCCCTCACAGTTTATGTTAAGGGGACTCATGTGCTGGCATCGATTGCTGATGGATGTTAAATATCCCACTGCGTCAGGTAATGTCGGTGAGTGTGCCGGAATACAGAAAAATCATAAATCCGACTTCAATAAGGTCGACAAAGTCCAACCGGTGAGTTTAGACTCTGGCACCCAATCACTCAAAATTGACAAATGGTCCGTGGAAGAGCCGGAAGACATCTTGACGCATTCCCACAATGCAAGGCATTTCATATCCACAAGTGGTTGTTCTATTTGGACGGGTAATGGACACAACATCACGTGATCAACGTCATTATGATTAACTTACTCAACGCACATCATGAAATTGAAGGCCCACTTCACCCTCTCATGTTGTGGTTTTGACAATTGGACGCGGCACAGCTCTCAGCACATTCGGTCAAATGAATAGGCCCCGGATCAACCCATGACCGCTCGGCATGAATTCCAAATCATCATTTGTTTATCTATTTTCTAAACATTACCAAGGGTTTTGGATAAACTAGTTAAACATCACACCGACCACAAAAATAATTTTATACAAAGTGGCGTGGTGTTTTTGTTTTGTTTTTTAAATAAAAAGTATGGGAGAGGGCCAGGAGAAATGTTGGACGAGGATGACTGATGTCTCGCCAAGGATTTGAACCTGGCTTTTCTCACAGAGATATAGGAAGCAGCACACCAACGGGATTGCATACATTAGTGACATCCCTGCTTTGAAATGCTTCCAGAAGTTCCACTGTCGCTGTCAATTCCAACTTCGAGGTAAAGATTCTGTTGACATCTACAAAGAGCTGCTGAGTAAACGCAGCTCAGTGGAATCGCGAGGGCTGGAGAAAAAAAAATGTCCGCTGTAGAAATGTGCAGTTCTATGTATTCGTGTAACTGTACAGTCGGGTTTATTTTTGTTCGGTGATGTGTGTTCAGTGACGTTCACTTCTGGAATGTGTTGCTGATTTCGGGGTAAGAGCGTTTACATTTGATCCAACATGCGTGTCCAACCACAAAGGCTCGAGCTGGACCTTCACATTTACAGGCCAGAGTTTCACTTTGTCTGATGCGCCTCGTTTATGGAGGATATATTTTTCTTATTCGTTGTATTTATTGAACATCTTTAGTGAAGGGTAAGCTTTCAAAGCTTTGTTTCCTTTGGGTTTACCAATGTTACCACGACACATAAAAATGGCTGACTCAGAGATTACTGAATATTTGGGGGCATCTATTTATTTTTCGGAGGCAAAGTTGAGGTTCGTGGAAGAGCTGGAACACAGAACAGAAACAAAAGAATCCAATGGAAAGGGGGAACACACCTACAGTAGAATCATAGCAGAGACACTTGGAGGAACAATGGACAAGGGGAAAAAGTAAAAATATGGGGAAGTGTGGGTGGGGATGGAGATACGGGGGTGAATAAGCTGGATATAGTTTCAAACACAGCAAGAAGGGGGATAAAAGAATGGGAAGGTATATGCAGTGTATTTAAAAAGGAACGTGTGAGCTTGGGGAGGGTTAATGAGGGTAGAAAAGAGTATTGATGGAGGATGACCCGAGGAGGTGGTGAACAGCCATCTTGATGACCTGGAGGGAACAATGAGAGTCAAGACTTTGGACTTTCGCTCCACAGGAGAGAGAAAAGATTAACAAATGAGTGGATGTGAGCAGTGAGCCAGGATTTTGGGAGTTTCACCAAAAATGGGTTACAGGCAGACCATGTGCACTTTGCAGATTCCTGGAGGGTGGGGTTGGGGGGGGGACAATGCATGGAAAGAGAAAAGGGTGCGAGACCAGAAAGAAAGTGGTAGGTTACCGACCTCTCTGTGATGAAGGAGTAGCAGGCCTAGAGATTTAACTTTATCGTGGGAGAGTCCCATGATTTGAGGGCCTTTGGTATCCAAGGCATCATAAAGTGGAAGTTGTGAGGCAGGAGCACTAGCCCAACGGGGAGAGCAGTACTCCATCAAGCTGTGAATGAAGGCCTTGTAGGTTGTTATAAGTTAAGGTTTGCCAAGGAAAGACTTGGCACCATGAAGGATGCCCAGTCAGCAGCTGGCTTTGAAGACCAACTTAGATATTTATGGGTCATGGTGAGGCCCACTTCAGGGAAGGGTTTCAAAAAGAGAAAATTCAAATTGAGGAAGGGAGAAATGTGAGATAGGGCTATAGGAAAAGGACGAAATAGTAGTCAAGGTTTGGAGGAGAGTGGAGAGAAGGAAAAGATTGGAGTAATTATTAAATAGAGGTAATAAATGGGGAAGATTTAAGGAGGGAAGGAAAAAAAAAGTTTCATTTGCATACATAAATTGAAATGTCCCTTTCTCGTGTTTGGGTGGCACAGTTTTTAGAATGAGGTGTTCTACATGTTATATGGGACATTTTCACAAAAGTGGGTCAGGTAACGGTAAAGAACAAACTCAAAAATCAACTTTCTTTGATATTCTCGAAATAGTGTTTGAACCCCTTATAAGGCCTAGAAAAATGTCCAAATGATGTCAGTTACGCAGTATCACCATAAGGCCTCTGCACTAACTGGGCAATATATGCTTGATAAAAATTTTCGGACAGTCTTTACCGTTATCTGACCCGCTTTTGTGAAAATGTCCCATATATGGAGGGTGGGAGAGCGGCGGTGGGGAGATGAGAGAGAATTGTGGAAAGCAAGGAAGGAAGAGAGTATAAAGAAAGGGAAGTAGATGAAAACAGTCAGAGAGGAGAGGGAATACAAATGTTTTTGTAAGGATGGTGGAGGTCACAAATTCCACAGACTGGGGTACGTACTATGCAGGTGGCCAAACAGTTTTGTTGTGTCTACACCGAACTGCACCCACATTAGTTTTGTGACCAATAGTGCTCAGGAACAGTACTCTGTGCATCATTTTCATCCTCAATGTAGGAATATAAAAAAGAACATCTCATATTTTGAAGAACGATATGTACAGTACTTGGATAGGTAATCAGAGCACATGACTTGAAGAGTGAAATAACAGAGGAAATGAAAATTGATGGTTTATTACAATTTTGGTGCTTTGTTTATCGCTGGTTAACTCATAATCTCAGAAATGACTGCAGATTGTTCCCAATCACCTTTCCCACATGAGGGTCACACACGAAACTCTGCCCTTCTTCAGCAGGACCCACCTCTGGGTCAGGTGTGGTCATGCCCATCTCTCACAGAATGTCTGAAAGATTGAAATCTCCCACCTATTCACAAAGCTGGGCATCACAATCAAATTGCCTTCCAAGCACAATGGCAGAGAAAAGAACATGAAGGCCAATTAAGTCTGGTGTTGGCTTAGTGGTTAGGGTGGTTGGCTTGAGATCTTAGGGTCCTGAGTTTGAGTCCTGTTGGCCAAAGAATTAGCACCAGGTGGGGTTGACTCAGCCTGTCATCCTCCTGAGGTTGGCGAAATGAGTACCAGTGTACTCGGCGAGGGGCACAGCATCAGTGGCAAAGTCATGCCCCAACAAAATGATAGTTACTCACAAGAAGAAGGCCAATTACCTCTCAACCCATGACCAGACACCTCGTGAACTTATACATTTTCTGTGGTTGACTTCTTCTTTTTTTCATTTTTTGCAGGATCCGCTATAGCTCCACGAGCTCAAAGTGGAGGTGCCACATGCTTTCTCACACACATGGACATGCAGAAGAATATACAAGATGCAACACAGGACTCTTAGATGAGACAAACACAGCCACTGAGCTTGGGGGAAATTGCCATCACTTCCCAAGGCACTCTGGGTATCAAAAACGTCACAACAATGGCACCACATTCGTCACCACACTCAGTGGGGCATTTCCGAAGGAGGAACTTCCTCCTCCCCGTGTATGTCAACCTTTGGGAATTGTCTGTACTGTATCCCTTTGAATGCTGAATAACAAGCAAGGAAGCTCACCCCCTCAGCATGTACCATTTGTAAAGTCTTTGGTATGACTTGGCCAGGGTTTGAACTGCCAACCTCCCAGACTCAGAGCGGAAGCGCCAACCATTACAGCACTGAGGCTGGTACACAATTCACTTTGTTTCCAGCAAAAATTATATCACCGAAACTTCTTGACTGCATCTTGGATGTTTCCTTCCAGCGGTAGGCTAACCTAATTAAAATGCCTCAATTAGAAGCACTTTGGCCAAACAATTCTTCTGTTTTACTGAAGCATTACAATGCAACTCGATATGCCATTTAACCCTAAAAACAAACACTTGTACAAATTCATATTCTACAATGAATCATGCCTTCTTTCCAATATTCCCCTTTGTGCCTTTCCATGCTGCCTGCAAACTTCCACCTGTTCTCCATCTATATTTTTCTCCATTTATTTATGAAGTCCCATCGAAGAATGGTGCGGTGACTAGTACAGTGAGATGGTGCAAAGTATAGTCCGACAGGGTGGTGCAAAGTAGTCAGACAAGGTGGTTCAGATTGGTCTGGCAGGATATTGCAGAGGAAGCTCACTTACTTTTTGGTTCTTCACAGGCAGGGCGCTTCAACACAGAGTTATCCATCTCTCGAATTGACGTTATGTTCGGTGTTCCAACTGCCAGTGTTAGCTAGAGAACAATAAAGACCCTCAGGTGTCTGCTGCAAAAAATAGGTAGGTTATAGAACCCCCCCCCTCCCAGAACAAAAACCGAAATTCTTACCCAAATCAGTACAAGTAGAAAATCAGGCCTGGCGAGCCGGTTCCTGGGCCATACTTCCCTCCCAGCCAACCCACTGGACAAGAAGGTGGGTGGTCATCGTCATCATAGTATGATGGATCAAACAACACAATATCAGAAAACCCACCAGGCAATTATTTTCATTATTCACAAAATTAGACATAAATTCATCCTTTAGACATAACCTCATATTATTCAAACAGGTGTAGCAGATGAAATCTTATTTGATTTGATCGTTACAATTATCCTTGATTGTGCATGGTTTGTGCAATGAAGAAAGTCTTAAGAAATACTGAACATCAGTTGAGATTCTCCTCTACTCAGGCAGCCAGACGTGAGTAGCCATCCCCCATAGATGGCTGGGTGGTGTTCTTGTTGGTCCACTGAGGGTATGTCGAATCTCTTCAACATTATATAATCCATATCAATAAGCGGTTGAACAATGATACTCCATTCTGGAATTCAAGTAAGCATCTCAATGGACAACCAAGACAAGCAGCCTCCTGTCAAGTAGATAATCAAGAGGAATCCTTGTTGTGTGACATGACATTGGACATCTAACCACGATTTGAATAGAAGCTTGACATTCGGTTACCGGGTGGAGTGCCTTAACCTCATTCCCTTTCCCTATCACTATGCATGCAGGAAAACAGGTTTGACCATGGCTCAGGTCTATTTAAAGTCTCCTTTTCAAATGGTATTGAAGAGAGAGTTCTAACAGATAGAACAGGTGGCTCAACATCCCAGAGGATGGCAGCCTCTTCAATGCTTGTGTCCTGCAGGGACTCCTCCAGATGTCAGCTTTGATCAGATACAACCATACTTTGGTCACTGTGGATGTGACGTTCCTTTCCTCCATCAGGTATCAGATTGCATTTTAAACGAATCATCGTACCCCCAGCTTAATTCCGTTGTAGTTTATTGCCCTTTGCCACAAGTTTCATGATCCTGTACAAGCCACAAGCTTCATAGTCCCATCCCATGAGAACCCAACCAGCTTCAGGCTTGTTGGGGCCTTGGGAATTTCATCTTTCAGACAAAATAAATAGCGTTTAAAAAAAATGATAGTTTTATTAGATCATCATACAGATCTTTCCAAAAACACCATGAAAGCCAGAACCTTAAACAACATTATAAACTGTCAATAAATAGGTTTTTATGGAGCATGACTTCCCCTTTTTGCTTCCCCAACTCTGTTATCACTCAACTCAGTGAAGGTTGCTACAAAACAGAAAAAAAATTACATCGTTTTAGATTGCCAAAGGCAATGGAAAGTCTGAAATCGAGCAAAAGGAACGTATAATTAAACGTATTTAGAGCATTTTATTTATTTGTACGCAGCCTGTGGCTGCTTGGTTGCATAATTTCTGGGGGTACAGCTGTACCACTGATGCAGTGCCCCGATTACAAGTAAGCTGGTACTCATTTTTCCAACCTCAGAAGAATGGTGGGCTGAGTCAACCCACATTGTGTTAATTCAACAGAACAACAAGGAGTTTGAATTCAAGACACCAAGATCTTAAGGCAGCCACCTCAACAGTTAAGCCAACACCAGGCTCGTATTTAGATAGTATAATAATCATGGCCAAGTTAAGGTGTTCAAACCATTAGACCGGTGAATAACGATGTAAATGAACCTCAATGTAATACAATATGTTAATGATATGCATTGTGCTAATTTTGGCAAGCGATATTTATATGCATGTGCCACAAATGATTGAAGATCAGCCCTGTGTGTTGGATACAAGAAGGAAACCTGATGCAGGAGACCACTAGGCCCATGAGGCCTTCAACAGTGTCGGATTGTAGCCAAAGATGAGCTTCGTTCCAACTCTTGGATCTACATGTTCTTGATCATTTTTCATTGCCAATCACCTGCGTGGGTCTATGTTTAAAAGTTCTTCATGAGATACCAGCCAAATAGCATCACCATGAGCTTCAAGTGGCCATAATGGGGTCAAAAATGATGTTTTTCATGCCTGTGGGCATGTTTGTCATTTTATATGCCAAGAACCGAGGATTCTAGACACCTCAACGATCTGTCAATTAAGCCACACAGGCCACAGCACTACTTTGGCTCGATCCCCACATTATCATCGTTGCTTTTTACAGACAAGCAAATACAACCTGTTGCTTCACTGAGGGGAATATTGGGGGGGGTGGGAGAGAAGGGAGAGAGGGAGGAGGGGAGAGAGAGAGGAGGGTGGGAGGAGGGGAGAGAGAGGAGGGGAGAGAGAGGAGGGGGAGAGAATAGGGTGGGAGGGGGAGAGAGAGAGGTTGGTGGGAGGGAGAGAGAGAGGAGGGTGGAGGGGAGAGAGAGGAGGGTGGAGGGGGAGAGAGAGGAGGGTGGAGGAGGAGAGAGGAGGGTGGGGAAGGAAGGAAGGGAGAGAGGAAGGAAGGGAGGGGAGCAATGAGGGAACGAGGAGAGGTGAGGGAGCTTGGAGGGGGTGAAGAATGAGTGAGCTCGGAAAGGGGAAAGAGCGAGGAAGGGGGGAATGGGGAGAGCAACGCCTCACAAAACATCATAATACACTCCCGGAGGGGAAGGGCGCAAGGAGAATGGGGGAGAGAGGCGGGAGGAAGTGAAAGTGGGGAGGGGGTTTGGGAGGAGTTGAGGGTGAGGAGAGGGGTTTTGACTGCGTTTGGTAGAGGGACTTGTGGAGAATGATGGGGGGGGGGAGAGGGGGTAGTGCAGGATTGAACAAAATAGGGTACGTTAAGACAGCACATTAATATAGCATGCAGAGACTGCCTGGAGATATTAATGGGGGTGGAGAGGGAACGGGGAGGAAAACTTTGCTCGTTTGACTTTGCCATCCAAAATACTTCATAATTTTAACCTCCCACATCTACATTCAACACACAAACTCCTGAAGAGGCTGGATCAATTTTCTTCCATATTGAAGGTTGTGTTCATTTTCTGGAATGCTTCTAGAAATCTGGTCACTTTTCTTCACCAGGGAGTGTTCATCGGCTACGCCCACCATGTGGTCAAGCATGTGTTCATCTGAGCTGCCAATGGTCCAGACTCGCAAATTCAAGAGTTCTGTTAGAACCATATTTATTGCACTGTCAACAGTAAATCCAGATTATGATGGTGGCCATGGGCATGCCATTCTGGTGTCACTGCCAAGGCATTTCAGAGAATCATCGCAGCACTCACTATACATGGTTTCTGCCGAGCCGGCAGCTATCTGCATCGGCTACGGACAGATGTTAGATTCGTCAGCAGATGTGGCATTTTCAGTACTTGTGCTGGTATTTTCCTCTTCATGAAAGCAGCCAGCGACACTTCCAGCAGATGTATTCTCAAAAAAGACAACCGCATTGATGTTGCACCGCTGTGGCCTGTGAAATGGGAGCTGTGGAGAGTCCAGTTTCAGACGTTGCTTCAGTGTTTCACCTCTGAAATGACATCAATTTTTTTTAACAGACAGCACCACATTAAAACAGTTTTTGATTCTCTTTCAGTTGATCAATGATCACAGTATTACAGAAGATGCCATGTGCTGTGCTGAATGAACCTCCTGACATGGAATAGTTGAAAAGTTCAGATCATTTTACGACCAGATGATGCACTGATATTTCACTTGACCGGCACAACGTTCAATTTTTTTTTTTCAAACGACCAGTAAAACTCTTCCCTTTCTTATTTACTGATGGGCCTTGCAAAAAAACTTTGTGTAAGCTGGAACTCGATCTGTACCACGGAGGTGCATCAAAATAGATTCATTTGGGACCTTCTGACATGATTTCATTCCGGGCCTTCTGTTTCTGGTGCAACAGACCTGCAAACTTGATTATCTACACCGTACTGGGTAACCTCGCTGCGGTCTGAAGCTGCCATGTTTTTTGGCCTGCTCAATCATGCCTTGACTTAGAACAGGCCGCAATGATTTCTTAACGATAAAGTTTGTTTGTTTTCACTTTTCTCACTCATCTATCTATAATTCCAGCTGTGTGTGAGTGTGTGAGTGTGTGTGTGTGTGTGTGTGTGTGTGTGTGTGTGTGTGTGTGTGTGTGTGTGTGTGTGTGTGTGTGTGTGTGTGTGTGTGTGTGTGTGTGTGTCTGTGTGTGTGTGTGTGTGTGTGTGACCTCTATTTCTCGACAACCACTGGTCCAATCTAATTGAAACTTACCAGGTATATTGCTGGGGACCTGAGGATGTGCCTTTTCAAGGTTTGATATTAATCGGACAAGTGCTTCCAAAGTTATGGCCATTTATTTACCAAACCAATGACAGGACACGTTGCTGCGTAGGCGTGGCCGTTGGGGAAGAGATCCTCAGTTACCAATGACAAGACACGTTGCTTGGCGTTTTGCACCCACAGTATCTATCTCCTATTTATCTATAATTCCAGCAATCTCTGTTTGTTTGCCTTTTCAAGGTTTGAAATTAATCGGATAAGATTTTCCAAAGTTATGGCCAAGTTAGAGCACGTTCCCTATTACGGTTTACAGCATACGGACTTCTGGATAGTGATGACTTACTGTATTATAATAATTTCTCGATTTATTATGCGCATTTATAGATAAACACAATGCCCCAAACCAGTCGTCGTTTACGAGAGCGAAGGAACGGCCTGTGTGGTTGTTTGAAAGTTTTTTTTTTTTTGCACGTACAGCCACGCACGTACGGGCACGCAAGAGAGAAGGAACGGCCTGTGTGGTTGTTGTTTCTTATGGCATGTGTGGTTGTTGTTTCTGGCACGCGGTTTGAATTTTTTTTTTTTTGCCCGTACTGCCATGCACGTATGGGCACGTGAGAGCGAAGGAACGGCCTGTGTGGCTGTTGTTTCTGGCATGCGGTTTGAAAGTTTTATTTATTTATTTTTTTGCAAGTATGGCCACGCATGTACGGGCATGCGAGAGTGAAGGAACAGCCTGTCTGGTTGTTGTTTCTGGGACGCGGTTTGAAAGTTTTTTTTTTTGCACGTATGGCCACGCATGTATGGGCACGCACTAGTATTATCAAATGTCTGTTCATCATAGCTACAAATCGCAGTATACAACGCTTTTGTAAAGTTTTCAAATCAGGAGCTAAAGTAAAACAATCTACTCTCACGAACTAATTAAAGTATATCGTCAAAATATTATTTCGGTTTTGAGGATCGGATATCGTCCGGATGAAATAAGCGTAAAAATCTGGAGTGAAATCGGTTAATTTAAAGAAATAACGAGTCATATAACTAAGCCTATATACCTATTTACTTTAAGCAAGCAAGGCTTATGGTTCCGCCCTCCTCCATACACAAGAAAATGTGAAATTTCCAAAGCATTGAACTAATCTTTTTCTACTGTTTGGACAATTTTATTGAGTGAACAATAGATTTAGGAATGTGCCAAAATTAACCAGATTAATTGACCTGTATGATTGAATGCATTCACTGCTTGACATTGCATTCTGTCCCCCAGAGGAACTGCTTATCCATAGTCTGCCAGATCTGTGTCGATATATTCGGAGGTTTTGCAAGGTGCTCTACAGGGAATCAAAGCAAATCTGGTGAAAAATGGACGTTTCAAAATAATGTTTAAAACGTTTGAACACCACGTGATGACATACCACGTGGAGTGTGGCAATGTGGTGGATTATCGGCAATGTTTATTTCACAGGCGATTAAACTTGCGATGTCTCCAGGGTTGTTCTATATTCAACAGCAACTCTTTTGTGGATAAAGTCATGAATTGAACGAATTCATTTATTTAACTGCTGCATGCACGGTGAAGACTGGCTTCAAGGTTAATGGGATCCTATATGGTATGAAGCTACAGCCTTGCCAGCTTTTCCTATTCAATCATTGAATGAGAGTGCTTGCTTGAGTTCTGAAGCCACTTGACGAGCACCCTATTGTCGATAGCAGTACCGCGCCACATCATTCTGAGAGAATCATTCACTCGCTGCAGATGCTTTTACCACACAACTTAATTTAGAGCGAGTGGTTTGCCGCCATCCTCAGCGAGTGGTTCGTGCTCTGTCATCCTAAGCGAGTGGTTTATCCTCCATCATCCTGAGCGAGTGATTCGTGCTCCGTCATCTTGAGCGAGTAGTTCGTGCTCCATCATCCTGAGCGAGTGGTTCGTGCTCCTTCATCCTGAGCGAGTCATTCGTGCTTCATCATCTGGAGTGAGTGGATTGTGCTTCGTCATCCTGAGCAAGTGGTCCATGCTCCATCATGCTGAGCGAGTGGTTCTTGCTCCGTCATCCTGAGCGAGTGGGTTGTTCTCTGTCATCCTGAGCAAGTGGTGAATGCTCCATCATCCAAAGTGAGTGGTTCATACTCAATCATCATGAGCGAGTGGTTCGTGCTCCATCATCTTGAGTGAGTGGTTTGTGCTCCATCATCCTGAGCGAGTGGGTCTTGCTCCATCATCCTGAGTGAGTGGTTTGTGTTGCATCGTCCTAAGCGAGTGGCTCATGCTCCGTCAGCCTAAGCGAGTTATTCGTGCTTCGTCATCCTGGGCAAGTGGTTTGTGCTGCGTCGTCCGAAGCGAGTGGCTCATGCTCCATCAGCCTGAGCGAGTTATTCGTATGCCATCATCCTGAGCGAGAGGTTCTTTCTCCGTCATCCTGAGTGAGTAGTTCATGCTAGTCGTAGATATATGAGGTTTCTAAGGCAACCATGCAAATGAATGGGATGAAGGGGAAAAACTCTTTGAATTGATCCCCGAAAACCTCTCAACTGGAGTCTAATTCCTCCCATACAAATGTATAGGCTAACCTTTTTGAAAACCCCTTAAAAAAAAACCTTAAACAGGTGACTGATTCCCCCCATACAAGTTAATAGGGAGAACTCTCTATCTCAAGGCTCATTCAGTTAAAACAGGAGAATGATTTTCTCTCCCCCCTCTGACTCTCAGTCCATGGGGTCAAAAGAAGAGATCGATCTCTGCCCCATTACTTACTCCACTCAAAGAGTGATCCAACGAATATTTGTTCATGTTCTATTTGAGGTAATAAATTAATTTTCCTTTCACATTCATCACCATCGAGTATGTTCACAAATATTATTTTAGAACTAAGTTCTTGGTCTAAATATCTTTGTTGAGCAGAGATAAAATGATAAACTTCTCTTAATACTCTTGTTTGACCACCTCCTGAGCCACATATCATTTTGAGATTATAGTAAATTGTTTTTCCATTGTTTAATTGATAACCATCAAATTTTTCAGTCCATGCAAAGATTTTTTTTCTTTACATCCTCTAACTTATTTGTAATTAAATTTATCCGCTTATTTGTTTTATCTACTTTTACCCCGGTTATTTCTTCAATAAGACATTTGATATTTCTCACATTCTTTATGTTTTCCATTTAAGTACCAAGGTTGATTACCACTCCACTCTTTGGTTTGGTTCTTGCTTGGTTCTATCATTTATAAATCAGTAAAAGATGGTAGTAGTCCCTCAGCATTTAGACTTATAACCATAAGGGAGACTATTAATTCCATTCTCTAAAATATATCTTTTATCATCAAAAGCTCCTAATGCTTTCTTATTTATTTTTTCTGTATGTAATTGATGTTTATAACTTCTTATATTATTCATTTTTCTATACTGTTCCTTCTTTAGGATTAAACAGTTGTAATAATGTTTAAAGTTTATAGTTTCGTTTTTTATTTTTTTCTTTATTCCCTTCAAATTCTTTTTACACCTTTCAATATTATTGCCAATATATGTAAAAGCATAAGCCTTTGATCTCAATCCTATAAATTCACTCATAACCTTCCCACCCAATTCATGTTTAAACTTACCAATAACCTTTTCGTTATTTGATGAAAACAACACATCACCAGGCTTATAATTACTTGTATCATATATATCAATATTATCAATCATATCCTCATATACATCTCCAGTCTTTATTTCTAATATAAAACTATCTGTATCCATATATAACAATGACACATTATCCTTGTACTTTAATTTTAAATTGTTATAGTAATAGTCATACATAAACAACTTTGATAAATCAAGAATTGATGTTTCCATATAAATAGGTTTATCCATTTCAATACTCTCTTTTTTTCAAATGAATAGCACAAAAGTTCTCTTAGTCCGGCAGATATGTGAAATATTCTGGTAGTTTTGTGCCTTTGATGATACAAGCATGAAATTTGGTATACAGTTATAGCATACCCTTAGGAAACATTTTGGATATAGGGACATTCCAGATTACCCCTCGGGTCAAAATGGTGGCCATTTTACAAAATGGCTGCCACAAATAACAAATTCTGCCTACAAGGTCAGCAAAGTCATATGTGCTTGGTGCAAAACACAATGTAGTGAGTATAATATGATTATTATCAACTAGTATGCACATGCTTCATTATCTACTTCATATTTGACTAAAAAATGCATCTACGGTGGTCTATGAGGGACACAGATAACAGTTTACCATTGCAATAATGCATGGCTGGAACAAGAGCTCTTCAATATGATCATGCATGTGAATGTTACCTGAATATTGTTTCTGGAAATATAAATAGATCAAAAATCAAATTTGGTGAAAGGA
This sequence comes from Eptatretus burgeri, assembly GCF_056783735.1. Classification (NCBI taxonomy): domain Eukaryota; kingdom Metazoa; phylum Chordata; class Myxini; order Myxiniformes; family Myxinidae; genus Eptatretus; species Eptatretus burgeri. Next base: position 63,681,235 of record NC_140962.1, read on the forward strand.
ACTTAGACTCCATGAATATTTCCATTATTAATTACATCCTGGTAGCTGGCAATGTCGTGATTAAATGCATAAATTTGCGAAATCGATATTGATGTACTCACTGTATTAATTTTCATGATTGCATAATAGAAATGTTCAAACTACAATGGTGTGTTCATATTGATTTGGGTTTAACATGGTCCTGTCCAGCGCAAAGAAATAATGTATGGTGGCCTATTGGGGACATCGAGTGACAATCACCCAAGATCGCCATTGTGTATATATGCATCTCCTCTGGGCTGGGGTTCGTAGTTGAAAACATTTTAACTCTGCTATTCTCTTTTCAGGTGATAACTCCACTGTAGTGTACCCAAAGACTAATCCCCTGCTTGGTGGTGGTTCTTCCCAATTTTACAGTGACTGATTGGTGGTGGTTCAAGACAATGGCCAAGCATTTCAAACTATTAGACCCCCAGCAGCGAGAGCCAAGTACATCTGTTACATCAATTAACCAGACAGACTGGAACCTATGTGTGCTGTGTCAGATGGACACCACTGAGCCTCTTCATTGTCCAGCTGACTCCAAGCGAAGCACAGGAGGGTCTGGATACCAGACTCTGGCAGACAACCTCCTCAGGTTCAGTGAGATCGACTGCTTGCCAACATCTCTCGACATGTCCCGCTTGGACGATGGTGAGGGTATTGAGTCCACCTTCCAACACCACAGGGCTAAGTGGCATGATTCGTGCAGACTACACTACAACAAAACTCAATTGATTCGGGCAGAGAAGAGGAAAACAACCAGTGGGGATACCGAAGGCGTGACATGAAAGTATACCCGTCAGATCGTGGACCGCACAGAGTCACTGCTCGAAACGTGTTTCTTTTGTGACAAGCCAGCAGGTAATGAGTCTTTGCGCAAAGCTTCCACCTTTGACCTGGACATACGAGTCAGGAAATGTGCTCTGAAACTAGAAGACAAGCCACTTATTGCTAAACTGAGTGCTGGAGATATGATGGCGCAAGATGCCCTGTACCATGTGAAGTGTCTGGTTTCCCTCTATAACAAAGCAAGGGACACAAAGAGAACCTTGGATGACCAGGATGATATCAATCATGGCAGAGCTCTCGGAGAACTGGTGTCCTACATCGATGATGCCCGCATGGACGCTCTTGTGGCACCAGTGTTCAAGCTGGCAGACCTAACAAGTCTGTACAACAACCAGCTGAAACACCTCGGAACAGTCTTGACTGGACGTGTTCACTCGACCAAACTCAAGCACCGGATCATGACATATTTTCCGGACATGGAGGAGCACAAGCCTGGCCGAGATGTTCTGCTAGCTTTCAACGAGGACATCGGATCAGCCCTTCACAAGGCCTGTGAACACGATGCTGATAGTGATGGTGTTCATCTTGCTAGAGCCGCGAACATAGTTCGAAAAGACAGGTTGAAGATGAAGACAACCTTTAGTGGTTCATTTGACACCCTCTGCCAATAACAATCCGTGCCAAATTCTCTCGTGGCACTAGTTGCTATGATCCTGAATGGTCCCACGATCCAAGAGCAGTCAAGCCACTCATCTGTATCAACACCCACTCTTACAGCTCCTCATGTTCAACAGCTACGCACGCCACCAACAGAGTACGAGTATTGAGTCTACCAAGCACGGCCACAATCGGGAGACCCCCGTGCCTGTGTAGCTGGGAATGCTGATGCACACAAAGACTCGCAAACGATTTGTCTGTGGCACTGGGACCTAACAAGTGCCGAGGTTTGCCATTCTTCCATGCCCTCACTGGATGCGACACCGTTTCAAGCTTCGGAGGCAGGGGGAAGAAAAAAGCATGGGAAACCTGGAAAGCCTGTGATGAGGTCACTGATGTCACTGCAGCATTCTGTGCCTTGGCTGCCACGCCAACTCCTTCAGCCGTAGATGACCACATGGATGCAGTGGAGCGTTTTGTTGTTGTGCTCTATGATCGCACCAGTAGCCAGGAACATGTCAATGAGTGTCGCAAGCATCTGTTCACCCAGAATGGCCGATCAATAGGTGCTCTCCCACCAACTCCTGAAGCCCTGAAACAGCACATCAAGAGAGCTACGTACCAAGCCGGCTACTGTTGGGGCCAGATGATGGTGTCCACACCAGAGCTCCCATCGCCCAGTGACTGGGGGGTGGATTCACACTGATAATGGCTGGGACATATACTGGACAACCCTCCCAGAGGCAACTGAGGCATGTCCGCAACTACTAAGGTGTGGCTGCAAAAAGGGATGCAGAGGACAGTGCAAGTGTGTCAAGACTGCACTCCAGTGCACAGCTCTATGTCACTGTGGTGGGGAGTGTACAAGAGAGTAGAACTGGGACAAGAGAGATCACAGATGATAATTATGTAACATGTACACATGTATCCATGCATCATAGTAGACTCTGTTACCTGGATCTAGAGGTTCCACTGTATAATTTTGACTCTGTAAGTTGATGTTAGGATCAAACAGAAGCACTTCCTCTGAGTTCAAGGGTGTTAAATGAACAAGTCATTCCATGGTGTTTGATAACAGTTTTTTGAAGAGTTTGTTGTAAAAAACCGTCCAAAAGTGCAAAAATGCACCAAAAAATGACCAAATAAATGGTTTATTCACACTTTGTCACCTTTATTTGCTATTTCTTATTTGCTAGAATCTATATTTAGTTAAATAAAACCACTGGTATGCTTCTTAAATAGAGTTGTATCCACATGTATCCTCCTTATACAACACAAAATCGGCTATTTTGTAAAATGGCCGCCATTTTGGCTCTGGGAAGAATCTGGAATGTCCCTATATCCAAAAATCTGTGTAAGATACTGCCCGAGCAGTGTGCCAAATTTCATGCTTGTATCACTAAAGGCACATTTTTTCACATATCTGCCGGACAATCTGAAAATACCTCCACCCATTCAAAACTTGGTTTGTTAATTAACTTCGAAGCCTGTTTCCAAGATGTAGCAAGTCTTTTGTTTTCTCAATTCCTAACATTTTCCATAGTCTTTCCAAATACAGCATTATTCATTAATTTATAAAAAGTTCTTCTCAAAATCTGTTTCTGCGTTTTTTCTCTTTTTTGTATTAAAATCAATATACTTCTTTAACCATGGACTTTGTTTAAATTTCAAAATCCTATGAATTTTCCTCACTCTCAACCCAACAGATAAATATTGTCTCAAGTTCCTTTGTTGTAAAACGTAACTTTCTTTATCATTTAATGTAGTAAGTAGTTTTTCTGAAGATTTACCTTTTATATTAAATGACTGTTGGTAATCACTTAACCATTCTTTTCTTGGACTTTCTTTATCGGAGGCATAGGGTAGGTCTTTATGTTTATTATGAATTTCTTCAGGGTATATTAAATCAACCTCAAAATAATATCCAACTTCAGCTTCATCCAATTCTTTTTGAGAGGAGATAACAATATCAAGTAAAACTTTTTCATAATGTTTTTCTTCAATCCATTTAAGTTCCCCATAAGGTAAAGATTGAGACATGGCCCACCCGTACAAATTGTTAGCATCATGATTCATCAGGTAAGAGCTTTCCTCCTTCTTATTATAATCAGGAAGATATTTGTTATTTGCTTTAGCACATCTCTTGGAACATACTTAAGATAATTCTCCTCTTTTAGCCTTCTCTATCATTAAATCAAGCAAGCAGCAGCTTCTTCACTCACTGCAGATCTGGATAAAATCACAAACTGGTCCAACACGTGGAACATGTCTTTCAATCCAGACAAATCTCACACTCTCACTATGTCTCTTCGAAAGGACCGTTTACAAAACCCCCCCATCCACTTTCTCAACAATCCTCTGGAAGAAGTCTTTTCTTTCAAGCTTCTAGGTCTCACTATCTGCCATGACCTTTCCTGGGAAAGTCACATTTCCAACCTCGCCTCAAAAGCCAGTCGCCGACTGGGAATCCTCCGTCGTGCTAAGTCCTTCCTCGGCCCTCTTGAGCTCCTGACCACTTACAAAGCTTTTGTCCGTAGCCTGATGGAGTACTGCTCTCCCCTCTGGGCTGGTGCTCCTGCCTCCCACCTTTCTCGGCTTCACGCTGTCGAAACCAGGGCATTTAAGATCATCGGCATCTCCCGCAATGAAGCTGAGTCTTTGGGCCTCTCACTCAATCACCGCAGGTTGGTCGGTGGTCTTTCTGTCTTCTACCGACTCCTCTCCAACCTTGCCCCCCCCTGCTCTCTCTGCGATTTGTCCCCACCACATTTCCACAGGACGCTCAAGGTCCGCCAACAACCCCCTTCTGGTAAAACTACCAAAATCACGAATCACTGCTCATCTTCACTCTTTCATTCCTCTTTTTTCCCGCCTTTGGAATAAACTTCCTCACTCTATTCTTTCCCATTCTTCCCTCCAGGCTTTCAAAACAGCTGTTCACTACCACCTCTTATCTTCCCCCATCCAAATCCTCGATCTTTTCTACCCCCGATAATCCACCCAAGCCCACTTCCTTCATTTCTCCTGCTTTCCTTCCTGAAAGTCCCTGAAATGTCCATCTTCTCTTCGCCATGTTCCCCGTCCCATCCCCATCCCTCTCCCTTCCACAGTTCACCTAATGTGTCTGTTCCCCACTGTTTTGTCCCTTCCACTCCCGCCCCTCTTGTCTCATGCCTCCTTGCTGTGAGTTGTGTGTTAGCTCTCATACGAGCCTCGACCAAGGTATACAAAAAAAAAAAAAGCATATCTCTATCATTGATTAATTCCAAATTCTGTTTTGTCATTTTTAACATAGCACTCGAAGCCAAACCCGGGGCTGTGTAATAGTGAACGGGGTCTAATCCATAAGAATTTTTATTATGACAGACTGTTCTAAAAGTTTCAAACACATCACTTAATAACAATACATCAGTTTTAAGATATAAATCATGATATTCCCCAAGATTCTTGAAATTAAACTTCTCCCAAACCTTTTTAGCTTGTGTATAATCTTCATCAGAAATATGAGTATTATTCAACTTACCATAGAAACTTCCCTTGAAGGAAGTTGTGTTTCTTTAAACCTTTCAAATGAATCCATATAGTCATACAGATATATTCCCTTTTGTGATAGGAGAGCAATCTCTTCTTGATTTGACAAATATGATTTAAGACTCGGGAAGTTTTTTATATTTGATGCCAACTCAGATAATGAATCTCCCATAAACTTGTATGTGTCAAGAAATCTGATATGGGTTATGGGGGATGTACAAATTGTTTTTGTTAATGAGATGTAATTTTGATCTGTTTGAAATGGTGAAAATATTTCCGAATGTCTTTGAAAGTTCATTTATAAATAGATGTGTGTCATAGTGAGCATTGTTGTGAAGAAAGACGGGAATAAAGTTTCGAGGTTTGTAATTAATATTACAACAAGAATGGGCAGGACCTCTATATTTACCAGTAAGATGACAGCGATCCCTAACTTTAAACTCCTTAATTTCCTCATCACAAATATGACAGGTACTATTCTCTCTAAATTCCTTTTCCTCTTCCTTTGTTAATGACATTGGTTTATAGGTTTTCACCATTATTTCTCTTAGTCTTGTACAATCTTTTTCCAATCATCTTACAAACTCCTCTAAGGCATCTTCTCCTCTATGAAGTTCTAACTTGTTGTATTCATCACCAACAGCTGATTTTATATTATAACAGAAACCACAAGGAGTATGTTTTTCGTATATATTTGTGTATGATTTCTTTGGATTTGAAGAAACAGTATCTATCTTTTCAAGGATACTTTCAAAATCAGCATATATCACAAACGGATGTTTTTTAGATTTGTTAAAATCTTCGAATGATATGTTTGAACCTGCTTTTGGTAAATTGATTACGGTTGATTTATGATTACTACAATATTTTGAATGTTTATTTGATCGTTCTTTTGTGTGAAAGGAGTTGACACATCTCTTACAAGGATACCTTTTACATTTTCTCTTATATATTTGTGAATTTGTTAATCTTGAGAAATTTTTGATGAAAGCATAATGTGATTTTTCCTCTGAAGTAAAGTAGAGAAGGTCAATGTGTGTTTCATCATTTTTATAGTTGTTTGAAATTTTTAATATCTGAACTTTGTTTGTGTCCGTTAATCCATATACATTAACAGATAGATTATTCATTTTCTCAAATTTAGGAATATCTCTCAATGACATTGGAAACTTTAAATCTTTAACATTTAATGTATTCTCGTATTTCTTATAATGTTTAACCCTTTCAGGATTCCATTGTGGAGGATGTAAGTGAGCAAGAACAGACCATAGAAAACATTTATTATCTTTGTTTTGAATATTAACAACCGCTTTCATACGTTTTATCTCTTTTGGTAAATCAATATAAGAAGAAGCTTGAAGAGGATCTGATTTTAAGATGTGTATATCTAAAAAGATTATTTTTGTGATAGTAAATCCACTACCTACTACAGTGTTATCAACATCTTGTTTTTGTCTCTGGAGATGATCGTAAACATCACATCTTACAAAATCTTGAAATGATGAGATAAAGTGTGGGTTTGTCCTCATATAGGGAGTAATTTCATCATCTTGTCTAACCATTTTCAATTTTACTCCCATATAAAACTTAAAAGATTTAATTTCACTTCATGTGTTTTTAATTATCGTTTCAATACTTTGTTTAACCATATCAACAGCTTCCATGATTGAAGATGGCCCAGGGTGTTGAAAACGAAACAATCTTATTTTTATATGCTGTTTAAATGCCCCATCAGTGTTTTGCAATGGAAAATTTAGCTTCACTTTTTTCATTGATCTTGCGTTTGCATGATTGAAGATGTCTATTATAATTCTTTTTAAGAATATCATGAATTCATCTATCACAATGTTTTGTTTCTTGGTCAAGTGGAGATATTTGTCTGAAGAGATTGGAATGTGTGTTTGTTGGTTTGAAGGTGTTTTTTATAATATTTATATTCGTGATTACAAACACCGCAGTATGTTGTATTCACCATATTTATATAATAAAACTTTGCTTGAACTAAAATTTTCTTGATGAAAATTTCGTGTAATTTATAGGTGAATCTGTGCTTAAAACAAATTTATCCTCCAACTTTTTTCACTTCATAAATACAATGTTTCAAGACACAAAAGACAAGTTTCAATCAAACTCTTCATTTGTAAAAGATAATGAGAAATATGTCAAGGATGTAAAATTGAACAAAGATAAATATAACAACTATTGGATAAAAACAATTATGGTAAATAATATGAGTTCTTCAATTTCCTTCAGTGGAAGGGCTTTTAGTAAACCTGGAAGAACATCAATTAAAGTATCTCTAACAAAAGTTTCTCCTCTCCTTCTGGCAATATATTCAAAACTAGAAAAAGTATCAAAAAATAAAAACCTTATGGATGAAGCTTTACAAAGAAAAGATAAGACCATCTGTAATATGCAAGGTGAAATTTGTATTTTTTTTCAACAACCCGAAAGATGTAAATCCTGATGAAATCAAGGATGTTAATATATCAGGTGAAATGACATTTCGTTCAATAGTAGGTAAGGATCATTTTAAAATTACCTTTAACATAAAAAAGGAGCAGTTGAATCTGTTAATGAAAAAAAGTATATAGATATCGATGGTTATGTTTTTTTCTGCTAATTAAATATGAGGCAATATTCAACTGAAGATTTTGAAGATTATGAGAGTGATTATGATAGCGAGAGTTTGTTTTCAAACAACAGTTATGAAACTGGGAGTTTGTGTTCAAATGATATTTATGAAAGTAGTTTTATAGATGATTCTGAAAGTACCGAAGATGATACCGAAGATGAATTTCAGTTTATGTAAAGTTTTACTTTATAAATATGCTAGATTTTGAACCTCTTGAATACCCTGATTCTCCATATGACAAATTTGAGAATTGTCCTGCGTGTGAAAGACGGGGATTAAACACAGAGTCAAAAGCCTAAAAACAATGTATATTCTGTGATTCTCGTCTCATTCATGAGATAAGAAGAAAAAATATAAAAAGGAAAATAATTCTTTTAGAATTACACCAACAATGAATTACTTTACAAGCTTGATTAGAGAAATGAGTGGAAAGTATGAGGGTGATATCACACCTTTCCTTACAAGGGAAGAAACTGAACCTATTCGAGAAATGTTCAAAGGATTGTTGTTATATATTATTCACGATTGTCATTTTCAGGGAAATATCAACAATAGATATTGTATAAATAAAATAATGGATTCTCTTGAAATTAAACCTGAACTTAGGATAAAATATAGAGTTTCTAAGAAAGCCAATAATAAAGTAAATAACCTGTTTTCCAAATATATAAATGAATGATTTTTTATCCATTTGGGAAAATAAGATAGAATTTAACAATCATAAAAATCTTCCAAATTCATTAAGATGTCTCATAGTTGGTTCAAGTGGATGTGGAAAAACATGCTTACTTTTGAAGATGCTCCTGACTCCCAACTTTTTAGATGATGATAATTTAATAATTTTCACAAAGTCGAGTTTTCAACCTGAGTATCAACGACTCTCACAAGGTTTTAATGCTGGTCATCAAAAAGAAGATATAATTGGTTTATTTAAACTTCAAAACAATCTGAATGATTATAACATTGAAGATATAATACAACTATTTTGTGACACACAGAGATAAAAAAGAAATCAAAACCGATAACTTGTATTCTTAGTGATAAAACTGATGATATACCGTCTTCCCAATATTTGGATAAATCAAAAAAGAACCTCGTTATCTTTGATGATTGTGTTTATGAGAAAACCAAATGGTAATGGACAGCTACTGCACAAGAGGGAGACATTCTTCTTGTAATTGTATTTATCTTAGTCAATCGTACTTTCAACTTCCTCGTCGTTCCATCAGAAACAATGCTAATACTTTTATTTTATCCAAGTTAAATTCAATAGATATAAATAATTTTTGGAGAGATAATTGTTCTACATTATGAAGTAAAAAGGAATTTGGGGATTACATGAAGCACACAACTGAAAAATATAAATATATTGTTGTGAAACAAGATGAGATATTAAATGATATTTTCCAATAAATAAATGGATGCAAAAGAAAGAGCAAGAAGACTTAAGGAACATCAAGAGTTGGTTTCAAAAGTTGTAAAACAACAGGAAGACATAAAGAAGAAATGCAGACAGAAACTAACTGGTGAAGAAGCATTTGAAAGAAAACAAGAGAAAATTTTTAAACCACTTCTAAAAACTTCCCAAGAAAAAATTATAGATCTTTCCACAGTTCCCACAATAGAATATACTCCTAAAAAACTTCAAATGTTAAAAGAATTCAGTCAAATGATGGAGGAAGAATTAGAACATATAGGAGAATTAGAATATCATGATGAAGGATTATTTCAACAACTGGAAGATTAATCAACCTCCTGATTATATTGTAAATGCTCTTCAAAAGAATGAATATTCAGCGGAATCAAAAACCAAAGCAGGACTCATTCCAACAGAACAACCAGCAATATTTCATCTTGTTCAAGAAAAAGTATTGATATTTAATGATGAATTAAGGTTCTTGAGTTCTGCTCAACCTCCTGTTAAACTAACTCCAAGATTAATGTTTCTTCTCACAAAAGATGGAAGACAAGCTTCAACTGTGAGGGATGAATCAAAGTATTTTGATAAACCATTGGATAAGAAAAATAATGATGATAGAGTATGTATTGATCTGCTGGACTCTGTTAATTATAGGGTAAGTCTTTCTGTTAAAAAAGGAAGAATGAGAAGGAGAAACACATTATTCAGGCTTTAAGTATCCTTGGTTCAGGTGTTAGTTTTCTTCCAAATGACCCATCACAATTAGTGGATAGACTGTTATTGTTGTAAGGTAGTAAGAAGGCTGGAAATAACAATTGTTTAAATGAAGCATCAGCCATTTTAGACCAGTTGATGACCATGAAAATAATTAATAAATATCAATATAAAGACATTTTATCTCATATTAAATAAGATGAGAAACACAATCCTTAGTTTTAATTTCACAAGCGACCACACATCTTCATTCCCATACCCACTACAACTTGACCCAACAAAAGAATATGAGGCATCTTTATTGTCCATGGAAACTTATAGTACCTTATTTAATATAACTGGGAAAAATGACAAGTTCAGTTATAATCTGGGAAGTGGATACAAAACGATAACAGTTTCACCCGGAGCATATGAGATTTCTCAGATATCTTCCGAAATTGTTCATCTTATGAAAGAACAGGGTGATGAACCAAACAATATTGTTATAGACATTCAAAAACACACTTCAAAATCAACGATTAAACTTCAAAATAACTACAAGGTTGATTTCACAATTGATAATTCATTTGGAGGGTTATTGGGTTTCTCTTCAAATATGATTGAAACTAATGGGACGTTTTACAGTGATAATGTCATTCAAATATCCTCAGGAATAAATTCGGTATTAATTCACTGTGATTTGATTGATGGTGCTTATAATGATGGAATAAGAACAAATACAATATTTTCATTCGGCGCATACTCAACCCCAATTGGTTATAAATTCAAGATGGAACCCAAAAATCTGGTTTATCTCCCTGTGTCAGGAAAAACCATATACAGAGTAAATTTTAGGACAACTGACGAAGATAATCGTATGATTTCTTTTAATGGAGAAGTTATATCTATTAGAATTCACCTATGTGAAGTTTTCCAATAAATAAATACGATGGTTATTGTGAGGAAACACGAGTTGAGAAAATATAAAATAATTACAGGGGATGGGATGTTCCTTTCCCCATACTACAAGGGTGAAGGTATGTATCTTGGTAGAGGATACTATAAACCTAAGAGACAAAGGGGTGTCGGACATCAATTTAGAGGAGATGGGATAATTGATACTCTAATGGGTATCGGTTCAACTATTCTTAAACATAAAGACCGAATTGGTTCAACTGCTTCTGCTGTGGGAAATGTAGCAGATGCTATAAAGAGTATAAAAGATGCCCAAAAGGAATCTTATAAATTACAAGCAATCAAAGAAATTAAGAAAGGCAAAACTCAGTTGTGTCCCCAAGAACGACAGAAAATAATTTAAATACTTGGGTCAGGGTTTCAAAAGTTTGAACATCTTTTTTCCGAAATAAATACAAGTATGGAAGCAATTGATAGTATCTAAGATTTGGATGATACTATTACCATCTCAAACTCCACTAAAAAAGAAGATTACTTCAAGGTAAACACAATGACTGGAACAGACTGGAATGCAAATGGTACAAAAAGTTTTGAAATAAATAATCAACAAACTTATTTGAATCTATCCGAAAGTTTCTTTTTGTGTAAATTGTAATTCACTAAGGCTGGGAATAACACAAACGCCACACTCGTAAATGATTTATTCTGGAAAATGTTTGATAGTGTTCGTTTATACATTGGGACACAAGAAGTTGAAGCGGTTGATTATGTCTCTGCTTTATCTGAAATGATGAAATTTACATTATATTCATTCAGTGATAGAATGGGAAAGGGGGCTGTCGAAGATTTTATTCCTGATATGTCAACGGGAACAAATGCAGACCCTGGATATACTCAAAGGAAAGGAATGTATAATGATGATACAAAAGCAGTTAATAGTTTTACTGTGGCAGTTCTTCTTTAAGGTATATTTGGATTTTGTGATTATGATAAAGTTCTGTATGGTCTTAAAATTAGATTTCAACCACAAAGGAATGATAATGAAAATAGATTGCTTTTTGGTGTTGCTTGTGCTTTTGGTGCCCAGAATAAATTTGTGATTGATTAAACATGTTGGTATATTAGTGAATATACCCCTAATCTTAAAACAGAAGAAATGTTGAACAGAAGGCTGAACTCAAAGAGACCACTCAGTGTATCATACCTCAAAAGAAGATGTCAACACGTTAAACTAAACCAAACCACTTACACGTGGAATTTGGGTGTTCTGGAAGGAAAGCCACGATATCTGTGGATAATTTTGAAAAAACCAGATGGCGATACTGCTACTGATAAGAATAATGCATTGAGTGATAATGCTAAGGTGAAACAACTTCGTGTTTCTCTCGATGGAACATTTTATCCACGAGATAGATTGGAAATTAATTGGGAAAAAAATGATTATGCTGAAGCATACAAGTCTTACCAAAAGGTGTGTGAAAGTAATGGAAATAAAGAACCTATTTTGGATATGACAGCATTTAAAAGTTTGCATACAATCTATGCGTTTGACCTGAGTGCTCAAAAGGAAACTATAAAATCGAATCGGGTGGATACTTCCCTATACATTGAAAGAAGAGAGAGTGAAGAAGTCGATACATATTGTTTGCTTTTGGAAGAAACAGAATTACATATTAATACAGATAATGGTGTTATGATTAGTCTCACGTAATTTTTTGTGAAATAAATGAGTTGCAAAGTACCACCTGGGGTATATGTTCATCAAATCAATCTTCATAAACTATCATCTTGTGTTCAAAATCAAAAGCCTTATACGATTTACGTGAATACAATTTAGATAAAAGGAGCAGTAAGAATTGATGTTTTGCTGACAAGAGAACAGGTTAAAATCTTGAACGATACTGGCTTTCTAAAAATTAAAATGACAAAACCAATGTTGAAAAAATATTCAATAAGAGAAACGAGTGGAGGATTTCTCCCATTTCTAATTCCTTTATTTTCTGGTTAAAGTGCGGTTGGAGCATTGCCGGGTGGGATTTCAACAGCGGTGAAAACTGCCAACGAAAGGAAGGCTCAACTCCGAGCTCAAAAAGAATTGGAAAGACATAACAAAGAGTTGGAGAAACAAATTAGTGGAAGTGGTGTAATTGTAGATTTTACTGAAAAACTTGAAAGTCTGCCTGATAAAGTGAGATTGTTAGTTGGAGATGTGCTTTCTTCTATCGCACAAGCAGGTGTAAAATTAATTAAAAGGTGCAATGGATTATATCTTTCTAATAAATAAATGAGCATTGATGAGTGGTTTAAAGAATTTGGAAAGAATACAACATCAAATGTACAATTTGTCAAATATTGTAAGAAATTAAAAATTCATAATGTGGTTATTTTGTATGAGAGATGAAGTAACAAACATGCCTAAACATACAAAAAATATTATTATGAACTTAGAAGATAATAATGGGAACGCTTCTCATTGGGTTTGTAAATATAATGATGGTTTTGCCCTTGTTTATATCATGAAAACAGAAAAACGGGATTATAACTAATAAGTAAGGAAATACAAAATTATTCAACTATGGGAAGATGGGGACGTGTTTCATGTCATAATATTATCCTGTCATATATTTCTAATCCATAAATGACAGCAAGAAGGCTTCAAGAAAATTATCATTTCTGCATCCAAGCATACCTTCAAGAAAAGTATTCGGTATTTTAATAAATATGTTCTACAACATAAGAATGATGTATTTTCAATAAAAGATTGGCTTTATGCTGATGTTGATAAATCAACAACTTTAGATTTAATTAGAATGTGAAATAATGAAAAAATTATAAATTTAAGAAAACGTAAGGCTCTTTTAGAAATTCAAAAGATATTTTATTGGTTTTCAGTTGTTAAAAAAATATTTTGGATACAGGAATAACAAGAAATGCTGATGAATATATGTATGATATTCTATGGGGTGTAAGTGATTCAAGGATAGTAAGGGACGAGGAAGGAGTTGAAGAGAGAGAAGAGGAGAGAGGAGAGGAGGAAAAGGATAAGAGAGAGAAGGAGGAAAGAGAGAAGAAAGAGAAGGAGGAGAGGGAGAAGATAGAGAAGGAGGAGAGGGAGGAGAGGAGGAAAGAGAGAATAAATAAATATGAAAATATGGAAACCAGTGAAATTAAAAAAATATTGGGGGTATTCCAGAAAATAAATAAATCTCAACATACCGAGGAGGAAAACAAAGAATTGACAAGGCTATTAGCAATATTTTTGACAAGACTATTGACATCGTTTTCAGGGAGAAGATATTAAATGAGAAAGTGGAGATAAAGATTATATTATTGATGATGTTGATGTGATTGACTTTGATTAAATTTTTTCATTTTTTTCTTAAATAAATGGAGGAGAGAGTAAAGACGTTTCTAAGGATTCTTTATGTTTAAAAATTAAGATTCAAATGTGCATGTTGGAAACTAAAAAGGTTTTCGCTCTCTGTCGGAATTTTTCACATAAATAAATGAGTTATTGTCTCAAATGTAAAAAGAAAATGAATACAAAAATATCTCGTATTTTAAAAGTAAAAATTAGAGGGTTATACAAAAAGGCACATGTTCGGTGTGTGGTTCAAAAAAGTGTCAATTTATCTCCAAACACAAACATGGAGCAGATAAACAAAAGGTTTTATCAGGAAGTAAATTTACAACCACTGGAATAAAAAATAAAAATGACCGTTTTTACAGCCATTTTTCCCTGCTGTGCAGGGGTTTGGGCTTTTTCTTGAGGCAATGTTTTATGGCCGGATGCCCTTCCTGACGCCAACCCTGGTCGCCTCTTACGACACACAGGGATATGGTATACCTATTCTAACCGGGTCATACACTGGGACCAGTACACTGGTACTCACTTCGCCGACCTCAGATGGATGACATGCTGAGTCAACCCCCTGGTGTTAATTCAGCAGCCAACGGGGCTTGAACTCAGGACCCTGGGATCCCAAGCCGTCACCCTAACCACTAAGCCAACACCAGGCTTAACCACTGGAATACCAGGGGAATTACATCTACCAGGGTATTCTTTCTGTGGTCCAGGCACAAACTTGGATAAAAGATTAGATGAGGCAGACAATCCTAAACCATGGAGTAAACCCATCAATAGGGTTGATGAAGTGTGCATGAGACACGATATTGATTATGGGAATACCACAACGTTGGAAGAAAAACATGAAGCCGAAAGAGAAATGTTGTATAATTTGACTCTGATACAAAATCCAACCTTGAGAGAAAAAGTTGATAGGTTCATCGTGAAGAAGATGATCAGAGCTAAATTGAAACTTGGACTTGGAAATTCCAAAAAGTTATAGGCTCTAATGATGTAATTAAGACTGAAGAACAATTAGCTGATGAATTACATAAACCAATATTCACAAAGTTTCAGAGAAGGAAGGTTTATTCCAAGGAAGTTGATTATATCTGGTCCGCTGATTTGATTGAACTCAATAATGATAAGGGGTACAAGTATGCTTTAACCGTTATTGATTTGAGGAGTACATATGCGTGGGTTGTTCCTTTGAAAAACAAAACAGGTAATACTCTTATGTTAGCCTTTCAACAGGTATTTAATAAAAGTAAGAGAAAACCTAAAAAATTGTGGACTGATGAGGGTAGAGAGTTCTATAACAAGACATTTATGGATTTTCTAAAAAATAACAGTATTACATTATACAGTACCTTTAATGAAGGAAAATCCGTTGTTGTT
>NC_140962.1:63701639-63769139 GCF_056783735.1 Eptatretus burgeri
TTCCACGTTTTGGATCAGTTTGTGATTTTGTCCAGATCTGCAGTGAGCGAAGAAGCTGCTGCTTGCCGGTCTGAGGAATGACAGATGGTACGGCAGAGGGTGGAGTCGTCGGCAAAGAGAAATAGAGGATTTTCCAGAGAGTCCGAGAGATCATTGATGAAAACCAGAAAAAGAACAGGGCCCAGAACGCTACCTTGAGGAACTCCAGCCTGCACAGGAAGAGGGGATGAAAGAACTCCATTTAGGGCCACACGTTGATTGCGACAGGAGAGGAAGTCTGCGAGCCATGAGTGGAGATGGCCTTGAATACCATGGGAAGAGAGTTTGGTGAGTATGGCAGGGTGCCAGACTGTGTCAAAAGCACGTGATATGTCCAGGGATACGGCTCGGATTTCCTGTCTGGCATTGAGGACCTCCATCCATTGATGGGGGAGCAGAAGCAGCATATCCAGGGTAGAGTGACCTGGTCTGAAACCAAATTGATGATTGGAAATCAAGCCATTGGAGAAGAGGAAGGATATCATGTCTGAAGCGATGATGGATTCCATCACCTTGCTGATGATTGGGAGAAGGCTGATTGGTCTGTAGTTACAGGGATCTGTTTTTGCACCTTTTTTATGCAGGGCAGTGATGTTAGCAGATTTCCAAGCAGATGGCAGATGACCTTGGGCAAATGAGAGGGTGAATAGAACAGAGAGAGGGTGAGCAAGAGCAGAAGAGCAGGCTTTGAGGACACGTGGGCTGATGCCGTCTGGACCGGTTGCAGAATCTGACTCGAGGTTTGAAAGCAAGCTCTCCACCTTGTCACGAGAAAAGGATACAGAGTCCAGGGACAGTTGGGTGCGACTGGGTAAAGTGGGTAGAGATAGTGATGGGTTTAGGACACAAGATTTAGCTGCAAACACCGAGTTTAGACATTCAGCTTTATCACGTGTGGAATCAGCAGTGCGGCCATTTGAGATAAGGGAGGGGATGGAGGGGGAACATACACCAGAAACAGATTTGATTAAACGCCACCAGGATTTTGAGGAGGGAGAGAGGTTTGAGAGTTCAGACTTGAGATGAGAAAGATGTTGTTTTCTGGCTCTCCTGAGGGTAGATACACACTTGTTCCGAGCTTTGTGGAAAGAACTGAGATTGCCCTCAGTTGGGTTTGCTTTCCATGAGGCAAAGGCAAGTTCTTTCAGGACAACTGCCTCACCACAAGCTTCAGTAAACCAATGGCGGGAGGAAGGGTAAGACAACTGAACACGAGAGGGGATAAATCTGTGCATGAGGGGGAGCAAGTTTCTTTGAAAGAATTCCCAGGATGAGTTGATGTTTGAGAAAGTAGTGATAGGAGACCAGTCTGTAAGTTTGATGGCTGCTCGGAGACCCTGCCAGTCGGCTTGAGTGAAATGCCAGACTCGACGGCGGTGAGGTGGTTCTCTGATAACAGCCAGAGAGATGTCCACTTTAACAAGGACGTGGTCAGAAGAACCAATTGGAGCGAAGGAAGAGCAGCAGATATTGTCAGGGAAATTTGTCAAAATCAGATCCAGAAGAGATGGAGTACCATTGGTTGAGATCCGGGTCGGGAAGTTGACCGATTGAGTCAGTCCCAATGAGTCGCAGAAAGCTTTTGCAGAGGTGCCATGGCAGGTGAGAGAGGTACCCACACCTAGCCAACTGGCGTGATGACAATTGAAGTCACCACATAAGAGGAAGAGAGAGTTTGGATGAGAAGATAGAAGATGGTCCATGTTTTCGGATAGTGAGGTGTAGATGGAGTCATCACTGTTTGGTGGACGGTACAGTACACATATAAACATGAGGTGGGAGTGGAGGGGAAGCCGAAGCCAGAGGTATTCCTGGGGGTGTGGGGGAGTGAGAGCAGTGCATGAAGAGTGAGGATTAGAGTCTTTGATGAAGAGAGCAACACCTCCACCAGGACGAGGCTCAGGTCTGTCAAACCGTAAGAGGGAGTAACCAGGGAGAGATACTTGGGAGTCAGACACGTCTTGGGAGAGGAAAGTTTCTGTTAGGCAGATAATGTCTGGTTTGTCAGTGGCAACCTGTATGGAAAGATCTGAAAGGTTTGAGCGAAGGCCCCGGATATTTGAGGTCCACACTTTTAATGAAGAGGTAGGGGAGGAGGCTTTGGGTGCAAGAGGTGGAGGGGGAGGGGGAGGGTAGGACAAGGGACGAGGAGGGGAGGTAAGGAGGGTTGCTGAAAGAGTGTGGGGTATTGCAGAATAGCGAGGGGAGGGGGCTGAATGAGGAGGAGAAGAGGCTCTGTGGTGCTGGGGGAGAGGGGGGACAAGAGACAAGGAAGAAGGCATTTGAGGAGGTAGAGTGAAGATATGGAGGTGAGAGGGCAGTGGAGGGAGGCAGGTTGGTGGATGAGAGGGGGGCAACTGAGAGAAGGAAGAGTGAGGGGGATGAAAGGTGGGAGAAAGGTGAGGGGGGAATTTTTGAGAGAGGTGAGAGGGAGAAGAGTGGGATGGTTGCTTTGAGAGTGAGAGTGAGGGGTGAGGGGGGTGAGTTGGCACTGAAGTTGGAAAAAAAGAATGGTTGATGGAAAGCGAGCATCCATGGCAAACTGTGGTTTTTAAAAGTTTTAGGTCAGAGATGCGATTTAACACAATTCTTGATGGATGCAATGAAGGCGAATTCAGAGAATGGAGAGAAGAAGCGCTGTAATAGTTGGATTTTTTAGGCAAGGAATGAAGGAGAGGTCGAAATGAGAGCAGTCTGTTAAAATAGCAGAAGAGTCGTGCATTGTGAAACAGTAAAGAGTACCACATGTGTGAGAGAGGAAGATGAAGCATTATAAGATCGTTTTTGTTGTTAATATTAATGTATGAGAGAGTTTTCAACAGATTCGGTCATGGAAGTGTAAAAAAAAAATCGAGGAACAAGACGAGGAGGAAGTTAAGAGGAAGAAGAAGAACCAGAATCGTGAAAAGGTGAGCGTGTTGTTGTTGTTGTTGGGTATATATTTTTTTCTTTTATTTTTTTTTGAGATAAAGAGATTAGTTGGGAGAATGGGGGATGTTTGGAAAGTGGGGAGGATAGAAATTGAAGGTAATGGGGAGAAGAAAAAAAAACAAAAAAAAAAAAAAAAACGATCGAGCACCGAGTGGAACCGGTAGGCCTCAAGCCTAGGCCTCAAACACCAGGTAGGAACGTCGACAAAAATACACACAAAATAGCACGATTTTTGAAACAAAACCGAACTAGGAACATACAGTAACATGTAGGAGAGAAAATTAAACAGTTAAAACGGTTTGTTTGTAGGTGAAATGAAAGCGAGGGAAAAACCTTCAGAGTGTAGGCTTTATTCCACTTGATTGAAGCCGCTTCTACGGGCACATCAGGGGATACAGGTGCAGCAAGGAGTACAAATGCAGCAATGCATACATGTGCAGTAGATTACCGCGAAATAAATCAGCAATTAGCACGGAGTCCGGTATACTCTCAATTCTTACCATTCAACGAGCACCAAGTGGACCGGCGCCGTAAATGACAATGCCCCAGGGACAATCCCCCCGACCGCGCGGAATCTTGGTTTTATCTGTCCCGTGCGTGAGCCGCGCGACATGTGATCACGCGTCACGTCCTTCAATCCATCACATTCTCGCCGTCTTTAAAATGTAACTGGAAGCCCAACTAACCCACCATGATTACTTCAGCACTATAGGAGTATACATTTCAAGCAGCGCGAACTATTTAAACTACAGAAGCATACATTCCAAGCAGTGAGGATTATTTTGAGTTGTAGGAGCATGGTAATGAGCATCGATATATGATATAATGAGCATATAGGAGCATGAGCGTCGAGGATGCCGATAATCACCTTTACAGATCGAGTCGGCGAGGGGGTTTTATCCGTCGACCTCTCCGGGAGTAAATGGCGGTTTCACGTGAGGGAGGCTTCCGATCCTCTTGGGGAGTCTCGACTCGTGCCGGGGATGACTCCTCGATCGCTCTCGGGTGGAACGCGGCAGCTCCGTCGCCACCATTCCCGGGTGGAGTTCCTGGGGGGGAAACACCTGGGGAGGGAATGTCAGAGGGAGGAGTGCCAGATGGTGGTGTACCTGCGGGAGGAGTACCTGAGGGAGCCAAATGGCGAACCGACACAGTGGTCTCCATGCCATCAGGAAGTCTGGCATGAGCATACTCTGGATTAGCATCGATGAGTTCGACCTCCTCCACCATGGGTTCATACTTGCTTTGTCGTACCAGGCGTTTCATGAACACTGTTCCGGGATAGGTTAGCCAGTTGGGCGCCGTTTGGCCGTCAACATAACGTCACTGGTGAGTAAACATTCGTTCGTGAGGAGTAGCATTGGTGGACGTACAGAGCAAAGAGCGGATGGAATTCAGAGCGTCGAGAAGGGTAACCTCCCACCGCTCAGGCCCCAGCCCTCTCGATTTCAGCGCCAGAGTTACGGCTTTCCAAATAACTCCATTATGTCGTTCCACCTGCCCATTACCCTGTGGGTTGTAACCCATCGTTCGACTAGTTGCTATGCCATGCTCAAATAGGAACTGTTTTAGCCCGGCCGACATGAAACACGGCCCTCTGTCTGAATGTATGTACGAAGGTTTCCCAAACATAGCGAAGAGGTCAGACAGACATTTCACGACAGTGCCCGAGGTCATATCCGAGCACGGAAATGCGAAAGGGAACCTTGAGTATTAATCAACTACAGTGAGTATGTATCTGTTGTCTGTCTCGGTCGGCAGTGGCCCTTTGAAGTCGATATTTAGTCTCTCGAAGGGTGAAGTGGCCTTGATCAACCTGCCAGATGCTGCGCCATAGAATCTGGGTTTTAGTTCAGCACAAACAGGGCATGAAGCATTCATTTGTTTAATATCTTCGATAGAATAGGGAAGGTTTTGTCTGCGCACGAAATGTGCCATTCTGGTTACCCCCGGGTGGCACAGAGACACATGGAGGTCTTGCAAAGCCCGACTGATTGTCGCCGAACAGTAGACCCGAGAGAAGGCATCTGCAGCAGGGTTTTCCCTCCCGGGCCAGTAAACAATGTCGTAACTATAGCAAGCTAGGTCTATCCGCCATCTCATAATTTTTTCATTCTTAATTTTCCATTATTTTTCCCATCAAACATGAATGCCACGGATCGCTGGTCCGTGACGATCGTGAAGTGGTTTCCCAGTAAATAGTGTCTCCATTTACGTAGGGCTTCGACAATAGCGTACACTTCCTTCTCTATTGCCGAGTGTCTTTGCTCGCTTCCAGAGAGAGTTCTCGAGAAGAACGCGACGGGTCGTCCGGACTGATTGAGCATCGCAGCTATCGCGTGATTGGAAGCGTCCGTTTCCACCACGAACGGCACCGAGCTATCGATCGATAATACCACGGAATTACTGATATCGTCTTTGATGCTGTGGAAAGCTTTTACAACAGCGGCATCTGGTGGGAAGTTTTTGCAATGCACTGGGGCAGGGGTCGGGAACGTTTTTGACTCAGAGAGCCATTAAAGCAAAATATTTGGAAATCTATTTCAGTGAGAGCCATATAATATATTTTGAGACTGAATTCAACTAAATGTGAGTATAATAAGCCTCTGAATTTATTCTTTTAAATAATGTTGTTATAATACTCACCATTAATGGGACTTCTGGTGCTGCATGGATTTGCTGATGGCTTTGTAGTCTGGTTGGTACTTGGTGAGGTTAAGCTTCATGCAAGCGTTGAGGCTTTCATCCGTTAGATGTGATTGTAGGTTGGACTTGATGTTTTTAAGATGTGAGAATGACTGCTCACATGCATACGTAGATCCATACAAGGTCAATACAGCAATACTCACACGCTGCAGTGTGAGGTATGTGATAGGAAGCGCGTTCCAAGTTTTGATAATCAGCTCGTCTTCGGGTTGAAGTTTTTTCATTTCTGTCCACATGTGCTTGTTCGCCAACTCCGCTTTCTGTCGTGCGATTCTTTCCAAATCTTCATTCAGTGACTTGAACTTATTCACCCACATGTCTGAGGCCTTCAGGTCAGCCACTTCTGCTTCAAAATCTCTGACGGAGATACCAGGAATGTAACTCAGGTCGGCTGTGTTCAGTGAACACTCGTTTGGATGGGTGATGAACTTAAAAAGACGAGTGTGCTCACGAAATTCTCCAAAGCGTGCTTTGAATGACTGTAGGAGACTGGATGTGAAGCCAGCTAACTGGTGGAGATCAAAGTTTTGAGTGGGCTCACTTGCTGTGCATGCATCTTTAAATTGTCTCAGTTTTTCAAAATGTAGTAAACGACCTGTTTCAAGATCCATGATAAAGAGCTCCAGCTTGTTTGCAAAAGCAAACACGGCTTGTTGAAGGGATAACACTGTATTTCCAATGCCTTGCATTTTCACGTTGAGCTCGTTCAGATGTTCAGTCATATCCACGAGATAGTAAAACTTGAGGAGCCACTCAGTTTCGGCTTGCTCAGGATGCTCAATCCCTTTCATTTCAAGGAAAGTCCGGATTTCGTTCAAGCAAGCCACAAAACGGCTAAGCACCTTCCCTCTTGACAACCAACGCACATTGCTGTGCAAAAGCAGACCGTGATAGTTATTTCCAACTTCATCCAGCAGTGTTTTAAACTGGCGAGCATTTAAGGCTCGGGCAACAATAAAGTTGATCACACGAATGACCAGCGACATCACTTCGCCAAGCTGCCCATCACACATCTGAGCACAAAGTGCCTCCTGGTGTAGAATGCAATGGAAACTTAGGATGGGTCTATTTTCATGTTCACGGAGAAGCGCCACAAATCCTTTGTTTTTCCCCACCATACACGGAGCACCATCAGTACACACTGAGATAAGTTTATCCATTCGTAGATTTTTTTCTTGAGCGAACTCCATGAAAGACTTGAATAAATACTCACCTCTTGTGGACCCTTTTATTGGCAGAACAGCAAGACTTTCTTCGCACAGTGTATCACCAGCAGCATATCTTGCAATCACACTGAACTGCGACAAATGGCTTACGTCTGTTGACTCATCCAAAGCCAGGGAAAAGAACGGCGCTGTATTTCTGTCCTTCACTTGCGTTTCCTCCACTTGGTTTGCCATCATGATGGTACGATCATGAACAGTTCTTGCCGACAGAGGCATGTCTTGTATCCGTTTGATTATCTTGTCTTTGTTCGGAAGATCATCAAAAAGTTCATTGGCGACATCCAGCATGAACGTTTTTGCATACTCGCCATCTGTGAATGGTTTTCCGTTCCTCACTATTGCTAAAGATCCAGCAAAGCGAGCGGAATTACAGTCACCTTGCCGGGTCCATACGCGGAGTTGCTGCTGGCTGGCTTGCACCCTGCTCAGTAGCTCTTGACACGCTTTCTTTCTGCTGTCTCCCACAGGGTATTTTGATGCAAAGGTAGCATGGCGCGTGTCGAAGTGCCGCTTTATATTCGACCGTTTCATCGATGCAATTTTGTCATTGCAAATTAGACACACCACAGAACCTGCTCTCTCCACAAAGGCGAATTCTTCGGCCCATTCGTCCTGAAATGTACGATACTCCTCATCTTTTTTTCTTTTCGCCATCTTCTTCGTCGAAGGGTTAGCTTTGAGCAAATGAGAGAGAGGGAGATGTTGACCCAAGTGAGTCTGGCTGGCCTGCACACGGGCTGACATACTCGAGAGGTGCGGTGCGGCCGGCCGACTCTGGGATGCTGTCGCCTCAGCGGTGGCGAGTGATTGGTCGAGATGAATTCCGTGACGCGTCTCGGCGGCGGCACGTCATTGGAGGAACCGAAATCACGAGTCGCCTCAGCGGTGGCGCGTGATTGGTCGAGATGAATTCCGTGACGCGTCTCGGCGGCGGCACGTCATTGGAGGAACCGAAATCACGAGTCGCCTCAGCGGTGGCGCGTGATTGGTCGAGATGAATTCCGTGACGCGTCTCGGCGGCGGCACGTCATTGGAGGAACCGAAATCACTACTCGCGTCGGCCGCATGACTGGACGAAACAAAAACCGCTTCAGACAATTCGGAGGTGTTTTTTCTTCTCTCCTTCTGCCAAGTTCAGCCCTGCACGTGAATGAAGCACGACACCATTCAAACTATAGGTAAAGCTTCTGCGAGAAATATTGGGCTTTCCAAGTTTCAAACTCCAATTTTATCTGCGAGCCAGATGCAATCATCAAAAGAGCCATACCTGGCTCGCAAGCCACACGTTCCCGACCCCTGCACTAGGGGATGTATTTTCTCAGAGTATTGGGGGATCCATCTCGCGTAGTAAGCGAACATTCCGATCACCCGCCGCGTTGTCTGCAGGTCCTGAGGTGGGGGTAGCTCACGAAGTGGGCGCAATCGTTCAGGATCGGGCTTTATCGTGCCGTCGGCTATTGTGTAGCCGAGAAGATTAATTGACCTTTCCGAGAATACGCATTTCTCGTAGTTGAGGGCCAGATTGTATTTTGTAGCAATGCTCAAGAATCTATCCAGATTCATATCATGTTCCCCCCAATCTTTACCACACACCGTGACATTGTCCACGTAAACAAAAGTGTCTTTGAGGTTTTCATCTGAGATGATGTCGTCCATAACTCGTTGGAAGCAAGCTACTCCATTCGTGACACCGAACGGAATCCTCCTGAATTGGTAGAGGCGTCTACCTGCCTGGAACGCGGTGTAAGGTTTGTCTTCCCCTCGGATGGGAATTTGATGATAGGCGCTTCGCAAATCGATGGTGCTGAATATTTTATAATTGGCCACGCGTTCGACCATCTCGTCTATGCGCGGCAAAGGGTAGGCATCAAGTTGGGTGAAGCGATTGACCGTTTGAGAGTAATCGACAACCATTCGTTTCTTATGGTTCTGATTGGCGGTGACCAACACCTGTGCGCGCCATGGCGAATCATTCGGTTCTATAATACCTTCTTCCAGTAATCGCTTGGTCTCAGAAGTGATGAAGTTCATATCGGCAGTGGTATATCGTTGCGATTTGATCGCTATCGGTTTACAGTCCAGCGACAAGTTAGCAAACAGCTGGGGGGACGATACCTCTGCGGTGGTCAGAGCATTTAGAATTAGACGAGGTTTGCTTCCTCCAAAGGGTATTTCGACGCTCGTGTGCTGCTTGAGGACATTATGACCCAGAATTACATCTGCGCATAAATCACGAAGCACCAGTACCCTTACATCCCGATGCGTGTACCCTTTTACGTCCAATTCAACATTGCAGTACCCTCGTACGCGGGACTGTAGTGATGTGGAGGCCATGCATACTGTATTGTCTGTCGGGTGGATCTTCCATTTCCTGCCCTTCACTAGCGAGCTGTTGACGAAACTTTCAGAGCTACCGGTATCAATCAGAGCCTCAGCCATATGCCCGTTAATTCGCACGTTGATGATAACCTTGGATAGATTCCCCGGTGAAGCCGCAGTTAGTTTCTTTGTGAGTAGAGGGCCGCAGAAGTGGGTTTATTTCTCCTAAGAGTAGATTTGCATACCCTGGCATAATGCCCTTTCTTGTCACAGTTCATGCATGTGGCATCCCTGGCGGGGCATTTGTTGCGGGAGTGTCTTTTGTACCCACAAAAGAAGCATTTACCAACCGAAGTAGTGGCTGAGGAGTTTGACGAGGTCTGGGTATCCGATTCCTCGGGTTTTTCTCCATCCTCAGTGTCGGAGGTGCCCTGGGGGGTTCCTTGAGTTTCCGCCGTAGCAGCGTTCATTAGCAGCATCGGTGTCCCATATGACTCAGATTGCTGCTGAGCCGTATCCATTGCTCGAGCCTGGTCAGCTACCTTTTCAAGAGTGGGTTGCGCTTTCTCCAGTAAGCGTTGCCGTATGGGGGCTGACCTGAGCCCTTGGATGAACGCTTCTCTGGTCGCTTCATCTCGGTGTTCCTCGGCGGTTACGGCCCGGAAACTGCAGTCTTTTCCCAACTGCCTCAGAGCTTGCAGGAACTGATCGATTGTCTCCCCGGCTGCTTGCTTGCGTGTGTTGAGAAGATGTCGTATATACACCTCGTTCTTGCGCTTCACGTGGAACGCCTGCAGCATGTCGATCGCTGCATCGTAGGTGTCACACTCCGAGAAGAGCCTGTATACACTGGGCGAGACATGATTCACAAGGGCGGCCAATTTGTCGGCTCCCTCTTCAATGATGGTCAGATAGTGTGAGAAGGAACGGAACCAATGGGACCATTTCATTTCCGAGTCAGTCGCGTTTGGGTCTGCGTCAAACCTCTCCGGTTTGTAGATCTTGTCCATCGTTGGTTGAGAGAGCCGAAGGGATCAAGTGGAATAAAATGAAATGAAAACGAGGGAAAAACCTTCAGAGTGTAGGCTTTATTCCACTTGATTGAAGCCGCTTCTACGGGCACATCAGGGGATACAGGTGCAGCAAGGAGTACAAATGTAGCAATGTTTACATGTGCAGTAGATCACCGCAAAATAAATCAGCAATTAGCACGGATTCCAGTATACTCTCAATTCTTACCATTCAACGAGCACCAAGTGGACCGCCGCCATAAATGTCAATGCCCCAGGGACAATCCCCCAGACCGCGCGGAATCTTGGCTTTATCTATCCCGTGCGTGAGCCGCGCGACATGTGATCACGCGTCATGTCCTTCAATTCATCTCAGTAGGCACGATAACTCGAGAACGGAAGAAGCTACCAATGTCAAATTACACCACGTGATTCAGGAGGGTGATGGCTAACGCTGATTAGATTTTGGTCAAAATCGGTCAAAGGTCAAGGTCACAGCAAGGTCAAATATTCTATTTTTGATGGTTTGGTACAGAATCATCGTAGAAACTTCTGGTTTGCGTCGCTGCCTTCTCTAGAGACAGCTTTTATTACCCAAGGTCAGAGGTCAAGTTGACGATTTCGTAAGTACCAGTCTATGACTGCTTGTTTGTTTGTCTGTTTGTTTGTATATTTGTTTGACTGGTTTTTTGTTTGTTTGTGTGCAAGATATCTCAAAAAGTTCTGGACGGATTCGGATGTAATTTGGTGGGAACGTTGGGTGTGTGACAAGGAGGAACTGATTATATTTTGGTGAGCATCCGGATCTGGATCCGACCACTCAAATTTTTAAAGTGATTCTTCACCATTGAGAGATGGGGCCAAAAATGATATAGAGCACGATATCTCAAAAAGTTGGAGACAGATTCGGACGAAACTTGGTGGACATTTTAGGTGTGTGACAAGGAAGAAGTGGTTCAATTTTGATGAAGACCCGAATCTGGATCTGAAAACGAGAATTATTTAATTATTAACGTGATTCTTCACCATTGAGAGATAGGGCCAAAAATGATATGTAGCATGATATTTCAAAAATGGATTGGGCCCGGTATGTTCTCGTGGATCAGGCATTGCGTGGAGGAAGTATGCGCTCTACCGAATGCCCTTCTAGTTTTATTTGTTCTCTTCGTGTTGATGGAAATAAAAGCTCTTCCCCAATCATAATTCATTTTGATCACTAATACAAAACCTGATTATTCAAGTGGATAAAACCTAGCACATTAATGGCATACTTTAATATTTTAAATATACCCTTTTAATATACTGCTGCGGTTTTCCATTTGACAGGAAATTAGAATCGGGTTAAATTCAGATCTGACATTATAAAACTTAAGATGCTTTCCAAGTACATCTAGACGTTACATCATTGTGCATTCCATGACTGAAATATTCAAATAAGGAAATTTTCCCAGCATATATGTGACTTCTCCAAATATATCAACGATAATCCTTTTAAACTGTCAAAAGACTGTGGAGTAAAGAAAATTAATTTTGATTGAAGATATTTCATCAACCTTATATGCAATGGTCCTTCTTTGCCAACATACATCACTGTCATTTATCGATGAGTCTGCAGCTGGAGATGTATCACTTATTCCAAGAAGAAAAATCAGACTGGTTCTGTTATTTTTTTTCCTTCTGCAAACAAAAACAATTAATGTTATCGTACAGTCAAAAAAATAATTGCTTCCAATGTCAAGTCTTTCCTGTTTTCAAACAACCTGTTATTCCACCATTAGTTTGGATTCTGTCCCAGTCACTCCACTCTGGTCATGTATGCTTCTGCTCCTCTCTCAGCAATGGTTAGAGGTCCTCGATCTCAAACAAGAGGTTAGAACCATCTTCCTGGACCTATATTAGGCATTCAACACAGTCTGGCATCCTGCTTTGCTTGCCAAGCTCTCTCCCTGTGAAAGCCACCTTCATTCCTGGATTTCTGACTGCCTCCACTCACACAGTCAGTGTTGCTCTCGATGGAATCTTCTCCTCCCTTTTTCTAGTGGAGCCTGGACTGTCCGAGGCTGAGTTTGGGGCCCAGTCTTGTTCCTTATTAATTTTTATATAAATGACCTCTCCAATGGTGTGGAAAACCCTCTCTTCCTTTGTGCAGACAACTTCACATGGTGTCATACAGTACCCCCATCCCTCTGCTGTGTCTCCGTCTCCGTATATCTATATCTCTCTCTATATATTTCTTTTTCTTTTTCTCTTTCTCTTTCTCTGATCCAGGAATGATAAGACTGGGTTGATAAATGGAACATGTCCTTCAATCCTGGAAAATACCACAGTCACCCTATCACTTTGGAATAACCATCAAATGAGCCAACCTATTTACTTGGTCATCCACTGGAAGAAGTTCAGTCTCTTGAACTTCTAGTGACCTTTCCTGGGTGGACCACAAAGCAAAGCTGGTCTCCAAAGCCAGCCGCATATTGGGTATCCTCCTGCGATTCAAGTCTTTCCTTAGTAAGTCAGAACTACTCAGAGTTTATGAAGTCTTTATCCGTAGCTCAATGAACTGCTTTATGCTATGGGCTGGTGCTCAAGCATCACATCTCTCTCCTGGATTCTGTGGAATCTAAACCTCTCACAATTATTAGAAGCCACAGCACAAGGTCTGTTGCTCTCACATCGAAAGCAGGTTGGTGGGCTCTTTGTTTTCTTCCGTCTGTTCTCCAATCACTGGTTACAAATTAATTACAAATTCTGCTTCCTGTATTGCCAATAAAAATGTTTACAAATTATGGGGTGTTCCACATCACTGTCGGTGTGTACTGGTATTAAGATGATCCGGTGATGTGGATGTCATTCACTTCACACTGTTGGCAAACTCTAAGATCTCACAAGGAGCAGGAGAGTAGAATTCAGTATGGCTCATATATTGCTCAAAAATGTGGTTAAGCTGCCAAAAGTGTCCATCAAAGCAGTCTCTGATTTACTTGCAGTGAATAAATGGTGGAATTTGTCAGGGGGAGGGGGGTGCAGGGGACGGGGTGGAGGACATTCATTGGAAAAAAAGAATTATGGGCGTAAATCAAGCTTCAGTGAAATAAATCATCCTCATATTGGACGCACAACAGAAGAAGTAGACCTTTAACACTTGCTCAAATTATAGTAATGTTTCACATTGAGCAAGATCAAAGCATATCCACAAGAACAATTGGCTTGACATTGCAAACCAGCAGATTTGGAAGTTATGTTGCCTTTTGCAAAAATAAAAAAATTTTGGAAGAAAAATTAGGCTCCCGACACTGATGTAAAAGAATACTATGTTAATCCCAACACACACTAGCCAACACAATGGAGCAAGTTTTGTCTAGCTTTTGACTCACTGAGTAACCTCATCAATGAACAAGGACATGGATGCAATCTGACATGCAACAGAAAAATGACCAAAGAAACAAGAAATGTAACACATCTACTGTACATGAATGCTCTCAAACTCTTTGCCCAAAATTATAAGAAATTGTCAGATCAAGGAAAACCAATAAAGCAATACTCAGAGGACATCCTAATGAAGTTTGGGCTTGAGAAATGTACCAAATGCATGTTTGTACAAGGAAAAAGAAAAAGAACAGACATCTCAATCGATCAAAGTACAATACAGGAACTTGAAAATGAAGCATCCTAAAAATACCTCGGAATTGAAGAAGGCCCCCAGGTAGAACGCAAGAAATTGTGTAAAATAATCAGCAAAGAGTACCTACACAGAATAACACTAATTACGAAGCCATCGCTCTCTTCAAGAAATAAAACCAAAGCTATAAACCAACTTGCAGTGCCAGTATTCCAATATAGCTGTGTAATAATAACCTGGCCACAATTGGCGATCAACAATCTAGACACCAAAACAAGGAAACGTCTAACTGTTCACAAGATATTCTACAAAAACCAATGTATACCGAGGTTAACTAACCGTGATGAGAAGGAGGAGCCGGTTTGATGGAGCTTAACCAAGTGCACAGAACATGGTGTGTCGGACTAGTGGAGTCGTGAAAAGCTCAACAGACTATCGAATGAGATTTGCATATGAGCAAGAAAACGACAAACCAGAAAAGGGATCCTTAATCCATTTAGCAACAAACTTCGAAAAACCGGTGCAAATGATGGATATGACACAGGAAAACAAAACTGAAACACACATTCCCAATGATTGCAAAGAAAAAAAAATGAAAATTTCAAAAACTAAATATCAGCAGATATACTCTGACAAATGGGAGAATGATGAAAGAGCAGGAAGATTTTTTTAAAAAATAGCTTGATAGGACAAGGATGGACAAGGAAGACTCATTGGAATGGATAAGAAGAGGTCAAATTAGTTGGGATGGAGAACGAGTCATCATCAATGCCCAAGACCAAAGACACTACACTAATGCCTTTAAGAAAATGGCAGGATTGAGCGAATCGGACAAATGCAGGTTTTGAGGGGAGGAAACAGAAAACGTACCAATCACCTTCTTTCGGGATGTAAAAACACTCATGTCAGAACAGCTGTACACAGAAAGATATGACAGAGACTATAGAGTAATCCACTGGCACATCTGTGAACATTTCAACATCCCGGTGAGCATAAGAGCACTCACCTTCTGCAGAAAGTTCTTAAAAGTTGTTGAACACTCCCCGAGCCGGCCGTCTCTCCACGCAAGGCTTTACCCGCAGATGCTTTTTTTGTCATGGCATAACGTGGGAGACGGACACCAGCATGAGTGCCAAAGCAGCAGCGCTAAGACCTTTTACACTTCACATCCGATCCCTGCATTTCTTCATCGCCATTTTGTTTTCTGACAATAATGTCATGGACAGTTGCATAGTGTGCAGTCATGTACGACAAAATGAGATTGTAGAAGATTCTTCGCTAACAGTTTTGTTGCCTCGAATCGGTGAACGTTGGTGAGTGTGCCGCGGGCTTTAGCTGAAAAATCCCATTTCCAAATTTTCGAGCAGATGGAAAAATTCTGGGAGAAGCAGAACTTCATGAATTATTGAAAACCAGTTGCATCATGCCAATTATTCTAGATGCAGTGTTCAGTTGACATTGTTTTGGGTCATTTATCCTATCACAAGGTCAGATGTGAACAGCACTTAGTGGAGCACATATCTCTGCCAGGCTGAACAGTTTACGTTTTGTATCCCACTGATGGGGTGAATCTGGATCCGAAAAATGAACCACATGTCCATGCAGCCAAAGCTGATGCTCATGGACTATGCAGGTAACAAATCTAATTTGAGTTTCTCTCAGCAACCGCTCATTGGACACAAAGTCTGACGAGCGATAGTCATGGATTGTCCGAAGAGACCTGGTATCAAAGCAATTAATTAATCGTTGCTTACAAGAGGCGCGAGAGGGAAAAAAAACGGTCCAAATTTGCTTTGATTTTATTTTGACCGGATCGGGTGTAAAGCTTCAAAATTATAAAGAAAAATGGAGTCGCAAAATGGCGACGCGGCACGAAGCGGGAGTGGGCTAATGATAGCACAAGGAGCCGCACGGCACGAAGGAAACGCTCCCGCCCACCGGGTCAGGCCAGGTGGACACGGTATACGCCATGGCAGACAAATCAGGCCGCCAACGCATACATTGGCGAGATTCATACACGATTGTCGGATGCCTTGGAGCAGTGGAGGTGTGGTGATAATTATATAGAGGAGTTGCAAATGGAATTGGACGAGGCACAACGGCACGCAGACGAGGTTCAGGAGTATTGTGTGCACAGGGAATCACAACGGTTGGCCGAAGCACAGGAACGAATTTGGGGGCTGGAAGAGGACTTAACCAACACAGGCGTGGAACTACGTGGAGAAATGATTAAAGTAGAGTGTTTTACCCATCAATTGTTGGGAAAGTCAAGACAGTTCGAAGA
The DNA here is from genome assembly GCF_056783735.1 of Eptatretus burgeri. Lineage (NCBI taxonomy): Eukaryota > Metazoa > Chordata > Myxini > Myxiniformes > Myxinidae > Eptatretus > Eptatretus burgeri. The sequence continues at coordinate 63,717,771 of NC_140962.1, forward strand.
ACTACAGGTAGAAATGAGGAAAGTAGAGTGGTTTACCCGTAGGTTTGAACATGAGAAGAGCGAACTGAACAAAGGAATAGAGGAGGAGCAAATTAGTAACTCCCAGGATAGGGAGAACTTGGAAAAAGAATGGAAAAAAAGCTCGAAAAAGAAAAATGTGAACATGATTTGGAACTGAAACAACTGAAGGAAGGGTTTACCCAAAGGTTGGAACTAGAGAAGAGCAAACTGAACAAAAGAATAGAGGAGGAGCAAATTAACAACTCCCAGGATAGGAAGAGCTTGGAAGAAGAATGGAAAACAAAACTGGAAAAGGAAAAACGGGAGTTGGAACTACTGAAGGAAGAGGTAAGATCAGGCAATCAGATAAGGGAGAGCCTGAAACAGGAGATAAAAAGAGGAGAGAAATATCTGGAGCAAGAGAGGGAAGAATTGTTGGAAAAGTGAGGACAGTTGAGGAAATCGGAGTGCAGGGGAAATTAACTAGCACGTCAACTAGAACACAGCGAAGGATACGGGAAGAGAATGGATGAAAGTAGGGAGGAAGTATGAGAAAGAGGTGCGGAGATGAGAGAGGAATTACGGGGAAAAGCTTCTGAGTTACAGAAACACCAAAGCAAAGAGAGGGAATTACAAAACGAGCTGAGGATGTCAAGAGAGGAAAGAAAGAGAACGGAGAATGAAACGTTAAGGAACCACACTGTGCAGATCGAACAGTTGGAAGCCAAGGCAAGATTAAAGAATGAAATGGAATAAAGTGTAGGGAAAGAAGAACGAATGAAACAGGAAAGGGAAATCCACCAATTGAAAAACAATGAGATTGGAGAAGAAAGAGCATGAGAGACAGAGGGAGAGGAAACAAAAAGAAGGACAACAACAACTAAAGGAGAAAGCAAGGTTGAAGTACGCGGAGATAGTGAAAGAACGATGAATGAAACAGGAAAAGGAAGTCAAATAATTGAAAGAAACGATGAGATTGGAGAATGAAGAACATGAGAGATGGTGGGACAGAAAACAAAAAGAAAACGAATTTGAATTTGACCAACTAAGGAGAGAGCAAAGTTGGAGTCCACGGAGATGGAAAAACTCCGGAAAGATAACGAACAACTAAAAAGGTTCAGAGAGGAAGAACGACTTGAATGGAAAAGAAAATGGAGCCAGGAAGTAGGACAGCACAATAATATGGGATGTGTGATATCACCACAGGGAATAATGTTAGTGGTGCGGGACGTGATTGACATCACCAATCGGATAACACCACAATTAGAGCAAACCCTGGTGAAGGAGACATTGAGGGAGCATACGAGGTTGTTGACGAATGAAACACATTTTGAGCAGGTCCAGCATGTGGAGCTGACAGCCCCAGAGGAGTATGGCGAACCGATGATGAGCAACCTGCTGGAGAGAAGCGACCGGACCGAGGTGATTCTGGAATGAAGCAGGTACGTGGGCACATGCATACATGGTGCGGACGATGAGCTTAAGGTGGAAATTGAATTTTATGATAATGAAGAGACTCTGTCCGATGGGGTGCACGTATGCGTGACCCCTGAATGTGTGTGTGGAATGCCTGTGAATGAATGCTGTGAGCACACACTCCAGACTAGCGCACCAGTGTGTGCTGCCGAGGCCGAAACGTGTGTGGGTACTCACGTGGCATTCGGGAATGTAGCTCTGGAGTGCGAGGCGGTTGGTCAGTGCGCTGGCAAGGTTGAAGGTGTGGAATGTGAACATCTAACCTTGGAATGTGTGCAGCCTGCTATGTGTTGGAGTCCTGAGCGTGGAATGAGTGGTGACGTAGGAAATAGGTTAGAGGTGCAAGGGGAAATAGAAATGCCACCAGGACAGAACTTGAGCCAGGGGACGGAAACCATAATGGACAGCTCCGCATGGGTTCTTACAGAGTTAGAGGTGCTGCATCCAGCAGCAGGCGTTAGAAATTGGATTTTAATTTCTCTATCAGCCTCACAGGAACTTGGGGTACAGCGCAGATGAGCAGCAAGTGGCACTGGTGTGTGTCACTTGGTCTTCAAACCTTTCTGAGCACACGAGGGGTTTGACTAGCTGAGTGGGGTTTATCTGTCTTGAGGGAGTTATGGAGAAGAGGGGGAGGCCGCTTCTCCGATTGGGGTTTACCTGCTTTCCGTGAACCCTGGAGAAGAGGGGGGGCGCTCCCCAGATTGGGGTTTACCTGACTTCCATGAACCCTGGAGAAAAGGAGGGGGTGGACCACAACTCCAATTGAGATGTGACCCCTTTGAGCCGTGGCGGAAAGGCGGCGGGGTCATGTAATGGGAAATGAGGGATTCCTTCCATCACTCCCCTTCCAATGAGCCAAAGAAGCAGGCCATATGGGATGTCAGAAATTTTGATTGAAAATTATATCGAGAGTGATTGCAAATTGAGACTGACAGAAGGGACAAGAGTGGCACGAGTGGATTTGGGTTATTATTAAAAAAAGTGGTGGAGACATTACAGGCAGAGCGTTTAATGCCTGAAACAAGTGGATGACAAAGAGTTGGTTGTTTGAGGAAGGACTGAAATGCCTGGTTGGAACCATGCAGAGGTTCCATGGGGCTGGTGAAGAGATTTTGATGTTTCGTTTAAATTGTTGGAAATAAACGATTAGGGCAGTATGGAGGAGGCCAGCGGACGACAGACATAGTGACAAATTGATTGGGGTTTGATGAAAAAGTGTACTGGTTAAATTTGATGACCAAGTGGGATCCGAGGGACTGGTGTGTTTTTGTTTTCACATAAAAGTGAAAGGTTTTGGATGGTGTTATGGACTGGGTGTGTGGCACTGTGGAATGAATGACTGAAGTGTTTGGGTGTATGGCGTGATTGTGCGAATGAGGAGAGTGAGTGTGAACAATGTACCCTGTTGGTAGGAGTCTCCTAACCAAGTTGGTGTAGGTTTGGGGGAATTAGAGGATTTGACATGGATTCTGGCTGCTGTTCCATTGTGCAGGTGGACTGCGAGGGGTAGGTGCATGCCAAGGTATGGGGGTACTGGCTGGGAGTGTGACATGGTATTGGAAGTTGGAGAGTTGGGAAATAGGGCACCAGGGCTTTGGGGGTTCCTGGCAGGTGAAGGCTGTCAGAAGTGCCAGGAGAGCACAGTAGGGTTTAGTGCCAAGAGAGCATGGTAGGTTCTAGTACCAGGAGAGAACATTCTAGGTGCTTTGACAGCACAGTACGAGTGCTTGGAGAGCACAGTACGAGTGCTTGGAGAGCACAGTACGGGTGCTTGGGGAGCACGGTATGGGTGCTAGGAGGGCACAGTATGGGTGCTTGGAGAGCACAGTATGGGTGCTGGGAGAGTACAGAATGGGGGCTAGAGAGCCACCCCTTAGTTACAAGCACCAGAAGCACGCTCAGGTGAACCCCGAGGTTGCTGGGTGTCCTCCATCCCCGATTGGAAGCAGGCAAAGAGGCCGAGTTATAGTCATACTCCCCAGCCAGCGAGTTATGCCGAGCACCACCAAATGAAAAAAGACAAATAAGGCCCTTGCCCAGGTTTTAAAGAATGGAACAGTGTGCCAGCTCGGGAAAAATCGGTCATTAGGATCATTCTAACCATCGCGTTTGTTGCATTGTTTAGAGCTAAAAGTAAAACGTTAGGTGCAATGAACTCTCCTCCGCACCATTCATGTGTGACACCCAGTACGAGTAGTGTTGATGGGAAAATTTGTTCGTAAGGGCCAGGCTTGGTCACCCTCTCCAATTGCCAGAGAGGCCACCAGTATGTCATAAGCACACATCCACGAAGATAACAGTTGAGTAAGAAACACACCATCCTGTCTGCTAATAATCGAAAAAAAAAAGAGAAAGGAAGGAAAAAAAAAGAAGAAGAGAGAACTAAACCAAAACAAGTCAGGCAAGGAAGGTTAAGGGTACACTCCATCTCACCTGGTCTGGGGTCATTAGACCCACCTACGTCTTCAAGAACACCTCCAAACTGCATTTGTTTTCCATCGATATCACCGTGCCACCATTGCTGTGTCACCTGCTGTCCAATGCAGGTCTTGTTGCCTGCTGCTGCTTGTGAGTGGGCCATATGGGCAGAAGCATTTTGTGGGCCATTGAGGCCAAAGTGCTTTTGTGGGCCGTTGCGGCCAAAGATTCATGCCATTTTGTGGGCTCAGTGGGCTGAAGAACTCTTTGTGAGATTAGGCCACTGGGCCCACTGAACTCACCTCGTGAGAGGCCAATAAGGCCACAAAGTGAGGAAACCCTCAGGGGTGAATGGACAACTCTGCCGGGAGGGGGCATGAAGGCGTGAACACCTTAAAAAACTTTGAACCTTTGAATGTCACGCTTCTTTGCAAATATTGGTGTTTAAAGTAAAATTGAATGCCCTCCCGTTCAAATCCATAATTAGAATGTTAAGTAGTGTGCATCGAGTGTGAGTTTGTTTGTTAGATTGGTGACCTGACACACTAGGATAGGGACATGCCAATCTTACTGTGACACTTTGGTTTTTGGAGTTATGTGCTTCCCACGTTGTGGGTTAGAGTGAATGGGAGATCTGTGCTGTACGTTAGACAGGGCCATTGCCGTGGGCTGCCCCAGATGGAGGCTCGGGAGAGCCTCGGGAGAAAGGTAGGGGTAGTGTTGCGGAAATGGCCCTTAGTGTGTTATTAAATATAGGATTAGCCCAGATCCCCCAGTAAATGCATGTTTAGCTAGGTTGTTCGGTAAATGGATGCTGCATGTGTGTCCGGAGGTGTAAGAGGCTGTTCATCATTGGTACATTGGTGGTGGACCGAGAGGTTCTTCTTCTTCCTTCCACTCTCCAGACAATAGACACCGCCCAGTGAGCTGAGAGGGGGAGTGGCCGAGAGAAGGAAGTGAAACTGAAGAGATGAGTTGGTCACCTTCGTAAAGGGGTGCGCCCCAAAAAGAAAAGGTGGTAAAAACTGAGAGCACGGAGTTGGCCAGTCGGTTTTGAGGCAAGTGAGTGAAGGAAAAGACTGCAGGAGCGCGCCAAATCTACGATCGGCAGTGGTAAAACTGAGTGCACCAAGCTGGTGCAGTCGATTTTGAGGCGAGCGAGTGAAGGAAAAGACTGCAGGAGTACGGGGAAGACGGTGGTGAAACTGAGCGCTGGTGTGGCGTGATTGGCTGAATAGGGCAGGCTGTGTGTGAGTCGGCAGTTGGCTTTGAGGCGAGCGAGGGCCGAAAAGGAGAAATGAAACTTAAGAAGTAAAACTGCAGTGGGCTTCCAGGCGAGCGAGCAAAGAAAAGGCAGGGGTGAACCTGCCGGGAGAGAAGCTGAACCTGAGTGCGCCGAGTCTGGAATCGGCAGTGGTGAAACTGAGCGCTAAGGTGGGGCGCGATCGGCTTTCATGAGGAGACCGACAGGTTCATCCAGAGTCCATTGATGGAGCCTCTGACTGTCCCTACTAACCTCGCAGCTCGGCGAAGTCTTGGGGTCCCATGGACCCAGCCTGCGGAGCCCAACACCTCGATTTGGCATTGTCTTGTGGGCAGGCTAGGCCTGGACTTGTGTACTGGACCTTGTGCGAAACCAGCTGAAACCCACCATCGATCTGACAGTCTTATGCCATCGACCTTACGTGGGGTCAGAACGCGCGGAGGCCGCGTGAGTGGGCAGTGCGACAAAAGGAGGACGAGCGCCATCTTGCCACGCGGCGTGTTCGAGCTTGGGCACTCGAATCCGTGGACTTCAGCTTGTCTGAGCCACATTCGTGCTTTTGACACTTTCCGCATGTCCATGAAACATCACCAAGTACTCTGTGTCTTGTCTGCATGCTGTCCATGTCTTGTTTGCATGTCGTTTCAGGTTTATCTCGTTTGAGTTCCCTTCAAAACCCGTAGCTCCCAAGTTAAGAAAGGGTTCTAGATTAATTATAATATTGTTGTGAATGCTTTGCTTGTGTTGTGTTCCTCCGTGTCCCCAATGAATCTGGGTGATTCGTATGAAGTTGCCACTTTGAATTAATTCGTGCCCCGCTGAGGAACGATCGGCTCGATTTGGATATAAAAACCAAAATGGTTACAGACTGGTAGACTCCGCTCGGTCTCTGACAAAACCAGTCTGTAACCGGGGTCTATTCCCCCAGCTGGCAAGGTGCAGGTGTATTTTGGTATCGTGATTCGAGACGCATAACCCGGGAATTTTTTGTGCCGAACCAGCCGGCGTTATAACCCCGGAGATGGCAGTGGTTAGGGTGGCGCCGAAGCTGTGACATTTGGCTGTCGAGCGTAGGGTGCGAAAACCCAAACTGATTAAGGACAGTGATTGATGCACTCGTCCAAATTCCCCCCCCCCACCCCCGTATCTGTAGCAATATATATATATATATATATATATATATATATATATATATATATATATATATATATATATATATATATATATATATATATATATAAAATATATATATACATATATATACACATACATATATATATATATATATATATATATATATATATATATATATATATATATATATATATATATATATATATATACACAATTATATATACATAAATATGCATACATATATACATACACATACATATATGTGTGTATATATATATATATATAACTATATATATATATATATATATATATATATATATATATATTTATATATACAAAAATATATACATATATATATATATATATATATATATATATATATATATATATAAATATATATATATATATATATATATATATATATATATATATATATATATATATATACACATACATACATACATATATACATATATATGTATGCAATTCTGAAATTCTCCTTACTTGGACCAACGTCCTGATGATGACCTCATCACGACGGCGTTATGCCTGCCAACCCCAAATGGAATCCAGCAGTTCATGTGAGGCAAAGTCAAAAGCAGTCACCAAGCAGATGAAAGGCGAAGTTACCGACCTGGTTTCACCCTTCTTAGGGCTCATCAGGGCAACATATCGTTGTTCCATCCAGCTGGTGACTTTTGAAGCCATTTGGCTTCTATGCTGGCACTTGATGCCCCACTGATATTCAACCAAATATGTATATATATATATATATATATATATATATATATATATATATATATATATATATATATATATATATATATATATATATATATATATTCAACCAAAGAAGCACACTGACCCTATGACACGTCACTGACGTCATGTGTCATGTCCGTAAATTATACTAACACATCACCTCCAAACTTGGTGGCATCCATATTGTACCCAAGCCTTTGTATACTGAGATTAAAGCCTCTGGTCATGAGTAGACAAAAGCAGAGAGGTCGATATAGATATTGCCCTTGTTGTGGGTTCATCAGGAAAACATACTGCTGATCATTTATTCATGTCCATATTAGGCTCACAAATATAAATGAATCGAACCCGCTAACTTGACGAGGCAGCAGGGCAGCAGGAAATCGAGTCCCATCATTGCACTTGCTGCATGACCTACCAACAAAAAGTGTCACTTGTCGTGTGAGCACATTGTCTCTGTCCCGCTGATCACCAGTCGGAAGGTTTGCACCCAGGAATATCAAATTCAACCAAAGAAGCACTCTGACATCATGACAAAACGCTGATGTCGTGCACATCAATTCGATTTAGTTAGATGAATGTACATAAACTCTCCCTCTCTCCCTTTCTCTCTCCTTTATCCTTTATTCCAATTCGTTAACTACCTTGCTTGTTGTGTCCACCTGTAGCTTCACTGCCTGACTCTAAATTGCTTTCTTGCCCTCTGTCACCTCACACTTCCATGAACCGAGACTTGGAATTAAAATAATATTCAAAAGTTCTCCCATCAATTTGGATCTTTTAACACATTGCTGTTGTTGAAGCTGCCATTAACTATAAATACAAATCTCTTAACTTGCCATTGTCTTTCTGAATTGCCTAACTAACTAAATCCACATATCACATTACATGATTTGTCAATATGCCACCGTTTCAGCATAATTAACCGACTCAAATGCCATTACTTTTAAGAAGTTGTGCTCATTTTAAATACCAATGATACATAAACTACGCTTATTAAATGTTTCCTGCCATTAGTCGATTGTTTACAGCATTGAGACACCACCATGTAGTGACACGTCAAAGACAAAGGTTTTGTTCGTTAAAATATAAGACACGTATTGCATCACAAAAGAATCCTGGAAGAAAGAAAATGTGATTCTACTTTGTTTATGAGCTTGAAAAAGCATAAGAAGGCAAACATTAAAATTCAACAGAAAAACGAAGATGTTTTCGTTGCGACATCGTGCCATACCTTTTCATTTACAGATTGTTTTGAAGTGGGCAAAGTTGATGGAAATGGTCTTTTTATTATTTTCATTGCCAACAATTTCAACTTTCCCATCATTTTATTTTTCCTTCTCTATTTGTTCTACAGGTGCAACTACTTCTGCATTTGCAAGCATTACCGGCCCTTGGGGAATGGATTCTTCTTCGCTGCATCTTCTCATGTGGTGGTGGGTGCAAACTTTGAAGATTGCATGGGCTTGAAGGGGAATCTTAATGGTTAGGTTGGTGGGCTTGGGATCCTGGGAACCTGAGTTCAAATCCCCCTCAGCTGTTGAATTAATACCAGGTGGGGTTGAATCTGCCTGTCATCTTTCCGAGGTCGGCAAAATGAGTGCCAGCTTGCTGGTATCCTGTGTTGAAGTGGCGACCCGTCCAGGATTGTGCCCAATAACCAAGGAGACTGCTTCGGCAGCACCAATGCTCTCCATACAGTGTGGTCCCAATGGATGGATGGAAGGGGAGTGCTTTGTGGCTGCATCTTCTCCAAGTAATTCAGCTTGTTATTTTTCATTACCTGCATCTTTCAGCCATTTTTTTTGCTCTCATCACTTTTATGTTCAGGATAATCACATCTGGGGCTGTGAACATTTCCTTCAGAAGCTGTTGAAAAGTGCTTTTCCTTTAAACTTTCCCGATGAGTTTTTAACATGTCCTTTTCAGAATTTTCTTCTTCCGAAAATGATAGTGATGACAACTCCAAGAAGGTGTTTTAAATGAACTGTTCATGATCAATCACATCAGATGTCGATGGTAAGAGGTTGATTATCAGCATGGACAGCAATGTTTCTATCATATCAGGCTGATTCTTCTCCCAAATCCCAGCCTCTTCCTCAGTACTGATACTGCTTAGCCAAGACACTTTCCAATTTTTCCTCTGCAGCGGCAAAGAAGCAAACTTTGACAGCTGCCAGCTTCTTTAGTCAATTTGAGTTGGCGGTGAGAGGTTTAAGCCAGCCTCTCTTGGCCTAAGTTGTTGCAAAGCCAGTGATTGTGTGAACACAATCCTCTAAAGGACCACCAGTAAATGCAAACCCTGTACTGTGACCGATTCAAGAATTCTTAACACTGTTCTCAAGACTATCCAAATAAACTCTACGGACGGTACTTGGACTGACAGGATGGCCTAGAGGTACGCACACTCTCCTCTAAGCTGTCGAGCCTGGGTTTGAATTCCGACGCAGCTACAAACTGTCATACCAGTGTTTCATTCACAGGCAGGGCGATTCATCAATGTGTGTGTCGCTCCTCGGATGGACGATAAACAGGCATCAAGTGTGCCAGCATTTGTTGGTGGACAATAAAGATCCCACGGTTTACTTCATGAAGAGTCAGCAAGCTATCGGCCACACCATGGCCAAATTCCAAATTCCTGTCCTAACCTACAGAGGGCATTGCATCAGCGGTACAGCCGCACCCTCAGCCAGTGGTGCTTCCCTGCAGCCTTTTGCTGCATATGGACAAATGAGGAGGGACAGTACTTGTCACATATTGAATTTCATGATTGCTTAAACTGTTTCTTTATTGTTGCTGAACGTCTCAATATTTGTGAATCCATTCCAGCAGAAAGCTACATCAGAAAGACCACAAGAACTTCAGTGATTGCTTCTTGTGTTTTGATTCCCGTTCCGCAGTTGACTTGCTTTCTTCTGCTTCAGTTCCAAATTCTCAAAAGGTAAAAATTATATCCTCACACTTTTATGGAGCCAAAAGCACAACTTGGCTTCCACTGTTGATCATTGTGCCATTGAGAACATTTTTTGTGATCCAAGACCACTCTCACTCTAGGGGGGAATCTCAACTCGTTGGTGGTGGTTGTTTAAGATCATGGCAGTTCTGCTTGGGTTTTTCTTTCCATCAATTTTTCCACTTGAGCTCTGGCTCCAAGAAACATTATACACCGAACGATAATTACAAATAAAATGCCTAATATTGTAGGAAATGTCTATTTGGTTACATTACACAGTTCAAAATCTCAATGGTCCAGTTCTTGTTGTTCTTTATTCCATGTGCATTGTTCGCCCTCTACTGGAAGGAAATGCTCTCACATTGGGTTTTTATTTGTTTTTCAATCGCTTTTCATTTTTCACCTCGCAATAACTTCATTTTTATCTCATATTTTTAGCATTGCTATATGATGAATCGGATTGTAGGGACTAATATTTCGATATTATATTCCGCAGTTCCATTTTATAAGATCACCTTGATTATTAAAACAAACTGCCAATCATGTTTCTCACCCATGATGGCACTGTGAACAATAACTCTTAACTTATTGACCACCGCTGGTTGTAGCTCGGGATATAAAAAGACAATTTACTTATTAGTTTGAAGAAAGGCAAAATAGATTTACAATTGCAGTTGCAAGGGAACCCAAAATCTGAAGCACCGCATGCAGTTTCAATATGTATCCGACTCTACACTCGTCCTTGGAATAACAAAACACCTCTCACCCAGATGAGTCTGTTTGCTTGGAGAGTCACTGTGGATGTCTGTGTGCTGGTCTCTTAGCAACTGTAGTTTAAAGTTATTAGATGTAATCCTGCGAACATTCATGCTGAGAAATAGATAATGTCAAAAGTACAAGCAGGCACAGTAAGAGGTCATTTGGTCCACTGTGCCTGTGCTTTGTCACACCTGACAACTACCCCAGGTCACAAAAGCAGTCATTGTGCCAATTTTTATTTTTGAAAAAAAAAATAGTGAATAAAGAGCTTTAATGGCAACAACCTAAATCCAGTTGGAACACCTGGTTTTGTCTCCTTTTGAATGACACCATGCTCTAAGATTGGCGTTGTCCTCCTGCTGCACTTAGCAATTGAATTATGTCCGGTACAGTTGGGGTTTGAACCCAGATGAGACGCACGTGCTATCAACAGCATCATGATAAAAAGCACCTCCCAATTATAATTATAAAAAAGGAAATTTGTATGAGGGTTGATCAGTAAATCTGTAGCCAAACATAAAAGTATTAAAAAAAAACAAAAACAAGGATAATTGTTCAGTTAAAATCATTGGAAATTTTGAAAGTGATTTTATGAGGCCACAGAAATGCCGATTGCTCTTCACAACCACAAGCGTAGAATTATATAAAACTGATACTTTCCATCATTTATTGACTTTTTTGGTCGATTGATGTTTCTTCAAAGAAGTTGAGATAAATTTTAATTTGTCTACTGTGTATAACATGATGGCACAAATACCCATGGAGGTATGACAACTATCAAGTTAAATCCAAGTGTTGGGTAATACTATTGCTTATTGTCACGTGGATGGCAACCTCCCAACAGGAGATAACCACAACTGAGGGGGTTACCATCGCACATTGAAGTTAAGATTTGACAAATGGCCAAACTATCACTGTTTTTTCACAAACGAGCACCAAGCAATTGTTGCCAGCCTGTAATCCAGAGAGGTCTATTACCGCACCGGTAATAAAACAAGATGAGTCTAAATTGAGCCTTCTGGAGATCAAAAATGAACCTGATCAGTTGGTGCAACAAAATATCTTGGGTCTCACTATCAGCCATGATCTTTCTTGGACAAGCCACATTTCTCCATTGGCTCCAAAGCCAGCCACCGACTAAACATCCTCCCTCGTACAAAGTCCTTCCTTGGCACACCTGAACTCTTATACACCGACAAGGCCTTCATCCGGAACTTGATGGAGTATTTCTCCCCCCCCAGGGCCGGCCTTCGATCAAATGATGCCCCAGGTAAGGGGTGTCTTCGGTGCCCCTTCTCCGTTTGTTCAACTATTGAACATCTTATGATGGGGGTAGCGAGGGGAGGCAGCGGTGAGGCAGTAGCGAGTGCAGGCAGTGACGAGGGTGCAGCAACAGACAAGTAGCAATGAGGTCTGGGAGAAGGTTTTTGTTGGCAATTAAATTATTAAATACATAGATTATAATCTATAGGATTATAATTCTGTAGGAAGGATCATAGACAATGAGTTCTCTGCAGTTTCAAAAGAGCAACATTTAGAGGCATTGAAATAAGGTTAAATGACATTGTATCGAGTCAGGGCAAGAAGACATTGGTTGGGGTACACCTTGGAGCTAATGATGTTGGGAAAGTTTACTCAGAGCTTTTGAAAAATGTGTAGAATTTTGGGTAAGCGGCTGAAAGCAAACGGTTGTGAGGTAATGGTTTCTGGTGTTCTCCCAAGGTTAGGAAATGGAATAGAATTTATGAGCAGAGCAATATATGTCAACCAATGGCTTGAAGAATGGTGGAGAGAGGAAGGTTTTGCATTTAGGAAGCAGTGGGAACGAAAAAAAACAAAAAATGGGGAGGGAGATAAGGATGCAACCTCCTCCGTCCACCACAAAAAAGTTCAAGTATATGACCTCCACAACCGAAAGTGGACAGACGTTATGTTTTCAACTCTGTTTGTGTGTTTGTCTGTCTGTGAACAGAATATTTCAAAAAGTTGGACGGATTCACACGAGACTTGGTGGGCAGGTTGGGTGATGTGTGACAAAGACGAATTGATGAGATTTTCGTTCAGGTCCGGATCCAGATCCACCGGGATGCAAGATGGAAGCTGTTCAGCCTGGAGGAGGTCTGCGCTTTACCGAGTACCGAGTGCCATCCGAGCGCCCTCGCCAGAGGAGAGGGTATGCATTTGGATCCGTTTGATTGGTACTTGCAAAATCGAAGATTTTTCACGTATATTGGTTGGTTGATTTTGTCTGTCTGTTTGACTGTCAATCGCCTACAGGTCACAATTCTAAACCGATCATCATGAAACTTTACCAAGTTGTTGTGGTAGTCTCAACTGAGAAGCCCATTGATTTTGAGGTCAAAGGTGATCTTGAAGTGAAATTTATAAAATCGGCATTTTTCATCCAATTGACTTAAAATTTGAACAAAATTATTTGGAAACCAACCATTTTTGACATCAAAAGGTCAAAGATCAACTCAAGGCCAAACTTCTAAAATCATCAATTTTAATCTGATTAACCTGAAAATTAAACAGCAATTGCACAGTGAATCAATGAATTTGGAAACCAACTATTTTTGAGGTCAAAAGGTCAAAAGTCAACCTTCTAAAACCATCAATTTTCAACTGAAAAAATCGTCAATTTAGATCCTATTAAATGGAAAGTTGAACAGGGTTTGCATAGTCCATCCCATTAGGTAAAGGAAAGGGAAATCATTGGGAATTGGGAAAGCAACTATTTTGAGGTCAAAGGCCAACTTAAGGTCAAACTTCTAACATCATTATTTTCAAACTGAAAAATAATCACTTTTCATCTGATTGACGTGAGCTTTGATTAAGATTGTGAATTTTAATCTCAATGAAATGGACAATTTAATGTATCCATGGCAACCTTTGGAGAGGGAGGTGGATTTTGCAAGTATTGTGCTCTGCACGACGTCTTCTTGTTTGTTTGTTTGGCTGTCTCTTTGTTTGTCCACACAGATCTTTAGTGTTTTTCTCCATAACCACTTGTCGGATTGAGACAATTTTCACCATCGGAGCGAATACTCACGTAGAATGTTATATTCATAATTATGACGTCAGAGGTCATGTGGTGTGGCAGCCATGTTGGATTGAAGAAAAATATTAAATAATGTTTTCTCTGCAACTACTTTATTAATTGAAGTGAAACTTCACAATTATGATCTTGTAGAGTTGGGGAATAAAAAGGTTGAAAACTACAACTTCATCAGGTACATGATCCGGCAGCCAGAATTAATTAATATTTTGGATGTTGGTTCTTTGTTGTTTTTTTTCCTTTTTCTTTTTGAATAATGCTCACTTGGCTGTGCCTGGATGAGTTGGAGGGTAGAGGAGTAGCAGCTGAAATACAAATCCTATTATGCTCCTCCTGCTGACCTCATCTTTGCTTTTTGCTCTTTTGGGTTCCATCTGATTACTCCAATGCAGGACTGTACTTATTTGGTCTTCCATTTGATTTGATTTGAATTTAATTTATTTTAATCCCATTCTAAACTCAATTGAATAATAATAATAATAATAAATGTCATGGGTCAGGATCAGGTGTCCAATCAAAGCAGGATTGCATCAAAGTGGGACGTCTTGGTGCCCGGTCATCACTGCCAGCACTTAAAAAGTAGCAGTTCTAGTTATGTCTCTTATTAATTACGTAACACCAGTTAATTAATTATGCAAACACCACACAAAACAACACAAACACCCCACAAAACTACAGAAACACCACACAAAACAACCCTGGCGAGGGTCTGCAATCTTTGATTGCTCTTTTTCTTGTTTAATTTTTATCACCCTTATCCTGGCGATATCGCTAAGTCTGCCACAATTTTCTCATCCCCATTTCTCCCCCCCCCACCCCTTCACCTCCATTCTCCCAATGAAATGAATTTTAGATATGCGTGGTGTTTTTTGTTGTTGTTTTTTAGATATGCGTTTAAATTTTTTTTAAATATGCCTTTAAATTTTGAGCAAACATATGCCATTTGTTTTTAATTTTTTGGGTAAAAAAACCCGGCTTACCTTGCTTGGGGTTCTCAAAACCCCAGGTTACCTCTTTTAGGTTAATCCAGTGTTGGTGTAAGGCAGGCATGATGGGCCGAATGGCCTTGTTATAACTTTGTAGCAGGCGCATGCTGAGCCCGGCACCCCAGGCAGTTGCCTGCCCCAAAATCTGGCCATGGCTCTCCCCTCTGGGATGGCTCTCCTCCTCACACACTAAAAATTAGCTTCTGGTCTTGCAACATGTACACGAGATGGCGCTATACACTCTATTTCAAATACTTTGTGACATGGCGAAGGCCTCTTATCTGATGTGAATACAACACAGACTTGATCCAAATGCCCTCACTCTGTATAATATGTCTCTGTATGTATGTATATATATATATATATATATATATATATATATATATATATATATATATATATATATATATATATATATACATATATATGTATGTTCTTCCTGATGTATACATTCTGATGCACCCCTGCTTGTGAAACACCAGTGTAACAATTTTATGCCGTGGTCAAGATTCCATCCCAACACAAAGGCAAATATACAGTGGGCACCCCTGAAAGGTTTTCACATTTTGATGCCGCCTGAGCATATTCCATGATGCTTTCAAATTAAACTTAATATATTGTCTTTAGAAACTACTCTAAAGTGATAAAGCTTATAAAATGCAGCTAAAATGTGAATAAGTTGGAGTAATAGAGAAAACGAGAAGGGCACTTGGTCGAGCACATACCTCCATCACACAATGCCTAATCCAATAGAACAGATCGATCCGAATAAATTTTTAAAAAATCATGAGATATTGTTTTTAGTCCCATCTCTCAATGGTGAAGAATCACTTTAAAAATTAAATAATTCTCAGATCCGGTTATGGATCTTCACCAAAATGGAACCAATTTGTCGTTGTCAAATACTCAATGTGTCCACCAAGTTTCGTACAAATCCGTCTGCAACTTTTTAAGATATCATGCTACATATAGTTTTTAGCCCGATCTCTCCAAGGTGAAGAATTACTTTAAAAATTCTAGTAGTTGGATCTGGATCTGGATCTTCACCAAAATCTAATCAGTTCATCCTTGTCACACCTTATTGGCAACTGTTCACAACCTGTCCAAAAAACCGAACCTGTCCACATAATTTCATCTGGATCCGTCCATAATATTTTTTGAGATATCCTGTACACGAACAAACAAATAGAGAGACAAACAGACAGAAAGGGATGAAAACATAACCTCCTTCACCTTCGGTGGCAGAGGTAATTATTTGTTTGAAAAGTCACAAAATAAGCGTAATATGTTTCACCCACATGGAATCAGTGGTTTAACTTAAAACTTAAGCTCCCCCATTTATCTAACGAGTTTTAAGGTACAACTCACCTGGTCAACAAACAAGGCAAACATGATGATCAAGGAGCTTTCCCAAGCATTCAGCGGCGGAGAAGCATTCAGACATAAAGCAGTGGAGAAGCATCATTCAGGAGAGGGGTATAAGAAGATTTCAGTCACTCATCCTTTGAGTGCAGTGAAATCCATCAATAATAAGTGGAAGACACATCAAACCACCCAGACTCTACCCTTATCAGGTCGCCCATGCAAACGCAGCAACAGGGCACTAAGGAAACTGGTTGGGGATGTCACTGTACATCCAACAATGACTTTGAAAGATCTGTAAGGTTCTATGTCTGAGATGGGGGTCAGTGTTCATCAATCAACAATATCCCATTCCCTTCACAAAGCTGGCCTCCATAGACAGGTGGCATGAAAGAAGACATTACTGAAAAGGACATATTTTAAAAGCTCTCATGGAGTTTGCGAAAAAGCATTTTAATGATAGTCCAGGCATGTGGAGAAATGTTTTTTGGTCAGACGAGATAAAAAATGAACCTTTTGGTCTAAATTCAAAGTGGTACGTTTGGCGCAAGCCTAACACTGCACATCATCCAGTCAACACCATCCCCACTATCAAGTATGGTGGTGGCAGCATCATGTTGCGGGGCTGCTGTTGATCAGCAGGGACTGGCAAACATGTCAGGATAAAAGGGACAATGGACCGTATAATGTACAGGAAAATCCTTGATGAAAACCTGCTTGAGTCAGCCATGAATCTGAAACTGGGTAGGAGATTTATATTTCAGCAAGACAATGATCCGAAGCACAAAGCCAAAACCTCACTGGAGTGGATGAATAAGAAGAAAATAAATGTTCTTGAGCGGCCCAGTCAAAGTCCTGACTTGAACCCAAATGAACATTTTTGGCGAGACGTGAAGATTGCAGTCTGTCGACGATCCCCATCAAACTTGGCAGAACTAGAGCAATTTTCATGCTGGTAGAGACCTACCCCAAACACTCGTAGCAGCCATTGCTGCAAAATGTGCTTGCACCAAGTACTGACTGAAGGGGCTGAATAGTTTTACAACCAGTGAATTTTGATTTGTACATGTTTCTTGCAGGTATTCCTGACATGTAACCTCCTTCAATGATACCAGTGTTTCGTTTGATCTCTTCAGTTATGAATAAAAAAAAGTTCATTCGGAAAAACTGTTTCTACATAATTAGTAATCCATCTAAATGTGGAATTATTGGAAGGAGGTGAATACATCGGCAGGCCACTCTATATCATTAGGGCTGGCAGCATAAGCCCTCTCGAATACATGTGTATATGTATATATATATATATATATATATATATATATATATATATATATATATATATATATATATATATATATATATATATATATATATATATATATATTGTTGCGGGCCGGGGGGCGGTGGCGAGAACAACCACTCGGTGGGGGGAGGTTCGTCGTCTCCCACCAGACTCCTCGGAATTGTAGGCCGTCGCTCCGGATAATTCTGTGACGCGGCGGGTCGCTGAACCAACTGTGGACGCCAATATCTCAACAGTGTAGTGTAGGCTCGTTTTGTCTAGAACCAATTTACCTAATTAACTACGCGATTTCGACTACCGGGGAACCACGCCCTCAGCACGTCTTTCTCGAAACGGATCACTCTACCGACTGCAGTAGAGTTCCAACTATCGACTACCAACTCCGGTCCGGGTGCAGCCGAGCGGAAACTGCCAAAGCCGTGCAGGCTGGGATGAACGGATTATCGGGTATAAAAACCCGGCCTAAACTCAGATCCCAACAATGCTGGACCAATACAAGAAGGGACGGAAACGGACTGGGAACATTTCTAACATGATTTATTTACAGGAAAGACTTATCGCGAATATACAAGAAATATTTTCAATGATCAAATAAAAACACTTGTACAGTTCTACTTAAAGACGGGCCCAACACACTCAAACACACACACAGATGCTTTATTGAAGACCCCCGCAGCCGGAGAAGGAGAGATGAGCTGGGGTTCACAGTTTGGCCAGGTACCTGCACGCTGGAGGTAGGGAGTGCTCCGTGGTGCGGCACCTCTCAATGGTGGTCCGGCTTGGGGGCTCGTGCCCATGAAGGAACCTGCGTGGAGCAGACGGAGTCCCTGGGCAGAGATCACAGTCGCGGACGGGACCCACTTCTCCCCGTGGAAAGCCAGGCAGACGGCACGCAACCGACTTGTATTCCTGGCAGTGGCGGTGATGTCGGACGGGTGACGAAGTCTCCTCTCACTCTCGTTGGATCCACACAGCTCTCGCACTTCTCCTCCTCTTTCTTCAGACACGCCCCTCTCTTAAATACCCACGAAAGGGAACAAAAGAGCCTTCGTACGGGGCGGAGCTCCGTGAAGAACATGCCACTGTCCACCTTGATTGGACAGGGTTCCACGGCATGCCCTTCCTGAGCGGGATTTCGGTGAAGCACACGTCACCGTCCACCTCGATTGGACAGGGGTCCATGGTATGCCCTTCCTGGGTGGGGGTTTCGGGTTGGGCGAATGAAGCGTTCGCTCTGTAGCAGGCGGGATGGTCCGCTGGACGTGGCGTTGGAGGATATGTGGTTTGAAGATCTAACCTACTTAAACCGTCGCAACACACACCTTTTATTCTCCCACTAGACAAAAGGAAGAGACCTGTCTCACATGTACTTAACGGAATAACTGACTCTTGGGACATCTGTATGTTGAATGCTTATGGTTTCCAGATCCATAACAATTATATATATACACACATATTTTCCACCCCATCAATGAACATTCTGTATCACTGCAGAAATCAATAGCTCAGAAAATCTATTTGGTTATTGGATCTTGCTGCCGTTAAAGCCGATACTTCAGCACAATTTGTATATCCATAACAAACAGGAGAAACCGCACAGCTCTAAAGATTTCAGCATCTCTTCACGTGGCACCAATTTCATTGCTCAGCAATTTTTCATCCAACACAATCCATCATTCCTTGAAAACCTGAGCTGTTAATTGAGAGTCGAAAGCAGCGATTGATTTGAAATTCAATACTTGTGTTGTGCTCATTATTTAACGTTTATCTTGCTGTAATCAAGGCTCTCGAAGTCTGGAGGAACCGTTTCAACATCGCGGCTGAACTAATGGTCACATGGAAACAATCGGGTCTGAATGCGACCAGACGTTGCATAAGCCTCTTGCATAAGGTTTTTAATAACATGTAATACTGCTTATTAGCATCTCCTGGGTGGAGAAGTTCACAAAGTTCACCTCGCCCTATGCTGTCAAAGTTTTGTGTAACAGAAAAAAAAGAAAGAAAGAAGTAAGGTATCCATATATTTTGTAACATTTTACTTTTTATTACAATTAAAGTGTTAAACGCAGAGTATTTTCTCGAGTATATTGACATTATAGGACTGAGATGTTCTTTCTTATTTTCCATTTTTATTTGTGTTTGTGGTCTGCAGAATTTTCTGCATCGAGGTAGACAATGATGTGCGCTCGAAGATGTTACAAGTCATGTGATTCAAGTTCAGTGGGGGCATGGTTGTTTGTGTAACCATCTTAAATATATATATATATATATATATATATATATATATATATATATATATATATATATATATATATATATATATATATATATATATATTGAAATGTAACAGAATATTCCAATTTTTCGAGCTTGCACAGTTACCTTTGCTCAACTAGTGTGGTCATCGGGAGATATGAACCGCGACTAACATATACTGTTTTTGAGTTCCCTTACAAATAAGTTCAATGCAGGAGGCCATTCGGCCCATCAAGCCTGGGCCATTGTTGCCAATCCATGGTTGTTTGTGCTTTGTCCTTTTCAAATTCTGAGCATCAAGCAACGAAGAAGCACGGACCTTTTTTGAAAACTTCGTGAGGACTCGACCGTGGTTTAAACCACGAACTTCCCAGACTGATCTGAGCACATGCTCTAACCATTACACCACCAGGTCTGGTTAATACAAAAATACATGCATGGAGCATGGTTTGACCCAATGCGAACTTGGGGGCATTGGGGGAAGTTCGTGATGAAGGTGAACACACTAATTAATAGATATCGTAATGAAGGCCTGAAATCTTGACATCATTTCAGGCAGTGGTGGATTAATGGTGGTGGATGCCCTGGGGCACACATGGTTGGTGGAGGCCCTGTCTGCCACGAACGATGAAGTAAAGCAGTGGTTTTCAACCTTTTTTGTCGTATATACCTTGTATACCTTGTATACCTTGTTGAGGCTCGTATAAGAGCTAACACACAGCGCAGAGCAATGGGGGCATGAGACAAGAGGGGTGTGAGTGGCAAGGACAAAACAGTGGGGAACAGAGACATTAGGAGATCTGTGGAAAGGAGAGGGATGGGGTGGGGAACGCGGAGTATACAAAATGAACATTACAGGGGCTTTCAAGAAGGAAAGCAGGGAATTTGAAGGAAGTGGGCTTGGGGTGGATTAACGGGGGTAGAAAAGATCGAGGAATTGGATGGGGGATGATAAGAGGTGGTGGTGAAGAGCTGTTTTGAAGGTCTGGAGGGAAGAATGGGATTGAACAGAGTGAGGGAGTTTATTCCAAAGGCGGGGGGGAAAAAGGAATGAAAGAGTGAAGGTGAGCAGTGATTCGTGATTTTAGTAGTTTTACCAGAAGGGGGTTGTTGGCAGACCTTGAGAGCCCTGCGGAAATATGGTGGGGACAAATCGCAGACACAGCAAGGGGGGGGCGAGACCGGAGAGGAGATGGTAGAAGACAGAAAGACCACCAACCTGCTTGCGATGAGAGAGTGAGGCCCAAAGACTCAGCCTCATCTCGGGAGATGCCAATGATCTGAAATGCCTTGGTTTCCACAGCGTGAAGCCGAGAAAGGTGGGAGGCAGGAGCACCAGCCCAGAGGAGAGAGCAGTACTCCATCAGGCTGAAGATGAAAGCTTTGTATGTGGTCAGGAGCCCAGAAGGGCCGAGGAAGGACTTTGCACAACGGAGGATTCCCAGTCGGCGACTGGCTTTGGAGGCGAGGTTTGAAATGTGGCTTTCCCAGGAAAGGTCATGGAAGATAGTGAGACCCAGAAGCTTGAAAGAAAGGACTTCTTCCAGAGGATTATTGAGAAAGTAGATGGGGGGAGGGGGGTCCAAATGGTCCTTCGAGAGACATATTGTGAGCGTGAGATTTGTCTGGATTGAAAGACATGTTCCACGTGTTGGACCAGTTTGTGATTTTAACCAGATCTGCAGTGAGTGAAGAAGCTGCTGCTTGCCGGTCTGAGGGATGACCGATGGTACGGCAGAGGGTGAAGTCATCAGCAAAGAGATAAAGACGATTTTCCAGAGAGTCAGAGAGAACATTGATGAAAACGAGAAAAAGAACAGGGCCCAGAACGCTGCATTGAGGAACTCCAGCCTGGACAGGAAGAGGAGATGAAAGAACTCCATTTAGGGCCACACATTAACTGTGACAGGAGAGGAAGTCTGCGATCCATGAGTGGAGATGGCCTTGGATGGCACCCTAAACTTTCATATTTTATTCTGTGGCCTCCCTATTCAATTGTCTATTTGAATTGTTGCCTTAAGAACATTACAGGCTCCATGAGTTAAATTATTGGATAAAACATATAACTTCAGGAGCATTTTTGTAGGCTTTTATTACCACCAAAGGACAGGATCGCATCCGGAAAAAGAAATATTACCTCAACATTCCCTTCACATCAACAACTGCACCGCCAAGAACAGGATCACATCCGGAAAAATAAATATACCCTCAATAACAACTGCACTTCCACCAACAGGATTGCATCCAATAAAATAAACATTACCCCAACAACAACAATTAAACCTCCAACAACAGGATCGCATCCGGAAAAAGAAGCATTCCCTCAACATTACCATCACAACAACAACTACAACCGCTTTCGGGAAATAAATTGTTCGAGACTTGAAGCCTATACATATTATGACCTTCTCAAGGCCCGTGACCGCGATCAGCTGCAATTTTTTGATATATATATATTTGATAATCCTTGTTTTACACTGAAAGGGAAACTGGGATGGAAGGCAGAACGATTGTGAATACTTGATAATGCTTCTGCAAATGGCTTGGGCCATCACGGCTTGGTTTAATCCTGGATGAGCCCTTTGGTGGTGGAGGCTCTTGGGCACGTGCTGGGGGGTGGAGGCCCGGGGCATGTGCCCCAGTTGTCCTTGGGTAAATCCGGCCCTGATTTCAGGGCATTCACAACAAATGGAGAAATGTTTCTGGGATAAAAACCAATGCTGGACAACTCACCGCTCCATCGCAGGATATTTGAGTGAAATCTAACTGAAATAAGTCGTATGTATGTATGTATGTATGTATGTATGTATGTATGTATGTATGTATGTATGTATGTACATCTGCTCATAATAGAATTGAAAAGGGTTTGGCCAATCTCCGTCAAATTTTGCTTGCATGCTCGGGGTACCCAGGGTCAGGTTATGGATGATAAACAAATCCCACTTCACACCTCTGCTCCGCCGCCCACTCCCCCGTAAATGTGGGGAGACGACTTGCGATTTTCGGTTATATATATGGAATATTGCAAGTGATCAAACCACTGATCTCTGCAGGATGGGAGGGGTATAGAAACACTAGGAAATCAGACACAGGTGGACGACATTCAGCCCATCATGCCTGCACGAACACCATACTAATTTATCAACACAAGATCCAAGGAAGAAGATGCAAAAAAAGTTTTTAGATCCTCGTGGAGGATCTCTAAGTCTGACTCATGTTGTTGTTCTTAATGACGTCATTCCTATTTTTTTGACATTTTTTGTTTCACAACCCAGAGTTTTCATCGGATCTTCGTGAAACTTGCCATGTATATGCAGAAAGCCCACGCGCAGGCAGAAACCATCTCCGATTTTGGAAATTCTTCCGAGAAAAAAAGTTGACGTCATAATATCGCCGCTAATGGTAATCGCCGATACCATTATCTCCGAAACTAGGCAAGCTGTTTGAATTTTGTTTGCGGGAATCAAGCCGGGCATTAGCCCGGATAATTTATCGCAAACCTGATACATCACAATGACGTCATATTCGTTTTTATGACGTCATCATTAAGAGGATGAGGATCTTAGCTCATTTGAGCTTGTTTAATTAAATCATATATTTTTATTTTTAATAAAGTTTTTGTAAAAAAAAATTCCTCTTTTTCTTTTTCTTCCCTCAGGGGAGGGGGCATGGGTCAGGTTCAAAACACACAACATCAATCACATAACACCTCTTGACGAGATCCCCACCAACAGCACTTCATACACATGCACACAAACACCCATCAATGCTCAAACTACCGAAAAGTCCTGTGAACTTCCCTCTACCTCCATAACTTCCAGGTATCTATATAATTCTAATTTAAATTTAACTACTGTTTCTGCTGCCACTACCTTTCCAGGGAGGCCATTCCATGCATTAACTACTCTCTGAGTGAAAGTCCCCTGCCTTGCTACCGTCTTAACTCTCCTCTGCTTTACTCTCAGGTTATGGCCCCTGGTCCTATCACTGTCGACTCTGTTCAATAATTCATCTGAATGAAGGTGAGAAACAATGCCAATTCTGAAACAATAATCCACTGGCTACCAGAAGGAGGGGGTATTCCTAGTTCGCAGAAATTTGCAATTTGGTACGAGTGCTGGTGATAACTCGCCTCCTCACGACAAAAAATAGCATGGGATTTTTAAAGTCCACCAAGTAATGTTAGCAGAGAGGTCCTCGGGCTTAACGGCCTTCAGATGGTTGGCACACATAATGATGCATCAATCTGCATGTGAAACACAAGTGTCACAGTTTAAGAGTCGGGTTGAGATTCGAACCAAGGTTCGACGGTTCAACGGCAAGTGCACAAGCTTCAGAAGCGTATATTATAATGTCACGTTTAAGTGCAGGCCCTCTCATTAACATGCAACAAATACCCATTTGACAACGAGACGATGTTAAAGAATGTGGGTACATTACTCTATCTTAAAGAGTTTCAGATTGCGTGAAACCCCTTGTCACACTTGCTTCACCAATTGCAGACAGCCGGCTTCATGATTGATGCCTTCAAAGTGGTTACCATGTTATCCAACCTTCAGTCAGCCAAATATGGTCAAGAGGAAACCCATGTTTTACATAACAAATTTTGAGCGATTTTGATACCATGGCCTATCATTGGAATACTGGGTCAAAGCCCCCCCACCACCACTTCGACGAAACTGCCACCTCTTCTCCCCCTCCCCACACAAAAAATTCCACAACAGTGAGCCAACCACTAACTCCTCCTACTTCCCACCCACAAAACTCTGTAACACTCTGCCAAACACTGGAGGGGTAAGGTAGGCAACCGATCCACCGATTTATTTTCTTCCCAGTTGTTATGCAAATAAATTTGTTGTGCATTAACAACATGTTCCGTCTATTTACTTGAACCAACGGTTTCATTAACCAACTCGATCACACAGTCCATATCATTCTCATCACATCTAGCTATGTGCCCGACACCACCTCTGTATTAGGCTTACCATAGCACCAAAATGGCAGACATGTGATTTCTTTTTCAGGTTCCAATTGTGGGTGGTATAAGGCAGTTGTCCAACTAATGGGTATAGAGCAGACATACATACAAACACTTGCTCCATTATGTATAGATTGTTCTTGCATCATTTTCCATCCATCCATCGGGACCATACTCAGTGCAGAGCATCACTGCTGCCAAAGCATCTCCTGGGTTATTGGGCACAATCCTGGACAGGTTGCTACTCCGATACAGGATACTCAAATGGCTCAATCATCCCAACAAGCTGTTACTCATTTTGCCAACCTTGGAAGGATGACAGGCTGAGTCAACCCCACTGGTATTAATTCAACAGAAAAGTAGGATTTGAACTCAGGACCCTTGGTCCCAAGCCCACCACCCAAACTATTAAGCCATCACCGGCACATCATTTTGAAGTGGGGGGGGGGGGTGGGAGGGAGTAGAATAAAATAAAATAAAATAAATTAAACAATAATAAAAAAGCTCATCCGTGGGAACATAATACAAATTCATAATATTGATTTTTTTGTGAATAACTTGTGTACAACTATAATTAACGCTGGGTTGTCAACAGTAAACACAATGTTTCTGGAATAAAAGTAATTTCAAATACTGATCATTAAAAAACTGTATTACTGTAATGTAACATATTGTGTATCGGACTCTGGAAAACTCCAAAGAGGACGGCGTGTCTTCAAGAGACCACAGACGTGGTCTGAAACACTCCCTTGTGGTCACATCTTTGCACCTTGGGTTGGTTTACTGTACCGGCAAGTTGAAAGAAGCAAATGGGGAACCGTGCCAGCGACTTTGCGGCGCCTATTTAATTGGCGGAGCGAACCAATGCCACGCGTCACATTACGTGGGCTACCACTACAATTGTGACCTCGGACCAATCGCCTCAGGAGCGCTACCCCAGATCAAACCCGAACAGGATAAGTCAAGATGCATATCAACATTTTCTTAATTTATTACACACACAGGCAATGAAGCGAAAGAGCGGGAAATATCGGGAGGAATGGCAGTTGGGGTTGAAGTCAAATGGGGGAATGGCGGAATAATTCAAATAAAGGGCATTGCAAGCAATTCAGGGACATTCATATGCACGTACATATTTCCCATTGCCACTACACGAACATTACCGCCCGGCACAACACAGAACGATGACGACACAAATCCAACTCATGGACCCAGACTAACAAAGAAAAACACAGAGAGGTTGGTTGGAGGGATGGAAAATGTAGAGTGTGAAAGAGAAAGACATGGGACTTTTTGTCGCATCCTGATGCACCTTCAGCGATCTCGATTGAGGCTACCGTTTCAGTACTCGGCACTTCAATTCATCCCTCCTCACAGTCACTCATTCTTTCCTCATGGATGTTGCTCGTTTGCACTTTTATGTACTTTTATCCCATTGCTGGTCCCTCCTCATTGGCTTTGCCATGCCTCAGTCACATCACGCTAATGGGAGAGGTGCGGGGGGAGGAGGTGAGATTTGCATGTCCCTTCCAGTAACTTGTGTCTCCACCTCTATCGCCCAGTGACCAGGGTTTCTGTTTTGCCACCCCCGCAAGCAAATGAGTGAACGGGTTTGAAAGTAGGTGTTCTCATGAAAGTCAATGGTGTGTAATGAAAGTTAATGAAAGAGAATGGTGCTATATGGAAGAGAGATAAAGATAGATATATAGGGAGAGATAGAAAGGGGGAAAAGGAACAAGACCTATGCTTCTTACACGTGCAATGCATATCTATCATGTGAATATTATTTACTTAAATTTTTAAACAGAATTCTGTGACATAACTGTTTCACTTCTATGTCTGTGTGCTTTTATTCCCCTGGAGGGTGCACGATGTCCTCCCGAGGTCACAACCGTCACAATATAGAAGTGATGTTGTTCAACGACTGTCCAGTGAAGAGACAGGGGCATCACGGGTCTTATGAAGGCCAAAGTACATGTAGGTCTCAGGCTTCAGGCCTATGGGGTGTGTTCCCTTTGCAAGTGGTTTGCTATCTCTTGTCAAGCAAACCGTTTCGTATCAACAGCTTCGCAAGCCGCTTGCCAAACTGCTTGGCAAGTGGAGTAAGTGATCAAGGAAGGTGCTTGGTAATCAGTAAGCAAGCCGGTTATTAACAGAATGCGCCCACTTAAGTTGGGTTGAGAACTTGAGCAGACAGATACAAGCTCTCACGACACAACTACAGGTGGAAAGAGAGGAGTCGAAGCCAAGGGCATGGTCTATCTCAAAGTCAATCAAGAGGACACAATCCCAGCTCAAGCGCCCACCAACACGCCAAACGGATGTGCTGGTACTATTGGAAGCTTAGAGAAAAAGCTCACAAATGCAACGGCCTATGCTCATACCAGTACTACCCTTCGGAGCAGGGAAATTCCAACGCTAGTGACGAGCGGCGACAAGTCAGACTGGCAGTGACAAATGCAGTCACCTATTCTACATGACCGACAAGGCAACAGGTACCAGATTTTTAGTGGATACTGGTGCTGAAGTGGGTGTTTTACAATCTTTTCACAAAAGCAACGGCCAGCCTACATGAACTCTGCTGCAGGCAGTGAAGCACTCGCCCATCACCACATCGAAGAGGAGATCTTTAACAGTGGATCTTGGACTACAACAAGTATTTTAATGGGTATTCATGGTTCCTGAGTTGCCTGCACCCATCATCAGGGATGATTTTCTTTGCCAGTTTGGCCTGTTAGTGGAAATCAAACATCACAAGCTCATAACCACCACAACCAGCCTTACTCTGCAGGGAATTATCAATCATACACTCTCTATCAGCCCCATGTTCATGAAAGCTACATCTCCTTCATGTTACAACACCCTCATTCGTGAATACCCAGAGATTGCTCATCAAATGTACATAGATTATAAGATCAAGCACTCAACCACTCACCACACAGTAACTCATGGACCTCCAGTTGCAGCATGATCACGGCGCCTTGACCCAGATCGTCTGAAAATCGTCAAGTCAGAGTTCGAGCACATGCTTGAACTCGACATCATAAGACAATCTGACAGCAACTGGTCTTTGCCCTTGCATATGGTACCGAAGAAGTCACCGGGTGTGGTGACTACCGTTCATTTGACGAACCATTTGCACCATTCCTGATTGCTATTCAATACCCCATTTGCAGGATTTTCCATCCTCCCTCAATGGTGCATGTGTTTTCTCCAAGATAGACCTCATGACAGCATATCACCACGTACCAATAGAGCCAACTCATACACAAAACAGACATCACAACACTTTTGGGGCTCTACGAGTTTGATTGGATGCCATTCAGCTTGCGTAATGCTTCACAGATGTTTCAGAGGTCAATCGATGATGTCATCCATGGTCTCCCTTTTGTCTTTGCCTACCTTGACGATCTGCTAATAGCAAGCCCCAAAGAGGAAGAAGATGAGGCACACCTCCAATTATTTTTCGAGCGCCTTGTTAAGTATGGCATTGTCCTCAATCCCAGCAAGTGCGAGTTTGTGGTGCCATCACTCACCTTCCTTGGTCACGTCATAGACAAACACCGTATCTGCCCTTTGGAGGAGAAAGTCAAGACCACACAAGCCTTTCCTGCACCCACATCATTGCACAAGTAGAGGGAGTTTCTTGGCCTTGTGAATTTTTACAGGTGTTTCATCCTTAACTGTGCAGATGTATCTCAGCTGTTGATGAACATACTATATAAAAGGAATGAGAAACATAGAGATAATATCCCTGGGAGTTCACCTGGTAGTGGCTGGATAAGATAACCAGGAAACCACTGGTGGGTATGGATGACCCACATAATATGTAATGGAGAAGAAAGTAAATAGCTATAGATTTTTTGTCAATGCCATGAACAAACTTTTGTGAGAAGAAAGTAAATGCATATTTTGGGGGCAACCGGCATCCCCCTCCCCCCCCCCCCGTTGACTCCCCCAAACGCCAATTTTATTTTAATGGTGTGAAAAGCTTTGGGACATCTTAGGTGATGAAGGTGGTGGTCAAATTTCATCAGAATAGTGTGTGTAGTTTCTGAGAAAAAAGCAAATACCCACTTTGGGGGAGGGGGGTTACCCCCCAATCGACCCCCCCGTTTGACCCCAAATTTTTTTTCATGGTGTGAACAATCTTTGGTACATCACAGGTGATGATGGTAGTGGTCAAGTTTGTCAGGTTGTGGTCGAAATTGTGTGTGTGTGGTTTCGGAGAATAAAGCAAATACACAGTCGCAGAGCTGGTGGTCCAGGTTAAAACCCAAATTGTGGTGACGGACGGTCAACACGCCAGCCCGGATAGCCGAGTGGTTTTCTTTAGGAGACGACACATTGATCCTTGGAGATTGTAATGCACGTGGGATGGGTGGAACGTAATAGTAGAGCGACGGAGGCACAGACGGATACACGGACGCACACAGGGATTTATACTCGAACTCCATGACAAAAATTGCTGTGTCCAAGTATTAACTCGGACACAGCAACCTCAAAATAAATGCAGGAATTTAATGAAAATAGACAAATATTTACAATGGACAATATTCAGAAGACAATACATGAGGTAAACTACAGTCTAAAGTCGAGGCATCTCTACACACAGACTTAAATACAGGCAATGGGGGATACAAAATAAAAGCAAATCCTCCCTTTATTCTGGCACTTATATTGGTCCAGAGATGGTCTTTGTGGAACTTGGAATCGAGGTGCTTCATCCGGCACATGTAGACGTGTGCAAAATAGTGCCAAGTCGCTCTCTCGTAGCGGGACAAATGTACGTTCGGGAATTCGTGAGCGGTATTCAACACCAAGGCTCAGAGACCCCGCGCGGCCTCTTCGTGTGTCGATCGTCCTCACCGACCCGTCGCTCTCAGCATTGCGCCGTCCCCTTCAGTGACATACACGAGGTTTTGAGGCCCATCTCACATGACCAGCCAAGAGTCTATGGCCAGCGTCTCGCTTCGACATGAGAGTCAAATCGCCTCAGCAAGAATACGAGAATCGTTCCATCTTCTTCATGCATCGAAGGAAAGCCAGCCGTAAAGCCCTGTTCTTCCAGGTCATCTCCTAGCTAAGTTCTCTCTCGACTGTGTGCGTCCATCACTCCTCACTCGTGCATTCCTCCTCACTACAAACTGCTTCCCCATCCTCCCTGATCGCCTGCCTCCTATGCCCTCATCTTCTTCCTCCACTAACGTCATGCCCATCAATCATCAGCCCCAGGAGTGTGACTTCACCCGCCATCATCCTTGGAGGCAGGGCTTTTTCCGAATTGGTCATGCAACTCGGTTGTAATGGTTCATTGCTGGTTTGTAATACAAAAAAACATAGGGAAAAGTCACAGGGGGGAAATTACATACTGGGGGAATTTATCCTGAAACCGTACCTAATTTAACACAGCACCACCTCCCCTGTGTGGTGACACTTAACACTTAAGCTCATAGTTTCCCTACTTAATTACATTGAGACGTCTCCTACACATACAAGGACCAACCAACTCTATTCAATTCTAACTTTCCTATTAAATTCCTCCATCTACCCTCACAACCATAACAATATTTTGTGGTGCAACCCCCCTGGAGACCCTTTTGACCTCAATTTTTTTAATGTCATGAACAAATGTTAGTACATCACAGGGAGTGAAGGTTGTGGTCAAGTTTCATTGAAAATGTGTGTGTGGTTTTGTAGAAGAAAGCAAATACATATTTTGGGGGGCAACCCCCTTACACCCTATTAGATGCCCATTTTTCTAATGTCATGAATAAACTTTGGTGGAGCAAGGGTGATAAAGGTTGTAGTGAAGTTTCATCAGAATTGTGTGTGTCGTTTCTGAGAAGAAAGCAAATACCTCTTCGGGGGGTGGGGGGGGCAACACCCCCATAAACTCTCTCCGTAGACCCCCTCACTGATTTATTTAATGCTGTGAACAAACTTTGGTACCAATCCAGGTGATGAAGGTTGTGGTTAAATTTCATCAGAATTGCATTTGTAGTTTCTGAGAACAAAGCAAATACCTATTTTGAGGAGAAACCCCCATTGACCTCCTTAAGGCCAGATTTTTTTAATGCCATTAACAAACTTTGGTACATACACAGTGATGAACATTGTGGAAAGTTTCATTGAAATCATATATGCAGTTTCCGAGAAGAAGTTCCAAGTATTTGTGGATAGACGGATGGATGGACGGACGAGGCACCATCCCTTAAGCTCCCCGGAACTACTTCCAGGTAAGCTAAAAAAGGACCGCTGGACCTGTAGCTTATTTGGGCCCTGGCTTAATGTTGAAACGCAAATTTGGAAGCATTCTGACTCGTGGATCTGGAGAAGATTTTAAGGAATTAATACGATTTTCCCCAAAAGTTGACCAAGCCGGCCATTTTGACACACTTCCAGTCACGTGATCTGCATGACTTCGGCAAAATAATCAATTCCCTACCCTAGCCTAATGTTGCAACCCAAATTTGGTAGCATTCTGACTGGTGGGTCCAGAGAAGAAGATTTTGGAAGGAATTTGCGTGACCGCCATTTTGACACACTTCTGGTCAAGTGATCACCATGGCTTCCACAATTTAACATTAGGACCGTGGTTCTAATGTTGTCACCCAAATTTGGTAGGCTTCTGACTGGTTGGGATGGAGGAGAAGATTTTTGAAGGAATTTACGCAATTTTAACAAAATTTACTAAGTCGGCCATTTTGACCTACTTAAAGTCATGTGACCAGAACGAGCTTTGCTATTCCTGTTACCAATCACAAGAGGAACGTTGCTAACAAATTTCATCCAGATCGGCCCCCAGCGGTTTGGCCAGAGAAGTCGAAAAAGGAGACGGACGGACGGACGGAGACAGACGGACAGTGTGCGATGACAATACCTTATCTGGAATGTAAATTCCAGATAAGCTAAAAATCAGCCTATCATCCTTGATGAAAAAGAATTGTCTGCCTTCTAAGAGATGAAGGTGAGGTTGCTGAAGCCACATTTCTTGTTCATCCCAAGGCTGAAGCAACACTCTGCTCTTCCTTGATGCCTCAGACATGGGAATAGGAGTACTTTTGCAGAAAAATGTAAATTGATGCCTGGCGACGTCAGTTGCTGCAACCATTTAAGATGTGGAGCAGTATGCAGTGATGATGATGGCACAGTTCACACAATCCGAGGTTGGTTTTTCCCCACAATCATAGATTAGCTGCAGAAGGAAGTTGGTCATGGATTACGTTGATGTAAAATGACAGCAGTTCCAGTGTCCATACATAGAGGAGATTCTTCCATGACATTTCCGTCTGGATGACAGAATCCCATCTTAACCGCTATCCTTGTTTTGCACATCCATACAGGTAGACCAACATGTCTTCCTCATTGATGTCCTTTACCAAATTATTCAGGAATTTCCTGTGTTCTCTTCTGGTCATGTCTCGTATCAGCATTTGGTTTTTCCTGTAGCCCGAACCTGCTCAATCAGTTTGACCTCTGCACATCTCATTCAGGATAAGGTGTCGCTCCTTTCATTCTAACTCTTTCACACCATTCCACCTAACCTTGTTTTTCTTTGTTTATAAACACTCTCTGTACAGTGTTTGAGCCTTTCCATCTCTGGAATGTTTGTAAAGGTGGTTCTTGGTGACCTGCATACATTTCACAAAGGTGGTAAGTCTTTTCAGTTGTAGACCGTATCTTTTTCTGTTTCTGTACAGGGAGGACACTGTGGGAAGTATATCTGCTTACCCCTGCCTATCTTTTCTGGTACTTGGTGCAGATTGACTCTTGACTCTCAATGCAAGTTCTTCATCTTCTTCTTCTTCTTCTTCTTTCAGCTGCTCCCGTTAGGGGTCACCACAGCGGATCATCCGTATGATCCGCATAGTGATTTGGCACATGTTTTACGCCAGATGCCCTTCCTGACGCAACCCTGGTCACCTCTTACAACACAGGGATATGGTACACCTATTTTAACCAGGGTATACACCGGCCCAGTACACTGGTACTCATTTCGCCGCCCTCAGAAGGATGACAGGCTGAGTCAACCCCCTGGTGTATTAATTCAGTGGCCCAACGGGGCTTGAACTCAGGACCTTTTGGATCCCAAGCCACTGCCCTAACCACTGCGCCAACACCAGGCTTCTCTCTCTCAATGCAAGTTATTGGGAAGTTATAGGTGGTGAACGCCCAGGTCATATTTGGCACAATTGCATTGTTGTATATTCATGATTCATATTGTATATTCATATCTTCATGATTCCAATCCGATTACTTTTCTCAGTTATTTGTAACATTGCTACCAGATTCATCTTGACCATTTGTCTGATATTATCTTCTTTCAAATCTTCAGCTTTTTGAGGACTCCTATGAGTTGACTGTGGATATATGTGATCTGCTTCCCATCGATTTCGAATTTGCCTTCATAGGCGAAATATTGTCATGTCCTCCTCACTTCTGTTCTGCATTTGGAACAAATTTCTTCATAGCATGGGACTTGCATCTGGTGGGCTTGGCTTTCATGGTTTGTGTCCACTGAAGGAAAGTTTGAACCTTGTTGATGAGTTGTTGATATCCTTCTGAACCTTTTGCAACCAAAGTCAGGTCATCTGTTTATGCTTTGGCAGATGTTGTGATGTCTAATCCAGTCATACAGTATACGAGGAGATTTGACTGGTCCATCATACAATTCTTTCAGGACATCATCGAATTCCTGCATCACATAATACAATTCCGAGAGGACATCATATAATTCTTACAGAACATGATATAATTCCTGCAGGACTTCATATAATTATTACAGGACATCATATAATTATTACAGGACATCATATAATTCCTGCAGGACATCATAGAATTCGTGCATAGTATCATATAATTATTCCAGGACATCAAAGAATTATGGCAAGACATCATATAATTATAACAGGACATTGTGATAAGAAGTACGAGATAAGAAAAGAAATGGAGTGAAATGTGGAGAAGAACACCAAAGGAGAATACCGGATGATGGATGATGGATGATGGATGATGGATGATGGATGATGGATGATGGATGATGGATGATCCATTACGTGCAGTATATTTGAGGGAATACCAACGTCATTGGTTCAGGCGAACAAAAGGAAATAAATTTAAAAAAAAACAAAAAAACAAATTCCGAGACACCAATTTCCCGACCGAACCACCGGAGGGCGTGACGTGACGTTCAGCTGTTCGTACTTGGTTGTTCTCATTGCCGAGGTGATGCGAGCAAACGAGCTCTCGTGTGCTCCTCGCGATCCCAACTCTGCTAACCCTCCATGGGTTCGTGGCGTCGCTGTGGAATCGGTCCGCATCGACATCATCGACATCATTTAAATTTACCCCACCGAGAGTGGCAACAGAGGCGTTGATTGAGTCGAGAAATCTTAATTGATAAGCTCGGTGTGGGAAAGAGAAGGTACGAGGACGAGCCATGGATCGACGTTTACTTTTGATACTCGCTTCATGGGTACAGGTACGAATTTCGAGTGGAATTTAAGTACGAATTTGGAATTCCATTTGAAGTACGAATTTTTGTTCCAGTTTTTCGTGCCGTCTAATCTCGCGACTCGTGCGTGCGTGCGTCCCTCCCCGACCGCGCAGGTGTCCCTCGGATCCGGAACCTTCGAACTGCAGATTTTGCGCTTCAGTAATCCGTACGGGGAGCTTCGCGACGGTCGTTGCTGCGACGGAACGCGGCCGCGAGGTCTGGCGCGATGTGCTCGCGAGTGCGACACGATGTTCATGGTCTGCCTGGCCCGGACCTGGGTCTCCTCGAGGGTGACGCGTGTTCCTCCCTGCGTGCTGGGAAATGGATCGACGGGCGTCGTCGGTGGGAACGACTTTGATTTGAGTCGGCTGACTGGAGACAACGTGGGCCGCGTCTCGGTCCGCTTCAAGTTCGCATGGCCGGTACGTCCGTACGTGGTTCGAGTCTCGATGCGTGTTTATAGAGTTAAAATGTTTGGTGCCGTTAAAATCGGTTAAAGACTAGTGGGTGTCTAACTTTTGGGGATATACGGCGGTGTTAAAACTTGGAGAAATTCGTATTCTTCGGCTTGCACGTGTTTTTTGCTTTTAATATTCAAATGTGAAAATTTGGCGCCTTTTTTTGGTTTTTTTTTTTCCGTGTGGTGAATTTTTTTTTGTAATTGGTCGGTTTTCTTGAGATTTTGGCGGCTCGTGAACTATGTCCGTCCGTGCAGGTGTTATGAATTGTGAAGTTTGTTTTTTTTTTGTTTGTTTTTTAAGGCGGTGTATGTGTTTTTGTACACTGTAAAGCTCGTCTTGATATGGATATTGAAGATGTATAATTCAGCTGGATATCCTGCAATCAAGCTTCGTTGATCACAGAAATGGTTTTGATTGTCTTTTTGAGGTGTATTTGTTTCATCTCCCTCCCCACCATAATGCTCTTCCTCTTATTCCACCCCCCCCCCCGACACCCCCATCAGTGCATCACTTCTAAAGCCCCCCCCCCACTCCCCTCACTCCTTCTCTCCAATCATCTGTGTTTGGCAGAGAGGACGGGGTTCCCCATCAAATTAACCAGCCCATCAACCTCAACCCCTTCCCTCAACCCTCAGTGCATTCCTTAGAAATAGATTCACTTGAATTTTGTATCGTGGAAACGAAGCTATTGTGTGTTTTAGAAGAGGTTGGGGGAGTCTGATCATAAAATAGCCATCACAACCCCCCCCCCCACCTTTCCACAACTGTCTACTTTAGAATGTAAATTGTCTCCAGTTTAAGGTTCTGGAAGTGGAATAGTGAGCTGGGTGGGGTGCCCTCTTCCCCCCCCCAAAAAAAACCAAAACGATGTTTGGGAAGCCCAAATAGGATGTAACCCCCCCCCCCAGAATAAAGAGGTAATCGTGTGCGGTCGTGAACCCGGGTGGTGATCTGAGGGGTCAGGAAGGGGGGAATGATTATAATTGTTCAAACAAACAATGTTTGTCAGAAATTCCTGCCAATCTAAAATGTTTAACGAGGAAGTGAGGTAAAGAGCGCCATTGGCCGGCTCGTGAGTACTGTACATAGTGATAAATGCCGTCTGCATGCCCGAGTGCCACGACTGTATTCCATCTGAGAACCCCATTTCTGAGAGGTGCCCGAGGACATTTGTCACAGCATTTGGTATGATGCATTGGGTAATGCCCTGTTCGGCCTGGAGGAGCGGATACCATCAAAGAGTCTGTCAGTGCTGACACCCACTGAAGATTGACTTTAATGTTCCTGGGAAGGAAACGGCTCGTCTCACGAGTTGTTACACCGTGTAACTGCACACTTTGCACCTGACTTGGACGTGTTTCCTGTGGTATCCCAGCTCCCAGTGTTGGAAAATCTTTGACGTTGACGATGCAATTCAGATTCCTGAAATCGTAAATTGCATCACTTGAAAGGGGATGAAGCCGATGATCCCACAGGTGGTGAAGCTTTGCAAGTGTTACGTCATCCACTTAAAGCTATGACTGCCATTGCAGCGCACTTTCAGTGCACTACAATGACTGTTGCAATTTTACCTGAGATCAACCATGACTCAGCCTGGTTTTATCTCTTTGCTGATCCTGTCGATCTATCAAAACAAAGTTCACACTTTCAATGAACATGGTGGAAGGTACAAACAAATTCGTTTCCCACGGTGAATTTCCCATTCGGTGAATGTGTGTGCCTATATAGTCTGATGTACTGCTGAGCTTTGTGGAAAATGCAAGCAGCAGCTACATTAGTGTGATAGTTACGTCTGCGACCTGCTCTACAGGAAGGGGTAACTTCAAGGAAAATTGAAAGTTGTGAAATTATTATGAAAGCCTTAAATTTCCTAATACCAAGTCTGTATCTTTACGCAATCAAAATGAACAATCATTTCTCAAAAGATACGTTTTCACTTTCTGTGACAAAAATATAACTTGCTCATCTGACTTTGAGAATAAATAAATAATTAAAATATTTATACAGGGTAGCCCAAAAGTTACTTTACCCCCGATAAATTTCTCGCACTTCCCTACGTCCCTTCCCCTCTGTCCTCGCCCTCACCCGCTATGGTATGCGGAAACACTGACTCAGAAGAATGATGGATCACATTCAGATACAATGACAAATTAATTATTGTAAGTACTGGAAAATGAAATCTGTATATTAAGAGTTCAAGAACAATGCTTCACTGGGAAGGGGTAAAGTGACTTTCAGGCCTGTGTGTGTGTGTGTGTGTGTGTGTGTGTGTGTGTGTGTGTGTGTGTGTGTGTGTGTGTGTGTGTGTGTGTGTGTGTGTGTGTGTGTGTGTGTGTGTGTGTGTGTGTGTGTGTGTGTGTGTGTGTGTGTGTGTGTGTGTGTGTGTGTGTGTGTGTGTGTGTGTGTGTGTGTATAAACACACACCTACCTACCTCTGCCTTCTAAGCTCAACGTGTTCCCTCAAATTTCTCGTGTTGACTGTCGTACAGTATTCTCTTCATGATCCTTTTCCAGTGAATAGGTTGTTTTGCTCCACAAGATGATTATTCAAATTGAAAGTTGTATCAATTTTGATTCACCATATTCTGACTTTGAAGAGCTCGTACTCCAAACGATGGTTTGTGCCATGTTCCCCTTTAGGGTTCTGGAAGTGGAATAGGGAGCTTGGTGGGGTTCCCGGGTCACACTTATCTGATGCGCTCCTTTTATCCTACACCAATAAATCGAGCATCGGGATTGTGTGAAAATATGGCCATGTTGTCTGAAGGTGTATTTTTTTTTTTCACTCGAGTATTGCTACGTGTTTGTAATTTGTATTACGGTGAATTGATGGAGATATTTTGATCTGTTAAGCGTAAAAGGTGTTCGTTTTAGTAATGATGAGCAAATGCAACATGATCTCGTTTATGTAATGGAAGTATAACAAAATGAAAAGCCAAGGCTATATAGTA
Organism: Eptatretus burgeri; assembly: GCF_056783735.1. Taxonomy (NCBI): domain Eukaryota; kingdom Metazoa; phylum Chordata; class Myxini; order Myxiniformes; family Myxinidae; genus Eptatretus; species Eptatretus burgeri. The sequence continues at coordinate 63,755,394 of NC_140962.1, forward strand.
ATGATATTGATCATAATGATCACGGATAGTAATATGTGAGTAATTATAATGGGCCAAGCATTGAATACAATGTGAAATAGCTACATACGGAATGCACTGATGGCATAAAGATGATTGTTTTACCATCCTGACGATTTTGGTGAATAGAATAACAAGAGTTGACAAATGTGACAATGACATGACTATGCTGAATATTAAACATGAGAGCGAAGTCGATGGCGTGTAATGGCAAAAAGTTCCACCAGGAATGACCCAATATCAAATTTTGAATTTAAATAATTAATTTTTTGTCCCCCCCTGTTTTGACCCCTGTGACCACAAGTCCTCACCCCTTGGGGTGTGAACTGGGGGTCCAATAAAAAAGAGATACATATTGCATGTGTCCCCCAATGTTGATTGCATATCCCAGGTTTCATTTTTTAAAATGTTTAAAAATGTGCCTGCAATTGCATAAATTTTATTATTATTATTATTTTTTTTTTTTTTTTTTTTTGGCATTTGACCTTTTGACTCTGCCCCAGGGGGTGGAGCCAAAAATGATACTGTTCTTGCAAATTCGTTCCACGTGGTAATCATAACCAAGTTTGAATTTTGCGCAACCGTTTAGGAGGAGATATCGTGATGGACAGACGGAGCCCATTACGATATCCAGAACCCCCATCCCTGTTTGTTTTTTAACATGGGGATAAACTTTTTTTTTTTTAATGAAACTTTGTATGTGCAATCAACATTGGGGAATGCATGAAATGTACAATGATTTTTTTGGATTTGATCCTGGTCCATGCTCCAGGGGATGGGGACTGAGGGTCACAGGGGTCAAAACAGAATTTTTATTTTTAATATAAACTCAAAATTTGATATTGGATCATGTGTGGGAACTTGCGATGGCGTGCCATCGACTTTGCTCTCGTTTTGTTGATCTCGAACACATTTGTAATATTTGCAACATCGTGCATTTTGTGGTCCAACCTTAATCTGCTTTGTGGTTTATCGACCCATTGCTTTCCTATAAAATGTTGAATTTGTTCAAACAAAAATCAACTCTTCATCCTTGTGGATGGAATCTAATGACTCTCCAGAGAACACCTTTCTGCCAAAATGCTGATTGGAAAGAAGTTTGTGGTGGTTGTGGTGACTTGTAACCTCTGTGGCTTTCTTCACTCTACTGGCTTTATTAGCCTTGTATTGTACACTGGTTTTTAACCTTACTAAATATGATCTTGTGGCTTCAACATGACTACTTCAATGTGTGGAGGGAGGGAATGGTGTACTGCAGGCAGAAATGGCTTCAGAGCCATTTTAATTCCCACGGTTATGCCAACCTGTTTCTCAGCACTTCTAAAGGTGGCAGGTTTTCTGGGTGTGTGGGGTGGGAGTGCAAGATGTGTTTTTACTTGTCAAGCAAATGGATACGTTTGTTTATTTATTTATATATAAAATTATTTTGACATCCAGTTTTCAGATCATGGTTTGCCCTGGAGCTCTTAAAATCTTCCTTCTTGACAACAGCAGAGTTTAAGGCCAAGATAGAGGCAGACTTTAACAAATAATGAGTGTGGGGAGGAATGGGGGGCAGAAGAGGATGCACAGGGTGGACAAAATGGATCCAGAAGGAAATTCTGAGGGAAAAACTGCAAATTTGGAAGGATGAGGGATTGGGGTGGGGGAGGGGTTAAGAATGGTAGAAAAGATCATGGTTTTTCGAGTGTGGACGATCTGAGATTGTGGTGAACAGCTGCCTTGAAAACCTGGAGGGAAGAGAATGTGGAAGTTGGTTTCACAGGTGGGGGGAAAAAGAGGAACGAATGGAGGTGACCAGTGATTCCAGATGTGGGTAGTTTCACCAGAAAGGTTAGGATTAGAAACAAGTTGGATTTGGCACAGATTTAGAAACAAATTTCAAAAAGAACTTGCAGATACAAGAAGTAAATGGATGAGAAATTGGCACAGATTACGTCCTTGACTTGCAAATAAACTTTAATATCTGCACGTGAGAGTTTAACAGCTGTATGAGTTATTGTGTTAATTTATTTTTTAATCTTGATTTCACCAACTTTTCCCAAGCTTGTGAGTCATCTGAAGGTTGTCTTAGCCTCCAACGTATTTTTTTAGGTCATCTCATCTTATTTCTCAGAGCTTAACTAGAAAATGGGTGTCTGTCTGTCTACTTTTTGCTATTTTTGATACTCTTCCCTTATCACCTGGCTGATTGTTCTGAAACTAAACTCATCAGTTCAAGGTGGGAGCCCTCACAATCGCTCGGGGGTTCATGCACCACCATTGCATGAAACTGCACAGATCGGCAAGCCTCAGGCCTTAGTCCTGGGTGTTAGTCCATGGCCCAGTGCAATTGGAATGATCTCAGGTATATAATCACAATGCATTATGTATGCACATAAGCTGTACGCATGTTTTTGCTTCATGGATGTGCATTGTTATTTTTAATATGAGATCGGTAAAGCCAAGGAACGAACAAAACATGGTGGGTCATAAAGGTTCTTCTTCTTCATTTTGCCTCCCGTGTCGGCTCGAGCGTGCGTTAAAACAAACTAATTTTTATGTTCTGTTTGTTGTCCGAGTTGTCTTTATTGGTTTCTGGTGTACAAAAGGTATCAGTGAATGAAAATTGCTTTTCCTTTTATTTTTCCGAATAGACACAAACACTGTGGGGTGTAGGATTTCTTTGGGGCCGGTAGGGAATATGTATTGCAAAGCAATTATCACTCTTGTTGAATTCTGAAGTGTGGGTGCCAGGGGAAACTTTGAAAATAATCTTGCATTGTATGTCATGTTTGCGAGCCAGGCAGTGTACCTGCTATGATCATGAAAGTTAATATCGCACCTTTTGTGTCGTGGCTTCAGACTGTTTGCAAATAATTATTGTTGACTTATTTTGAAAGCTTGTTTTTCTAGCATCAAAAGTCATTGCATACATGAATGTTGTGCAAACATTGATGCCTCTCTTCTCTCTTCTTCTCTCTGAGATAAAGGCTCATTAATCTGATTAGTGTTCAAGGCTCATCTTGCTGGGGATTATCAATTGCCATGCTGTTCAAGCTTACGAACAAAGCAGCACATCTTTGAGGGGTAGATAAGCATTTTTAGAATCTGTGGTTGAATTGGTCAAATTGTACTCTGTGGCTTTAAATCAAGGTTCTGTTTTCACTAGTCACTCGTATATGATCAAATTTGTGGGAAAATGCTTTTGTTGACTGCTGTTTTGAAGCATGGTCTATTTTATTTTATTTTATTTTCATGATTTCTTGACCTTGTGAGGGAAGATTGTTCTCATCATGAAGACATGTTCTTCAATTGTAATGTTGATTTCAGTATTCAACCAAAACCGGTGCTGGAATTGAATGGCTTTAAGTGAGATTATTGCTGGTGTTGCTCAAGGATGATTTGCCCTCCCCCCCCCCCCCAACCATGTGCATGGGTCAAAAATGTGCATGACCCAACTATGGGTCAAAAATGTTCCGAGCCAGCCCTGCAAAAAGGTGGAAATAATTGGGATCGTTAAAGTAGTATTGTGATGAACATATTGAATGGGGACCTAATTGTTTGTTTTTATGCTGCTTGTTGTAGATGCATAAGTTTTGATAAAGTTGGTTCCCTGTCACCCGTCTATCCTTATGCACTGCATTGATTTGTGGGTTGCTTAATTTTCAATGTCTAAAGTTCATCCAGGAGCTTGTTTGTGTAATGAGAATTTTCCCTTGTATTTATTGTGTTCTCTCCAGACCTTCAAGTCCACTGCCTGTTATGAGGTATTGAAAAGCTCAAAGGTAGAATTGAGATCTCTGTGTGTCATTTCTACCTTTGAGCTTTTCTACACCTGCTGATCCCATGTCACCATTGTCCTACCGTGGTGCATCCATGCGTTCTTGTCCTCCTGCTTCCTTGCTGCCTGACTGCTGAGCCTTTTACTGAAATTTGAACTGCATATATCTTTTCATGTTTTGCAACATCACAACGATGTGCATTTTAAACTTGAAATTGGTAAAGAAGACGAAATAACACCCTCATCCCAATTTTCAGTGATGGATAAAAGTGAAAAGTACTAAACATAAAACTTTATTTCCGAAGTCATATGTGATGGTAACTGAACTCTTGTGCTTTTTTTTCAAAAATCGCGAACATGATGCCTTTTTTTATTTATTATTATAATTTTTTTTTTTCCATATAACTCGTGTTATTTGAAATGCTAGCAAATAGACTCTGCAATATTGAAGTGCCTCCCACCTCCATAAAGTAGAAATATGTATTGTCTTGTCATTCCCACTTGTAATGAGAATGCAAAATGAGTGCCCTGGCCTCTATACACACACACACACACACACACACACACACACACACACACACACACACACACACACACACACACACACACACACACACACACACACACACACACACACACACACACACACACACACACACACACACAATTGTTTCCTTCTAAAATGTCCTCCCTGTCGATGCCTTTTTTTTTTTTTTTTTAAAGGAGGCATTTCATGTTTGAAACTCCCTGGAAATATCTTGAAACCTGTGAAAGGTTCCTTCTTTCCCCTTTCTCTTGGAGAGGAGTAAAGCCTCCCCACCCTTTACCCTGGGAAAATGTTGCCATGACATTGACATTCTCAGGTCTAAGATGCTTACGTTGAGATATTACATGGAGTTTCCGAGTTTAACTCGCACATGACACGCACACGCACACGCACACGCACACGCACACACACACACACACACACACACACACACACACACACACACACACACACACACACACACACACACACACACACACACACACACACACACACACACACACACACACACACACACACACACACATTCTTTATAAGGAACAGAGACTATTCTTTTCAAGTTGCCCATTTTCTTTTAAATGCACTCTGCTTTTTGTGAAAATTCCAGCAAAAATATCATGAAGTTTAATCGGTTTAAAAAACAAGCTCGAATGAGCCAAGGTCCTCGTCCTCTTAATGATGACGTCATAAAAACGAGTATGACGTCATTGTGATGTATCAGGTTTGCGATAAATTATCTGTGCTAATGCCCGGCTTGATTCCTGCAAACAAAATTCAAACAGCTTGCCTAGTTTCGAAGACAATGGTATAGGCGATTTCCATTCGTGGCGATATTATGACGTCAACTTTTTTACAAGGAAGAATTTCCAAAATCGGAGATGGTTACTGCTTGCGCGTGGTCTTTCTGCATATACATGGCAAGTTTCACGAAGATCCGATGAAAACTCTGGGTTGTGAAACAAAAAATAGGAATGACGTCGTAAAAATTGATATGACGTCATAGTGATGTATCATATGTGCGGTAATTCATCTCTGCTCATGCCCTGTTCGATTCCCGCAAACAGAATTCAAAAAGCTTGCCTAGTTTCGGAGAATTTTTTAGGCGATTTCCATTAGCGGAGATATTTTGACGTCATAACTTTTTTTTCTCGGAGGAATTTTCAAAATTGGAGATGGTTACTGTCTGCGCAGGGTATTTTTACATATATATGCCAAGTTTCAGGAAGTTTCAATGAAAACTGTAGCTGTGAAACAAAAAAAGTCCAAGAACAACTTGAGTAAGACTTGGAGATCCTCCACAAGGATCTAAAAACAAACAAGTCTGGAGATGGCGATGGTTCACGAGCAATGTACACGGTTCGCCTTTTTTTTTTTTTTTTGACCTTCGAGGGGACGCCACGGGCAAACTGGCGGGAATCGGTAAAAACGTAAATGATGAAAGTTGTAGTACTCGAAGAGCACTATTTGCATCCCAACCTTCATTCGAAATAGTTGAAAATCCAAGGAGCTCGATGTCCAATTTATTGATTTTTATTTTTTTTTTTTGACATTTTCTAAGTTCGTGACCTTGGGACGAAAATGAAAAATTGAGCTCCGTGGGGCTATGCAGGTGCCATTGGGCTAACCAAATACCGAAACCCTGCCAGATTCGACAAACCCCCTCGCAGAAGATTTAACTGGAAACCGGCTCCCTGCTAAAAACGCGTTTTTGGGCCGTGGCTCCGCCCATAATGGGCGCAGCATGCGCATTCTCAGGAAAGTACAACTGGATCATGATGCAAACCTCCCACCCAAATTTTATCAGGATCGGATCAAAACCCACGGAGCTATGCTCGGGACAGACAGACACACCCATAACGAATATAGTGGTCACTGGCTGGCTCTCGTGAACCAATAATGGTCTTTCACCAAATAGAGCTCTTTACTGTATACCAACCCTACCTAGGCACAACACAACTGGTCGCTCAAACGCATTAAGGAAAGAAAGAAATTCCACAAATTCACTTTTAACAAGGCACACCTGTTAATGGAAAAGCATTCCAGGTGACTACCTCTTGAATATGGTTGAGAGAATGCCAAGAGTGTGCAAAGCTGTCATAGAGGCAAAGGGTGGCTAATCTAAAATATATAATATATTTTGATTTGTTTTACATTTTTTTTTTTTTTTTTTTTTTTTTTTTTGGTCACTACATGATTCCATATGTGTTTTTTTTCATAGTCTTGATGTCTTCACTATTATTCTATAATGTAGAAAATCGTAAAAATTGAATGAGTATGTGTGTCCAAACTTTTTTGACTGGTACAGTATAGCATGATATCTCAAAGGGTTGTGGATGGATTATGATGGAACTTGGTTGGATGAGTTGGGTACGTGACATAAATAAGCTGATTTCGATTTTAGTGCAGGTCCAAATCCAGATCCGGCCTATCAGTAGGACACAAAGCATAAACTGTTCAGCCTGGTGGAAGCATGCCCTCTACCAAGTACTGTTCTAGTTTTCATATGGAAGAGCAACTTCGCAATAACAATAAAAACTTTCAATTCTTAATCAAATTGACGTGAAAAAGATGACATGATACCCTTTTTTGAGTGATCGAGTTTGATGTGAGGAGGGACGGAGCTTGGCTTTCATCAGCTCATTTGAATACCGATGTTCTGTTTGGAATTGAACCAGTAAATTTCATTTAAATATTTATTTTCTGTATTTAGAATGGAAATTGAAAGGTAAAAGATCTTCAGCCTCCATGGGACTACACTGCTTGTAACAAGGTCTTGCAATCCTAGAGGAACTTAAACAACGAAATGAGGCCAACTTGGCCCATTACCATCTTTCACTCAAGTTAATTTTTACTATACAGTTGTAAATGGAATTCCTTTGTTTTACGAAATCTATATAAATATTTTTAACCTCCGCCATCTTCGAAGATGGATGGAGGTCACTGTTTTCACCCCTTTGTTTGTTTGTGAACAGTATTACGGAAAAACTCTTCGACGAAACTTGGTGGGGGGGGGTTAGGTATGGTCCAAGGATCCAAGGATCATGCCCCCCCCCCAAAAAAAAATTTAGAGAATTTTTTTTTTTTGCATTTCTACATGTTTTAAGTGATTTCCAACCCCCCCTAAAAAAAATTGTTACCCCCCCCCCCCAAAAATTAGAGAATTTTTTTTTTTTTGCATTTCTAAATGTTTTGAGTGATTTCCAACCCCCCCAAAAATTGTTAGAGGAAATTTTTTTTTTTTTTTGCATTTCTACATGTTTTAAGTGATTTCCAACTCTTCCAAAAACAATTTAGAAATTTTTTTTTTTTGAATTTCTACATGTTTTAAGTGATTTCCAACCCCCCCCCCAAAAAAAAAATTTAGAGAAAAAAATTGTTAGAGAAGTTTTTTTTTTTGCATTTCTACATGTTTTAAGTGATTTCCAACCCCCTCCCCCACCCAAAAAATAATTGTTAGAGAAAAAAAAAATTTGCAACTTTTTTTTCAACAAAATTTTTATTTTTTTTTTATTTTTTTTATTTTTTTTGCATTTCTACATGTTTTAAGTGATTTCCAACCCCCCCCCAAAAAAAAAATTGTTACCCCCCCCAAAAAAATGTAGAGAATTATTTTTTTGCATTTCTACATGTTTTGAGTGATTTCCAACCCCCCCAAAAAAAATTTAGAGAATTTTTTTTTTGCATTTATACATGTTTTAAGTGATTTCCAACCCCCTCCCCACCCAAAAAATAATTTAGAGAAAAAAAAATTGCAACTTTTTTTTCCAACAAAATTTTGATATATATATTTTTTGCATTTCTACATGTTTTAAGTGATTTCCAACCCCCCCTCAAAAAAAATTTTGCTACCCCCCCCCCAAAAAAAATGTAGAGAATTTTTTTTTTTTTTTGCATTTCTACATGTTTTGAGTGATTTCCAACCCCCCAAAAATTGTTAGAGAGAATTTTTTTTTTTGCATTTCTACATGTTTTAAGTGATTTCCAACGCCCCCCCCCCCAAAAAAAAATTACCTCCCCAAAAAAAATTTAGAGGTTTTTTTTGCATTTCTACATGTTTTAAGTGATTTCCAACCCCCTCCAAAAAAATTGTTACCCCCCCAAAAAAAATGTAGAGAATTATTTTTTTTTTTGCATTTCTACATGTTTTGAGTGATTTCCAACCCCCCCCAAAAATTGTTAGAATTTTTTTTTGCATTTCTACATGTTTTAAGTGATTTCCAACCCACCAAAAAAATTTAGAGAATTTTTTTTTTTTTTTTGCATTTCTACATGTTTTAAGTGATTTCCAACCCCCCCCCAAAAAAAGTTACCCCCCCCAAAAAAATGTAGAGTTTTTTTTTTTTTTTGCATTTCTACTTGTTTTGAGTGATTTCCAACCCCCCCAAAAATTGTTAGAGAAAATTTTTTTTTTTGCATTTCTACATGTTTTAAGTGATTTCCATCCCCCCCCCCAAAAAAATTACCCCCCCCAAAAAAATTTAGAGAATTTTTTGCATTTCTACATGTTTTAAGTGATTTCCAACCCCCCCCCCCAAAAAAAAATGTTATCCCCCCAAAAAAAATTGTTACCCCCCAAAAAAAATGTAGAGAATTTTTTTTTGCATTTCTACATGTTTTAAGTGATTTCCAACCCCCCAAAAAGAAATTTAGAGAATTTTTTTTTTTGCATTTCTACATGTTTTAAGTGATTTCCAACCCCCCCCCCAAAAAAATTGTTACCCCCCCAAAAAAAAAATTTAGAGAAAAAAATTTAGAATTTTTTTTTTGCATTGCTACATGTTTTAAGTGATTTCCAACACCCTCCCCCACCCAAAAAATAATTGTTAGAGAAAAAAAATTTGCAACTTTTTTTCAACAAAATTTTGATATATATATATATATATATATATATATATATATATATATATATATATATATATATATATATATATTTGCATTTCTACATGTTTTAAGTGATTTCCAACCCCCTCCAAAAAAAAATTTATAGAATTTTTTTTTTTTTTGCATTTCTACATGTTTTGAGTGATTTCCAACCCCCCAAAAAATTGTTAGAGAAAAAAATTTTTTTTGCATTTCTACATGTTTTAAGTGATTTCCAACCCCCCCCCAAAAAAAATTGTTACCCCCCAAAAAAAATGTAGAGAATTTTTTTTTTTTTTGCATTTCTACATCTTTTGAGTGATTTCCAACCCCCCAAAAATTGTTAGAGAAATTTTTTTTTGCATTTCTACATGTTTTAAGTGATTTCCAACCCCCCCCAAAAAAAAATTGAGAATTTTTTTTTGCATTTCTACATGTTTTAAGTGATTTCCAACCCCCCCCCCCAAAAAAATTTACCCCAAAAAAAATGTAGAGAATTTTTTTTTTTGCATTTCTACTTGTTTTGAGTGATTTCCAACCTCCCCCAAAAATTGTTAGAGAAATAATTTTTTTTTTTTGCATTTCTACATGTTTTAAGTGATTTCCAACCCCCCCCCCAAAAAAAAAATTACCTCCCCCAAAAAAAATTTAGAGAAATTTTTTTGCATTTCTACATGTTTTAAGTGATTTCCAACCCCCCCCCAAAAAAAATTTGTTACCCCCCAAAAAAAATGTAGAGAATTTTTTTTTTTTTTGCATTTCTACATGTTTTGAGTGATTTCCATTTCTACATGTTTCGAAAAAAATGTTGGAGAAAAGAACTATAACTGTCAGCACTGTTGACATATTTAATGAATAAGATATAAGGTTCACTTGAGTGACCCAGCAGTATTGGCAGCGGAGGTTTTGCACTCTCCTGAGTGCTCCCCCTCTAGTTTTGTGTTTGTGTTTGTGTTTGTTCTTGCACTTTTAAGTTATTCTTTCACGGCTGAACTGTCGCACCTTGCCCCAAATTTTGGGTGTGGGCACTTCAAAATCTGGACAAAGTTATCATCTCCCTCACGTTGGCCTTGACCTCCATTTTAAGGCCACCAAAGGCTTCTATAAAGTATATATTGGGATTTGGGGTCGGGCAGTGCTGCCACAGGCAAGCAAATGGTAACCACAATGAGGCAATAATGCCACAGCTTTTCAATGTCAAACACATCCCAAAACCACCACCGGAAAAACTTCATGGCCAACGCTGTGTAGTCTGTATCTGTGTGTGTATATGCACGTCCTACATTGCTCCAAAACCATGAAACTGAGTGGCCTGAATCTTTTCATGCATATTAAGGAACTCTTAGGGAGCGCATGAATGAAAACGGTGTACTTGGGTACATTTAAACACCCCTTTTGAAGATTATAATTAATGGCTTACCTTCATGAAAGACTTATCCTTGGTCAGCTGAACATCGCCTCGCAGAGGTCATAGCCGCCATTTTGATTCAGCCTGCTAAAAGTGCCTTGCCTTGGAAATATGATATGCTGTACACACAGACTAATGGAGGGAGGGAGGGGGGGGGAAGTGTTGGGAACCTGAATGGAGGGAGGGACTGGAAGGGGTGGGAACCTGGATGGAGGGAGGGACTGGAAGGGGTGGAAACATGGATGGAGGGAGGGGGGGAATGGTTGGGAACCTGAATGGAGGGAGGGACTGGAAGGGGTGGGAACCTGGATGGATGGGAAGGGGTGGGAACCTGGAGGGAAGGGATGGGAACCTGGATGGATGGACAGAGGGAGGTTGGGATGGGAATGGGTGGGAACCTGGAGGGAAGGGGTGGGAACCTGGAAGGAGGGATGGGAAGGGGTAGGAACCTGGATGGAGGGACTGGAAGGGGTGGGAACCTGGATGGAGGGACTGGAAGGGGGGGGAACCTGGATGGAGGGACTGGAAGGGGTGGGAACCTGGATGGAGGGACTGGAAGGGGTGGGAACCTGGATGGAGGGACTGGAAGGGGTGGGAACCTGGATGGAGGGACTGGAAGGGGTGGGAACCTGGAGGGAGGGGTGGGAACCGAGAGGGAGGGACTGGAAGGGGTGGGAAGCCGGAAGGAGGGAGGGGAAGGGGTGGGAGCCTGGATTCGGGGAGGGAGGGAGGGGAAGGGTTGGGAACCTGGATGGAGGGAGGGGAAGGGGTGGGAGGAGGTGTACTCTGTGTTGCTAAGCCAGGTACTTTTGTTGGTTCTAAATAATCTAATCTTGATTTGGGTGACCTAATTTGTTTATTATGAGGGTCAGTAGTCATAATTGAGTGACTTTATGGTGATTTGTAAAGTTGATTAAATGAGAAAAAGTAGTCTGCTGCATTCTTCTGAGTGTGTTCATTTAATTAAATGTATTTTACAATATTTTTGGACGTAATCAAGCCTCATGGAAGAGCAAGGAAAAAGAGGTGGAGAGCAGAGCATTGCTTCCACAGTGGGGAAATAAGCAGGGAGATGAGCTTGGAGGAAACTTGTTAAGGGGAACCCAAACGAATATTTTTCTTTCTTTCTGAAAACCATTCAGAATCATTAATCAGTCTCATTTGAAAGGAAGATAATTAAAATATATATATATATATATATATATATATATATATATATATATATATATATATATATATATATATATATATATATATATATATATATATATATATATATATATATATATATATTGCCAATCGGTGTCAAAAATCCTTGAGGTGTGTATTTTTCTATTTTCCTGTGGCTTCACACATTGAATCCTCCTTGATCCAAAGGGCAGCTTTACATGGAGAAACCGTGCATGTCGAGCTCGGATTCAGATACTGATTCCACCATCATGAGTAACTCTGTAGGTTCTCAGCATGTTGAAACTGATCAGTGGGAGTTTGAAGAAATTGTTTGAGAGAATTCATGATGGAAATGCTTTTTTGGGGGAATTGTGTAGCTGTATCATTTGGAGCCTTGTGCGAGTGATTCAGGGGAAGAAGGTGGAAGTGAAGATGGAGGTGTTTAAAATAAATAAATAAATAAAATCAAAATGCTGGTCGCATGTTCACTGCAGCTCGGTAGGTTTTGCTTTTCGTTAAGTTGATGGTTTATAGAGGAAGGATTTTGTATTGATAAATCGGTTGTATTACTCGAGCAGACATACCTGTCATCGCCCAGCACACTGATACTGCGGACAAAATGGACAACGAATGCTTTGTCCCACCATCACAGGCTGACCAGGTATCTTGTATATTACAGAACTGTCCCGTTTCATACTTTCCCAGGATGCCATTTGTGTCCGTGAGATGTCGTTGTCCCTCCCACCCCAGTGGGAAGGGGGTGTGCGGTCATGGTGGGTATTGTTGGGGGGGGGATGATGGAGAAGTTTTAGCATCCCTGAAATTTAAATAACTAAATAATAGAACCCTGAAAGTTTTCTCATCCTCGGTAAAATCCTTTCAGAGGAGTAGATGATATTCAGCCGTTAGTATAGCATGATGCCATCTCGGTTTCTCTTACTGTACAAGCACCAAGGATGCATCGACTCGGCATATTTGTGGAAAATTGAAAATTATTCGCCTTTTGAGTTAAAACATACGTAACCCTTACACAATGGATCTGGTGGTCTACTTCCATTTGACGCCAAGGGATAGATTGGTGTCGATGTGGTCTGAGCGTTTGGTTCCCCTTTAAGACTCAGCCGAGGCCTGCAAGCATACGGCTGAGACAAGTGGGTGTGATCACAAGCTTGACGTCCGAAGTGGCCTTGAAAACGTGGTGTTGAAGTACCTTTTGAGACTATGTAATCGGTGATATGTAACCTTTTTAAAAAAGTTACTTCAAAAGACTGCCTTCCACTATTTGTGTATCAGCTCTTGCATGAACAAGAGGTTCTTTGATTAAATAGCAGTGCTGTAATATGAACATGATAATGCTGGTAGTCTGCCTCTGTGTCTGTTTTTTTTATGCACTTTTTAACTGCTGGATGGAATGAGTTTAAAACTAGTGGTTGTACTTTTGATGGGAGTGTGGGGACATTGGTGGATGTTCGGTGTTTAAGGTAGTTTATTTCAGGGTGTGGGAGAGGACTACTTCTCTATATAAATATGTAGGGCATAATGCTGCTCCTGGTGGCAGGGGGTATTATGGCACTAGGAGGAGTGAACATCTCCACCAGGCTGACCAGTTTGTTTTGTATCCCACTCATTCAAACTTGAACCAAAAATCGAATTGCCTTCTTATCAATTGCACTTGGAACTCATCCGTCAACAAGGTCTTGAGATGCAGGCAGGCAAACAAACAGGGGTGAAAGCATAACCTCCATTGACCTTCAGTGGCAAAGAAAATAAAATGCATGAATCCTGGGGAATTGACTCTTTGGTGAGGATGTGTTTGTCACTGCATGCATTCTAATAATAATAACACTAATATTATGTTGAAAGTGAATTTTTGGCTTGTTTCACTTGTTCTGACCAATTGAAGTGAAGTCCTTTTGTTGGTCAAGCTTTGAGTTGATGAAAATCTTTGGTTTTTAACAAATGATGTGAATTGTCTCCAAT
>NC_140962.1:63774139-63799139 GCF_056783735.1 Eptatretus burgeri
TCCCTCTTCCCTCCTCTTCCCTCTCTCTCCTCTTCCCTCTCCTCTTCCCTCTCCTCTTCCTCTCCTCTTCCCTCTCCTCTTCCCTCTCCTCTTCCCTCTCCTCTCTTCCCTCTCCTCTTCCCTCTCCTCTTCCCTCTCCTCTTCCCTCTCCTCTTCCCTCTCCTCTTCCCTCTCCTCTTCCCTCTCCTCTTCCCTCTCCTCTTCCCTCCTCTCTCTCTTCCTCTCCTCTTCCCTCTCCCTCTCTCTCCTCTTCCCTCTCCTCTTCCCTCTCCTCTTCCCTCTCCTCTTCCCTCTCCTCTTCCCTCTCCTCTTCCCTCTCCTCTTCCCTCTCCTCTTCCCTCTCCTCTTCCCTCTCCTCTTCCCTCTCCTCTTCCCTCTCTCCTCTTCCCTCTCCTCTTCCCTCTCCTCTTCCCTCTCCTCTTCCCTCTCCTCTTCCCTCTCCTCTTCCCTCTCCTCTTCCCTCTCCTCTTCCCTCTCCTCTTCCCTCTCCTCTTCCCTCTCCTCTTCCCTCTCCTCTTCCCTCTCCTCTTCCCTCTCCTCTTCCCTCTCTCCTCTTCCCTCTCCTCTCCTCTTCCCTCTCCTCTTCCCTCTCCTCTTCCCTCTCCTCTTCCCTCTCCTCTTCCCTCTCCTCTTCCCTCTCCTCTTCCCTCTCCTCTTCCCTCTCCTCTTCCCTCTCCTCTTCCCTCTCCTCTTCCCTCTCCTCTTCCCTCTCCTCTTCCCTCTCCTCTTCCCTCTCCTCTTCCCTCTCTCCTCTTCCCTCTCCTCTTCCCTCTCCTCTTCCCTCTCCTCTTCCCTCTCCTCTTCCCTCTCCTCTTCCCTCTCCTCTTCCCTCTCCTCTTCCCTCTCCTCTTCCCTCTCCTCTTCCCTCTCCTCTTCCCTCTCCTCTTCCCTCTCCTCTTCCCTCTCCTCTTCCCTCTCCTCTTCCCTCTCCTCTTCCCTCTCCTCTTCTCTCTCCTCTTCTCTCTCCTCTTCTCTCTCCTCTTCTCTCTCCTCTTCTCTCTCCTCCACCAACCTCCAATACCTTCTGGTTGTCTATGAACCTGCTACCCTTTGCCATTCAGTTGCTACATTTGCTGAGACCCTTGTATGCAAAAAGACTTCCACATATATCTTGCATTGCAGCAACTCAAGATATGAAGTGGTGAGCATCGTATGCATTCAGGCCAATCGTGAACAATGCATGGCCGACTTGGCAAATTATTGAGATGGACACAACTTGTAATGGCTTCCTCATGGTGTCTTTTTTTTAATTTTATTATTATTTTCTTTCTGGAAATATGTAGAGTGAAACATGATCACATGTAGTTTCTTATTGAAATCTGATTTTGCTTGGTAGTGATGTTTACCACCATGCATACAAATCTGATTTACAAAGGCTGCAGACAACACTAAATTCCTGACCAATGATTCCGCTTTGTCTATTTAGTGGTGCCATCTGAACCATTGGCCCATGATGCTTGGAACCTAGGTGCAAATCCCATGTGATATACTATATGTATCTGTCCATTGTTTAGTAATGCTGTTGTAATTCGCATCAAAGTACACTTCTCTCTCAGGCAAATTCATTTTTGGATCGATACAAGTAAATAGATAAAAATTAACACGATGGAACCATTGCTACGGTGGGGAAACTGCCAACCTGCCTCCTTGCAGATCTTGGAGCAGCTTTTTCAGTCCCAAATTGACATACATCCAGTGAGTGTTTGAGTTGGTCTTCAATATTTGATTTGTGAGTGCATTATAATGAGCAATTTAGCAACTTGTACATCTGTTGATTAATTGAGCCTACCCCTTTAGGATAGGGGAAGGTGTATTGCTGTTGTAGGGTTTGTTTCTGCAATTGGTGCCCCCAATATTTCATGTTACCACAGAGTGTTTTGACCCCTTGGCATACTAAGCCACCATTTTAGGTTTTAATTTTTATTTTTTAATTATTTTCTGCACATTTCCAAACTATCTCGGAGTCAGCTGAGACCAATTTGGAATGAAATTTTGCATCGGCAATGTGAATAAAAGGTGTGTGGCTGATGTAATTTTGTTTTTTTTTAAACCTTGACCTAATCTTTAAGGTCATGACTTAATTGTAGACCATTTATCACCATAACTTGACTAAGGTTCATCAGTACAGACCTGCATTGAAGTTGTGCACCTGATATTTGATTTGTGCCCTTGACTGACTTTTTTTCAGATTGTGACCTCATTTTCAGACTTATCGCTAAATTTAGATGAGGACACATTTTCTTAATTTTCACTTAATCCCTAAATGTTGAAGTTCAATGTCATATGGTGGTCTCAGAAAAAAAAATGCCATCATTGGATCACAGGTGCTCGGGGAGGCTGACCCTTGCAAATTGCTTTGTGATTTTTATTTTTATTTATTTATTTGTATACATTGTCGAGGCTCATATAAGCTAACACACAACGTACAACAAGGGGGTCAGGAAACAAACGGGGTGGGATAGAGAACAAAACTTGGGAGAACAGAGACATTAGGAGATCTGTGGAAGGGAGAGGGATGGGGGGGGTGTGGACATGTGTTATACAAGATGGACATACAGTGACTTTCAGGAAGGAAAGCAGGGAATTTGGAGGAGGTGGGTTTGGGGTGGATTAATGGGGATAGAAAATATCAAGGTTTTGGATGTTGGATGGGGGAAGATAGGTGGTGGTGAACTGCTGTTTTGAAGACCTGGAGGGAAGAATGGGATTGAAGAGAGTGTGGGAGTTTATTCCAAAGGTGGGGAAAAAAGAGGAATGAAAGAGTGAAGGTGAGCAGTGATTAGTGATTTTGGTTTTTACCAGAAGGAGGTTGTTGGCAGACCTTGAGTGCTCTGCGGAAATATGGTGGGGACAAATCGCAGTCAGAGCGGCGGGGGGGGGCAAGACCAGAAAGGAGATGGTAGAAGACATAAAGATCACCCACCTGAGCATCCATAGAGCAAGAGTGGAAGCACCAAGGACTTGAAGACTCGGACTTTCATCCTCCTGCACAGGTATCGGCAGTGCCACACCCCATTATTCAGTGAATCCATGACTCCACAGGCCTGACCCAGACGTCTATTGACCTCTGACTCACAGCCAGCAGAGACATGAATATCACTGCCAAGGTAAGTGAATCTCAACATCCTCACCACAAATAGGGACAGACAGAACAGCAGCATCCAAGATGTCATTGAAAGCCTGGATCTTAGTTTTGACCCAGGAAACCCATAATCCCAGCGGCTCTGACTCCTCATTCAGCACCTCAAGAGCCCCCAAAAGGATATCTAAAGTCTCCGCAAAGATGACCATCATCTGCGAAATCAAGGTCCGAGATCTTGACATTCCCAAACGATGCACCGCAGCTTGATCTCTCCGACATCCTCCCTAGAATCCAGTCCATACAAGTACTGAAAAGTGTGGGGGCCAGTACACACCCCTGATGAACTACAGTAACAACTGGAAATAAGTCAGAGATCGTACCACCACATCTCACAGCACTCTCAGTACCAGAGTAGACGTCAGACATCAGATCGATCAATTTTGGTGGCACCCCACGAAGACCAAGAATCCTCCAGAGGGCATCCCCATTCACTGAATTGAACGCTTTGCAGAACCCAACACTGAATTGAACATTCAACACCCAACATGCACTGAATTGAACCCAACATAGGCTGCAAGCAGCCCCTGCTGAAACTCTCATTTGCATTCGGTGAGGACCTGAAGAGCAAGGATACGGTCAATCGTTGACCTCTTTGGTATAAAGCCTAACTTCTCTGGATGCTGCTGCTCAAGCAGATGGGCTTGCTTTGGAGGACAGCTAGGAAATGTGGCTTTCCCAGGAAAGATCATGGCAGATAGTGAGAAGACCCAGAAGCTTAAACAAAAGAACTTCAAGAGAATGGTGGAGAAAGTAGATTGGGTGGGGGGGGGGGGCTTCCAAACGGTCCTTTCTGAGAGACAAAGTGTGAGAGTGAGATTTGTCAGGATTGAAAGACATACTCCACATGTTGGACCAGTTGTGACTTTACCCAATTCTGCAGAGAGTGAAGAAGCTGCGACTTGCCGGTCTGAGGGGTGACAGATGGTACGACAGAGGGTGGAGTCATCAGCGAAAAGATAGAGGATTTTCCAGAGTTGGAGAGATCATTGATGAAAACCAGTTCAAGAACAGTGCCAGAATACTGTCTTGAGGAACTCCAGCCTGGACAGGAAGAACTAAATCACAGATCTTGTGTTAAAAAGTGAAATTGCTAAGCGGTGAGCAATCTCCACAACAATTGACTGGTCGCTATTTCATTTTTGGCTCACCTGGACTTTAGTCAGGTGAGTTTATGCGATAGAACAATGGCCGCAGGTGAGTGAATCGGTGAGTCTGCAAACACTTCAGTCATTATCGCTTGAACCACATGACCACAAGCCTCGTATGTGATGCCTAACGAAAGTGTATTAACTGCATCAAAATCTGCGCTCATTAAGAGGATCTAAGGAAAAAATTTTGATCCCCCCCTAAAATTGATTTGCTCTTGTCTCATCAAAATTGTGTGCGTAGTTTTGGAGAATTGAACACAACATTAATCACCAGGGATGTAACAATGTTTTCCACTTCATCAAAATCTGCGCTCATTAAGGAGGTCTATGGGGGGGGGCACAGTTTTAACCCCCCCCCCCAAAAAAATTAGGTATTTGCTGTCTCCTCAACTGCACACACGATTTTGATGAAACTTGACCACAAGCTTCATCACCATTGCTGTTCCAAAGTTTGTTCACAGCGTTAAATTCAGGGTCTAATGCGGTCTGCGGGGGGGGGGGGGGGTTGTTGTTGTTGTTGTTGTTGTTGAGTGACTTGCTTCTGATTCAGGCGAGCTTCAGGACAGGCAGTCCTATTTTTCTTTTTTAATCTACATTCTATATTATAGTGCCTCACTTTTAATTTAAAATGTTTTTGCAGATAATTTTACTCTCATGGATAATTGGAGGGGTTTTTTTTGTTTGATTTTTGGGGGAGAGGGTGGTGATTATGTAGTTGATAAAGATGATTAATTTTGTTTTCTGGAAAATGGGCAGTTTCGATTACAGCAGTTTTATTAGCCTGTCCCCTGTGCAGCGGAAGACAAGGGTGTGCGTCCGTGTCTGTGCCGTAACATTTTTACCAATTGAGATTTTGTCATCCAATCTTCAACAAACCTTTTATTGTGAGATTGTTGAGAACACAAATGAAAAAAGAAAGTACACTTTAACTGTCATTGTTGGCAAGTTTAGTGGCAGTACAAAACTGACATGGACAGTCTTTACATTTTCAAATGCTTTCTAGTTTGTTCTGTAATTGGTTTAAATCTCAGTCCAGCTATAAAATGCCCATCTTGTTTCGCATGCAGTGCGAGGAATCAATATGTACCGTCCATTGGATGGAAATTGAATTAGGTTTTTTGTTTGCAAGTATTAGTGGGTGTATTTTAAAGATCCACGATCTCCTTTGTGAAGAGGAGGTGATCTATCACAGGGATTATGAAGAAATTTCAAAATCCTGCGTCCTCTATCTATTATTTTGTGTCGGAATGAAGACCCATGCAGGATTGCAACCTCCTGCATTACCGACGCTCCATACAGGAACGAGGCTGCATAAAACTGCTGCTATTATGGGAGACAAAGTGAGGAATTTACGACGAGAAGTATAGACAAGCTGGTGCGATGTAAAAGGGAAAATGCTGAGCTTTTGTGCTGTCTTCGGGTGTTTTAATCATGCTGAGAGATAAAAGGATAGATTGTTTCATGGCATCCCAGGAATTGTAACATATCGAGGAATTATCAAGAAAACGGCAGGCAAAGTGACCTTGCTGATTTTGGCAAGAAAGGAATTTTTGTGTGCAGTGAACATTTAATCAGTAGAATTTCCATCTGCTCGACTCTGTATTAATTAATGTACTTTTGTGTTGATCTGCACTTTGCTGGTGGATAAATGTCCTTCATTCATTTTTAAAGCATGCGACAGCAATAATTGTGTGTACAGGTTGCTCGTTATTATGTACCATAGTTTACGTCACAAATATACAATATAACCGGCAATCCTAATATATTAATGTGTGGTGCGCATCAAAATACAGGCCTGGGTTGATCTCCACCAAATTTTGCATACGTGTTGGTAGTACCCAGGGTCAGATTCCCCCCCCCCCTTTCCACCCAGATTGCTTCTGAATGCAGTCTTGAAGAAGATGGCTCCACCTGTCAATCTGATTAAGTGAAATGCCAGACTCACCGTTGTTAATACAGCTCTTTCAGAATAGTCAGAGAGATGTTGACGTTCACAAGCATATACGACAAGATGGACCAATTGGAGCAGAGGAAGAGCAGGAGACAATGACTGGAAAGTTGGTCATCAAGTCCAGAAGGGAGGATTTGCCATTGGGAGAAGTCTGGGTGGGAAAGTTCACAGACTGAGTCAAACCCATGGTGTCACAGAAGTCTTTTGCTGAAGTGGCATGGTTGGTGAGAGAGGTACCAGCACCCAGCTAAGTTGTAATATGACAATTTAAATTTCCACAAGCAAGAAAGAGAGAAAGGTTTATCACTGTTTGTTTATTTGGATGACATGTAGATGAACGAGAGGTGGGAGTGGAGATGAAGTCTCATCCAGAGGTAGCCCTGGGGGTTTGGGAGGTGCAAGATCAGTTCAACGGCAGTGAAAACTTTAGTTCTTCATGTAAAGTGCAACTTTGCCTCTGGGGAATGGTTGAGTCTTATCAAATTGGAGGAAACAATAACCAGGAAGAGGCACTAATGAGTCGGGGACATTCACCATTCAGGACTTGTCTGCTCCGAGACTGTCTTTTGCACCGAGAAGGTGGAGAATGTTCTTTCAACCCTCGACTCTGACTGCTACTAAACTGGAGATCATCAGTTCATGTGTCCTAAAAACCTGCGCTGCTGATCTTACACATCCTCTCTCTGCCCTTTTCACCCCATCATTTACCATAGGTCATCTTCCATCTGCTTGGAAATCCACCAACATCACTGCACTGCTTAAAAGGTGCAAAACGGGTCCTATTAACTCCAGACCTACCAGCTTGCTTCCAATCAGCAGCAAGGTCATAGAGTCCATCATCACAGTTTATATGAATTAAATCCTTCCTTTTCTTCAACAGCCTCATCTCTGATCACTAACTTTGTTTTGTTTCAGACCAGATCACTCCACCTTGGACATGCTGCTTGTACTCGCTCAACAATGGATGTTCCCTCAATGTCAGACATGAGGTCAGGGCCGTCTCTCCAGACATATCTCATGCTTTTCATACAGTCTGGCATCCTTCGTTGCTCTCCAAACTCTTACTATGAAATCCAAAGCCAACCCAACACATGGCTTCCTGACTCCCTCTCCTCTTGTAGACAATGTGTGGCACTCAATGGAATCCTTTCATCTCCTCTCCTTTTCAAGGCTGGAGTGACAGTCCTATTCACTCCAGTCCTATTCAAGGCAGGGTTCTGGGCCCAGTCCTATTCCTGATCTTCATCAATGATCTAACTCTGGAAAATCCTCTTTATCTATTTGCTGATGACTCTGCCCTCTGCCATAACACCCCTCATCCTTCAGACAAGCAGGCTGCAGCCTCTTCTCCCTCTTCAGACCTTGGAGAAAAAAAAATCACAAGCTGGCCAAACACTTGGAACATGTCTTTCAATCTTGACAAACCACATTGTCACTATCTCTCTGAATGAACCACTGAGCAAACCCTCCTGTCTATTTTCTTAACAATCTGCTTTAGGAAGTTCAGTCATTCAAACTCCTGGGTCTCACTATCAGCCATGATCATTCTTCGGCAACATCAAAGTTGGCTTCCAAAGCCAGCCACCGACTGTGCATCCTCTGTCATACAAAATCCTTCCTTGGCACACCTGAATTCCTATTCACCAACAAGGCTTTCAATCGCAGCTTAATGGAGTTCTGCTCTCCCTTCTTGGTTGGTTCCTGTGCCTCACATCTTTCTCAACTTGACACTGTGGAAACCAAGGCCTTTTAAGATTATGGAAATCTCTTTTGATGAAGCTTAGTTTATGGGCCTATCACTTCACCATCACAGACAGATCGGTAGTCTCTCTGAAGACTAACATGGGATGACAAGGTGAGATGAGTCTGAAGATGGGATGAAGTTAGGGAGATGACAAAAACAAGCTGCCACCTCCTTTCTGATCTTGTCACTTCTGCTCTTTTCGTGATTTGTCCTCCCTCCACACCTACCCTCTCCAGGTTTCTGCAGGGCGTACATATGGTCTATTATCAACTCAATTTTGGTGAAACTACCTAAATCCAGGACTCGACTCCACTGATTTGTTGCTTTTAAAAAAAATTTTCCCCCCTCCCCCACGTGTGGAGCCAACCTCCACAGCCTCTTCAATCTCATTCTTCCCTACAAGTCTTCAAGACAACTGCTCACCACCATTTCAGATCATCTCCAATCCTAAGCCATGATCTTTTCTAACCCAGTTTACCCCCATGCCACCCCAATCCCCCATCCTTCCAAATTTCCAGTTTTTCCTCCTGAGTTTCCTTCTGTATCCATCTTGTCTACCCCATGCATCCTTTCCTGGCCATCAGTCCTCCCCACACCCATTGTTTGTCTGCCTTCCTCTGTCTTGTCTTTCTGTTCTGATGATGGTGTTTCCTCCCTCTCTTTGCTGTTCCTTTTGTTCCGTTGCAGCCTGATCCATTCAGTGTATTAGTAAGAGCTATTCTACGAGTGTCACCTATTTATACATTATATTTACAGTGTCTATAGAAAATCTACACCTTCTTTCAAATTTTTCATCTTTTGTTTCCTTATAACCTGGAATTAAATTGCATTAAATCAGACTTTTCCACCTTTTATTTACACATCATAAGCCACAACTTCCAAATGAAAAACAAATTCGAAAAACAAATAGAGAATATCTTGGTTGGATGAGTACCCCCCCCCCCCCACCACCCCAAAGTTAACATTTCGTGGAAGTATCTTTGACAGCAATTACAGCTGTGAGTCTGTTGGGATAGGTCTCCACCAACTTTGTACACCTTGATTGGGCAATATTTACCCATTTTTCTGTACAAAACTGTTCAAGCTCGGTGAAGTTGAGTGGGCAATGTTGATGGACAGTAATCCTGAAGTCATGCCACAGATTTTCAATAGGATTTAGGTCAGGGCTCTGACTGACTGGGCCACTCCATGACATTTATATTTTTGTTCCTTAGCCACTCCAGTGCAGCTTTGGCTGCGTGCTTCGGGTTATTCTTATGCTGAAAGGTTTACTTCCATCCCAATTTCAGCTTTCTTGCAGAGGGTAGCAGGTTTTCCTATCTGATATTACTGTGTTTTGCTCCATCCATTTTCCTTTTTGCTCCATCCATCTTGATAGGGTTCGCCACCATCTGCTTGAGCATCCAGAGCAGTCAGGCTTTACACCAAAGAGGTCAAAGATTGACCGTATCCTTGCTCTTCGGGTCCTCACCGAACGCAGACGAGAGTTTCGGCAGGGGCTGCTTGCAGCCTATGTTAATCTCTGTAAAGCGTTCGATTTAGTGAATCATGATGCCCTCTGGAGGATTCTTGGCCTTCGTGGGGTGCCCCTAAAACTGATCGATCTGATGTCTGAACTCGACTCTGGTACTGAGAGTGCTGTGAGATGTGGTGGTACCATCTCTGACATATTTCCAGTTACTGGAGTTTGTCAGGTGTGTGTACTGGCCCCCACTCTTTTCAGCACTTGTATGGACAGGATTCTATGACAGAGTTGCTGAATGAGGAGACAGAGCTGCTGGGATTACGGCTTTCCTGGGTCAAAACTAAGATCCAGGTTTTCAGTGACATCTTGGATGCTGTTGTCCTGTCTGTGCCTGTTTGTAGTGAGGATGTTGAGGTTGTGGAGAGATTCACTTACCTGAGCAGTGATATTCATGTCTCTGCTGGCTGTGAGTCAGAGGTCAATAGACGTTTGGGTCGTGCCTGGGGAGTCATGGATTCACTGGATCATGGGGTGTGGCGCTGCCGGTACCTGTTGCGGGAGGACGAAAGTCCGAGTCTTCAAGTCCTTGGTGCTTCCAGTCTTGCTCTATGGATGTGAGACTTGGACTCTGACCAAGGATCTGAGACAGAGACTTAATTCCTTTGGTACCAGGTCTCTTTGGAGAATCCTTGGTTATCGCTGGTCAGACTTTGTGTCCAATGAGCGGTTGCTGAGAGAAACTCAAATGAGATTTGTTACCTGCATGGTCCGTGAGCGTCAGCTGCGGCTGTATGGACATGTGGCCCGTTTTCCTGATGCTGATCCTGCTCACCAGATTCTCTCAGCGAGGGAGCCTCATGAGTGGAGGAGACCAATGGGCTGACCACGTGCCTCGTGGTTGCAGCAGTTTTATCTGCATCTCAAGGAGATTGGGATGGGCCAGGCATCTGCCTGTGGGATGGCCAAACGGAGGCCCCTGGAATACTGGCGGAAAGTGGACGCAGCGATGTGCTGCTCTGGCGCATGCTCCCATATGTGATCTGATTTGATTTTTCTTTCTATCCCGACAAGTGTCACAATCCCTGATAATGAGAAATATTCCCATAACATGATGCTGCCACCACTATTCACAGTTGGGATGGTGTTCTTTGTGTGATGTGCTGTGTTGGGTTTGTGCCAAACGTAACGTTTTGCTTTTTTGGCCAATAAGTTCCATCTTGGTTTTGTCAGACCACAAAACCTTTTGGCACATGGCTTCAGAATCTCCGGAGTGTTTTTGTATACCTCGAATGTGGCTTAAGGTGGGTTTTTTTTTTGTGTTTTTTTTGGAATTGCTTCCTTCTTCCCACCCTGCTGTACAGGCCGGACTTGTGGAGTGCTTGGGATATTGTCACATGCACACAGTGACCAGTCTTTGCCATAAAGGCCTGCAGCTCTTTCAAAGTGCCATTGGCCTCTTGGTGGCCTCTCTGATCAGTCTCCTCCTTGCTTAGTCATCTGGTTTGGAGGGACAGGCTGATCTAGGCAGGGTCTTGGTGGTACCATGCGTCTTCCACTTCTTCATGATTGTCTTGACAGTGCTCCAAGGGATATTCAAGGCCTGTGAAATATTTTTAACCCCATTCTCTTCTCTGTGCCTTTCCACAACTTTATCCCGGATGTCCTTTGAAAGCTCCTTGGGGCTCATGGTTGAGTCTTTGCTGTGAAGTGCAATAACCAGTAGAGGAAACTTACAGGAAAAGCTGATTTTTAATCAGAATCATGACAACACAGGTGGAGGCCAATTAGCTTGGCGTGTGATTTTTGAAGGTGATTGGTTACACCTGAGCTAATTTACAATTGCTGTTATCGGGGGCGGGGGGGGGGACCTTTTTCCAACCAAGATATTCTAGTTTTGTATTTAACAATTTTCTGAAACTTGTTGAATTTGTTTTTCACTTGGAAGCTCTGGGTTACAATGTGTAAATAAAAGAGGAAAAAGTATGATTAAATCTAATTTAATTCCAGGTTATAAGGCAACAAAAGGTGAAAAATTGAAAGGGGGTGTTATATAGACTTTCTATGGACACTCTCGTTGTGTGAACACTCCTCTGTATGCAGTGTCAAATGATATTGGCAAGATTGTTATCTTGTCTGACATCTTTCGATCCTGGATTTATCACTGTTCGTGTAGTTTTAAGGTTTCTCTTTTGCTGCTGATTTATTTGTTGTTTTTTTATAAACCTCTGGAGGTGCAGTTTGTATTTGGGATTTTTTTTTCTTTTACTGTAAAGGACTTCCTTATCCATTCAGCTCCTGTTATTAATGCTCCTTTTTAATTGTCAAAAATTGTAGGGGGGGGAGCATGTGGTCAAGCCATTGAACAAATGGTTAAGAGCTGCTTCTGTAGCCTGTCTGTCTGTTGTGTTGCAGAAAGTGTACGTGCTGGTGGTGGAGGCCTGGGACCAAGATGAAGGAACCCGAGGTAAGTACTCTGCCTAATCTCAGATCATATTCATGCTGCTTTAGCGCTTTTGGAATGTCTCGGGTTCTTGATAATTATCAGACATGCCAGAGTTGTGAAAATTGGTGGACATTTGTGTTTTTAGTCTTTCATATGAAGCGTAGTTTTCCTTCACTGATGTCATGCGTTTTAACAGCTGGGAATATTTGTCCTCGAGGATGAAAGCTCCACCAACTACACGGTTCACAAAAATATTAACTTTTAAACTGAAATATATGATGTATTTGCAGTTTATAAATGTATTGGTTGTGCCATCGACATGGGTCATTCAGCATGGGGTGTGATTCAGACTGCCGTTGCTTCCTTGTAAATGTTAATTGCAGTGTTATAATGATCTAGATCACTGACCTCATCCTGGACAGTTGTTTTTTGAGGGGGTTTTTGTTTACCTTGTCGAGGCTCGTATGAGAGCTAACACACAACGCACATCAGGGGGGGATGAGACAGGAGGGGAGGGAGTGGGAAGGACAAAACGGTGGGGAACAGACGTTTGGAGATCTGTGGAAGGGAGAGGGATGGGACGGGGAACATGGGGAATAGAAGATGGACATTACAGGGACTTTCAGGAAGGAAAGCAGGGAATATGAAGGAGGTGGGCTTGGGTGGATTATCGGGGGTATAAAAGATCAAGGATTTGGATGGAGCATCATAAGAGGTGGTGGTGAATAGCTGTTTTGAAAGCCTAGAGGGAAGAATGAGAATTAATAGAGTGAGGGAATTTATTCCAAAGGTGGGAAAAAAAAGAGGAATGAAAGAGTGAAGGTGAGCAGTGATTCGTGATTTTGGTAGTTTTACCAGAAGGGGGTTGTTGGCAGACCTTGAGCGCCCTGTGGAAATGTGGTGGGGACAAATCACAGAGAGAGAGAGAGAGAGCATGGGGGGCAAGGCTGGAGAGGAGACTGTAGAAGACAGAAAGACCACCGACCAACCTGTGGTGATTGAGTTAGAGGCCCAAAGACTCAGCTTCATTGTGGGAGATGCCAATGATCCTAAATGCCCTGGTTTCCACAGCGTGAAGCAGAGAAAGGTGGGAGGCAGGAGCACCAGCCCAGAGGGGAGAGCATTACTCCATCAGGCTGCGGACAAAAGCTTTGTAAGTGGTCAGGAGCTCAGGTGGGCCGAGGAAGGACTTTGCACGACGGAGGATTCCCAGTCTGCGACTGGCTTTGGAGCTGAGGTTTGAAATGTGGCTTTCCAGGAAAGATCATGGCAGATAGCGAGACGCAGAAGCTTGAAAAAAAGGACTTCTTCCAGAGGATTGTTGAGAAAGTGGATGGGGGGGGGGTTCTAAATGGTCCTTTCAAAAAGACATTGTGTGAGTGTGAGATTTGTCTGGATTGAAAGACATGCTCCATGTGTTGGACCAGTTTGTGATTTTAACCAGATCAGCAGTGAGCGAAGAAGCTGCTGCTTGCCGGTCTGAGGGATGAGCGATGGTACGGCAGAGGGTGGAGTCATCAGCAAAGAGATATAGAGGATTTTCCAGAGAGTCGGAGAGATCACTGATGAAAACCAGAAAAAGAACAGGGCCTAGAACGCTACCTTGAACTCCAGCCTGGAATGGAAGGGGGATGAAAACTCCATTTGGGGCCACACGGTGACTGCCACAGGAGAGGAAGTCTGCAAGCCGTGAGTGGAGATGGCCTTGGATACCATAGGAAGAGAGTTTGGTGAGCAGGGCAGGGTGCCAGACTGTCAAAAGCACGTGATATGTCCAGGGATACGGCTCGGATTTCCTGTCTGGCATTGAGGACCTCCATCCATTGTTGCGAGAGCAGAAGCAGCATATCCAGGTTAGAGTGACCTGGTCTGAAACCAAATTGATGATCGGAAATCAAGCCCTTTGAGAAGAGGAAGGATTTGATGTCTGATGCGATGATGGATTCCATAACCTTGCTGATGATTGGGAGAAGGCTAATGGGGTCTGTAGTTGCAGGGATCTGTTTTTGCACCTTTTTTGTGCAGGGGCATTGATGTTTGCTGATTTCCAAGCAGATGGCATTGAGCAAATGAGAGGGTGAATAGAGCACTCTCTCATTGATTGCACAGTTCATGGAGAGACCTAGTTTATGTTGCTCAAGGCTTACAACTTATCGTAAGGATCGCTATCATGTCGCTTGCCAGAGGGAGCCACTTTTCAAAAGCACCTGGGTCCTAGAATGACCAACAAAGACCAAATGACCACATTTTGATCCAGGTAGTCTCGAGCAGCCTTCATGCCAATCACATGATAACTGTTCTACATTCCTCTCTTGACAGCCAATTGCTGGTCAGATTGCAATTGGAGGGGAACTGTTGGCACCATGTTATTTTCAACAATGTTTCTAAATTCTGCCTTGACTTCATAATGATGGACTTGTTGGAAAAGAGACTAGATGAGTAACTTGCTAATGGTTGTGGCGCTGCCGGTACCTGTGCTGGAGGACGAAAGTCCGAGTTTTCAAGTCCTTGGTGCTTCCAGTCTTGCTCTATGGATGTGAGACTTGGACTCTGACCAAGGATCTGAGACAGAGACTTAATTCCTTTGGTACCAGGTCTCTTTGGAGAATCCTTGGCTTTCGCTAATCGGATTTTGTGTCCAACGAGCGGTTGCTGAGAGACTCGGATGAGATTTGTTTCCTGCATAGTCCGTGAGCGTCAGTTGCGGCTGTATGGACATGTGGCTCGTTTTCCTGACGCTGATCCTGCTCACCAGATTCTCTCAGCGAGGGAGTCGCATGAGTGGAGGAGGCCAGTGGGCCGACCACGTGCCTCATAGTTGCAGCAGGTTGACCATCATCTCAAGGAGATGGGGATGGGCCTGGCATCTGCCTGGGGGATGGCCAGACGGAGGCCCCTGGAGTACCGGCGGAAAGTGGACGCAGCGACGCGCTGTTCTGGCACATGCTCCCATACCTGACCTGACCTGACCTTAGCCCTTTCAAATATTTGGGTTGTTATGAAAGTAGTCTTCATCATGTTTGTGTACAAATAAATTTGATTATTAGCCCCCATTGGACTTGGTCCAAACGGGGGCTAATGGATTGAGTCTCACTTGTCTGTCCGCAGCCATTTCTCAGACATGCATAATTCTGATTTTGTTCAAACTTGGCACAAGCACAGTATGTGATTGCATACACGTGCCTCACTTTATTTTGTGATCTGATTAAAGATGGCCGACTGATAGTCTCGTGACTATATTTCAGTTTAAAAAAAAAAAACCCCCAAAGTTGAACTCGTCCTCAACTATTTCTTGGACATGCATTTACCAATCTTGTTTAATGTTACACTTTGTGTAATTCAGTACGTCTCCCCCAAAATATATGAACATCAAATCCCTTCTGTGCAAAATTTGCTTTGCCAATCAACATCATACATGTCACATGGCCAACTGTCTTTTCACAATATAACGACATGACCCACAATATTAATATTCATGACCGAATAACCCAAATCGAACACAATCTTCCATGTCACATGACCACTCGAGGCAATTGCGCATGCACACAAATCTTGTAAATATGGGCTTGCCCTTTAACTCCACATAGCGAAATTTCTAAAACCAAGGGAGCTGTGACATCTTATGTCTTCTCCTTGATATTTGGCCATCTTTGTGGTTTGTTTTTTTTTGTGTGTGTGCTTGTGCCATAATCTTTATTTGATGCTGAAAGTTTGACACTGGATTGGCAAGGCTTGATTACGTGTGTTATTGATTGATTGATTGATGACTGATGACTCCATGACAAGTTGGCCAGAGTAATATGTGGGGAAGGAGAATTTGAAGTTGGAAGGGGCACAGAAGCAGATTTGTGTGGTGGGTGGGGTTGGGGGAGGACTTGACATACAACTTGACCCAGGGGGCCTTTTTGAACACCATGGGCAATGACCATGACTGGTGTATGTGCATGGTAGACCAATGTGACCTCCCTCTCCAGATATTCCACTTTCTTTCCTGTTTTTCTGCATTACAAACACTTGTGTAATTGCAAAGCAGAAGCGGTCCATTTCAATGTTGTTATTAAAACAGGTTGTAGGAGCCCCTCCCTTTTTTGTTGTATGACCATTGGGGGAGGCAGCACAAAAGTACATGACTGCTGATATTTGCATAATTTTAGATAGACTCTTGCATTTCGTTGCAGTCATTGTTTTGGCTTTTTTTAAATTATTTTTATTTTTAGCCAGCAAATACCACCTGTTGCTTTGCTGATGGGAATACTAAGAGGGGGAAGATGGGGAGGGAGGAAGAGGTGAGAGGAAGGGAAGCTAGACATGTAGTGGAGCATTAATTGCAATTCATACTGTTTCATCAAAATGATTCTGCATAGAATAACAGTGAAGATGGAAACAAAATAATGTCTGAAAAACATTTTCTCCCAGTCATACTATAAATACCGCCCGGAGCCATTCACCGCCCATACACGTCCTGAGACAGTGTGAGACGAGAGAATATGATATGCTTTATGAAACACATGTGCACACACACACACACGCACGGTATTAGTGCTTGGCCGATATCAGGAATCGGCAGGTTCGAGTCGGTGTGGTTACCGACTACAGTATGTACTGCATACAACCCAGAAACCTTGAGTACCTTTCACACTTGTTTTGGGGAAATTTCAATAGATTATCAAAACAACGTCGTGTTCTTGATGTTTCAAGGAGATGTGCATAAGCAGCTGCGTGTGATGGGTGGGAAAAAAGTTTATTTGGAAATCTGGTATCAAATATATTTTGCTTTGAAACTCTCTGAGAAACCATATAACCTTTGTAAAGCACTGCCATTTCATACAAAATAACCAATTGCTTTGGAAACCGTCATGAGGACAAAGGAAATGTGACTGCGAGTACGCTGCTGAGGTTTAAAAGTTAAAACCTCCACCACATCTAATCATCATAAAATACGGGATGAAACTTTGCCACCATGGTGCCCGTAACCAAGCATGCAGGAATGCGCGCACACCCGTGGAGAGTCGCTTTACAGATCCAAATCTTCCCAAGTGTACCACGTCCATGTGTGCTGCATGCTTACCACTACCTTGTAGAAACTGCCAACTGTACATCCTGATCGGGAGACTAACTGCACCGCCATGGACTGTAGGGTGCTCGGCAAGTGGATTGAGCACTCAAGCAAGCACTCCAATTGAGTGGTTGCCAAGGCAGCTGTTCCTTATCAAATTATAGCAAGTTGATTGGTAATGGCACCTACCCACAATAAACTAAATAAACATCGCCGATTTGTTAACATTTTCAGATTTCACTTCAGATTTAGTTGTTTAGTCCATGTGATCCGATTCTCCAAACTCAAATTTTATTTCGATTATACACTTTAATTAGTTTGTGAGAGTAAATCGTGGAAATCAACATCATTTAAATGCATGAAATCGCTCCAAGCTCCAAATTTGAAAATTATAGAACTTAAAGCGATGGACACAACAATTCGTAGCGATGATGAACAGGCATTCGATGATGAGTGGGGTGGTGGGGGGGGGGGTTAACATTTTGAGCATTTTATTGTTGATAAACCGTTGTGGCCCGTTTCAACTCGAGGCATTGTTGTGCAGGCCAAGCAAAATGGTGAATTAAGACCCCATCAAGGTAACTGAGGATGTGCCTGATAAAGGATATAAATAAATGAGTCCATTGTCTTCAAATTGGGTGTTTAAATTAACCCAAACACCCAATTTTCACTCCTTTACTTCCCTTGGAGTTCCCTTGGTATGCATGCTTGGTTTCATGGTTTTGGAGTTGGAGGAGATGGACAGCCTGATGGACACACACACACTGACATTTATTGGTATTGATATATATCTGCATTTTTATTTTTTAGCAATCGTGGTAAACATGGATATGTTTTACATGAAAATTTTAAATTGTGATATTTTTGAAATTTTCCTGCTGGGCAAATGCTTTTGCAAGGGAACATTAATGTCCAACATGAAGTGAGTTTTTGGGGGTCCCCCCCCCCCCAGCTGTGACCCTCACTGCTGGAGGCCACTGCCTTGTATAATTGACAATTGTATGAGCAAACAGGAAATGGAAGGGGGGTGGGGTGAGGAAACACTGAAACTACCAAGTAAGATGGTTGGGTATGGAAGGGTTAATGGGTGGTAATACAGATTGTCATATAAAATTTTCATCCCCCATAAAATACTCATCTGGATGAGTATTTAATGCATTAAATACTTATCCTCCCCATAAAATATTCATCCCCCTGAAAATTTATCAAAACTTTTTACATGAATACAAAATTTATAGCATTATTACATCATGTTACCTGTAATACATGGTTCCTATATGTCTATCCAGGTAATTATAAATACACAGGGTGTCACCTGTGGGAGCTTGTGCCCTGGGGGCTACTTAAGTCCAGATGGGTATTAACATATAACTGGGTATAGAAAAGTATTTTATGACTGCAGTATAACCTAGACGGTTATTTTATGGGGGTAGATGAGTATTTTATGACTACAGTATATGGTAGATGAGTATATTATGGGTACAGTATAGGGTAGATGAGTATATTATGGGTACAGTATAGGGTAGATGGTTATCTTATAGGGTGTAGATAGGTATTTTATGACTACAGTATAGGGTAGATGGTTATTTTATAGGGTGTAGATAGGTATAGAGTTTTGATAAATTTTAGGGGGATGAAGTATCATAATCACGAAGTATCATCCGAATCCGTCCACAACTTTTTGAGATATCGTTTTTCAGATCCGGACCTGGATCCTCACCACAATCGAGTCGATTCGTCCTTTTTGCACACTCAACCTGTCCACCAAGTTTTATCTGAATCCATCCATAACATTTTGAGATGTCCTGCTCACAAACAAAACGGACGGGTAAAACCGTAACCTCTGTCTACCTTCAATGGCATTAGTAACAAACGAATGTCTGTTCTGAGTGGTAAGTGGACAAGGAAATGGAATCGGTTTGAATCCATATTGGCATTGTGATGTATTGTTCACTTCGGTGAAGGTCTTGCGCTTGGAGCACGAAACCTGCTCGAGAGCTCATGTTTTGAGTTGAAAGCACGATGAGTGCTTCACTCCAAAAGTTCAGGTTTGCGATTAAGGGAAAGATCAATGGCAGGAAATGGGGTTAATATTTGCCTTCAAGCAGTTAAATAAGCTGCTGCTCCTAGTGCAATTTTGTCCTAAGTTTACCATTCTGGCCTATTTGGGGAGGTGACTTAAATCTGCAGATGTTGTATTCTGCCCCAGAAATGCAATATGCTGTGTGTGTGTGTGGTGTGGTGTTTGTGTGCTACCTTTCTGTATGATGTGCAGGAATTTTTGGAATGATTATTGGGCATGTACAGGTAGTGTGTACTTGCTTGTGAAACACAATGCGCAGCTGACACCACATCAAAGAAAAATAAATGCAGAGTTCAGTGCTCAGTGTGTTTGTCTTCAGTGATGTTAGTCAAAGCAGGAATTGTTTGTTTGTTTGTTTATAATGGTATTTTAATTGTTCCCACATGCAAAACACTTGATGAATCGAGCTGTTTTAATTATTTATTTTACTTTTACTGTTCAAGTTTTCTCCTATTAACTTGGGGTAAAGTTATATTTAAACTTTGTAGCTAAAGGTTTCTTGTGAAATACATTTGCTGTTATGCATTTGATTTGTTGGAGATAATTGTTTTCTTTTCATTGAAGTTACTTGTTGTAGCTTGCAGCTTGAAATGTGTGATTTGTATTGATGCAATGTTATCTCTTTAGTTTTTATATTCGGACTTCTTTGGCATGTTTGAACACATGCCCTGCTGCTTGTAACGTTGAGCCTGATGTGTTGATACAGTGAGTTGAGAATGTGTTTGATTTTATTTTATTTTTATTTTTTTTGAGATTGTCTTTATTAGAGTCCATTCTTTATTGATCACATAGTCAGGCTGAACGAAGCAAAGTGTAGGGCGTCTATTACTGTTACACGAAACATCCTGCATCCCATGCCTCCAGAAAACAGCCTTTTTGGAACTCTGGCCGCATTTTCCATCTAATCATCATGTAACTGTTACAAAACTCTCCACACTTGGGCGCTCCTGTCGAACGTTTTGTGTCGATCACTGAAACGGTTGTGAAGAAAGCGATGTGTTTTTTTTATTTTATTCGGCTATTCTTGAACTCAATGGGAAATAGAATGGATTGAAAGTGATGAGCTGTGCAAACTCGGGTAAAGGAGCCATACCAGAGACAAACATGAAATGTGATTCAGGTCTAAAACTGTCCAGCTTGGTTGACCTATAACTCTCAATGTAAGATTTTTGGTCTTGTTTTTTTAGCCGTGTCTCGCGTAGCGAACGCTGGCTCTAAGACAGCTCCGCGTTCTTGTTGTTGCTGTTGTTGTTGTTGTGACAAAACTTTTAGGACTCGGCTCTTGTATACAGGATCCGTATCTCCTGAAATACTAAACACCTGTACACATCCTCACATTGAGGGTGCCTTTTGAGAGTGTCTATCATCAACTTTTAAATATATTTGGACATTTGCTTTTAAGTTTCGAAAAGTTCCCGTTACTATTTAAAGATTATTCCATTCAATGTGTTGTAATTTTGTAAATACACGATTTTCTCATGAACAGGAGCCTCCATGACTGGTCTCGCTATTGGCTCCATCAAGGCACGTGACGAAATATCGGAAGTTGTTATTGCCTTTGGGACGCGGCTCTTGGACACATTTGTCCTTGTTATTAATATTATTATTATTTATTTATTTATCCTGTGAAAACCAAAATGTGCTGTTTGGTGTTGCTCAAGATGTTTTCAGAAATCTTAACTTGAAATATTACTTTTATGAAGGGTTTTTTTTTTTTTTTAATCACGAACGGCATTAAGGTATCGTTCATGAAATAAAACTAGTTTCTAAAAACAGCCTCTTCTGATCTGTTGGGAAGTTTGTCTCATTTCCATGAAAATCATCTCGGCTTTGCACAAGGTGGCATTCATCATTTGTTCTGCTCGGCAGAATGCAAAAAGGCCATAATAACTTGGCAATCCTTTGGGAATCCAGAAACGGGATTAACAGGTTCTCCCATGCCTTGAAGTCATAAATCCCTAACTACTCTTTATGCTTTGGTTCCTTGTAAGACTATTTTTGCATAGCTGTAATGTGTTTTTTATCTTGCCAAAACGAAGTTTTGCAAGATATAATAGTCAGCTTGTAATTTTTTTTTTTTTTTTTTTTTTTTTTTTGTCTGTAATCACGTATAAAAAATTCTGCAGAGCACAGTTATCATTGGAAATTTTTGTAACTTCGCATATCAGAAGCCTATAGAGGTCCCTTTCAGCGCATAAAATTTTGAAGGTCAAGGTCACGTTGTCGCAAATCAGGGGAGTCGACGAAACCCTTATTTTTTTTGAGTAATTTTGATCGGATCGTCTTCAAACTTCATGGGAATATAGTTCATGGTCTGGCGCTCAGCTGATTAATTTTTGGTGGTGATTGGCCTTGACCTTCATGGTTAGCGTCTGAGGTCAAACATATTTGACCCTAAGGTCAAATTTTCAAGTTTTAGGAACCATATCGTGTAGTACCTCAAATTGAACACCTCTGAGTGCTTTCTAGATATGTCAAGCTTGAGGCATTATGATGTCATTTGGTGACGTTATGAGGCAAACATACTTTTCATGGTTACTCTGTAGAACGATTCTCATCGGAATCTCTCGTAGGCAGATATTCCTCAAGGAGTTGCTCCTGGTGGATAGCAGCTCTGTTCACCTCAGTGTGACCTTAAAGAAGTCACACGTGGTCACCTTTTGGCAAGATACGGGTCACCTTGCGGGTGACATTGCTTTATTTTTTATTTTTTCCTCCAAGCTCTCCCAACATGACTCACCACAACTAAGATGTACCTTTTAATTAAATATTCGGAATTTTCATTTTCAATTCCTGTTCCAGCCTATGATCCATTGACTTGAGTGTGCCCGATCCCATGTGTTTGTGACCTAGTAGAGGTGAATCTGATTCAACTGCCATCCGAGTGCAATGCTGGTTGGGGATGCTGCATTTCAGAGAATGCCTATGCTTGGATGAGGATTTTATTCCAGCCAACTCTGCATGTTTTTTTTTGTTTTTTGTTGTTGGTGTTTGTTTAGCTGTGCATATTGAAGAAGTTGCGTCGAATCCCGCACTCAAAGCCGGTGTGCTACTTCCCTGGCTCAAATCCATCCTTCAAATTTGAAAGAAATATACGTGCATGCTTGGTCAGATTTTAATCAGTTTCTCGAAGATTATAATTGGGAATTGTAAATCAGGGGTGTGGATGTTGCATTGGCATGTCAGTGCTCTGTACATCTTTATCTGCTGCTTATCTCAAATTTGGCCTGATTTCCTTGTTTTGTCAAGTAAAATGTAGTTTCCTCCTCCATGTGTGGTACTGCACTCACTACGTGCCATATCTTTCAATTTGCCTTGACTTGTGTTGGCTTCCAGTTTCCACTGTAAACAAATTCAGTTATTTTTGCTCAAAATCTGCTTTCTGTGCACCTTGCCTTTTGTTCTTGCCACACTTGTCTTGATGTGGAGAATCTCCTCCGTAAGATGACTTTTTTCCTTTTTTTTTTTTTCCCCCCCCTTTTTTACTACCAACCATGCTCACTTCTGGCTCCACTGTATCTTTACTTCCTATTTTGTCTGACTTCCTTTCCATGCACACCCGACGTGGTATATTTTGCTCTGTGCCATATCTATCTTTCTCTCTTGCTCTCAGGAAATGATAAACTTTTGGCGTTGCAATATGTTCTCGACATGCTCCACAATTCGTCAAATTTTAAAGTATTTGCATTAAAATGTACATATTGGGTGAATATTTTGTGTCCTCTGAATAATTTAACATTATTCTTGGTCTAAAGTGCAGTTACCGTTGGTTCTGTTTGTGTTTGGAAATTATTTCCATGAAAACTTCTTGAGCGGCCAGTAGTTGAGCCATCGAAATGGTTTTGGTAGCAATTATTGCAACACTTGCATTTGCCAGCACTAAATGCTGGTATGAGGTGCCTCTGGGCTTGCAAAATGCTCTTGCGAAGAATCGCAAGGCACGGTGTTTCATCGGACTTGTGAGCTTCCATTTGCGTGGTTCGTGATCGCGTTTGTAATTGAAGCCTTTGAAATCCATTCTACTTCCTGCTGCCCCAGCCTTGCTTTTGAGTTTGTTTTAATCCTGCACTTGACTTGTCACGCCTTTTGTAATGTCCAGCAAAAAAGTGGCTTTTAAAAATCTCTGCCACCAAAAGTGGACTAATAGTCCAGCAGCGTAGTCTGATATTTCAGATCAATTGTTTAAATTTGCATAAAGCACCAAAATTGGTACACATGTAGAATAATGTATTCCGAACAATTCTAGATATGGAGCCCCCCCGAGATTGTGCCTTGGTCAGCTTTGGCTACCATTTTCCAAAATGGCCGCCATTCTACTTTAGCAAAATTGGCTATATGCTCTTATTTTATTATTGGTGGTAGATATAAGGAAAGTGTAAAATTCAGTAAATTGACCCTGAAAAGGCGTATTCAAATATTATGAGCCAGTATTTTCGGTAAAAAAGCCATTATTTGATTTGTAAATTGCTGCTCTCCTGAAGCTTTTCGCTGAAAAGTACCCATTATTGCCTGGAGAACAAGAATCAAATGATATTCATCACATTCAATGGGTTTGGAATCAACAAAAATTGCATTATAGATTACATACTTTACTCTATTTTGAAAAGGGACTGATAATCGTTATAATGACAAACTCAGAAAGAAAAGTGGCTACGGTTTACTTCTACTACCATTCTACCAGGACACATGGTACACGCATACATCAGTCTAGTACAATATGAGTTTCTGAGCTCAAGTGTACTGGCTCTGGATCAAGAAGTCAACACTTTTACAAGCAATGCGACTTTGCATTTGCACATTCTAAGCTAGGCCGATATCTCAGTCTGTGTCTACTGCATTTGTCTACTGGCATTCTCCTTCACAAGCACACAGTCCAGTGCATTGCAGATTAGCCTTCTTGCATTTGCAGCGGTTTCTACAGCCTTTTTTGCAGCCGCGTGACACCAGCACGAAGTAGCCTTTTGAAGCCTCAGGGAATGTGGTACAGCGTGGTTTGTAGGACCCATCCTCTGTTTGCCGCTAGCCTCAGCTTGTTGGTGATGGAAGCACGGGTTGAGGGACCAAGACCTGCCCCCAGACATAGCCACCCTGGAAGACTGATCTCTTCACATGCTGATCCAAAGCATCGTAGGTAGGTGGGATGCGCTGGACGGAGTTCCGCTTGGCGAAGAGTTTCTTTCTGGCCTCGTTGACGTCCGTATATGGACTGGTGTGGTCATAGAGGAGCACCACAAACCTTTCAATGCAGTGCATTGTGTCATCCTGGATGTTGACTGGTGTGGTGGTCAGGGTTGCAAGAGAATATGTGAGTTCTGGAAACGAGTTCCATGTGGCCCAGGCTTCCCATGCCCCACGAATGCTGATACCGTGTCACATCCGGTCATGGCATGGAAGACAGGGAGAGCACGTGCCTTCTGTGGACCGAGGGAGGCAGCTATTTCATGGGCAGGGATGTAGCGGTAGTTCTTGCCCGTCCCAAAGGCAATCCAGAGTTCATCCAAGCATGGTAGTGCCTGGACTACCATCACCGCCAAGACGACGACGTCAGTGTCTACGGTTTGAACTTGAATTCAACAGTGGTCATGTTCTGCAGCATTTGCCACATGTAGCATGATGCGAGTGTCCGCCTCTTCTTGACCGCATGGAGCCAGAGAGCTTTCATCTTCATGCCTTGGAAGGCAGATGATTGCTTCACCATCAGTGACTACCAGCTCCTTTGCCTCGTCATGGAAGGACTGCACCAGCACATCGGACAGGAAGGTGAAGAGCTCCACCTTGTTTGCGTCGACACGAAGGAAATTCTGCCAGTTACCTGGTATGGCTGCGGTGCTCACCACATGCAGTCGCACCCCTTTTCCTTGTTTCTCCCTTGTCGCCATCTTCAAGGAGCCATCTTTGTAGCTATCCCAAACAAGGTCGAGACGTGAAGCACGATGCAGCTGCCCCTCGACGTATGGGATGAAGACTT
>NC_140962.1:63811639-63861639 GCF_056783735.1 Eptatretus burgeri
CTATCTCTATCTCTATATATCTATCTCTATCTCTCTCTCTATATCTCTATCTCTGTCTCTCTCTATCTCTATCTCTATCTCTATCTCTATATCTATCTCTATCTCTATCTCTATATATCTATCTCTATCTCTATCTCTATCTCTATATATCTATCTCTATCTCTATCTCTATCTCTATATATCTATCTCTATCTCTATCTCTATCTCTATATATCTATCTCTATCTCTATCTCTATCTCTATATATCTATCTCTATCTCTATCTCTATCTCTATATATCTATCTCTATCTCTATCTCTATCTCTATATATCTATCTCTATCTCTATCTCTATCTCTATATATCTATCTCTATCTCTATCTCTATCTCTATATATCTATCTCTATCTCTATCTCTATCTCTATCTCTATATATCTATCTCTATCTCTATCTCTATATATCTATCTATCTCTATCTCTATATATCTATCTATCTCTCTATCTATCTATCTATATCGAGCTGTATGAGAAGCCTGGTGTTGGCGCAGTGGTTTGGGCAGCGGCTTGGGATCCAAAAGGTCCTGAGTTCAAGCCCCGTTGGGCCACTGAATTAATACACCAGGGGATTGACTCAGCCTGTCATCCTTCCGAGGTTGGCGAAATGAGTACCAGTATACTGGGCCGGTGTATACCCCAGTTAAAATAGGTCTACCATATCCCTGTGTCATAAGAGGTGACCAGAGTTGCGTCAGGAACGGCATCCGGCATAAAACCTGTGCCAAATCACTATGCAGATAATATGGATGATGTGCTGTGGCAACCCCTAACGGGAGCAGCCGAAAGAAGAAATGTATCGGGCTGTATTATGTGATACCGGTCGTCCGTCCCTGTCTGCACTCTAACTCTCAGAGTTTTCAACTTTCACGTTTCATATTTGGTACATAGGTACAGACTGGAGATGGTGTGTCGCGACATACGTTCGTCATCTGAAGTGGTTGCCATGGCAACTAGGATGCTGTTTTCCATGTAGTAGCACAATTTTGTATATATCTTCTTGTTCAGGTGTATATTGTGCTCACTTACACTCTTGTTAAAAATTATTATTATTTATTGACTAGCAAAAACCACCCGTTGCTTTGCTGACCGGGGGGGGGGTGGCGAGGGAAGGTCGAGGAAGGGGGTGGAGGTGGGGAAAGCTATGCCTCACCAAATCTTGCTATACCATGGGAGGGAGGGAGGCATGTGATGAGAGACAGACAGACAGAGATGTAGAGGTGGGGTTTGTAAAGAGAATATGTTCTGCTTTATGACTGAGCACACACACACACACACACACACACACACACACACACACACACACACACACACACACACACACACACACACACACACACACACACACACACACACACACACACACACACACACACACACACACACACACACACACACACGTATCAGCACCAGAACAGCTGTACACAGAACGACACAGCAGAGTTTGTAATGTAATCCGTGGAAATAATTTTTTGCAAAAATAATTGAAACCTGGCACATGGCAAGTACTCCTAATGGGGAATAAGTTTGATTTTTTTTTTGTTTGTTTTTTTGTATGACGTGATAGGTGCCTTTGTTATGACATCATAATTGCATATATAGAACGCTACATCCGATCAGTATACAATTATTATTTGCAATTATTTCCGCTGGCATATCTGCAAAAAGTTTGATGTTCCAGTTCCAGAAAATTTGTGGGAACATGAACCAAAAGTAATCACTGAAAACATGGAAGTACCTACCGCTCACGTATGAACAAATGATCCCATCGAGCGTGAGCATCAAAAACAAAGTGTTGCGACCAGATATCATACTTGGGTACAAAAAAAGAGAAGAAGGCTTGCTCACGTTGCCATGAGCCTCTGCAACGTGACTAAGCTGGAAATAACATGCCGACTCTTGAGGTGGGAATGCTCAAGCGGTACGTCTCATGGAGGTGCATGCTACACTTGCAGACATATGCACGACTAGGTTAGGGATCTCTCTCCTCATGTATCTTCTCTCCTCCCTCCCCCCCTCTCTCTCTCACCACCACTCTCTCTCATCCCCTTTTGATGCACAAAAGAGCATCATTACTGACTCGTAATTACATTTTCCTCTGGCACGACACTGCACCTACCATATTGCACTCCACCACACATCCCACTCCCACGCCTTAGCACCAGCATTCCTCCCCCTAAGCATGCTGGGTTGCGTTGCTCACTCGACCGCGCCAGGTATTGAGGCCCTGCTTGTCATCATCTGCTCTTTTTTTTTTCTGGATATCTAATCACGCATGCGTGTGATGGTGCCTGTCATAGCATAAGTTAAGATTGTAGAAGTGATAATGGGATAAGTCTGCTCTGTCTGCTTTTGTCAATTGCTTGCTTTTTGTCGCACCCCACAAATTCCTTGCTATCCCTGCTGTACATAATAATCAACCAATTCACCATGTCACATACCTTTCCTCGCTTAATTGTAAATAAATGCTTTGTAGAGAAATGGTCCCAGCTCATTTTCGTCTTTTCCTTCATTGGTTCACCATGGTCCATATATCCTTGCTTAGCCGGGACGTTATTACCAAACGATCTGCTTTTCTAGCCGGTAGGTCCTTGGGCAGTTAAGCTCCGCTATATCTGATCCAGTAAGGTGATTCAATTTGGACACGGCATACCGAGGGCATGTCCTTCGGTGATTAGATCACGTGACCATTAGGTAAACAGTATTTATTTGCATTAGACGGAGGACTTTAAGTCATGCGGTCGAGTTATTGGCGTTCACGGTCGATTAGCGACCCGCTGCATCACAAAGTTATTCGTGTGTAACGGCCTGCAATTCCAGAGAGTCTGGTGGGAACCTGAGGTAGCTCCCCACCCCCCCCTCCCCCCTCCCCAGTGGTCTTCTCACCCCTGACCCCAGGGTCTGCAACAATACATTAATCTGCCAA
The DNA here is from genome assembly GCF_056783735.1 of Eptatretus burgeri. Taxonomy (NCBI): domain Eukaryota; kingdom Metazoa; phylum Chordata; class Myxini; order Myxiniformes; family Myxinidae; genus Eptatretus; species Eptatretus burgeri. The sequence continues at coordinate 63,814,596 of NC_140962.1, forward strand.
ATGGCTCAGAAATTGGGCGTTATCAAATATATTTTGCGTTGAAACTCACAAAGTGAAACCTATAACCATTGTGAAGCAAACCGAAAACCAAATGCTTATGAAACTGGTGCGAGGACAAAGGAAGACCTGTTAGAACCTCCATAAGATACGGGATGAAACTTTGCCACCATGGCACCCGAAACAGGCAAGACATGTCCACACACCTGCTGAGTCCGTACAGATCCATATCTACACATATGTACCACGTCCGTGTGTACTGTATACGTACTTCTACATTGTCACTGTTGACTGTACATCCCGATCAGGACATGAACTGTACTTTGCAGCTCGGAAAGTGGCTTAAGCACTCCAATGGAATGCCTGGCTTGGCAAGCAATTACCAATTGCCGTTGAGACAACTCTGCACCCGGAAACACCCGTGTTGGAACTGCTGATACTTTCAAATCTGGAGCTTACATTTTGTAATTATGCTTAGTTTAAGAGATTCTCTCGGTTATTCATGTGCGCAAATGAAATAAAGCCACGAATGCTGACGTCTCCAGGTGTTTATAAGCATTGCAATACACCCAGTGATTTGTAGCTATGATGAACCTGCATTCGATAATATGAATGAGGAAAGTGTGGTGGGGGAATGAGGAAAGTGTGGTGGAAAATACTTTATCATGAAGAAATTGTGGCTTGTTCAAGTCAGGGCATGGTTGAGCATGCCAAAAAACATGCTGGCTTCAGACCCCAGCGAGGTTACCCAGGAAGCGCCTTCGACCCCAGGCAGCGAGGTGGCAGAGGATGTGCGTGATGAAGGATATAATTACATAAGGCTGTTTATTATCTTCAAAAGGGGTGTTTTAATTAACGCAAACACCTAATTTTCACTCTTGCACTACCTTGGAGTTTTTTTTTTTTTTGGTATGCATGTAAAGTTTCAGGATGCTCGGTTTTTCTCGTTTTGGGGAGTTGTGAAGGGCACACACACACACTGACACACACATTGCCTTTTATTGGTATAGATTTTGAATAAGGCTCACTTGGCTGCACCTGGATGGGTTTGAGGGTAGAGGAGTAGCAGCTGAAATCAAAATCTTATCTGGGTTCCTCCTGATGACTTCATCTCTTCTTTTTGCTTGTTTGGGTTCCTTCTGATGACTCCAATGCAGGACTGTACGTCCAGTATTTGGTCTTTAATTTCTTTTGAATTTAATAATAATAATCATCATGGGTCAGTGTCAAGTGTCCAATCAAAGTGGGATGTCTTTGTACCCGGTCATCATTGCCATCAGTTCTAAAGTGGCAGTTCTAATTATGTCCGTTATTAATTACATAACACACCAGTACACAAACACCACACAAGCACTCCACAAAACAAGTCCTGGTGAGAGTCTGCAATCTCTGATTGCTCTTCTTTGTTTGTTTGTTTTTTTTCTCTTGTTTGCATTTGTGTTTTAAAAAATGAGCAACATTTTCTCTTGTGATGTGCTTGCATTGTGTAAAGATGGCATTAATACTCATTGCATTGATTTGTACGTTGATTTTGTTTAACTTTGACATGCTGTACTGTTTGTTGTGCAGAGCTGATTGAGCGAGCCAAGCATCCCAGTGTTCTGCTCCCAGGACCAATATGGCGGAAATTAAGTTACACGGGCCCGAGGGTTCATTTATCGTACAATGTGCGTGTCATTTGCGATAAGAACTACTATGGTTCAAACTGTACGCGCCTGTGCAAACCACGTGACGACTACTTTGGACACTACGAATGTGATGAGCTTGGAAACTATGTTTGTCGTAAAGGCTGGACTGGTCTGCACTGCAAGAAAGGTAAGCCTTTTGTGGGGTCTTGTATCTTGCACAAGCAAATTGTTTTAAGGTGGATAATATCCTGATAATTTTTGATGCCTTTCTAATCTTTGTTGCAGGCATCCAGAGTATGCCCCTCTTCATTGATTTTGATGTAATTGCTTTTAAAGTTTGTTTTCTGTTTGACAGCAATTTGCCATCAGGGGTGCAACCTGCAGCATGGGTCTTGTTCTTATCCAGACACTTGCAAGTAAGTTGATCTACATTTAATTTTCGTGTGTGTGTCGCTCTGCTCTGCTCTTATCTTTGTCTCATGCTGCTTCTGCTTCCTTGTCTCAACTTCTCCACAATTTCTTCTCCCACTCACATCTCAACCTCACATTTGCTGAATCTTGTTTTTCAACGAAGATAAGTTTTGCTCTGTTGATGAAATTTTGCTGTATTGCCCTCTCCCTCTCTTATTCAATGCAAGGTTGAGGAAGATAGCAACCGTTTGTTAAACAACCCAAGCAATTTTACGTTTACTTGAAATGAAAATAACTGCAATTGGATTTTATTTATTAATTTTTTTTTTTTTGCATGAAGTCATCTTTTTGTGAATTGAAATAACAGGTGCCAATATGGCTGGAGCGGAGAGGTTTGTGATCAGTGCCTCCCACACCCTGGCTGCGAACATGGCACCTGCGTAGAACCCTGGCAGTGCCTATGTGAAACCAATTGGGGTGGTCTGCTTTGTAATCAAGGTAACGAAGCCACCTCTACCATGCCAGCATCTTTTTTTTTTATTGTTATTCTCCACGAGGTTTATTTGCTCTGGCATTTATTTGCGTGTTTGCATTGCACTCAGATTTGGATTATTGTGGGAGGCACACACCATGCAAGAATGGTGGTACCTGTAAGAATTCCCAACCTGACAAATATGAATGCATTTGTCTGGAAGGATTCTCTGGCCCTGACTGTGAAATTGGTGAGGATCTCAGCATTTTTCTGTGCTCGCTTTGTGGAGTTGTAAGGTTGCTTCACATGTTCAACTCGGTGTAATAGAAGGTGAAGATTGCGGCAAGGCCACACTACTAGCTACGATGGTCTTGTGTTTCCAGTTGACAGGCCTTGTGTGACCAACCCTTGCCAGAATGGTGCCTCATGTCGTGAACTTGACACTGGGTTTGCTTGCCGGTGCACTACAGGTTGGGCTGGAATTACATGCAATGAAAGTGAGGCCTTTTTATTATTCCATTTGTTTGTTTTTGTATTTTAATTCATGCATTGGAATTTATATTTTTAAATTTCAAAATGTAAATAATACAAATGAAGCCTGGTGTTGGCGTAGTGGTTAGGGTGGCGGCTTGGGATCCAAGGGTCCTGAGTTCAAGCCCCGTTGGCTGCTGAATTAACACCAGGGGGTTGACTCAGCCTGTCATCCTTCCAAGGTCGGCGAAATGAGTACCAGTGTACTGGTCCCGGTGTATGCCCCGGTTAGAATAGGTGTACCATATCCCTGTGTGTCGTAAGAAGCGACCAGGGTTGGCGTCAGGAAGGGCATCCGGCCATAAAACATTGCCTCAAGAAAAAAAGCCAACCCCTGCACAGCAGGGAAAAATGGCTGTAAAAACGGTCATTATATTATATATTATATATACAAATGGATGATAAACTTGTAGTCTTTATTGGATTTACCAGCTGTTTAATTTTTTTAACCCTTTTGTTTGTTTTTAAGCCAGATGAGAGGGTATGCATTTGGATCAGTCTGTCTGTCTGTTGGTTTGTCTTTGTTTGTTTGTCCACACAGAACTTACGTGGGTTTTTTTTCCCCCCACAACAGCTTTTCAGATTGAGACGGAATTTTCGCCATCGGTGCAACTAATTTAGAACGTTTTAATCATAAATATGATGCCATAGGTCACGTGGTGTAGCAGCAATGTTGGAAAAACAGAAAAACTTTGGACCTCTGTCTGTGAAACCACACCAAGAAAAAAGAGAAAATTGAAACTTGGCATATGGCAAGTACTCATGGGGAAAAGTGATTTTTTTTTTTTTTTTTTGTGATGTCATGATTGCATATGTAGAACGCCGCATCTGATCAGTATGAAAATTTTTGAGGGTCATCTTGGGATAAAATGGTCCACAGAAAAAAAATGGATGACCATCGGTCACCTGATTCGACAGCCATATTGTTTTAAAAAAAAAACACAAATCATCTCAAGTGGCTGAACAGATCGAGGCAACTTTACACATGACGACCTATCCATGAGAAACATAGGTTCACACATTTGATGTCATTGGTCATATGATTTGGTAGCCATTTTGGATTTATCCAAAAAAAATTTAAAAAATCTTCTTCTGCAGAACGGCTGGACAGATCAATGGGAAACTTCACACAAGTGTTCCCCAAGCTATGGGTATACAATTGTGTTAAAGAATATATAATTGATGGGTCACCTGGTTTGGCAGTCATATTGGATTGAAGAAAAATAGAAAATAATGTTTTCCCTGGAACCGCTTAATCAATCGACGTGAAACTTCACATTTATGATATAGTAGTGATGGGAAAACATGTTTTGTATTTCAATTTGTTTGGACGCATGGAATGGCAGTCAGAATTGTTGAATTTTTTTGATGTGGGTTTTTTATTTTTTTTTTCAATAAGGCTCACTTGGCTCTGCCTGCATGGGTTTGAGGGTAGAGTAGCAGCAACTGAAATGCGAATCCTATCCAGGTTCCTCCTGATGACTTCATCTTTGCTTTTTTTGCTTGTTTGGGTTCCTTCTGATGATTCCAATGCAGGACTGCACCAATTTGGTCTTCCATTTGATTTGAATTGAATTTATTTTAGTCCCATTTTAAATTCAATTGAATAATAATGAAAATATAAAAACGTCATGGGTCATGTTCAGCTGGCCGATCTAAAGGCCCTGTCACACCTTGAAGATTTAGCCAGCGTATGCCGACATATAAAAAATTTGTCTAAAACGCTGGCACACATCGAATAGGTTATAGATAAGTTTTGTATGCGTTAAGAGCACGCTGGCATGTCTTAGTACGCTGGCATACATCGTAGTACGCTGAGCTGTTAGACAAATTTTCCATGCTTGAAATTTTTCGAATTATGCCAGCATATGACTCGCATGTTCCGCATACGCTGGCCATAAATTGTAGGCACGTTATGCGATCGTTAACACAATTGCATGTTGACACACGTTACTTGTAAGTTACTCATAAGTTGAAACGCGTCGAGGTAATGTTTAGCATACCCGAAACTTATTTCTAACCTATGAGTAACGTGTTGTAGGCACGTTACATGATCGTTGACACACGTCGACACGCGTTACTTGTACATTACTCACAAGTCTAAACACGTCAAGGTAATGTTTTGCGTCGGTGTTCCAGACTCCCTGTTTTTTTTGGGGGGGTTTTTTTCTTCGGTATGACGCTGATGTTGACACCTCGATTTCTAGTGTGGTTATAATATAATTAATAGGCTGCCGCTCAACGCTTTAAATCATAACTGCACTAGAAATCGAAGTGTCAACATCACCGTAATACCGAAAGAAAAAAAAGAAAAAACCAGGGAGTCTGGAACACTGACGCTAACCATTACCTCAACGTGTTTCGACTTATGAGTAACTTACAAGTAACGTCTGTTAATGATCGCGTAATGTGCCTACAACTCATGGCCAGCGCATGCGGAACGTGTCATATGCTGGATACGTTGAAAAATTTTCAACATGCTGAAAATTTGTCGACGTACTACGACGTATGTCAGCGTGCTTCAGCATGCTCTTAATGTATCCAAAACTTACCCATAACGTATTCGGCAAATTTTTCGTACGTCGGCATACGCTGGCTATAACGTCAAGGTGTGACAGCGGCTTGACACTTCGATGTCTCGTGCGGTTATGATTTGAATCGTCGAGCTGCATCCTATTAATAGCCTACGCCACGTGATCGTCGGCGATGCGCTGCCGCGCTATGCATAAGTTAGACTATCGTTGGGCATAGGTTGTGAACGCTGACAACACGCTCAGCATTCGTTGATATAAGTTATCTATCCGTTATCGAAACATTCTGTGTACGTTACTAATACATTATACATATGTCCAACTCGTTATGAATACATCCAAAACTGGAAAAAACATCAATAGTTCAGCGTACGCCAGCGTTTTACATACATTTTGATAACTTGCCATACGCTGGCTAAAACGTCAAGGTGTGACAGGGCCCTAAGCAGAGTTACATCGAAGTGGGACGTCTTGGTACCCGGTCATCATAGTCAGGTTCCTTTTGTCCATAATTTGATGCTCGTTAGAATTTTTTTGAGAGTTGGTAACCCCAACATTTTTTGAAAAGCTTAAACAATACCAAATCAGAAAATCCATGTTTCACATTTTTTTTTCAATGCATATAATGTGGTCAAATTGGTCGTTTTGGGGTAAAAACACTTTTTTTTTTTAAATTTCAGCTCTGAAAATTCAAAATTAATCGCAAGCAAGCAACTGATGATGCATAATTTTTAACTGGAGGACAGTTCTTAATACAGAATACATATATCTGTATTTTGAGCAATTCTTGCCATGGAAACTGCTATCATTTTGTAAAATTACCATTTATTTAATGTATTGCTTTCAAATCAAGAAACAAGTAAAGAATGAATATGGTGATCAGTGAAATGTACTTAATGTCAAATATGAGTTTGTAGCCAATTGGCATCACCGTCTCTAATGTCACTCATCATTGCCATCATCATCATCACTATTGTGGTCATGCCGTTCAATGTTTGAGTCCTCGTCATTCTCACACGAAGTGCTGCACATGCAAAGATCGGTGCATGTTAAGTTCTTGGCCCTGCAGGAACTTCTCTGTGTTGAACATTCTGTCTTGCACTGGCACCTTATCTCTATAATTGCCTTTGGTGCAGGGAGAATGTCTGTTGTTGTTGGTTTGAGTTGACCACTCGTGTCCTTGTGGAAGCCATTCTTTAATGGATCAAGAAATGTTTGCTGAGAAATTGCTGCTTGACCCCAAACGTATACCTGGATATGTACCCGCATGATATACTGCCTCAGAGCACTGACAGTTGGTGGTAACTTGTCATTCTCAGCCATGTTCTTACAGAAGAGATGCCACCGAAATTCAGGGATGCTGGAAATATTGACACCACTTGGACAATAACCTGAACAGACAAATCTTGCTAAAGTTGTGTATAGGTCCTCTGATAGTTCGGCATCCTTACAGAGCATAGCAAAGGCATCTACCATGTCGTCATCGGCCTTCAAGTAGCATTGGAACCACTTTGCCCTACCATGTCGAGCGAACCGCCCAGTATTATCGGCACCTGTGAATGCGTGGAAGGCATTGGTGGACTCTCTCCTCACCGAGGGCCTTCCAGATTGGCCCTATTTTGACAATGCTAGATGCCTTTGAGATAGATGTGTGTCTTGGCAGGAGATGATGGTTTGCTATAGCAAGAACCAGAACATCCGTATCAGGTGAGAATATCGTCAGCTCAATATCTCCCGTGTGTTGCTGTGATGCAGCTATTGCTTGCTGGATCAACATATCGGCCTCCTCATGGTTATTCGCCTCAAATTGGAGACCCCTGTTGCTCGACGTCTGCCCAGATGCCGAAACAACTACCACCTTTGTTGAATCACGGTTTTATTCTAGAGTTTTCTCTGCCAAGTACTCCGTCAGATCAGCCTTGGTTTGATCATGGGACAGAAATCGACTCATCATGATGTGTTTGATACTGGTATCATCCTTGACCTGATATTGGACTGGTGCCCTTTCCTTGACGTCGTTTGTCTCTGGTTGTACTCTTGAGGGAATCTTGCTTGTATGTATCAAAAACAAGAATTACATGGTCGAAGCCTCTGGTCAAACTCATCACACTATCATTGAAACATTCACTGAGGTCCTTCACTGTCACGACCATTGCTGGTTTCTTGGTCATTTTCTGGACAACGACCATTCCATCCACGACTGTGACCTTCATGCTAGTACTGCCATCAAATACAGCATCAGCGGGTGCTGGTTCCATGTGTGTGGCATCAAGCTCATCTTCTGCTAAAGACGGTTCCTTGTTGGCAAACTTCTCCAAGTTGTGGATTAGCTTCGACTTGTCGGTGCATGACGGTAAGCTACCGTTTGGTGCAAACAGGGCCCTCGGTGTCACAGTGAATTCAAAGTTGCCAATTGCATCCTTCTGGTCGATGTCCCTGTTGGATCTGGAGAGTACCATCAGTCTACCATACAAATCCTTGGTTTATTTTAGATCTACTGTCTTGTCCCTGATCTTGATTGCTCGTGTTGTATTGCCAGACGCTTGTACTTGATTCTGTCCATGGCAAAAGATATCTTGCTGAGTTCTTCACCAGATTGAAGATGAAGGTTTTAGTCGGCATTTCGAGATGCTGCAACAAAATGCAGAATTGCAACATTTTATTATCTTATAAAATCCATTGTTAGCCATTTAACAGTAATCCATCATCAGTTGGTTATTTTGTATTGTTTCATATTTCTTAAAATTGGAATTCAAAAAAAAGCATTTTTCACCCCAAAACAACCTTTCCAAAAGTTGAAAATATGTGAAACATCATTTTTTAAATTTAATTAGATTTTAAACTTCTCAAAAATCTGTGGGTTTGCAACTCTCCAATAAATTCCAACGAAATTATACAAGGAACCTGACTATCACTACCAGCAGTTATAAAGTGGCAGTTCTAATTATGTCTCGTATTAATTACATAACACACCAGTACACAAACACCACACAAATGTACCACACAAAACAAGTCCTGGCGAGGTTCTGCAAATCTCTGATTGCTCTTTTTCTTGTTTGTCTGTCTTTGTTTGTTTGTTTGTTTGTCTGAACAGAACTTCATTGTTTTTCTCCAACTGCTTGTCGGATTGAGACAAAACTTTCACCATTGGAGCAAATACTCATCTGGAATGTTTCAGTGATAATTATGACGTCATCGGTCACGTTGTATGGCAGCCATGTTGGAAAAACAGAAAAACCTTGGTCCTCTGCATCTTGAACTGCACAAAGTTAAAAGTTGAAACTTGTCACATGGCAAGCACTTCTCATTGGGAATAAGTGTGGTTTTTTTTTTATATAGGTGCATTTGTTATGACATAATTGCATATGTAGAATGCTACATCCGATTGGAATGAAAATTTGAGGGTCCTCTTGGGATATATTGCTGTCATCGGTCATGTGATTCAGCAGCCATATTGTTTAAAAAAACAGAAACCTTCAAAAATCTTCTCTGAAATGGCTGAACAGTTTGAGGCAAAACTTTACATGTATGACTGCCTATCCATGAGGAAAAAAACGTTCACAAATGTGATATCTTGGGTCGTATTTGTAATGTACTGAAATGGAAGATGCTTAGCAGGCAGACACGAGCGGAAGGACAGTCGAGCCGGCTGTGTTGTACAAGCGCGAGCGCGGGCGTACTCTGCCCGGCGGCTCTCCTTTATTACGTATGCACACGCACGAGCCGCGTTCGACTACTGCATTCCTACGACGCCTCAGGCGGCGCGCACACCTTGTATCCCTTGCAGATACGATGACCACCACGACCACTCCTCCCATCATCACGCCCATCATGCATCATCATCATGCCCCTCCCCGTAGGCCCGCAGACTACACCACACTCCTCCCTCCTAAAAGTATGATTAATAAATGATCACCATCATCCTAAGCATAAACATAAACTTCGACATAAACAAGGCACCAAAAATGAAAACAGCGAAGTATAACAGCACACCACATCATATAATGTGTCGATGCGAGCGAGTGGAGCAGCAAAGGCCAGGTTCCGAAGACGGAGGTGCACAAAGCACCCACCAAACTCTGATCGCGTTACCGATATGAAGCAGCAAAATGAGAAGCACAGCAGCACTACGCAGCAAAAACGCCCCCAGGCGGCCCATGCTGACATGGCCCTCGCCGAGGTCGTGGCGACCTTTCGAGCCAACCTCCCCCGGCACCATCAAACGCCTCCGGCCCACTCCCCCCAGGCAGACCCGACGTAGATAAACATTCCGAGGCCGGAAGCCCGCTGTCTGGAAGCCGTGACGCCAGCCTTGATCGACCTTGGCCGGGGGCGCTGAACAGCGCCGCTGGCTGTACGCATTTAATGCTCCAAAATAACCCACGCACCACAATCAGTTGAGATGCCAACGCCCGTCCAAACGGCCTTGAGCGAACACAGAGAGCTGCGCTCGCAACCAGAGGTGGGGGTAACGCCGACCAGGGCACCAGTCTTGGTTCCGAGTCGACCTCCGAGACCCACACGGCAGCTAGACGGGAGCAACTCCATTTAAACCACACTGCAATCATAGGCTCGTTATAAATCACTACGAACATCACTTGAAGCATTGCAAACTCACTTTTCCGTACAGCGCGGTCTTTTGATAAACCCCCAGCACATGACAAAGCAATCCCCTGCGGCCTGGGGCAACTGGAGGCCAATAAACCTTCTTTATTCGCCCCCACATCACATTGATCATAATACCAACTCCATTGACTGATCTCCGCCAAATCCACTTTCACACGAGAACTGCTGGCATTTATTTCAACAACGTTAAACTGCATCACTAGAGCAAGGAAAAACAGATATGCCATGAACAACCTACAACCCACATCACGAGCCCGTTTCTTGGTTGTCGACTCGATGTTGTGACTCGCGACTCCCTTTAACGCCACGGGCTCCCCGCCACCTGTTGAAGCTGCCTGAACAACACCGACGCGCATTGCCTCACGAACACTGCCGAAGCGCGGGAATTCATCGCGAGCGAAGCGCGGGAACTCATTGCGAGAGTTGACACGGCTCTCGCCACTCCCGAACCGCACATCACTGTCGCCGGAAGCAACGAACGGTCACTCCCGCTGCATCGACGCGGCCCCTGCCGCCAGAGCCTCGCCCTCAGTACTCGACGAAGGCCTCGAAGAGAGCACTGGCACATTTGGAGGTACGAACCGGAGATCCAGTCCGAGGTGCGCCAGCCCGTTCCAACCCAAAAGGGTCCGGCTCCTGCATCGTCATGCCCCGGTTGCAGGCCGATCTCCAGGTCACTGGGGTCCTGCTGCGGTGCCCCTTCGCTCCCGGTGCGACCGTGCTGCGGTGCGCGCCCTCGTCCCGCACCGCTAGGCGCGCGAGCACCCTGCGGCACTTGTGCCCTCGCGTGGACTCCGGGCTGCGCGACCTGCGGCACTTGTGCGGTCACCGCGTGGACCTCGGGATTAGCCGCCATGCCCCAGCTGGAGCTACTCATTACGTCCTGGCCAGCAATGGCGCGGACATCCGTGAGTGTCTGCTCGACAGATGAAGCAGTCGCGACCGCAGAGTCGAATGTGATGTCGGTCAACCGTAGGATGGCTGCTACCATCTTTGCGTCTCGCAGACCAGAAATAAAACCATCTCTGAGCCGTGCCGGACGCTCCTCTGTCGTGAATTTGCACGGCACAGCCGAATGCGATGCGCGGGCAGCACGAGTGGACTCAATTCGACACCCGATCTGTGTCTCGGTCACTTCAACCTCCCCTGCCACTGATCTTGTCATCTCCAGATCAATTGGAAGCAGGTTTTGACCCGGGACGGAAGGATCGCTCCGCACACCGCCATCTATGACTGTAATGATGGGCGATGACCCTCGGCCCACACACCGTAGACGACCTCAAGTGCTCAGACCGCTGTCCGAGTGATTGCATTGCAACGCTCGCCCACGACCCGCACCGCAAACCGTGCGCGTGGCCGTGCATGCCTGGCCCATCGCGATGACCCCCAGACCATCTGCTGTGCCCCGACCATCGAGACCTCGGACATTCTCCAGAGCTTGCGCGACGTTCCACGCCGCGTTCGAGCCGAAACGTGTCCTCGACAAAACGAACAGTGAGCGCGGCCGTTGCCCACTCGACGTGGCCGAAGTCGATTCCGACGAAGGCGGGCACGCGTACGTTTGCCGTGCACCGACCCTCTGCCATGCTCGTGCTGGCGAGACCTTTGGCTCTGAAGCTTGGAACCGCACGGGTCATTTGCCGCCTTGCACACGCCGATCCGAAGATCCTCGTCGCCAACTGTAATGTACTGAAATGGAAGATGCTTAGCAGGCAGACACGAGCGGAAGGACAGTCGAGCCGGCTGTGTTGTACAAGTGCGAGCGCGGGCGTACTCTGCCCGGCGGCTCTCCTTTATTACGTATGCACACGCACGAGCCGCGTTCGACTACTGCATTCCTACGACGCCTCAGGCGGCGCGCACACCTTATATCCCTTGCAGATACGATGACCACCACGACCACTTCTCCCATCATCACGCCCATCATGCATCATCATCATGCCCCTCCCCGTAGGCCCGCAGACTACACCACAGTATTGTTTGCCAGCAATATTGGATTTATCCTAAAACTTGTATAAAAATCTTCTCCAGAACAGCTGGTGAGATTGGGCTGAAATTTCACACAAATGTTCCTCAAGCCTTGGGGATAGCTGGGTATTCATGAATAATTGATGTCACATGGTCTGGCAGCCATATTGGATTGAGTGAAAATGTTTTTAAAAATCGAATTGATGTGAAACTTCACAATTATGTGCCAAGATACAAGTGATGGGGAATATATGCTTTAAATTTCAACCTGATCGGACACATGGTGTGGCAGCCAGAATTATTTAATACTTTGGATATGGGTTCTTTAAAAAAAAAAAAATATATATATATATATATATATATATATATATATATATATATATATATATATATATAGTATTCTTTTTGAATCGGCCTCACTTGGCTCTGCTTGGTTGGGTTTGAGGGTCGAGGAGTACCAACTGAAACCCAAATCCTATCCAGGTTCCTCCTGGTAACTCCATGTTTGCTTTTTACTTGTTTGGGTTCCGACTGCTGTCTCCAGTGCAGGACTGTACCTATTTGGTCTTCCATTTGAATTGAATTTTTTAAATCTCATTCTGAACATTCTGAACTGAACAAGAATAAGACCAATCAGAGATTGCAGACCCTCACTGGGATTTATTTTGTGTGGTGTTTGCGTACTGGTGTGTTACATAATTAATAAGACATACCTGCTGGCAGTGATGACCGGGTCCCAGGATGCCCCCACTTTGATCGGACACGTTACCCTGACCTATGATGTTTATTATTATTTAATTTAGAATGGGATTAAATTAATTCAAATCAAATGGAAGACCAAATAGGAACAGTCCTGCATTGGAGTAATCAGAAGGAATCCAAGCAAGCAAAAAGTGGATAGAATTCACATTTCAGCTACTGTACAGCTACCCACAAACCCATCTCAGCACCTCCAAGTGAGTCTTATTTTTAAAAATCAAAAAAAGTTGAATAACACTGGCTGCCAGGCCATGCGTCCGGTAATGTTGAAATTTAAAACTTATTTCCCATGACGAGATCTTCTTCTTCTTCTTCTTCTTCTTTCGGCTGCTCCCGTTAGGGGTCGCCACAGCGGATCAACCATCTCCATTTCGCTCTATCCTCCACATCTTCCATTGACACTCCAACCGCCCGCATGTCTGCCCTCGCCGCATCCATGAACCTCTTCTTTGGCCTTCCTCTTCTCCTCCTGCCTGGCGGCTCCATCCTCAGCATCCTTCTCCCGATATACTCCGCTTCCCTCCTGTGCACATGTCCAAACCATCTCAATCTCGCCTCTCTCACTTTGTCTCCAAACCGTCCTACCTGCGCTGTCCCTCTAATATACTCATTCCTTATCCTGTCCATCCTCGTCACTCCCAACGAGAATCGCAGCATCTTTAACTATGCCACTTCCAGCTCCGCTTCCTGTCTTTTTGTTAGTGCCACCGCATCCAAACCATACAACATAGCTGGTCTCACTACCGTCATATATATATACTTTCCCCTTCACTCTTGCAGCTACCCTTCTGTCATAAATCACTCCTGCAACTCTTCTCCACCCACTCCATCCTGCCTGCACTCTCCTTTTCACTTCTCTACCACACTCTGTTACTTTGGACAGTTGATCCCAAGTATTTAAACCCATCCACCTTCCCCACCTCAACTCCTTGCAACCGCACTATACCACCACCCTCCCTCTCATTTACGCACATGTACTCCGTCTTACTCCTACTGACTATCATTCCCCTTCTCTCCAGTGCATACCTCCACCTCTCGAGGCTCGCCTCAGCCTGCTCCCTACTCTCCCTACAGATCATGATGTCATCCGCGAACATCATAGTCCAAGGAGACTCCAGTCTGATCTCGTCCGTCAACCTGTCCATCACCATTGCAAACAGGAAAGGGCTCAGAGTCGATCCTTGGTGCAATCCCACTTTTACCTTAAACCGGTCCATCATTCCTACAGCACACCTCACCGCTGTCAAACTGTCCACATACATTTCCTGCACAATCCTCACATACTTCTCCACCACTCCTGACTTCCTCATACAATACCACAGCTCCTCTCTTGGCACCCTATCATAAGCTTTCTCTAAATCCACAAACACACAATGTAACTCCTTCTGGCCTTCCCGATACTTCTCCATCAACATTCTCAAAGCAAACATCACATCAGTGGTGCCCTTTCCTTGCATAAACCCATATTGCTGCACACAAATCGTCACCTCTCCTCTTTTCAGATTGAGACGAAAGCCTCAATCCAGACACTTGCAAGTAAGTTGATCTACTGTGTGTGTGTGTGTGTGTGTGTGTGTGTGTGTGTGTGTGTGTGTGTGTGTGTGTGTGTGTGTGTGTGTGTGTGTGTGTGTGTGTGTGTGTGTGTGTGTGTGTGTGTGTGTGTGTGTGTGTGTGTGTTTTTGGACCAAGCAAGCTGTTTGCTTGACGCTGTTAGGGGAGCCACTTGGCAGTAACGGCTTGGCAGCCACTGCTACATAAGTTCTTCTATTCTTCCTAACCCTATTCATTATGGATATAGCTCACAAAAACATCTTCAGGGCAGTTTATTTCCTGATATAAAATCATTTCCCATGACGAGATCATAATTGTGAATTCACGTCGAATGATGAAGTGGTTCTAGAGAAAATATTTAATATTTTTCTTCAATCCAATATGGCTGCCAAACCATGTGACCTATCAATTATTTCTTCACAAACTTGTACACCCATGGCTTGGGGAACATTTTTGTGAAGTTTCCCCTCGATCTCTCTTGCCATTCTGCGGAAGTTTTTTTTTTTGTTGTTGTTGTTATTGGTTTTTGGGTAAATCCAATGTGGCTGCCAAACCATGTGACATGACCGTGTGAACCTTTAGTTCCTCATGGATAGGCAGTCATACGTGTAAAGTCTCATCTCGATCTGTTCAGAAGTTTCTTTTTTTTAACCCCCTCCTTTGAACAATATGGCTGCCGAATCACGTGAGCGATGACATCTTTTTTCTGTGGACCCTCAAAAGTTTTCATTCTGATTAGTTGTAGCGTTCTCCATATGTAATTATGACGTCATGAAGAAGGCACCTATGATGTAATAAAAAATAAATCACTTATTCCCCATGATGAGTACTTGCCATGCGCCAAGATTAAATATTTCCCTTGAGATACAGAGCTCCAAAGTGTTTCTGTTTTTCCAATATGGCTTCCACACCATGTGACCTGTGATGTCATTATCAATAAAACATTATACATGAGGAATCGGTCATATGGTGAAAATTTCGTCTCAATCCAACAAGTGGTTGTGGATAAAAATACTTGAGTTCTATATGGACAGACTCAAACAAAAACAGACCCAAAAGCAATACCCTCTCCTTCTGTGAGGATAATAAATAGAAAAGATCGAGGATTTGGATGGGAGATAAGAGGTGGTGGTGGTGGTGGTGGTGGTGGTGGTGGTGGTGGTGAACAGCTGTTTTAAAGGCCTGGAGGGAAAATGGGATTTAACAGAGTGAGGGAGTTTATTCCAAAGGTGGGAAACAAGGAATTAAAGAGTGAAGGTGAGCAGTGATTCATGATTTTGGTAGTTTTACCAGAAAGGAGGTTGTTGGCGGACCTTGAGCGCCCTGCAGAAATATGGTGGGGGCAAATCGTAGATGCAGTGGGGGGAGGGAGACCGGAGAGGAGACTAGAAGACAGAAAGACCACCGACTTTCCTGCGGTGAGAGAGTGAGAGGTTATGTCTTATAATTATGAGACGCACTAGTACACAAACGCCACACAAAATACACTGCACAAAACTCCAAACACCACACCAAATGAGTTCTGGTGAGAGTCTGTAATCTCTGCTCTTTTTCTTGTTTTATTAGCCCCTGTTGGACTTTGTCTGAAACGGGGGCTTTTGGCTTTGATCTCAATTTCATATGTGTGCGTCTGCAACCACATCTCAGACATGTATGGACCAATTTTATTCATTCTTGACACAAAAAAAACACACATTGGTATGCACAAGCATGTCCTTTTTTTTGTTTTTCGAGATCAGGTCCAAGATAGCCAACTGGCTGCCATTATAGTTGTAAAATACCTGATGTTGAATACGTCCTCAACCATTTCTTGGGCGAGCATTTTCTGATGTTGTTCAAACTTTGCACACAGATAATGAATGATGGACCTCTTGTAGCTTATAGATGTTGCTGCGTTTGAGCCTTGGGAGTAACTGTGGAAATCTATCTATTTGGGTTCTTCCTGACATCTTTGTTTTGTTCCTTCATACTACTTTCAAATTGTTTCACAAGTCTCTTTATTCATTCTTTTTTCACAATTCTTTCTTCATTCTAATACTTGCTTTTTCTGCTCTTTCATCTCTTTTACTCTCTATTTTCTCTTTCGTTTTCGTTCGATCTCTGAGAATTGAATTCTTGCAGAAATTTTTCTGGAAGACTCGTCTGTGCCTGGATGGGTTTGAACATAGAGGAGCAGCAGCTGAAACCCGAATCCTATCCAGGTTCCTCCTGGTGACTCCATCTTTGCTCTTTACTGCTTCGAGTTCTTTCTTGGTCTTCTGTTTGTTTACATATGCATGTCAGATGGCCGACTGGCAGCAATTATATTTGTAGAAAAACCAACGTTGAACACCTTCTCAACCATTTCTTGGACATGCGTTTACCAATGTTCTTCAAACTTAGCACACTGATAATGAATGAATGATGGTTTACATATGCACGTAATTTTTTTTGTTTGTTTTTTTGAGATCTGATCCAAGATGGCTGACTGGCAGCCATTTTGTTACTGAAATGTGTCCTCAACCATTTATGCACCATGCATGGTCAGATTTTGTCCAAACCCTGGCACAAGCACAGTCTATGATGGCATATACATGCTCCTCACTTTATTTTGCAATCTGATCAAAGATGGCTGACTGGTAGACTTGTGGCCATTTTAGTTGTTTATAAATATTGGATAGCCCTTTAATCCATATAGCAATAATGGAGGCTATGACATTTTATGTTTTTTTTTTATATATTTTTATTATTATTATTTGGAATATGAACTCGACTTCCAGCTGTTGCGATACTTTTTGAGTTTTTCTTCTTCGTTTCTTTGCAGATATTGATAAATGTTCATATAATACCTGCGCACATGGGGGTACATGCTTAAATGAATTTGGATTTGTGTGCATTTGCCCTCCACAATGGACAGGAAAATCTTGTCAAGTTGGTAAGTCTATTTTCTATATTTGATATCTCTCCATATATTTGATTTCAACTCCTTCATTATCAGTTTTGTTTGGCTCTTTTCACACTGGATGATAAGGTCTAAGTTTTGTTTCCAATTAAAAGTGGCTTTCCCTTTGTATATTGTCTCATTTTCAAAACAATTATCTGTGTAATCAACCTGGTTTGGCATGGGTGGAAAAAATCAAACTTGGAAAAAGGTTTGCCATTAAGTCATGGACAATTTGCTGTTGTGACATTTCATTACAGAAGATTGATATAAAATGTGAATCAAAAGTTTTATATATCTGATCTAAGGCCTAATGTGAGTGAAGAATTAAATTTATGAAGTCATCAGTCACATGGCATGGCAGCCAAATTGAATTAATGGAAAAATTTGGACATGATTTCCTCCAAAACTGCTCAATGAAAAAAAATTTAAAAAATTGAAGCTTGGTAGATGTCATCAACTCCCTATGGGGTATCTAGTGTGATAACAATGACGACATCAGACAAGTGGTATTCCAGCTATAATTTGTTGCTTGATATTCTTATCCCAAAAATCTGAAACTTCATGTCTGATCTACAACACAATGTGAGTGAAGAATTAAGTTTGACATTCATAACCCATGTCAAGAAACTATGTGATATAATATGGTGCACAGGCCACAATAGTAGTATATTCAGAACTAATGTGAGGCAAGACTATGTGCTCCAAGAGTGCTGTTCTAGTGTTAAAGGTAATTCTCTGTCTCTGTCTCTGTCTCTCTCTCTGTCTCTGTCTCTGTCTCTGTGTCTCTCTCTCTGTCTCTGTCTGTCTCTCCGTGTCTCTCCGTGTCTCTCTCTGTCTATATATATATATATATATATATATATATATATATATATATATATATATATATATATATATATATATATATATATATATATATATATATATATATATATATATATATATATATATATATATATATATATATATATATATATATATATATATATATATATATATATATATATATCTTCATTCGGCTGCTCCCGTTAGGGGTCGCCGCAGCGGATCATCCGTTATTATCCGCATAGTGATTTGGCACATGTTTTACACCGGATGCCCTTCCTGACGCAACCCTGGTCGCCTCTTACGACACAGGGATAGTATATGTATATATATGTATATATGTATATGTATATATATATATATGTGTATATATATGTATATATATATATATATATGTATATATGTGTATATATGTGTATATATGTGTATATATGTGTATATATATGTATATATGTGTATATATATATATATATATGTATATATATATATATATATGTATATATATATATATATATATATATATATATATATATATCTATGCTGTTTTAGTTGCTGCTGTCTTTAGTATTTTTAGTGCCTGACCAAAATTTCAGAGATAATAAAGTTGGTGTACTCGTGTCCAAACCTGGCTGGACAGACAGATCACCTCCTCTCTCTCAGAGGTTAATGAGCCAAATGTGATTTTGCTGACGATTCAAGTGACGAGGTATTCTCCTGAGATGAACAAATTGTTGTTTCCATGCTTTGAATAACCTTCATACTCGAACCAAAGCATACTCGACTGCACAGTTTCCTCAATTTGATTGTTGTAGTCAATGGTTTTGCCTCTCAAAGACTGTTTCAAAAGCATGTCTGTCGGGATTTCCAGTTTTAGAAGTTTCTTCAGGTTGTCGTGTATAGATTGCAATCCATTGGAAACGAGTGTCGTTGCAATTATATTTTTAATTGTATTTTCCTTTAAATATTTGATACTTGAAATTGGTGCATGAGGAAGGTGGAGGGTAGTGTGGAATAGCACAAATATGGCAGATAGCTTGGTTTGATACAAAAATGGAGCTTACTGTAGAAGTGATGCTTTTTTTATTGATTTTTTTTTTTGGTTTACAAAATCTAGGCTCGTAGAGGAGCTAAAACTTAGAACAGATCAGTACGTAACATAACAAAAGGAACAGTCGATAGAGAAGGGGAAATGCACTATCGGCATGGTTGAGGAACAAAATGGAGACTTGGACAAACGAGATGTGGGGAACAATGGGGACACACTGGTTGGACAAGATGGATATAGCCACAAACTCTCAGAAAATAAAAACTGGAAACTTGGAAAGTGGTGGGCTTGGGGAGGGTTAATGGGTTAAATTGTTTTATTATTATTTTTTGAAGCAAGGAGGGGGAATTGGAATAAAGTTGAAGAAACTGAAAGGACAATATTTTGGAGAAAGCAAGTGGAGCGAGGCATGCAGTATTGGTGCAGAGACAGAATTTGCATGCTGACGAGCTGAGGCCACTGGGGAAGTCAGTCAGACGATCACAGGGACACTAATTCAACAACACAACACGGTATGGTTCAACATGGAAAATTAGACGAAAACAAACGGTGATACAGAGCAGAAAATATAATTAAGCTATTATGTTTGTGGAAGGTGGCGGGGGGGGGGGGGTTAGATAGTCCCATATAGTTGCATGGTCTATCTATGAGTCGTTGGCCATCTCAATGTATAAGGAGGGAAATGTTAGCTTCAGAATTGTCATGTTTGAATGTGCACCTTCCAGGGGTTGATGCATGGCAATAGTTAGTTTGGGATTATGATTTGGAAATTTTGTGTTAAACCTCAAATGGGGGGAGGGGTGGGTGCTGAGACTCAACAAGAGAGAAAAAAGGAAACAGAGTTTGGATCATCTCGAGAGTGAGGGGAAGAGCGGTTGTTGCCTCCCAGGGAGAAGGACGAGCCTGATAGGGCAGTTAATTGGTCTGAGGAGAACAAATTTTGGGAGTTTTAAGGAGGTCATCCTGCCTGCCTGTTTTCATTGCCCGGAGCCTGTTTGCCGACCTGCCTGTCTTCGTCTCCACATCGTCCTGCCCATCATCATCATCCCTCTTCACCTGCTCATCCCTGCTGCCACCAGAACTGAGTCCCCCGGGTTTTTGTTCCTTTTCCCCTGTCTGTGACGGAGTCCAGAGTGAGTTGCTTTTGTTTCTGTAGATTCCTTTTTATTCTCATTGTTTATAATTATTTATTAATTGCATCCACTTCCTCCCAACCTGCCCTCGTCTCCTCGAGATTACATCATCTCTGGTTCTTTTTATTGTTTGTTGTTTGGGAAATAAACCCGTTGGTTTTACCCGAGCTCAGCTTCTCGTGTGTCTCACGACATGTGCGCTCGTTTTCTGCCATCAAGTCGGAACGTCTCCTCAGGAGTTGAGGTGTTCGTGACATTGCGGGACTTTAACCTCCCGCTGCAACGAGTCCAATGTTAGTTGAGCCGTAGACGCTACACTATACTTTGGATTTGGAGGAAGCAAAATGAGAGGGGTGTTGTGGGGTAGAATTTGTGTGATGGCAAACCATATGCAGCTTTTGAGAAATTGTTTACCCCAACTTTATACATTTATTGGACAACTAATCATTCTTGATGGCTAATTAGTATACAATAACAAAATGGCTACTTATAATGTATGCAATGGTTTGTTGAACCTAATGTGCCTCCCCCAACTACAGCACTAGAAAAGGTTGGCAATGTTTTGAATCCTGTAATTTATGTGGTTTGGGGTGTTTTAAGGTTCAGCGCAGTAATTGTATAGCACGCTCTGGCAATGTGGTGTGATTTTGGAGAAACACTGGAAGTGCCGATGTGCTGTTTGTTATAAGGAGGTGTTTGCAGTAATTTATTGTAGTTGGGGGAGGGGGGTGCAATGCCCTCTCTCTTGCATACATGAATTAATGGCTCTGAAAGCATATTTACTGTAGGTGTGTTTTCATCAACATGTTCGATGCACCATCCTTTGGCAGAGTCCAAGTCATTTAAAGCAAGTTGTGTTATAGGTTGTTATTTAATTTTTATTTTTTATTTTTTTATACATGGTCTAGGCTCGTAGAAGATCGAGGACACAACATAACAAAGGTAACAGCAGGACAAAGAGGAAACTCCAAATAGCAGGATGGAGGTAGAAGGTAGACTGAGACGGACAAAGAAGGGATGTAGGTAACGATGAGAGCCGATAGAGAATGCAAGGGGTGGACAAGATGGATACATGATCAACATTTTTGGAAGGGTGGGGGATGGTTTAATAGGTGTAGAAAAGATCATGCCTTTGGAGGGGGGACGACCTGAGATTGTGGTGAACAGCTGTGCTGAACACCTAGAGGGAAGAATGAGATTGAAGAGTGTGTGGAAGGTGGTTCCACAGGTGGGAAAAGAGGAATAAATGAATGGAGGTGAGCAGTGGTTCTGGAATTGGGCAGTTTCACTCAGAGGGTGATGCTGGTGGACTGCGTGTGTCTGGCAGATACTTGTGGGGGGGGGGGGTTGAGTGGAGGACAGAGCACTAAGAGTGCAAGACTAGAAATGATGTGGGGGACAGAGCACGAAGAGTGCAAGACTAGAAATGACGTGGAAGAAGTCGGAGACCACCAACCTGTCGGCGATGGTGAGATGACAGGCCCATAGACTTTGCTTCATCACGAGAGATTCAATGATTGTGAAAGTCTCGTGAAAATTGCCATTTGCTAGATGGCTCCATTTGTCGCTCTGTAATGACAATATTTTAAAAAATAATAATGTGAAAATCTTGTTGTGTGTAAAACATTTGATAAACTATAAGGGCGCATACCTCTGCAAATATCATGCCATGGAGTGTATACCTCCGCCACGCAATTCCCAATCCAGTAGAACATATCAGGCCCGATAAATTTTTGAAATTTCATGCTATATATTGCATTTTGCCCAATGTCAATGATGAAGAGTTTTTTTTTTATTTATTTTTTTTTTTAAAATAAAAAAATTCTCATATCTGGATATGGATTTTCACTGAAATCAAATAGATTCGACCTCCTCGCACAGCCGACCTATCCACCACAGCCCAATGCTATATATCACTTCTGCCCGATCTCTCAATCATGAAGACTCGCTTAAAAAATTCGAGTATCTGGATCCTCACCAAAATCTAATAATTTCATCTTTGTCACACACTGAACCTGCCCACCAAATTCCATCTGAATCTATTCACAACTTTTTGAGATCCTGCACACAAGTGAACAAAGACAGACAAAGGGCAGGAGTGAAAATGTAATCTCCTTCCACCTTTGGTGGTGGAGGTAACTCGAAAGGTACTTTTGTGGAGTGCATACCTCCACCAGGCTGAACAGTTTGTTTTGTATCCTACTGATGGGCCTGATCTGCATTCGGACCTGAACCAAAATCTATTCTCGTCGGCTAACCAACTCATCCACCTAGTTTTGTCTTTTTATTTTTATTTTGGGCTGATCTCTCAATGGTGAATAATTACTTTTTAAAATCCTCGCATCTGGATCGTCAGGAAAATCTAAATTTCATACTTGTCACACACCCAACCTGTCCACCACATTTTGTCAGAATCCATTCACAACTTTTTTGATATCCTGCTCACAGAGAAACAAACAAGAACAACCAGATATGGGTGAAAAAATATAACCTCTGTCCACCTTTGGTGGTGGAAGTCGATACCTTGATTCTCTTTACATAAATTCAAGTTCATAATCTATGTAGTAAAGGAATAATTAAAATGTAATATAACACGTGTGTGTAAGAAGTATGCAAGAGTACAGCAATGTGAAACCGTTTTACTGCTATGTCATGAAAATCGATGCCAAGTCATGGCCACGTTCCGAGGAGCAATGATCAGCTGGCTCGCCGTGTCGGGCACAGTGATCTCACCTCAACTCCTTTCTCTCTTTCCTTAGTCTCTGCCATGATGTGCTCTTGAAGGAATTATTAATAGGTGGCAACCAAAGATGATTTTTGACACCATGCACCGCACCAATTGCCCACAGAACAGCCGCTTTGAACAGCCACATTGCGAGTAATGCTGTTCGCAGGGTGAAGTATTAAATTTATCACGTAGCAAGGTTTGCCATTTTCAAGAGCATTATAATTTGATTGTTCCCTAAGTCAAAGCTTGTGGAAGAGATTGATTGAGACTAAAGGTGATTGCGCTCTGTGAAATAATTGTGACAAGTGCCTTTGTCATTCGAACATTGATGCGCTCTTGTTCCAGCGATGGTTTTGCTTCTATTTTATCTGAGCTGTTGACTGTAAATCTATGGTTGGTCGGATTGACCTTGTATTTGTATCAACTGGTGCATCTGCCGATTATTGCAGCGCTGAACGATAAGTAACCAAAGGAGATTATACTACGGTATTTGTGTGTGCGTGCTGCAGATGTCAATGAGTGTGATGAAAATCCCTGCAAGCACTCCCAATTCTGCAAGAACATGATTGGCGATTACTTTTGCAGGTGTCTACCTGGCTGGACAGGAAAAAACTGTGACTGTGAGTTGGCCATTGTTTAGCGAGATCCATAAACCCCTGACATACTGTGTAATCTAAACTTTTGAAAAAAGGAGTCCAAGTTTAGGGTGTTCTGGTATGTATAGTGTTCACTTTGCTTGCATTGAAAATTTTGGTGCCAAATTGAACTCGTTTACCAGTTTTTCTTTTTCTTCTTCTTTTGGTTAAATAAGGCATTTGTAAAGCTCTTCACCCAGTAACTTTTCTTCCCAACTAAGCATTCTATTCACCTCCACTGCTTTGTCATCCTTCATCTCATTTATTGGATTGTATTGTCAATTATGTCATTCCATTCACTGCTTGTCCTTCGGGACAACAGCCTGTCACAATGTCATCAGTCTCTACTCTCCCAATCAATAAGCTCTTCTATTCTTCCTAACCCTATTCTTTGCTTACCTGCAGATGTAGCTACTCACTGTTTATCCACATGCCTGACTTGTTACACCACCTAGTTCTTGACGTTTGATCTGCTGGCACACAGCTCTTCCACATGCTTTGACCTTTGTGTTAAAAATAAATATTCTGGTCAAGGTTTTGAAACTGTGGTGGTAATTTGTGAAACTCATCTTTTTTTTTTCCCCCTCCCCCCTACCCTCCCCCTCATCCCCCATTTGTTGAACTGCCTTCCAGAGATGGTTCAATCTCATTCCTCTTTGTATGCAAAAAGTCACCAAGGATGAACTTAAGATGTGGTTTTTTTAGTTTTGAAAAACCTACAATTTGGAAGCCATGCAAATATTTTGGGAAGGAAGCAGTTAATTTTCGATTAGTGTACTTTGTAGAAGAATCGGCATTGTCTGGGTCCATGTGGCATTATTTAATTTCATTTTACCAAGGTAAAACGTGCTATGTGTAGCTCATGTTTGATTTTTGTTGATGGGAAGAGGTTTCTCTGAACTATTCTTTTTCTGACGCGTAATTAGTGCATATCTTTTGAGCGGTTCTGAGTCATGTAAGCGTCGTCCTTTTGCTTGTCTCTGCTCAGATGCCGATCCTTGTCAGGGACAGTGTTTAAACAAAGGGACCTGCAAGGTAAATACCACCTGCTCTTCATCCTGTGCAGATATCTTTGGTTATTTTGGTTTCCATGTGTCATGTAACCTCCTTTCACTTGCCAGTTCACATCTTTCTAATGCATGCAAAACAATGTGAATGTAAGGGAATATTTGCTTGGATAATTATAAAATTTCAAATTTCATCAATCACATTGTCTTTCTTTTTGTTGATAGCAATTGGAGTTTGGTTACATCTGTAAATGCAACCCTGGCTTTACGGGGATACACTGTGAGGTGTCGGTGAGTGCGTGTGCAAGCACTCCATGTCAACATGGAGGAAAATGCCAGTCGTCGTCTTCTGGCTTCCAATGCCTCTGTCTCCCAGGGACTTCAGGCGAACTTTGCGAAGTGAGTTTCTGTATGTGCTAGTCTGCCCACCAGCAGAAGTTCAGGGTGACGTGGGTAAAAGCAAAGGTGCACAATTGCCTTCGCATGCCAATCGGAATGGATTTCTCATTTCTTTAACATCATCATTTTGGAATTGTGTAATGTTTTGAACTAAGGTTTTTTTTTCTTGCTTTGATGGGAATATGCAAAGAGTAATTGTCTTGCATGCTCCTAATTGGTAAAAAAAAAAAGTTTATTGGTAATATCTTGATAAACCACCCCATGTCTGAAGTTGTCTTTCCATACTATTTCAACTTGGGAATTTCCTCACCATTTCCAAATTTCTTGCAAACTTGTGTCGAAATTGTCTCTTGAAAGACACTTCCTTACCAAATTTGAGCATCATTGGTCATAGTTCTCAAGATTTTGCCTTTCAGAAATGGTCACATCATTGATGTCTGTCTACTTTTTTTTTTTCTTTTCTTCTTTTTTGGAAAGCTTAGACTTCTGAGAAGTTACACTTTTGCATTCAATTAAAAAAAATACCTTTGACTTTTGGAATCGCATACCCTTAGGGCTGATGTTTGACTTGGCCTCACACCTTCAGTATGATAAATTGTCAATTTTTGTCAGAAGTCTATGCATCTACTGTATATTCCTGAAAATGGTATATGATAAAAAATTATATATATATATATATATATATATATATATTTCATGAGTCTGTTATTTACTTGTATGTTTCCCACCAAACGTTTTACCATTCCCCAAACTCATCATATGGGCCATACCAACTTCATGCGGAAGTGGAGTACCGCAAGGTTAATTATCCCATGCCCACGAAGTGAAAAGTGGGATTAAGCAATTGGTTCGTCTGTCTTGTCATTTTATGATCATTAGTTTACGATTGAGGAACAACTTGTTTAATATGAATGCTATATTTTGAACATGAATAGGAAGACAAGTTTACTGTTTTGCAGTACACCCGGACCCCCCAACATTTGCAGTTCCAACATTTGTGGGTTCCGTGTATTCATGGTTGATAATTTGCGACATGCTCCTGCATTCGTGGGAAATTTGCCCACACATTCGTGGTTAAAAAAAAAAAAAAAAAAAAATTATTCATTTTTTTTTCCCCATGAGCCGCAAGCATATCACAGTTCTAAAACGTATCTTACACGAGCCACGCACAAAGCAGCTGAATGTATGTACAGTACAATACTGTACATATGCAAAAAAAAACATCTTCCATGAGCCGTGAACATAACTTGCTTCCTGTATGGTTATTGTAGCTCCGTCTAAGCATATTTTCACGGGACGTCACACTGTGTGCACTTTAAATATGCGGTATTGTATTGTAGCTTTGTGGCATAAACATAGTTTCGTGGGATGCCTCACCAGTGTCACACATTCCCCATGATGCCATCCCCTGTGAGTTGCTTTCAGAATGAAAACACTAACAGCATCTATTGATGTATCCAGTAACTACGAAGTCACCACATATGGACATCACACAATGGAAACATTCAACACATCTTGGTGTAAATCACCATCTTGTTACAAACAGCACCATCTGAGCTGTTACATTTTTAAAGCGCTCAGCATAATCTGCCTGTAGATAAGAAAGATGTCATGTCCTGTGAGTTAAGGAATGGAAACGTTCAGCATATATATTATTGTAATTAGCAGATAGCTATGTACAGACGAATTACACAATCACTCACCACATCTATTATTATCTGCTGAATACAGCAACACCCCCCCCCCCCAACAGTAAAAAAAATCCCCCACAATGTGCAGAATACTCACCCCTCCCACAGTTACCCACAATGCACATGTCAAGCTCGTAAGGGAGCGTACCTCTGGACCACGACACGGTCAAGGTATTCCCTGCAGAACTCACGAGCCTCATCGAGAAGGAGTACCTGGCAGAGCAGGTCTTTAATGCTGATGAGACCGGCTTGTTTTGGATAAAGATGCCGACCAGAAATTTAATCTTGGTGCAAGAGCAAAGCAGCTAGCTTCAAGGCCGCAAAGGACCGGGTTTCTCTTCTCCTCTGTGCAAACGCCGAAGAGGACTTCATGGAAAAGGTCATGATGCTCTACCATTTCCTGAACCCACGTGTGCTGAATGACAAAAACAAGCAGGTGCTGCTGGTGTACTGGAGGGTGAACAGGAAGGTGTGGGTGACATCTGAACTTTTTATGCACTGGATCCATGCCTGTTTCGTTCCTCAGGTCGAGAGGTTCCTGGGGAGAAAAAACCTCTTTGTTCAGGATATACCTGTTTGTTGACAAAGCTCCAGGCCACCCCACGGACCTGAATGGGACATCTTGATCCTCGTCATGATCAGCATCATCTTCATCATTTTGCAAAGTTACTTATGCTGTGTTTGTTTAATAAAAAATTGAAATGGTCCATGATGTTGTTGGTTTTTTTGTAGTATTTTTTTTTATTGTTTTGTGGTATGGTATGGTTACGGGACTTTAAAATGCATTCTTCAATAAATTGTAAACCGTACCTGGTGTCCTTCTTCCCCCCCCCCCCAATCGCCGAAGGAGAGGGTATTGCATTTCTGTCTGTCTGTCTATCAGCCCAGAACTTTTGTGTTTTTCTCCAAGACCCTTTCAGACACCTACAAAACTGCACTGACTATTCATTTTGTATTTTTGCGATTTACATTTCATTATTTTACAACATTAAGTATTGTACTGATCTTGGTGATAAAAAAAAAGTTTTAATAATAAAATCATACAATTTATTTAAAGATTATTTACATACAAAACACGTGAATTATGAAACATTTGCATCTTTCTATAAAGGGTGCTTGGAATTTATGGTGTTATTAAATATATATATATATAATGTAAATTTAAAAGTTTAATTAAGGGGGGTGTTTAATAAAACGTGTTGTCATTGATTTCGAGTTGCATAATGACACCAAGCATCTCTCAGCTGTTTTTTTTTATTTTTTTTTTTTTGTGTGATTTTTTAATCGCATCACGGCACAACATTGTTCATTGTATTTTTGTTTAACACATTCAGAATGGGGCTAAAGAAAATTTCCTTTGCTTGCTTTGGCTGTTTGCTCAATATAGTTGGAGGGACAAAATTCCTGCTGTATTGATGAAGCAACTTCTGAGCAACACTGTCAATATGGTGATCCTTTTCTTCATTCCTAAGTGAAGAAAATTACCTTCACTGCTCTGATGTGAAGCCTGAACTTTCTACATATCGGTATAATACTGCCCCTTCATAGTTAGGTAGTCCCCCCCCCCCAGTGGGCAATGGGGTTTTGCAATAGTCTATCTGTGCCATTCCTTTTTCTTTTTTTTACCATTTGAGCTTTTGTCATTAAATTATCAACATATATGTTTTTTTATATATATATATATATATATATATATATATATATATATATATATATATATATATATATATATATACATATACATATACATATACACACACACACACACACACACACACACACACACACACACACACACACACACACACACACACACACACACACACACACACACACACATCCTGACTAATGGTGAGCATCGCCGTGGATTGTTTCTCACATGGTAAAACCGCATAATCTACACAGAACAACCATCTGTCTGCCATCCAGACAATTGTTCCTGCTAATGCAAACCATTCAACCAGAAGGCACTTGATGTGACCAGCTGGAAAATCAAAACATGAGTTTGACGAGCACTTCGCTGATCCCCGTTGGACAATAGTCCACACCACCCCCTTT
Source organism: Eptatretus burgeri (assembly GCF_056783735.1). Classification (NCBI taxonomy): domain Eukaryota; kingdom Metazoa; phylum Chordata; class Myxini; order Myxiniformes; family Myxinidae; genus Eptatretus; species Eptatretus burgeri. The sequence goes on from NC_140962.1 coordinate 63,843,514, forward strand.
TTATGTTTCGATATATATGTGTATGTATGTATATGTATACTGTATATATATATATATATATATATATATATATATATATATATATATATATATATATATATACAAATATATATATATATATATATACTTACTTCCAGACATATAATTCCCCACCCCCCCCCCAGCTGTTTTCATCAAGTTCAATTTGAGTTCAAAGTGGAAGTAGATGGGCTTTGCATCGTGAGATGCTTTCTCGTTATGATTTTATTCTTTCTTTTGAATATATATTTTTTTCTTTGTGCCACTGCTTCTTTACAAAGGTATCTGGCATCAATTTTAAAGAAATTTGTTTCGCTCATCTTCCTCAAGAGTTCAGACTTGCATCATACCACTTTTATTTTTATTGTTTTAAAATTTTTCCTTCCCCACCCCCGACAAGAACTAGGCTCATGGAAGAGCAAGTTTAAATTGATCGGTGTCGGGGCAACAATTGAGCACAGCGAGCAAGGGGATAAACAGAGCAGAGGGAGCTCGACTGGTGAAGTCGGAATAAAAAAAACAAGATGACCGACTAGCTTGCAATGTGAAAGCAACATACCTGCTTCGATCTCGTCGTGGATGGTTATGCTTTTTGTTCGGAGGTGCAAGTCTGTTCAGATTGCTATTTCAACTTTTTGCGTCATGAAACGTTTCCCCTAATTGGCTATTTTGGGTCTGGATAGTGTGATTTTTTTTTTTTTTATCGTGGGTCTCAACAAATTTTGCATATTTTATTGAGGTGGTTACATACTTTGTGATCTGGAGAGCTTTAGTTTTTATTGTGGTTCTCCAATTAGAAATGGTTTTGGCATTTGCTTTGATGAGACTTGATGTAGTTGGAAAAGAAACCATGGTCTCAATATTGAGAATAAACTTTCTTCTTCATCAACTGTGAATTAAATGCAATATGTTAATGAAATTGCACTCTATCAAATGCTCTGAAACCAGGCCTGATGGAGCTTGTTTGCAGTCTTACTGAAGTAGGAAGCACCCTTCTTTATGGCTAGAAACCTTGAGAACACTATGTGTGAAGGTGTGAGGTCTGGTCAAAGGCCAACCTTCCCCCCTCCCCTCCCCAAAGTATGTTATATCAAAGGTGTTTTTATCATTCCCTATGAAAATACACCTCAGCTTTTCAAAAATCTTATTCTCCTACTCAAATGCCAAGATCTCTCAAATTTAAGGGAGAAGCATGGAGGGTCAACGTCAACAATGATAAAATTTGGCGTGGAAGTATTTTCAAAAACACCTTTTAGCCTACTTCATTTCAAATCATAAAGATTTGAGTTGATGAACCAACAACTAACATTTTCTCCAATATGGAGTGGCTAAATTATTATATTTTTCTTTAATAGCTCTTCCATGAGCTTTAGAAAATTTAATATTTAATCAACAGAAGAGGTCAAGAGGGTTGGCAAAAATAAAATTTTCCCCAATGTCAGTAATATACTGTATTTTGCTTTCAGATGCTGGTTTTAATTAGAATCGTTTTTTTTTTAATTTTGGAGACTGACATGTCAACTCGTACTTTCAAGCCATATAATTGAGCAGATTACCAATCATTTGCTGCAGGCATGTGTGTAGCTTTGGCAAGTCTGGTACATCCACCTATTAAATTTTAGATTTTGATGATTAATGATGCACTTTATCTTTTGCTTTAATTTTGGTATGATTTGTTTCTCGTTCCTCCTTTCATGCAGGGTTCTTCATTATAGTCTTATTCATTTGTTATTGTTTTTGTGTGTGTGTTTGTTTTTTGTTTTTTTTAATCTTGTTCCATTTATTTATCTATCTCAATTCATATTTTGATCAATCATATTGAAATTGTGGTGAAAGGATAAGCAACAAGATTCCTTTGTTTCTGCAGTTGGTGGATGATCCTTGTCAACTAAATCCTTGTCTCCATGGAGGAACTTGCACTTCTAATGGCATAGACTTTAGCTGCATTTGTGTTCCTGGCTTTCTTGGTAAAGACTGTGGGAATTCTCTCTGCTTGCAAGGAAACTGTCTCGGTAAGTGTACTTAATGGTAAAATGCTGTCTATTTTGTTGTTCTGAGTTAATGCATCATGTGAGAGTCATGGATATTACCAATTCATGGTTGACTGATTTGTGTTTTGCACCAAGTTTGCAATTCAGCTCCTCTGCCACCTGTCCATTCTCTATGCTTTGAGATTGACCAACTGTAAAGTGCCATAAATGTCGTGATTGAGAGGGAGAAAATAAATAGTTTGAAGTTCGTTTATGTACTTAAAGGAAGGCAATATATCATTGAAATGATGAAATTCCTGTCTGTAACTTATCCTGTGATGGTCCAGGCGGTTTGATAGCTGTAACTTGAGCTGGAAACCGCAGGCATCACTCGCAGCATGTAATGACAGAAGACCACCAACAGTTGCACCACGGTAACTGTTCAGAGAATAATTGCTCGAATCCGATGCTGCATGGTATGCAGTTAGGTTTTACTTTTTTAACAACTGTGTCTGTGTCTCCTGTCTCTTTCTGTCTCTGTCTCTCTGTCTCTCTCTGTCTCTCTGTCTCTCTCTGTCTCTCTGTCTCTCTGTCTCTCTGTCTCTCTGTCTCTGTCTCTCTGTCTCTCTCTGTCTCTCTCTGTCTCTCTCTGTCTCTCGCTCCCTCTCTCGCTCCCTCTCTCGCTCCCTCTCTCGCTCCCTCTCTCGCTCCCTCTCTCGCTCCCTCTCTCGCTCCCTCTCTCGCTCCCTCTCTCGCTCCCTCTCTCGCTCCCTCTCTCGCTCCCTCTCTCGCTCCCTCTCTCGCTCCCTCTCTCGCTCCCTCTCTCGCTCCCTCTCTCGCTCCCTCTCTATCTATCTGTCTATCTGGATATTAGTGAATTTAAGACATGATAGAATTTCTGCTTTAAATGCATATTCTATTAAAATAATAATAATAGAAAAGAGAAATTGTGAACAAAAAACTAATGCTCATGTCTCGAATACAAATGTTCGGTTATTTATTTAATTTAAGCTCTAAGGCTTGTAGAGGAACTTTGACAAATGGATACATCCAGACAGATACATGAGAACACCAGGCTTTACTTTTACACAAACTCAGCTGCTGAGATTGTGGGAAGTAACGTCTTTTTCCAGAGCACTCTGGGTACCAGTGACATCATCTTTGTGACATCGCTTTTCTTTCCACACTCAGTGGGGCAATCAAGGAGGCATTTAATCATTCCCATGGATGCCAACCTATGGAGGTTTTCCATGGTCTAAGCATGTCAGCCCCTTTTTAGGCTCACCAGTATTATTGGGTCTTTGACCATCGAACAAATAATAGCCTTGTTCTTTGTTTTATCTTTCTGATCATTTTCTCTTAAATGACTTGACCAGGGACCATAAAATCCATTTCATTATAATGGTCTTTGTCTGAGTTCTGGTGTGGGTTTTTTTTTTGGGGGGGGGGGGTTCATTATTAATGACTTCGTATGGCATTACGTTATTACATCAACTGCCCCCCCCCATACTAGGGTCTGGCGATATAACGATATACTGGTATAATTTTTACTATCGGTACACTGGTATGCACTGAATATGAATTGTTATACCGTTAAAAATAAAAATTATGTCACCAACAAATCGAAGAAGGGTGTTTGCAATCCATATTGGGCATTATTTAAAAACCTTTTTTGCACTCGGCGTTTTGGCTAAGCATGGAATAGGAACATGAAACGTATGACATCAACTCGTAACAGGAAGTAAGTGCAGTATGTTTTAACTTTTAACCCGAAGGCATCAGAGCACCCGTGCAAGCAATCGCGTTTTTCTTTGCCCTCATGGCTCTTTTTAAAGCAATTGGCAATTGGTTATTTTATATTAATCGGATGTGCTTTAGAAAGCCTGTCCCGATTACTGGCACTGCAATCTATGATAGTCGTACCTGCACGATATTCATCCTGGTATGAAGCAATACTGGTACAGCGATTCGCGATAGCGATGGATACCTTTCTATGCCAATTACCAATACTGATATCGCTTTAAAACAATCATTTTAAGTACAAGTGTGAAAGTAAAATGACGTCTCATGATGGGGTGGGGGGGGGGTAATTAATCCCTGTGTCGGAATACTTTGAAAAATTACTGTGTGTCAATGATGTGTACGTCATATATGAATACATAATGCACCATTGGACCATTACGTATTTTTGGAACCTGTGCAAACAAAAACAAAACTTTATAATATGTATTCAAATACCAATATCCTGGTATGAGCCCACCGGTATATTGATGCCAGAAAAAAAATTGATAACGATGGAGCATACCTCTGACCCAAGCACTGTCTTCCCTCCCCCCCCTTTCCTCTTCTATTCCTCACATCCCCCTCCCCTAACCCAAACAGCTCAGTTTCCCTCTTTTTTTTATTGTCACGTGGAACATGGAAATTTTTCATCCACTGGCAATTTAATTCAGAGGGTGCATCACATCCTTTTCACATTAGCATTGCATATATTAATTGCATTAGGCACAAATGATGGTCGAAATGACGAACACAAAAGGGAATGTCTGAACGATTAAAACGTTCCCGTGTTGTTCCTGTTCCTGTTCTTTAAGAACCATGTTAAAGGTAAGTAACGTGGGAAGGTTTTTTTTTTTGTTATTTTTTGAGGTTTTTTTATTTTATTCTCTTTTTCTCTCTTCTCTCTTTTTTATTTTTATTTTTATTTATCTTTTGTATGCAATATTGAGGCTCATAGAAGAGCTAACACACAGATCGTATAGCAGAACAAGGGGGGGGGGGATCAGATCACCAACAGAGCAGGGGGCCAAAGCCGGAGAGGATACTATAGAAGACAGAGAGACCACCGACCTTCCTGTGGTGAGAGGGTGAGAGACGTAATGACACTGCTTCATCGCGGGAGATACCAATGATCCTAAATGCCTTGGTTTCCACAGCATGAAGTCGAGAAAGGTGTGAGGTGGGAGCACCACCACAGAGGGGAGAGCAGGACTCCATCAGGCTGTGGATGAAAGCTTTGTATGTGGTCAAGAGCACAGGTGCACCAAGGAAGGACTTTGTATGACGGAGGACTGGCTTTGGAGGCCGGCTTAGAAATTGGCTTTCCCAGGAAAGATCATGGCAGATAGTGAGACCCAGAAGCTTGAATGAAAGGACTTCTTCAAGAGCATTGTTGAGAAGGAAGATTGGGGGTATGGGAGGGTTTTCCAGATGGTCCTTTTTGAGAGAAAGAGTGGTGTGAGATTTGTCAGAATAAAGACGTGTTCAAATTGTTGGACCAGATTGTGATTTTATCCAGATCTGCAGAGTGAATAGGCTACTGCTTGCCAATCTGAGGAATGAGAGATGGTATGGCAGAGGGTGGAGTAATCGGCAAAGAGATAGTGGATTTTCCAGAGTGTCGGAGGGATCATTGATGAAAACAAGAAAAAGCACTGGGCCCAGAACACTGCCTTGAGGAACACCAGCCTGGACAGGAAGAGGGGATGAGAGAACTCTGTATAGGGCCACATGTTGGCTGTGACAGGAGAGGAAGTCTGCGAGACATGAGTGGAGATTTCCTTGGATACCATAGGAAGAGAGTTTGGTGAGCGGGCGGGATCCCAGACCGTATTGAAAGCATGCATTTTGTCTCATGCAATGGCTCTGATTTCATGTCGGGCATTGAGGACCTCCATCCTTTGTTGGGAGAGCAGAAGCAGCATACCCAGGGTAGAGTGGCCTGCTTTGAATCCAAATTGCTGATCGGAAATCAAGCCATTGGAGAAGATGAGGGATTTGATGTTGGAAGCGATGATGGATTCCAGAACCTCACTGATGATTGGGAGCAGGCTGATTGGTCTGTAGTTGCAGGAAGCTGCTTTTGCACCTTTTTATGCAGAGCGTTAATGTATATTGTCAGATCAGGCTCGGTTATATCTGTGACTTACTGCAGGTGCCATGTAAACCTGTATTATCCTGTTTCCTGGTCGTATTGTCTGCAACTAAACTGTCTCCCTCACCAGGAAACCTGGTGAGGAGGGTGTTTGGATATGGACACCCAGCAGGATTAAAAACAAAAGCTGTCAAAGGGTAGAGAATCTCCATGTGAGGAAATGGCCATCCATATCTCATGCCCATTGTCTGCGGATGTCATCCTGCAATTCGGTTACTGTTTTATAAGAGGTTGGTGGCAGGATTTGCACTCTGGCCATTGTAAAACACTTCATTCCGCAAAACCCATAAACGCAAAGAAAACTGAAAATCCACTCTGTTTGAGTACCTCCTGTGCTGCTGCTCTTTGCAGGGCAGCTCATCGGATGACAGAATTGGGGAAAAACCTTCCAAGCCCCAAATCTTTCATGATAGGAGGAAAAGCATGGGATAAACTTCCTTGGTCAGATTGTGGTGGTGTGTTGTGGAGTGGTACTGAGGTTTCGTCGACCAGATGGTGGTCTCCTTGGGTTAACCTGCAGTAGACCCTTCGTGTGGGTGCCTGGAATCTCCTTTCATGGACAGAATGATCACTTGTCTGGTATCATCTGCGCTCCAGAGTTTTAACATCGGTATTGCAGCACTCTGTCATTTGTAGACTGGAAAATGGTGAGATCATGGTGCATGGTTCACCTACTATTGGACTGGTCACTGATGGTTACCATGCCCAAGGAGTTGTAGCTGTGTCCAAGAAGCTGACTCCCATGATAGTGTAGGTAACACTGGTCAATGAGCATATAATGAGATTAGGGATTCATCACTCCTTGGGTGTCGTTTCCCTGGTCTCTGTCTACACTCCGTGAAGGATGCATTCTATGCCACACTCGAGTCGGTGGTTGATCAATGTGCCAGGTGAGATACCCTTCTAGTCTTGGGTGATTTCAATACATTGAGTGGCACTGATAGGGATAGTTATGAGGTGTGTAGGTCCCCATTGGTCTGGAACTGCGATCCAGAATATCACCAAGTTCCTTGACTTTGAAAGAAGTTGAAGACAGGGTGGCTCGTTCATGGTTTCAGTGCCCACAGGCTCATCACTGGACTTGGTATTGCAACACTGGTGATACAGGAGATTGACCATGTGTTCGTTGATGGTCACTGCAGGGTCGAGTGAAGTGCTGAGTTTTTCAATACCGACCAAAAGCTTGTTGTAACAATTCTTAAGTTTCAGCTTGAATCTGGGAGAATGGTACAATAACAAAGGCTAGATGTTAGCAAGCTCAAGGATGAGATGGCAGCTGAGGAGTTTGCAAACAGGCTGAGTGGTGTTTTGGGGGGTCTTGATGCTTTGGGGAATCCTGAAGAGTTGTGGAGTGCTTTCAAGATGACCATCCTTGATATTGCCTGTGGATGTCTTGGAACTCACCATCGGGCAAAGAAGAATTCCGTCTCTCATGGGACACTGGATAGCATTGACCAGAGTGTCAGGGCCAGCCTTGATGACAGAGCTGAGCTGTTCAGGGAGTTGAGACATAAAACTGTGCATGCGCTGAGGGTGGATAAGGAGGCCTATGTGCGAGGAATCTGAGGGAGTACATCACCTGTTGGCAAGTGATTCTCGTCATTACAGTGGGATTCATACATTGTGTTCCTCCAAGCCCATACCTTGGTGTACTGCAGTAAGAGCAGAGCCTAGTGGGCTGTTAAAGGAGGAGTCCAAATTGATGGCCCGCTGGGCCAGTTACTTTGAGTGGCTGTACCAGACTTGCCACCAGATGTTGAGTTGGATATTAGGGGTGTTACTTTCCCTGTTACTGACCCTCCAGTCAACTGTGATCCACCTTTCTTTGTGGAAACACGGTGCGGTGAACCGGGTGAAGTGGGGTGAAGCTCCTGGGATCTGTGGCATCCATGCTGAACTTCTCAAGGCTGGTGGAAATGCTGTATTCGTGTCTTTGTATGCAGTTCTGTGCTCATTTTGGAACACAGGCATCATCCCAACTGACTGAAAGAGGGGCCTTGTTGTCCCTCTGGAAAGGGAAGGGTGATTGCCAGTACTGTAAATACGAAGTGGTGGTGATGCTCTGTTCTGGGCAAGGTCTTTGATCGGATAATTTTTGTGGGGTTCACCACCATCTGATTGAGCACCATCGCCCAGTGCAGTCAGGCTTTATACCAAAGAGGTCATAGATTGACCGTATCCTTCCTCACCGCATGCAGATGAAAGTTTTGACAGGGCTGCTTGCAGCCCATGTTGATTTATGTAAAGCATTCGATTCAGTGAATCGGGATTCCCTCTGGCAGATTCTCGGTCTTTGTTGGGGGGCCACCAAAACTGATCACTCTGATATCTGAATGACACTCTGGTACTGAGAGTGCTGTGAGATGTGGTGATACCATCACTTATTTGCTATTGTTACTGAGGTTTGTCAGGGGTGTGTACTGGCTCCCACACTTTTCAGCCCTTGTATGAACTAGATTCTGGGGAGGAAGTCAGAGTGATTAAGCTCTGGTTCATCGCTTGGGAATGTCAAGATCTCTGACCATGATTTCGCAGATGGTGCAGTCTTCTTTACGGACACTGGATATCCTTTTGGGGGCCCTCGAGGCACTGAATGGGGAGTCTGGGACACTGGGACAATGGGTTTTCTGGGGCAAAACCAAGATCCAGGCTTTCAACGACATATTGGATGCTGCTATCCTGTCTGTACTGGTTTGTGGCAAGGATGTTGAGGTCACGGAGAGATTCATGAACCTTGGCAGTGATATTCATGTCTCCGCTGGCTGTGAGTCAGAGGTCAATAGACATCTGGGTTACACCTGGGGAGTCATGTATTCATTGGATCATGGGGTGTGGCACTGTCGGTACCTGTGCAGGAGGGCTAAAGTCAGAGTTCAGGTCCTTGGTGCTTCCAGTCTTGCTCTACGGATGTGAGACTTGGAGTCTGACCAGGGATCTGAGATTGAGACTTAACTCCTTCGGTACCAGGCCTCTTCGGAGAATCCTGAGCTATTGCTGTTTGGACTTTGTGTCCAATGAACAGTTGTTGAGAGACTCAAATGAGATTTGTTACCTGTATAGTCCATGAGCATCAGCTGCAGCGGTCTGGGCATGTCGTTCATTTTTCTTGTGCTTATCCTGCTCACCAGATTCTCTCAGCAAGGGAGCCTCATGAGTGGAGAAGGCCAACAGGCCAACCACATGCCTCATGGTTGCAGCAGGTGAACCAGCATCTCAGGAGATGGCAATGGGCCAAGTATCTGCCTTGGTGATTGCTAAATGGCAGACCCTGGAGTACTAATGGAAAGTGGATGCAGCGACACGCTGCTCTGGTGCATGCTCCCATGTCTAACCTAATATTCACTGAGAGAGGTGCATTTTATTCACGTCTGGATCAATTATTTTTCTTTTTGCTGGTGTGAAAATGTACACTGATATCCAATTTGTCCACATGTCCGAGTCGTTGCTCCCATCTGTGTCCATACTCTTCACTTGGATATTGGTTTTTGGTGAATTCTGTGATATATGTTGGATGAAGAAAGAGTCTGGTGTCTCACAGTTGGTCTCACACATCTCTTACTCGAAATATGCAATCTTTCATCAGTTTGTGACATTTCTCACCATGGCTTACGAATAAGCATCGTTCGCCCAGTGTCCTGGCATTGGTGCTCCAGTGTTTGAAAATAAATTCGATCAAGTTTTCCTTGTTTTTGTCTGTCGTTGAGGAAATTTTGCCATTGTTGAGGAACTGTGTGCCACTGAACACTTTTTGTCTGGCTCTATCGGTACCTTTGCCTTTTTGATGCTCAAACTTGTTGGACAGTTCTGGGCATCTATCAAAAACGAAGTGAATACGTTGACAACCTGGTTGATCTGCAAGACGATCCTTTCTTTAGAATGTCTGCGAGAACACTGAATGTTGCAGGCAGAATGGTTAATTGGGAATGAATGACGGCCATTCCATCCAGAATGATGATACCATACTGTACCACTTTTTCGACTGCAGATGGATATATTCCTTCAATGTGGTGGAGGAGTGCTCTTCTCAGTCTTCGTCAGTGATCCATCAGCAGCTGCAAGAGGGAAGGATACTGGGTCCAAGGAAAATGTCAACACACACTTTAAATAAACAGACTTCTGCTGCACATTGATCAACATCCGACTGAAAAGATGTCATTCAGCTTTGAGTAACACATGCTTCCTGCATCTCGACATCTTAACCATGGTTTGGTCAACGATTGTTTTGAACTTCAGCCGTTTGGCTCATTGAAGCCAAGCTTGGTGCTGTATAGCCAGTCATTTATAAAACTCTAAATCCTGTTGACCCACACTTATGGCATTCATGAGATCATCCCTGACAAGTGGTGAGGTGATTATCCCAGAAGTATTGCTGGTTAGCTCATCATTAGGTGAGGAAAAAGGGTCCACCATCTGTTCGATGCAGTCCACTATGTTTTGTGTCGCCTCTTCATAACGAATGATTGTCATCGAAGCAAGGTCTTTCTTATATCTGTCTTGGTGGCTGCAGCCTGCTAAAGTTTCACACTGATGAGCAATAGCAGAGTGTTCAGCTTGTGATAGGATCAGGTGGAGGCAGCATGATAGATAGCATTGCACTGTCGGTACGACGTAGTACAGCAAATAGTCATTTGACACAGACATGGCCCAGAATATGCCTGTATTCTGTGCCCAATGTTTGGATAAATCTGTCTGCATAATTGCCAATTTATATGTAACTTTGTAGGAATCATCTCAGCAAGGTGCTTTCACAAATTTGGTCAAGCCATCGGCTAATTTACATTTTTTGTGGGTCATCTACGCCTACCAGCGTTTTCCTTTTCTACCAGGTGAGCCAAGGCGCATTGCGCCTATTTTTAGTCTTTGTTGTGATGGCCAGCGTTGCAACTGCCAACTTCCCAGAATCATGTCCGATGCTCTCACGATTATGCCACTCAGTCAGATCTGAGCTTATCTGCAATTTATGTAAATTTCGACCAACTACTTCAATAATTTGTTACGTTTGTTTGCTGCATAATAAGAATAATAAACATGGGTCAATACCCCTGGGTGCTCACCTAGGAACAACTGGAGAAGATAACCAGGAACCAATGGTAGGCATGGATGACCCACAAAATGCATAATGGAGAAGAAAGTACATACCTATGGAATGAACAAACCTTGGTAGATCACGGGTGATAAAGGTTGTGGTCAAGTTTCATCGAAAATGTGTGTGGTTTCTGAGAAGACAGTGCCTATTTTAGGGGGCAACACCCATCGACCCCCTTTCGGGCCTGATTTTTTTTTTTCTTTTTCTTACAGCGTGGCGACATCGCACTGTTATATTTTTTGTTGTTGTTAAATGCCATGAATGAACTTTGGCACATCCATGGTGATGACCATTGTGGTAACGTTTCATCAAAATCTTGTGTAGTTTCAGTGAAGAAGTTGAAAGTAATTGTGCACAGACTGACGGACGCTATCCCAACGTGTAGTCTGACAAACAGCATGATTGAGGGACAAAATAGAAAAATACACGCTGACGGACGGACTACACTCTGACACGGAACTACGTTCCAGGTGAGCTAAAAAGCAAATTAATATTCTTCACAAAATTTGACAACCTTTTTTGTTTCTTTTTTTTTATTATTATTATTATTATTATTATTATTATTATTATTATTATTATTTTTTTTTTTTTTTTTTTTTTTTTTTTTTTTTTGTTGTTAATGCCTCCCAAGTTGAGTTTTCATTATTAGTTCGGTTTAAGATGGTGAAATGTCCATTTAAGGTCATGTTTAATAAATTAAATAACACTTAATTGACCTTTTGATGATGGGCAATGTCTAAAACTTTTAGCAATGCAATATCACTTCTTCTTCTTCTTCTTCTTCTTCTTCTTCATCTTTTGGCTGCTCCCGTTGGGGGACGCCACAGCGGATCATCCGTATGATCCGCATAGTGATTTGGCACATTTTTTACACCGGATGCCCTTCCTGACGCAACCCTGGTTACCTCTTACAACACAGGGATATGGTACACCTATTTTAACCGGGGTATACACTGGCCCAGTATACTGGTACTCATTTCGCCGACCTCGGAAGGATGACAGGCTGAGTCAACCCCCTGGTGTATTAATTCAGTGGCCCAACGGGGCTTGAACTCAGGACCTTTTGGATCCCAAGCCGCTGCCCTAACCACTGCGCCAACACCAGGCTCTAGCAATGCAATATCACATGCAGGACAAAAACATTAAGTGACTGGTTGTATTTTTCAATGCCCCTTAATGTTTGTTTTTGGATGGTTTGTGAATTTATTTATATATATATATATATATTTTTTTTTTAACATCGTCTTCAGATGAGTCATAATGCTTTGCAATTTTGAGGCATCTGTCCCCATTTCAAATCAATATTTGCTTGCACTGCTGGCTGGCTGTTCATTTTTGCATTTGAGCAAATGATGTAGGGAACGCAGGTTCCAAATCCTGTGTTAATTTGTCTTGTCAAATGTCCTGACTGAGCATCTGATAAATGGAGAACTCAAACAGCTTGGACACCAGAGCAAAACCGTTATTCTCAGGAATCATTTAAGCAGTCCTCTTGGAGTTATTTCCGTATTTAACAAGAAAAAAAAAACATTAAGAAAATGTAAAAACATCGGGATGAAATCTCAAAAAAACAACCAAACATGGTTGGAATGACGCCACATTATGATGCCACAATACAACACCACAATCTTCTTCTGGTTTAGCATCACGACATTTTTTGATATTTTACTTTTGTTGTGGGATTGTGATTAAACAACCTTAAAAGATATTGTGATGCAAAACCAGAGAGGATTGTGGTGTTGTATTGTAGCATCGTAATGTGGGGTCCTTCCTACCATGTTTGGTTGTTTTATTGAAATTTCATCTGTCTGTTTTTACATTTTCTTAAAAAAAAAACATTTTGTTTCTGCAATTTTTTTAAGTCGTACAATGCTTAAAGAGCAGGTTTTGGGTCGCTGATGACCACCTGATTCGAAGGCTGTAATCACATTAATCATCGTTGGGCAATTATTTTCTTGCATTTGAAACTCAAAATATGCTAAAATTAACTTTTAAGTCAAAACTTTTGTCAGTGATCGAAAAACACACTGGAATTTACCGAAGGTGCTACGACGCCACGTTCTCCAGAAAACTTCGTGAACATTCGGAAACAACGTGTGATCAATGGCGAGATGCGAATCGGAGAGTGATTTCAGTGGCGATGAAATTGAAATTGAGTGTTTTCATTTTAATATTGCCAAGGACGAGTCGGAGGATGATGGGACTTTATACTATGGAGGTTCTGGCCCTGAGCCATATACATTTGAGCTAGTTGCAAGTGCCAGAAAACGGCCTATTTCGTGTACAAGTGGCAGGACTGACTGCCCGGCAGTTCACACTGACAGACTCCACCAGACAGATTGGTTTGTAGATTTTCATTTTCTTGTTCGATGCATAAAATAATGTAAAGTTTAATTCGTCTGTGATTTGATATAATAATTTTAACCCTCTAGTCACTCAAGAGTCAGAAATAGAATGAATCAACAGTGGACCCAATATATTATACACCATAGCCTTGGCATTGAAGTCTTTCTGACAGCTGAGCTTGACCCCAGCGAAAGTGAACAGTTAGAACAAACCCCAACTTTCAAGAGACTGTTGTGGCATATAAATACCAAAACATGTTTAGCCTCATTGGGAAATATTCTACCAAATTTAGAAAAAAAAGTGGAAAGTTGATCAATTTTTTACAATTGAAATGAAATAGCCCAATTTGCTGATGCTGTTGAAAATAATTGAATCAACAATAAGTTGATTTGTTGAGAATTTTTTCATGCTTGTGTTTTTCAGAAAGTTTATTTATGTGTTTTTCCATTTACTCTTTAAGAATACATTTCAAGGTTTTTCTCACTTGTACTCCACAATTGATTCTGTGACAGTGCAGTATCTGGAGAACTTGTTAACCAACAACTCGTATTCACAGAGTGGCGATCAGATGTGTTTATGCCTTCGTAATCCTCGGCTGTGAAATTGTCACCACAAGTGGCATGTCTATCTAAAGGGTCCTCTTTACCCGTTTTGTTTGGGGGAAAATTTGCCCGTTTTGTTTGTACAAATCTTATCCACTGCCGGCGAATGTTTGATTCCTTTGGGAATCGGTGGGAGCGATTACCCGTTTTCCAGCCATTCTCGCAAAACATGACACACATACGAGGAATGATGTACAAATATCCAAATAACTTTGTTCTACAATAATTCAAAATAAAAAAGGATAATTTAGACAGTTGCAAGTTCAAAAAAAAGCGAAAGAACGGTCGCTGCACTGGACACTTCTTCAATGAGCGAGTGAGCGTCCGCTTTGTTTTGGAGAACGTGACATCAACATCCATATATGGCACGTGGCTGTCTTTTTAAACAGCCTCGAGAAATAACTTCGGAGATAAATTTCATTAATTTTCCCAATAGTTGGGCAACAATAATAGTTTGCATCAAACTATTTAATGCACATTAGTCATATTGATAAATTTTCAGAACATGTTTGGTGACCCGCAACCTGCTTTTTAATGTTTTTTTTTATACATTTTGTTATTTTGGTATGTATTAAATCCATCCATGGTATTAAATTATTTAATACTTGTTTCAGTTGATTTGGGGGATGGTTTGGATATGTATAACTTTTGGAATGGTACTGTCCATCTTCCCCCTCCCATGATCCTGGCCTAGTTTGGTTGAGTCCCCATTTACATTTGATTTTTTTTTCCTTTTTTTGTATGCCTTGTCAAAGCTTGTATAAGAACTAACATACAATGCAGAAGCATCAGCCCAAAGGGGAGAGCAGTACTCATAAGGCTGCGGACAAAAGCTTTGTATGTGGTCAGGAGCTCATGTGGGCTGAGGAATAACTTTGCATGATGGAGGATTCCCAGTCGGCGACTGGCTTTGGAGGCCAGGTTGGAAATATGGCTTTCCCAGGAAAGGTCATGGTAGATGGTGAGACCCAGAAGCTTGAAAGAAAGGACTTCTTCCAGAGGATTACCTTCATGATTCATTAATTGACCTTCATGAGGCAGTGAATTGGGGGGGTTCCAAACAGTCCTTTCGGAGAGACATCGTGAGTGTGAAATTTGTCAGGATTGAAAGACATGTTCCAAATGTTGACCGAGTTTGTGATTTTACCCAGATCTGCAGAGAGTGAAGAAGCTGCTGCTTGCCAGTCTGAGGGATGACAGCTGGTATGATAGAGGGTGGAGTCATCAGCAAAGAGATAAAGAGGATTTTCTGGAGTCAGAGAGATCATTGATGAAGTATTATTTTCCTAATAAAACAATTCATGTCTTGTGTTTTTTTTTGTTTGTTTTTTTGTGGGTTGTGTGCACTAGCCCAGAGATTAGTTAACTTCCTAGCATTGGAATCACCATCATGGCTTCAGCCATTGTTGAGGTTGCGTTGGGCTACAGTTTAACATTGTTTTGAAAGGGTAAGAAGAAGTACAAATTGGTGTTTTAGCGATCCCCAACGTGGTACTTCAGCGATGTATTCTGGCATCTTTTTAAGTCCTGGTAGTTCAGAAAACGCTCGAGATTAAAAGGTATGGCTTTTAAATGTTTATGACTTCACTCAATCCCCTGTATCTCTCTCGAGCCATTTTTTCCCCTGTATCTCTCTCGAGTACTTTGTACTCCATGATGGGTTAACCACCAACTTGACACCAATGATAAAATCTTCAAATCATTTAATATATAAGATGTGTTGAATACAGTTCTTCTTCTTTGTTCGTATGAAGCACAAGGCTGCAGGGTAGCATCATTGCCTGAGGGTGTGGCTGTGGTGCCGCTGATGCAATGCCCTCTGCTAGTTGAGGCAGGAATTTGCAACTTGTTCATGATGCTGGCAATAGCTTGCCTACTCTTTGTGAAGGACACCATTGGATCTTTAATGTCTACCAACAAATGCTGGCAAATGAGACACCCAGTTTAACAGCCATCCAAGGGACGGGACACACATTGATGAATTGCCCTACCTGTGAAACACTGGCATGACAGTTTTTTGCTGCATTGGGATTCAAACCCAGGCTAGACAGCTTAGAGGTGAGTGTGCATACCTGTAGGTCATTCTGCCAGCCCATTGAATACAGTTGTAAATTCTATATCCAAAAAGCAAACTTATTAAGCCTACACTTTGCAGAATGTTACATTTTCATGTATTTAAGGCATTTCTAGCAATGTAAAGCTTTGATTTCTTGCCACGTTGTTTTTAGTATGTAATATAATCAACAAAATTCCTGTTAGTGTCTTGGCATCCAGAAATAGTTTTCGCATTATCGACTTGGTAATTAAAGAATAGGATTTTGATTGCTTACCATACAAACTCGAAAGACTCCAAGGCCTGTGAAACTTCCTTTAAAACTCGTGTTAAATGTACCGCATCAGTTGTGGGTGCTTTAGCTGGTGACCTTCATGATGTGATTTTAATTCCAGGCAGCACATGGCTTTTTAAGGTGCTCTCTAATTGCTGAGGTTGCGGTCATGACGTTTCTGTGCTTTGGGACAGTAATTATGGAGTGCACTGTGCTGTTTGGGTTTTTTTGTTGTTGGTGGGGGTGGTGGGGGGGAGGGGTTGGGGTGGAAGAGGAGAGTGGTTGCTTACTTTTCTCATTTTCATTACAAACTTCTATATTATAAGTATGTGTGGACCTCATTTTGTCCTAATGAATCGTTCGAACATCACCTGATGTAATAGCTTGTAAGCAAGATAACTTGCATCGGTAGTTACTAGTTTTGCTTTCTCTTGCGCTTTTAACATTTCATAGAATAACAGCCGGTTTGCTTCTTTGTTCAAAGATGGATGAAAGGTTTGGTGCACAGCTCTGATATTTGATGTAGAGAAGGGGGAAAAAGCAACTTAAAAAATAACCCAGCCATACATCTCAAAACTGACTGTCAGGAACCAAAGATTAATTGACACTATTTGCAAATCCCAATTGGGGTTGCTGAACATTTTGTCAACATTGCATGGCTCTGCATGTTTTGCTCTTCTGTTTTTTTTTTTCTTCTATGTTTTCCCCCATTCTCTCATTACCAATGCTTTTGGACTGCTTTCTTTAATTAATTGACCTTCATGAGATGTCCAAAGACTTTAAATGGATTTCATATTTAAGTATAAATATATAAATAGTCATGACGTGGGTATGATTGCTAGGGGAAGATGGATGGAGAACAAGATGGATTTATTAAAGTAGCATTATCACGAAAGTACTCGGACATTAACTGCAAAACAAGCTACCCACTTCAGGTGAGGTATGGGAGCAACGTGCTGCTCCGGTGCATGCTCCCATACCTCACCTGACCTGAAGTGGGTTGCTTGTTTTGCAGTTTATGTCTGAATACTTTCGTGATAATGCCACTTAAATAAATCAATCGTTCTGTCTGTCTTCCCAGAGTTCTCATTCTTCCTCGCATCCCTCATTTCTCCAAGTCTCCCTCTATTTTGTCCCCCACCCCACCCCCCAAACACTCCACCCTACCTACCCCTTCTCTTTATACTATTATGTCCTGATTTGTTCTGTTCTCGCTCCTCCACGAGACTCGACATGTCATACAAAAAAAACATAGAACTGTACTTTGTAGAGCACATACCTCTTCCAGGCTTACATTTTGTATCCTGGATTTACATCCATACCTTCACCAAATCTAATGGCCTTGTTCTTGACACCTATCCAACTCATCCATCTACTTTCATCTGAACCCATCCATCACTTCACAACTCATAATTCCATTACATAACTTCTCCTGACCACATACAAAGCTTTCATCCACAGCCTGACGGAATACCGCTCTCCCCTCTGGGCTGGTGCTCCCGCCTCTCACCTTTCTCAGCTTCACGCTATGGAAACCAAGGCATTTTGGATCATTGGTATCTCCCGTGATGTGGCTGAGCCTTTGGATCTCTCACTCACCACAGGCAGGTTGGTGGTCTTTCTGTTTTATATAGTCTCCTCTCCGGCCTCACCCCCCCTCCCACACCCCGCTCTGTCTGCAATATGACCCCCCACATTTCTGCTGGGCGCTCAAGGTCTGGCAGCAACCCCCTTCTGGTAAAATACCAAAATCAAGAATCACTGCTCACCTTAATTCTTTCATCCCTCTCTTTTCTGGCCTTTGGAACAAACTCCCACACTTCAATCCCACTCTTCCCTCCAG
>NC_140962.1:63869139-63924139 GCF_056783735.1 Eptatretus burgeri
ATTAATTTTCGCAATTTATTTATTTTTGATTTTATTTTGCAGGTTATTGCTGCGAGTTTGGAAAGTTACTGAATTTGCACCAAATTGAGCTTCATGCCACAATTAACAGACACAATTGTGTCGACTGGGCTGTGAATAACCCAAGAGTGACAGTTGAGAAGGAGGTAAATTTACCTGGAGTGAGTTTGGGCAGCCATATCTCCATTCGGGATAATTGGACCTTTTTTCTTTGAAGAATCTGTCACTGCAGAAATTTACCTGGATATGCTGCAAACCTTCTTTTGGCCCAGGGTACAAGATCAGGACTGTTATTTCCAGCATGATGAAGCTCCACCTCATTATGGACGTTATGTTCGTCAGTGGCTTGATGAAAACTTTCCCAGAGAGTGGATTGGCCGCCACGGTCCGCTCGAGTGGCTGGCACGCTCCCCAGACCTTACTCCTTCAGATTTCTTTCTTTGGGGGCTCATGAAAGACTTTGTTTATCATGAAAAGCCTCGTACCATTCAGGAATTGAAGGCTCAAATCGCTGCAAAGTTTGAGGAAATTGATATCGAACTCTGCATACGTGTGTGCCGCTCTGTGCCTGCTCAGCTGCAATTGTGCAACGATCACGAGGGAGGGCACTTTGAAAATTGCAAGTAAAACAGCTTGGTACAGTTCCGTAATTTTTTCTTGAATAAATGTTTAGATAAACATGTCATTCATTTATTTCTTCCTTCTTGTACACTGTAATACAAATGGGAAACAAACAATCAACTGACAGAAATCGGGTGCGACTTCTGACTCACCCTGGATATATATATATATGTATGTATATGTATATGTATGTATATGTATGTATATGTATGTATATGTATGTATATGTATGTATATATATATATATATATATATATATGTATATGTGTATATATGTATGTAATGTATGTATGTAATATATGTATATATATATATGTATATATGTATTTGTATATGTATGTATATATATATATATATATATATATATATAGATATATAGATATATAGATATATATATATATAGATATATAGATATATATATAGATATATATATATATATATATATATATATATATATATATATATATATATATATATATATATATCCAGGGTGAGTCAGAAGTCGCACCCGATTTCTGTCAGTCACAATTTCTGTCACAAGAAACCCCCTTGACAGCTCCCGCAGGGAGCGGGTGCTTCTAGTATATAACCAGAGTTGGTGTCAAAGCCACCCAATGCTCGTCTGTTTATACATTTATCGTTTTTAAAAGACTAGTGCAATAATATTTTTCATAAATCATTGCAGTGAAGTCTGATCCAAATAATTTTAAAGCAATATATGAGTTTGTATATTGTAATCGGTAAAAAAATAGTGTGGTTGATAAAAACATTTGAAAGGAAATAACTTGCACCAAAAACTTTAACATTTTCACGCTCATGCTGACACTAGCGCTGTGGGTATCGCTATAGCTCTCTGTTCTTCGAACAGGTGAGCTAAAAAGGGAAGAATCATCACCAACTTTCATAATCTATTTTATGGTTCACTCTTCAATCGCTTGAAAAGAAAAAAACAAGAGGCTGTTATTTCTAACATCCTTCGTTTTTGATGCCGCCTCAATCTCTCAGAAGTAACGAGGCATGTTCATGAGTCAAAATGGCTCTCCTTCGTCGCCATGTTTCATTCTCTATACTTCCTTGTGGTGCAAGCGTCAGGTACTTTTGGAAGCAACTTTGTGGGAAACGAGCCTGTCAATCAGTGTTTTGCCAGCGTGAAAGCACTCACTATTCGCACGATCATTTTTTTTTTTTTTGGCAAGTTGAAATTGTCGGAAAATATGTTCACTTCTCGTGTGGATGAACTTTTACACTTAAAGTATTTGGTAAATTGTTTTAGTGTTTCCCATGTCAATTGTGCTGCACACAGTTTGATGTGGTGTTCATGTGACATTTGATTGGTACTGTGGTCTGTGTTTGAAGTTTAAAGTGAAGGACATCTCAGTGGTTGTTTTGTTTTTAACTGCCAAATGCTTTTTATCGGAAAGCCATTTATCTTTACTTATGAAAGATGCAGCTATGTAGATATTAAAGTGCATCAGCGTGCTCCTCGGAATGTCTGATCAAATGGATGTAGGTTCATCCAGACAGAATGGTTAATTGCAGATCAAGATGTACGTGAATACCATTGGTTATAGACATAAATACTAAGTTTCTACCAAGGTCAGACATACTGTGGTTGAGATTGGCTTCTGGTTCTGACGTTGTCCCCTGTCAGTGCATTGCCTTTTTGTCTCCCTTCTGTTACCTCGTTCTTCCACAAGTCTCTGTTTTGTTTTTTTGTTAAACATAATAATGACCAGCTCTCTGTAACCCATTCACAAGAACCAAGCTGGTCATGCCTTTTGTGCTTTTGAATACTAAATTTAGCAACCATGGGGGTTTTCTTTTTTTAGGTGATTAACTAGAAAAGGTATTTGGGAATGTTTCGGTCAAAGAAAACGAGGAAAAGTGGTTGTAAAAAAAAAAAAAGAAAAAAAAGTGCATGCACATGCTGAATCGACACTGGACAAATTAACAATCTGAGATGTACATTCACAATTGCAGTTCAT
This sequence comes from Eptatretus burgeri, assembly GCF_056783735.1. Classification (NCBI taxonomy): domain Eukaryota; kingdom Metazoa; phylum Chordata; class Myxini; order Myxiniformes; family Myxinidae; genus Eptatretus; species Eptatretus burgeri. The sequence continues at coordinate 63,871,764 of NC_140962.1, forward strand.
TTAGATACCAAAACAATCGAGAGGAAAAATTTAAACACAAGCCTAAATATACCCCACTAAATTGTTCAGATGCTCCCCTGGGAGAAATTGAAACAATTAAGTTAAAGTTCTCACTTTGATTTTAAATGCAAATAAGGGGAGAGGGAGCACCCTTAATGTCAGCAGTCTATTCTGAGCCTGAGACCTTTGTACAAAACAATAGTCCATAAAGAGCAATGTTGTCTACTCCTGGAGCTTTGGGTTGAAAACAACCTGAAAGATTGTTCGACGAACAAGTTGATTCACAGTGTCAAGGACATCTCAGTGCACACTTGATTCAATCCAGTTTGTCAGCTGCATATTGCAGCCACCTGCCTGTGTAAGAGCTGAGGGATGGGCCTAACACTACCTCCAGCAATGCTGTGGCCTGAAGCAAGGGACTGAGCAATCTGTATCTGATCCCGCACCAGGAACATGCAGCAACAATCTACCGAACTGCCAATTAGCACAGTCTCCAGCAGCCAGCAGGGAACCAGCCATCGAAATATCTGCAATCTTCCAAACAATTGGTGCCTATTGTCTAATTGGTGAGACCTCGCACAAGCTCTGCTCACTATCTTGGTAATATCTCATTTGGAAGTTCTATTCAAGTAGTTTGCTCATCTTGTATTCTCAAGGTCAGATGGAATATAATTTAATTTGCATCATTTGCTTCTGTAAAGATGAAATGCCAATGATGATGTTTTATCTCAAATTACCACAACTTGGTGTGCACATTCTTATCTGTTATTGAAGACAGACAGAGACAGAGATAGACCCAAAAATATTCTTCTTGATCAGTGAGTTATCATTCAACAGAACAAAAATAACATCCTTTTCAGGTACCGTATGAAGTACCAGCTTTAGCCACTTGACCACAATTGCATCTGTTGTACATGATTCACCTGACTGTCTGGTTTATGGGGAAGAAATACCCTCAAAATGCTTATATGAAGGAACCAAGACAAGATTTCTACCACAAGGTAAAATTACAAAGCCAACATCGGCTTTCCTGAATTCAATTCTGAATATGAAATGCCCCCCCCCTTCAATGCTGCATCCCTGAGCTCCTAACACAGACTGTATAGTTGTTTGGAATGAATGATTCAACAAACCCTGTCTTTCTTGTGATGTGATTGAAATTTTCAGTCTAAAGAAGAAATTTCTTGTTAATTTTTGGTTTTTTTGAAGATGTGTTCTTAGCTTCCATATTTGGGAGGATTTGAGAATATGACTTTAATATCATACGTGAAATGCTTGATTCTAATAGACCTAATGCTGTCCTTCTCCATAGATGCCAATGCGTGTACAGAAAGGGTTTGTCTCAACGGTGGGACCTGTCTGGTTGGCAGCAACTCATTTGTGTGCATTTGCCCTCCAGGCTGGGAGGGAATTCACTGTCAGCACAATAAGTAATTCCTCCCGTCCCCACCATCCTTTCTGCTCTGGCTCCTCCCCTCCCCCTCCTTTTTTCTCTTTACATTAACCTCAGCCGTCATTGCCAAAGTGACTCTGTTCTGGCACAGAGTAAATCAAAGTTCCATTAGCTTTACAAAAACTGATTGTTGTCTTTCCTAAAGCTTCCCCCTCATGAGCCATCTTGGGAAACCTATGATTGTGGCAAGACTTTCTGCATCAATTATTCTTGAATCTCAATATTTCATGTCATTGCATTCTTTCCTCTTTGCCATTATGGTTTCCTTCCCATCCTTTTCCTCTTTACTACTGTAAGGTGAATGCAGGTGTGGAGTGAGTAGGACTAACTAGTTCCACTCAAAATATCAGGAAGCATTAAGGTTTAAGTCGTTCTGTTATGTTTTTGTGTGGACGATCCTAAAACTTAAATTGCACGACTGTGATAATGCTGATGTTTTATCACAACTTGTCTAAAATTTGAAATCGTATTTGATATACTTTCTATAATTAACTGTTGCACCTTCCAAACTCCATTTTGGATATCGTCAACTGCAAGTTAAACTCCTACCAGAATGGTGACCTTTGTCATGACCTTGTCAATGGCTTTTTATGTGAATGCAGAGAAGGCTGGAACCTTCTTAATGTTAATGAGTGCACACTGTGCCTGAATCTTGCTGGTCAGAGGTGCCCTGTAAAGAGTTGATGAGATGGATTTTATGACTGACTTCAGAATTACAATTTTTTTTTTTTTAGTTTTCTTTTGGAAAGGATTGGGGGCAGGGGTGGGTGGGGGTACACAAACACCACACAAAACTCGTCCTGGCAACAGTCTGCAATCTCTGCTCTTTTTCTTGTTCTGCATGTACTCTTCTTGCAACATGAAGCTTATACAAAGTGTGGGAAAATGATCCGTCAGGGCAATGTTGTATTTTTAGATCCTTGCAGACCCAATACGAGTTAATGTTGCTGTGACTTACACCATTGCTGCTTGCTACCTCCGCCAACAGCAATGCAAGTGTTTTGTGCAATCCTGCTATTGTGTGCCAAGCTCAAATGGGACCAGTAAATGTTTTGTGTGCTTTTTATTTTGTTGCTTGGCATTAATTTCCTTCTGTACAGGGACCATCCATTGTGACGATTTCCTGTCGTGATGGCGGAACCTGCGTGGATGATGAGGATTCCTTTTGATGCTTTTGCCCTTCAGGATTAGAGGGACCCACTTGCAGCCTTTTTACACTTTGCTTGGCTATGTGGTCATTCTTTTTCTTTGTCACAGCTGTTGATTTACTTGAAGCATACCTGTGATTGTCCTTTATATTTTGTTCTTCTTCTTTTCTTTGACCTTAGTTAGCCTTCATTATGCATATTATGATCTTTAATTGGTGTTTACTTCTTCCAATGCATTGTATCCACACAGTCAAAGCAATATTGAGCAGCAGGATAGCTAGTTTGGTGTCTTAATGGCTATTGAGAAATGTTGTTTGCCTTTATAATCTCTGATTGGGTTTAATCAACTCGAAATCTGCTATTCTTTAGCAGTGCCGGTAGATGGAGCTCTATCTCTGACATTGTCATCACGTCTGATCGTCATCAGTCTTCAACATGCAACCTATCTTGCAGAGGGCCATTGTGTCCTCGTGTATCAGCTAAATGTTCTGCTTTGAGGTCCATTACCTGCAGTACTTTTTGCAATGCATGTGATCATTCTCTTGCGATGGATGAAATGGCCACCTGAGCTTAAGTTTCCTTGTATATACTCGTTGGAAACTTTTTTGACTCCTGATATTTTTGTCAACGTTTTCAGCATCTTGGTGTTTCCCACCAAGAACCTCTGGTCTCCCTGCATCCTCCAATAATGGCTGTTGCTCAAAGCCATGCTTGAATGAAGCAACTTGTATGGGCAGTCGTGAATATCAGTGCCATATTAACCTTTCTTGGGTTTGGTGCCAAACAAATTTGTGGTCACCCATTTGGAGAACCATTGTAAAAGGCAGAAGATCGACACAACACATAAGTTGTCTTTAACATTGCACACAGCTGTACATGTTTTAGTTAAAATATTTACACAAGTTTAAGTTGCAGATGGATGTGGTTACCACTCGGGTGCCAGCCACGGTTATTTCCCTGCAGGTTTTCTGTGTATTCTTCTGTGTTTGGCAAAAGGATTTAATCAGAAATGGCATGTTCATCGTCCGAGCCATAAATGTAGGCTGGACCCACGGGAGTATCAATTACACGCTCATTACCATTATCACCGGGAGTCGAAGGCACAGTTACTTAATTAACAGTCAAAGTTGGCAGCAATGTGACTGAAGGAGTCCAACTGCTAATGTGAGGCAGTTTGCTGTTATTTTCATCCATTTCTGCTTCATGGTTGTTTCACTTATGTTTTCATCCTTTTTGTCTCTCGTTCTCCTCAAACTAATTATTCTGCTCTGCTTATCACCCATGCCGAAAACTGTGTGCACTGGATGATGTCACTTGCCAGTAAATGACTGCAGTGTGGGAGTTGTAAACAGAAATAAATGTAAAGAACATGACAATATGATTGTCTTACTTAAAATATTTATGTGTACCTTTCAAATGTGTTTGTTTTATTTATTGTTTAATTTTTTTTTTTTAAGGTAAAAAATTTTTGTAATTTTGGGCTTCGGGACATTGGACACCATTTTAGCCCGGCCCCTGGTTCTGATTGCTTGTGTTTGCCTGGTTGGGTGGGATGGACCAGCATGCTCTAAGAATACGTTTACTCACTTGTTATTTGGCCAAACTAATTGTTGTCAATACCACTTTTATTCACTCAGTCATATTGCATTTTACTATCCATTGTTGCCACATCTCACCATTTATTTATTTATTTTTTTGTTTTACTCTCTAGATGTAAATGACTGCATCTCCCATCCATGGTATGTTCTCAATTTTCACCCTTTGTTGCATCTGTATTGTGTTGGTCATAAATCATGTGGAACCTCATTTGTTTGAAATGTACATTGTTGTTTCTAAATTAGGCCAACGATGATTTTGTGATTTTAACTTTTGCTTTATCTCTCTTTTATAACGATTGTTTTTTGTTTTTCTTAACCACCCCAACCCCTGCACTCCTCACCTTTTTGCCCCTTAACCTTAGTCACAATGGTGGAACATGCATCGACGGTTCGAACTGGTACCGTTGCAACTGCGCACCTGGATTTGCTGGTCCAGACTGCAGAATAAGTAAGGAATTTTCTAAATATAATGTATCGTGGAAATGATTAGTCACTTGCATTTTGTTAGCAGCATTTGCATTAATTCTCATTGAATTGATTGAAAAAGTGGTGTTCCGACAGATATAAATGAGTGCCAGTCATCACCTTGCCCCCAAGGTGCAACATGTGTGGATTGCTTAAACGGTTATCATTGCACATGCCCTGAAGGCTACCATGGCATTGACTGCCGGGAAGGTACGTGAAAATAGTTTTGTTACCCAAAGGTCTTGTACTGGATCAATTGGTGCTGATTATTATTAATTATTGCTGTTGCACTCAGGGTCTTATGGGTCCTTCGGGTGCTAAAGGGTTTGAGATTCTAAAGTTTTAAAGGTCTTGGAGTTTGAAATGGTCTTAGGGTTATTGAGGGTTTTAGGGGTCCTAAGAATTTTAAGGGTCTGAGAGTGTTTGTGGGTCTTCATGGCCCTAAAGGTCTTTGTGGTCTTGATGGGTTTCAGGGTTGTAAAAGTTTGAAAGGGTCTATTGTAATTGATACACATACTCATGTTTTGTGCAAACAAATGCACACAAATACAATACCCTCTCCTCTGGCAAGGGTAAAAATATGAAATTTGGTGTCTGTCTGACGACGACACATTTGGTTATTAGTCCACGCTCGTGAAGCAAAAAGCAAGGTAGAGTGATCTGTCCTGTATGTGCACACTACGTGCCTGCATTTTGTTATTTCCTTTTCTTTGGAACTGCTTGTTGGATTGACCTGAAATTTTCACCATAGGTGCGACTACTCATGTGAAATGTTTTATCGTAGGTCACGTGGCGTGGCAGCCGTTTTGTAAAAAAAGGAGAGCTGTTGGACCTCGATCTCCAAAACCGCTCAATGAAAAAAATTGCAATTTGGCACCTGTCAAATACTCTCCACAGAGAATGTGATTTTTTATTATTATTATGATTATTTTTTTAATGATGTCATAATTGCATATGTAGATTGCTACATGTGATCAGTATGAGCATTTTTGAGGGTCATCTAGGGATAAATTGGTGAACAAATTTTTTTTTGATTTTATCGGTCACTAGGTTTGGCAGCCATATTGAAAAAAAAAATTCAAATGTCATCTCTGAAATGGCTGAACATATGGAGGAGAAACTTTATAGGTATGACCGCCTATCCATAAGGAACAAAAAGTTCTCTACCTATGATGTCATAGGTCACATGATTTGGCAGCCATATTGAATTTACCCTAAAACCTTTAAACATCCTCTCCAGAATGGCTGGGTATATATCAAGGGGAAATGTTCACACACGCATTCCCCAAGCCTTGGGGATACCAGTGTGTTTCCTGAATAATTGATAGGTTGCATGGTTTGGCAACTATATTGGATTGAAGGAAAATATATTTTTAATTCTCTTGAACCTCTTCATCAAGCAACGTGAAACTACAAAATTATGATCTCGTGATTATGGGGAATATATGTTTTAAATTTCAACCTGATCGGCCACATGTGGCAGTCAGAATTATTTGATTTCTTTTTTCATCTGCATAATTACTATTATATATTTTTTTTTTGAATAAGTCTCAGTTGACTGCACCTGGATAGGTTTGAGCGCAGAGGAGTAGCAGTTGAAACCCAAGTCCTATCAAGGTTCCTCCTGATTATTTCGTCTTTGCTTTTTCTTGTACGGGTTCATTCTGATCACTCCAATGCAGGACCTAGTTTATTTGATATTCCATTTGATTTTGATTTTTTTTATTTTATTTTTTTACAAATTTGCCACCAGAAGAGTTGGCTCGCACCCAGACCTCAAGATTGCGTGGGGTAAGTATCCTATAATTACTATCTAGTTACTTATCCAATCTCAACCAAACTTGTCAGGGGGATGAGGGCTCACACGACGGAGGTTGTGGCAACTTGATTTACCCCCCTCCCCAAGTGGTTTTTCCACTTTGAACAAAGTTCGTGTTGAGGTTTATAAATAGCTTTTTGTTTCATGGGGCAAACTTACCAGAAGTGAACATTTTAACCACAAACTACAGGCTTCAGTCAATTCTGTTCAATGTGTGATTAACCTTTTTAAACAGTCGCTCATGCTTAACACGTGACTTAAAAATATGGAGTAACTGACGTCCTTGAGGCATTCCGTGCTTATTGTGCTCCACATACGCATCTGCACCGTCTCAACTTGTTAGGTCTCCCCTGAGGCCGCAATGATCTTTGGCTAATAAAGGTGCTTCAGTGAGTTTTTAGGCATGAATCGTGTATCGCGTTGCCTGTCCGATTTATTTTATAGCCATCAGATTATATGTAAATAGTCTCGGGATTGTTTACAACTTGTATCTTGGGGCCACATTTGTGATGTCTCTCAGCCAGCTTCAAGTGTGATATTCTTGGTTGACAATATTTTTGTCTTTTATTATTTTTTTAGATTTAAATAAAGACCAGCTTTTCACTTCCGTTATTCACTGTCTGCAGCAGTTTCATCAAGTCCTCTATTTTTTGCCAACATAGTAGTATCATTAGCATACCTTAGATTGTTCATCCATCTTCCTTCTATCTTTTAGATATGTATATACATCGTTTTTTAATCCTGTTGCATTCATAAATGTGTTTGTCATATGGGAAGGGAAGGGGAGGGTGAGTGTTCCCCTTCCCCCACCCCACCCCCACCTTTGGAACCAACTTCCACATTCTCTTAAATCTCATTCTTCCCTCCAGGTTTTCAAGACAGCTGTTCACCATCTCAGATCATCTCACAGCCAAAATCATGATCTTTTCCCCTGCAAACCCTCCCCTCTCCCCCCTACCCACTAACCCATTTACTTCCAAATTTCCAGCTTTTCCTTCCTTCCTGAGCTTTTGTACCAATTTGGTCCACCCTTTGTGTCCTCTCCTACCCCTCATTCCTCCCCACACCTATTGTTTGTCTGCCTTCCTCTGTCTTGGCCTTCTGCCCTGCTGTTGTCCCCACCCCCTATTTGCAATGTTCTCTTTGTCTGTTGCATCCCGATGCATTCTGTATTCTAGACTTTCCATGAACCTTGACTGTATACAAAAAAAAATACATTCTAAGTTTATTGCCTTGGAACTTTTCACTATGAAGGATGGGGTGTTGCCTACTCCTGAAAAATTATACCAACATTGGTAGGGAAAATCTGCACATTGCAAAGACTTATCACCTCCAGTCCCTTTGATCTACAGTCCCAGTATCTGCAGTCCCTTTGATTTGATTTTATTTTCATTTTTTTTATCCACAGTCTCTGATTTTTTTTTTATTGTGGATATCTTTATCTATTTTTATTTAATTGGATTGCTTTTGCAACCTCATTGATTGCCTTGTGGAATTGCCACGATCATCGCTGAATGAAACCTATGCAGCACTCTGGAACAAGATCTGCCATCATTAGCTGATTTTACATAAGCTTATCTAATGACCGTTTTTACAGCCATTTTTCCCTGCTGTGCAGGGGTTTGGCTTTTTCTTGAGGCAATGTTTTATGGCCGGATGCCCTTCCTGACACCAACCCTGGTCGCCTCTTACGACACACAGGGATATGGTACACCTATTCTAACCGGGGCATACACCGGGACCAGTACACTGGCACTCATTTCGCCGACCTCGGAAGGATGACAGGCTGAGTCAACCCCCTGGTGTTAATTCAGCAGCCAACGGGGCTTGAACTCAGGACCCTTGGATCCCAAGCCGCCACCCTAACCACTAAGCCAACACCAGGCTCTTACATATAAGCTTATCTGTCAGAAGAAAACTAAAAGTGGATGACATCATGCATTTATCACTGCAGTCTGCTGCCAGTAAGTAAAGATCGCTGCATTAGCATCGACGTGTCATTGTCACATTGATAGACTATTGTAAGTGTGCTTTAAAATGATGTATTAACAGCGTGAAGTTGTCCAGATTCACCAAGCAGTATTTGGCAGAATGTGTTTACCAATTTAAAGTCTGAAAAGGCGTATGGTACCACCAAGACCCATGGTGGAAGAATTGTCTTTAAAGTAATAACTGAAAGCAGGAATCACAGACAGTCTGTTTAATGTCCCTAACTAAAATTATAGTGCCTCATATCAAATGTTGGAGTAGTAGTTTTCAAACCCTCTTGTATATTCTTTAGTTGAGGTCCAAAAATGGCACCATATACTGACTACTACTTGTATTAATCGTTTTTGAGAACTTTTTAATCTGTTGAACAATCTGACTTTAGCAATATTGCAAATATTAACGAGATGTGATGTAATGGTTAGACCTTCCGTTCTTTGGGAGGTTGGTGGTTCGAACCCGTCCCCGGTCAAATCGTACTAAAACACTTTAAACATGGTAAGTGTTGCTCCCTTGCTTTAAAAATGGCAAAGCATGCACAGACAACCATAAGTTGGCAATCATAGCACAGACTTTGATGGGCCTAATGGCTGCCTCCTACATTGAAGCTCCTTATAAGGGAACTCCTGGATGTTGTTACCCCATATACCCGAAGCAAAAGTGGGGTGAAGCAATTGGTTCATTTCTGTCTCTGTCTGTCTCCGTGTGTTTGCAAACATCAGTTTATGATTGAGGATCAACTTGGTTTAAATTGAATGTTTTATTTTGAACATAATCCAAAAACAAACCTGCAGTTTAACACTACTTTGGCTCTTAATTTGTGCCGATCGCACATGTGCAGAGGAGCGAGCTAATATTTTTTTACTGTGACAAACAAAATTGAAAATCATTCCAAACAGGAAACTTGGTTTTTGAGGATGTCATAAAGGACAAATGGCCATGAATGACTAATGTAACAGGAAGATGAAACATGCTGCATCTACAGCAGTAAATCTCCAAAAAATTTTATTTTTTTTTATATGACCTTTAAAATCATTTTATTATTTCATTTGAATTATACAGTGCCTATATAAAGTTTACACCCCCTTTCAAAATTTTCATCTTTTGTTGCCTTGTAACCTGGAATTTAATTGCATTAAATCTAACTTTTTCCACCTAAGTGTCTACCTGCCTTATAATAGCAGTTGTAAATTAGCTAAGGTGAAACTAATCACCTTCCAAATATCACACACCAAGTTAATTGGCCTCTAACTGTGTTAAATTGTAATGATTCTAATTATTTCCGAATATAATCAGCTGTTCCTGAAAGTTTCCTCTGTTGGGTTGTGTATTTCACAGCAAAGACTCAACCATAAGCACCAAGGCAATTCTTTCAAAGGACCTCTAGGATAAAGTTGTGGAAAGAGACTGCTCCAAGGGATATTCAAGGCCTTCAAAATATTTTTATACCAATCCCCTGATCACAGTCAAGATTTGTCATCAAGAAGTGTAAGGCATATGGTACCACCAAGACCCTGCCTCGATCAGGCCGTCCCTCCAAACTGGATGATCAAGCAAGGAGGAGACTGAGTAGCAAGGTCACCAAAAGGCCACTGGCAACTCTGAAAGAGCTACAGGCCTTCATGGCAAAGACTGTTCACTGTGTGCATATGACAGCAATATACACAAGTCTGGCTTGTACAGTAGGGTGCCAAGAAGGAAGCCATTACTCAAAAAAGCCCACCTTGAGTCTTGTTTGAAGTATGCAACCAAAAAAAACACTCTGGAGATTCTGAAGCCAAGTGGCAAAAAGTTTTGTAGTCTGATGAAACGAAGATGGAACTTTTTGACCGAAATGTAAAATATCTGGGTTTCACTATCTGGCATGATCTTTCCTGGGAAGCCACATTTCCAAGCTAGTCTCTAAAGCCAGTTACCGACTGGGCATCCTTCATCGTGCAAAGTCCTTCATTGGCACACCTAAGCTCCTGACCACATACAAAGCTTTCATCCACACCCCGACAGAGTACTGCGCTCCCCTCTGGGATGGAGTACTGCTTTCCCCTCTGTGCTGGTGCTCCCACCTCTCACCTTTCTCAGTTTCATGCTGTGGAAATAGGCATTTAGGATTATTGCTATTTCCTGCTACGAGGCTGAGTCTTTGGGTCTCCCACTCTCTCACTGCAGGCAGGTCAGTGGTCTTTCTGTCTTCTACAGTCTCCCCCCCCCACATCCCATTCACTGTCTGAGATATGTACCTCCCCCCCCCCCCCATGTTTCTGCAGGGCACTCATGTTTCTGCCGCAACCCACTTCTGGTAAAACTACCAAAATCAAGAATCACTGCTCACCTTCACTCTTTCATTCCTCTTGTGTTTTTTCCCCCCACCTTTAGAACAAATTCTCACACTCTCTAAAATCCCATTCTTCCCTCCAGGTCTTCAAAACAGCTGTTCACCACCATCTCTTATCTTCCCCCATCCGAAACCCTGATCTTTTCTACCCCCGCTAATTCACCCCAAACGCACCTCCTTTAAATTCCCTGCTTTCATTCATGAAAGTCCTTGTCATGTAAGAAGAACCTGAAAGTAACTCTTGTGTCTGTTTTGTTTACCCTGTGTACCGCGTCCCATCCCTCTCCCTTCCACGAATATCCTCATATCTCTCTTCCACATTGTTTTTTTTTTTTTCCTTCCCTCTCCCATTCCTCTTGTTTCCTGCTCTCCTTGTTGTACGTTCTGTGTGTTATCTCTCATACAAGCCTCGACAGTGTATATAAACAAAAAAGCACGTTACATTTGGTGCAATCCCAACACAGTATTTCACTCAAAGAACACCATCTCTACTGTGAATCGTGATGGTTACAGTATCATGTTATGGTAATTTTTCTCATCCACAGGGACTGGAGCATTTGTCGGGCTATAAGGGAAAACGCATGGAGCAAAATACAGAAAATCCTTGAGAAAAACCTGCTGCCCCCTGCAAGAAAGCTGAGATTGTGGCGAAGTTCATCTTTCAGTATGATCACTACCTGAAGCACACAGTCAAATCTACACTGGAGTGGCCAAGGAACAAAAAGATAAATGTCCTTGAGTGGCCCAGTCAGAGCCCTGACCTAAATCCAATCGAAAATCTGTGGCATGACTTGAAGATTGCTGTCCATCAATGTTTCCCATGCAACTTCACAGAGCTTGAATAGTTTTGTAGAGAAGAATGGGCAAATATTGCCCAATCAAGGTGTGCAAAGTTGGTAGAGACCTATCCCAACCAACTCCAAAGCTGTAATTGCTGTCAAAGATACTTCCACCAACTATGAACTCGGGGGGGGGGGGGGGGGGACAGACACTTATCCAACCAAGATATTCTAGTTTTGCATTTTAAACTAATGTTTTGAAATTTTAGAATTTGTTTTTAACATGGAAGTTGTGGGATACGATGTGTAAATAGAGGTGAAAAGTCTGATTTAAAGCAATTTAATACCTGAAAAGGGGGTGTAGACCTTCTATCGGCATTTTATATTAAAACACTGTGTGGGGTAACGTGTTCTATGAACTCAAGGTGGTGGTGTCATCGTTGTTATCCTGGGAAGGCAATTGCCTTAGAAACTGCTTTGGCAGCACCAACCTACTTAAAGAATATGGTTCAGGTTTATTGTTTTTTGAATTAAATCTAAACTTTGTGAATTATCTCTACTGCAGATCATAGTTGGTGACACAGGGATGGACCATAGCAACCTTTGTCTGTCTGTTTCCTTATCCACCAGTGGGAAGGCAGCCATGTTCTTATGCTGAACAGTTTTTTGAGGACGGCTCGTCTTGGGATGAGGACTGCAATGTGTGCACGTGTCGTGACGGCATTGTGGCATGCACAAAGGTATTTTATAAACATGAAAATGCTAATGTGTTTTATGGTGGTATTTTCGATGACTTACTTGTGGTTGACATTTTGATGCTATTTGATCTTGCACTTTAGATGCTCGTGTTTTTTTTTTTTTTCCATGATTAAGTTGTAGAATGCGTATGTAATGTTATGAAACTGTAAATTGGACAGATAGTGCAATCGATGTGGGGTACAGTAATCATGAAATCTGCATCAGCATGTACAAAATATGGTGGCTTATTCAGATTGAACAACATTTTACATGGTTCTGTCAAAAAGTGACTTGTGAGGGCCTTGCCTGAAGGACTGCTCAGAGAAGCCTGAGGGTTGTGGCTCTGCAATTAATCATTCAAAGGTGATGTGCTATCCTTGGGATGTAAAGCATGAAAAATACATGGACAGAGCTCAAAAATCCTCCTTTATGGGGCTCGCTCTCACACGATCATACCGTGCTGGCTGTCACTCTCACAATATTTGGAGGCATGACCGCATTCGACCAGAGATCTCACACGAGTCCAGCATTGCTGCACAGACACTGTCCGTGTCTTATTCACGGCAATTGAGAGTTGGCATCTGTCCAGATGCCAATCTTGGGTCTGGGCCTTTTCCATTCGATGATGAGCCAAGACTGCTGCAGAACATTCCTTGTTCAGGGCACGCTGTATCTGACATGCCTTTTCTTATCTGTGCCGTTCATTTCCCTGGCAATTCCCCATGAGGTGGCGGGATCCCTACTTTGTGACCATCTCAATATTCAGTTGCTTTTGAAAGATGGAAGCCATTGTGACCTGTAACCGAGGACGTTTTCCATGCCTTTTTGAAAGTCATGAATAAGCCTCTCGACATGGTAGTGTCAGTTCAATCATGCATGGACTTCATTTTGATGTTTCTTTATCTGCCTTTTGAACAAACTGGTAATGAAAATGGGCCTACTTACCCATTGCTCTGTATGACATTATAAAGCCTTTCCTTGACAGTTTTGTTTTGTACATCACTAAATGAAGCAGATCTCCTTTCTGAGGATTTGCAAATACTCCCTGCATTAAACGGAAATACATAAGACTGTCTGCTGTATCCCTCTTAATTACTGTGGTTAAGTATAAATAAGGTAGTTATGTCACCACTATTCTTATCCTTGATTCAGAGGTAAATGAGCTTCCTGTTAAATGAAGATTTTAGCTACTTTTTTTTTGTACACAATGTCCAGGATCGTATAAAAGCAAACACAATGTATATCAAGGGGAGCAGGAGACAATTGGGATGGGAGGGAGAAGCACAAAACAGTGGGGAATAGACACATGAGATCTGTGGAAGGAGGAGCGATTGGGCGAAGTACAATGGGTAACCAAGCTGGACACTACAGGGACTTTCAGGAAGGAAAGCAGAAAATATGAAGGAGGTAGGTTTGGGGTGGATTAACAGCGGTATAAAAGATCATGGTTTTAGATGGGGGAAGATAAGAGATGGTGGTGAGCAGCTATTTTGAAGACCTGGAGGGAAGAGTGGGATTGAAGAGTGTGTGGGAGTTTGTTCGAAGGTGGGAAAAAAGTGGAATGAAAGAATGAAGGTGAGCAGTGATCCTTGAGCCTCTGCGGCAATATGGGAAGGACAGATAGCAGTCTGAGCAGGGGGGGGGGGTTGAGGCTGGATAATAGACTAGAATACAGAAAGACCACCGACCTGCCTGTGGTGAGGGAGTGGAGACCCAAAGACTCACCTCATCACTGGAAATACCAATGATCTTAAATGTCTTTGTTTCTACACCATGAAGCTGAGAAAGGTGAGAGGTGGGAGCATCAGCCCAGATGGCAGAGTATTACTCAATTAGGATGTGGATGAAAGCTTTGTATGTGGTCAGGAGCTCAGGTGTGCCAAGGAAGGACTTTGCACGATGGAGGATGCCCAATCGGCGACTGGCTCGGATGCCAGCTTGGAGATGTGGCTTTCCTATTAAAGAGCATGGCAGATAGCGAGGCCCAAATTTTTGAATGAAAGGACTTGAAGAGGACTGTTGAGAAAGTATATGGGGGGGTGGAGGTGGGCATCCAGATGGTCCTTTCGGAGAGACTTGGTGAGAGTGAGATTTGTCAGGATTGAAAGACATGTTCTACATGTTGGACCAGCTTGTGATTTTACCCAGATCTGCAGAGTGAAGAGTCTGCTGCTTGCTGAACTGAGGGGTGACAGATGGTACAGCAGAGTGTGGAATCGGTAAAGATATAAAGAGGATTTTCCAGAGTTGGAGAGATCATTGATGAAAACCAGAAAAAGCACTGGGCCCAGAACGCTGCCTTGAGGAACTCTAGCCTCGACAAGAAGAGGAGATGAGAGAATTCCATTAAGAGCCACATGTTGACTGTGACATGAGAGGAAGTCTGCGAGCCAAGAGAGCAGACGTCCTTGGATAACAGAGGAACAGAGTGAAGTGAGCAGGGCAGAGTTCCAGACCCTATCAAAAGCATGTGATATGTCTCGGGATATGGCTCTGATCTCATGTCTGGCATTGATGACTTCCATCCATTGTTGGAAAAGCAGGAGCAGCAAGTCCAGGGTGGAGTGACCTGGTCTGAATCCAAATTGATGTTGGGAAATCAAGCCATTGGAGAAGAGGAAGAGGAAAGATTTAATGTTGGAAGTGATGATGGATTCCATAACCTTGCTGATGATTGGGAGAAGGCTGATTGGTTTGTAGTTGCAGGGATCTGTTTTTGCACCTTTTTTATGCAGGGCAGTGATGTTTGCTGATTTTCCAGCAGATGGCAGATGACCGTGAGCAAATGATTGGGTGAATAGAACAGAGAGGGTGAGCAAGCGCAGCAGAACAGGTTTTTTTGACACGTGGGCTGATGCCGTCTGGACCGGTTGCAGAATCTGAGTCGAGGTTTGACAGCAAGCTCTCCACTTTGTCAGAAGAAAGGGATGCAGTGTGCAGGGACAGCTGGGTGCGACCCCACCCCTCACGCAGCCTTCCTTTCCCTTTCCCTCACGCTGCCTTCCCTCCCCCTCCCCTCACGCCGACCTACTCCCAAACCAACCTCCCCTCTCCTCCCCCTCATGGATATCTGGTGGTGTTCTCCGCATGCTGTATTAACGTGCTGTTTTCACGTACCCCATTTCGTTCAATCCTGTACTACCCACACCTCCCCTTTCTCCACAAGTCCCACTACCAAATGCAAGTTGAGAACCTCCTCTCCTCACACTTACCTCCTTCCAAAAAAATCCTCCCTTCTTCCTCCCTCGCCTCTATCCCCCATCCTCCCTTCCTCCCCCTCCCTTTCCTTCTCCCCCTCCCCTCCCTTTATCACCCCCATGAGCGAAACTATTGGGTTGTATTTGCTCGTGTGGAATTAAAATCTTGATGCAAAAAAAACAAGTTACACTGTTCGTCAATTTTGATATTTAATTGTCTTCATTTACATTATACATAAACAAACATAAATTCGTTTTTTTTTGCCACTTTCAAATACATGTTTGGCATGGGACTCTGACTCGGAATATCAAGAACTCTGACTCGAATCCCAAGGACTCAGACTTTCTTGGACTTGGACATGGACCAGGGTCCAGGTGGACTCGATTATAACTCTGATGTGAGGTCGTTATTCCTGTTGTGTTGTACTCATCGAGTTCTTTCACTGGTTATAAATGGAAATGGGAGGCCTCTCAAACTTTTCTTTGAATTGTGCTGATTCTCATACATGTATGCAGTTTGTTCCACTGCCCGTTGTGTTATTTCCCTGATTTTGTTTGAAAGGATTGCTTGCTGTGTGCAGTTTCTCCAACTTGTAATGCTTGTATCCCATCGCTCGGTCCATTGAGTGGTTGATTTGGCAACTCATCTCAAAAGTCGATTTGAACGTTTTGGTGAAGGAATTCTTAAATTCTCAAACAAAATAGAGAGTTGATGAGTTAAGGTGCTGACAAATTAGTGTTGGTTATCTTAAACTGTGAATCCTGGAGAAAGAAATGAAATTTTCTCGGTCCTCCATATCGTGCTTTTTGGTCTTTGGGGTGCCATCAGGTTTTGGAGATGGGGAAGGGGAGGGTTAGGACACTGGCTAATATTTTCACACCTATCCTCAATGTAAGATTTCCATTTTCAGGAAAATTAAGGTAGGGGACTGCTGTGTTCTGGAGGAAGAAGCAGGGCTTCAGCAGAAGGGCGTTTAATTGCCCAACACTGGCTGCTCTCGTTATCTAGTTCTGGTAAGTCGTGTCCAACTTGTGGTGACATTCATGATCAGATTTCCCCAAACATCCACATCTTGCACTGCTTGTTGATGCTCTGGCAGAGACAGCTTGGTTGCAACCTTTACCCCATCCATCCAGTGCACACAATGTCTGCCTCTTCCTCTTCTTCCCTCATCCATACCCATCATGATTGGTTTCCCTCGACTATTGCTTTCTCCATGCACGATGTGTCCAACGCATGACAGTTTGTATGAGTATCACTGTCTTTAATGTATAATGTGGCCTAATTTCTTCAAGCACTGATTTTTGTTGTTCTCGCAGTACATGGAAATTTTTTACATTGGTCTCCAACACCACCTTTCAAAACTGTCTATTCTCTCTGTCTCTGTCTCTTCACTTCCATGTATTGCAACTGGAAATGCCAGAGTACGGTATCCACCAGCCTCCTCTTGGTTTGCATTGGCACACCTTCGTCCTTCCATATCCTTGTCAGCCTTGACATTGCTGTTCTCCCCCAAATGCTGACTTTATTCATTATCCTCTACATTCTCCATTCACTTCAATCTTCGAACCCAGGAATATGAAACTTCACACCATTTTCACTTGATCGCCTCCAAATATGAACACGTCGATCTCAGTTGACAAGATTTCAGTCTTTTTCGGTTTAAATAAAGATCAGCCTTTTCGCTTTCCTTCTTCACTCTCTGCAGCAGCTTCATCAACTCTTTACTCTCTGTCAACAGAGTATCGTCAGCATAGCTTAAGTTAATGCGTCTTTCTCCAATCCTGACTCCAGCGTCCATCGTCCAAGTTTGATTTTCTCATGATGTGCTCTCGATTCCGATTGACCAAGTCAGGAGGCAGAATGTACCCCTGTCTGACCCCTTTTCCAGTTCCAACCTTGATGATGATTGTCTCTCCATACTTTATTCCTGGTTTGTGTACTCCATCTCATTTTTCATAGTATAAGGTTTTATTCACAGGATCTTCAAGCATATAAGGAAATGAAGTTTATTTCACCTAATGGAATGATTGAAAATGGTTCCATTAAGGCTTAGAGCCATGCATTTATGGCAAGGACATGAAGCTGTCTCTGGGTAACTGTGGACTTTTCCAGTTATGTTTATGGCTTGGCTTTGCTTAATGTCTCGATCACTTAAGCTTTTTGATCTTCATGAAAGCTTTGGCTTGCATCCATTGAGAGGAAAGCCTGCCCTTGGTTTTGCTTTTCTCATCCTATGTCACCCATTCTCAGTTTATCCAGTTCACCTCGAGCTACACCTGTGGCAATGCTGTGTCATGCAACACAGTTTCTCAAATGATATTTTGGGAGGGGGATGGGGCTATAATTTCCTCCTGATATAGTTTAATATCACATTTTGACCTGCAAGCTGTGATTGTCTTTTGTGTGCACAACAAAACTTGCATCTTCACAACATTCCAAATATTTTATGTCTGGAAAAGACACCAAGGGCTAATGGTGGCCCATCCCTTCGCATTTGAAAATGTGTGAGAAAACTGAGCATGCAATTCCACGTGCTTTGCATTTTGTAACGCGCAGTAATTGAAAATCATTTGCGTTAATACAGATGCTCGAACCAAGCCTGTGAATGTATTTTGGCAATTGACCAACATCTTTTCACCTTTTCAGATTATCATTGTTCTGTACTTGCAACATAACTGTGTGGCATTGCAATTCTCATTTGGGATGGTGATGTTAAACCAAGTGTAACTTGCCCAAATCGGGTTCTCCACTCTGCATGATTTGTAGCTTGGCAGATTTAAGGCTCAGTTTGAATCCCTCAAGTGGTTTCAAGAGGAGAGGTGAGGAAGTGGAAAAGAAGCTGGTCATACAGTTTTAAATAAATAAATAACCTTGGTGAAATGCATTGACAGTGACTCATGTAGCTGACTAAAGGTATGTTGACAATGTATTTTTGATGCATTGTGTATGAACTCGAGTGAGATTGTACACTGGAGACACATTGGAGGATGACTGGAGGAATTTGATGGGCTGCAAGGAGGGCCCTCGCCCCCTCCAAGCTCAGATTGGTCACTGCACACCGTTTTGACCTGAAGCATGTGAAACACGTACAGCACGAGTTACTTGCCTGTCAGTGGCTGATTATACCAATTAGTTAGAGGTGACGTTTGCTGTTCTGCTCATAGAATCTGGTTTGCCAGACGTTAAAACATGACATAATTTGCACCTTGATTTTAACAACTCCATTGCTGTTCAAGTTGACAGAGATCCCTGAAAAAAAGAATCAGAATTTCATGACGGGGAATTGTTGTTGAGGCAATGCTCCCCCACCCCTTATACATATAGATTTGTGTCGGAATTTTTGTGTTTATTCGACGACTCGTGAACCCGTTGGGTTCCCATTGTGACAGTTTTATGAAAAGAAAAACAAAAAAGATAGCTCCAGTGAACTATACCGCTGAGGTTGTTTGCATTGATACCGCTGAGTATCAATGAATGCCGCTGAGTATTCTCCATACTTTGTTTTTTAAACTTGATCGCCTCCCAATATGAGACCACAGGAAATGTCATCACCTGCAGGTGAAGTTGAACTCTGAGGATTTACCAGAATGTGAGGTTTCTTTATGAATTCACGAACCCTAACGTACTACCTCCATACTCCATACTATACCGCTGAGTACTTGACTGAATCGGGAATTGATTTTTTAATCATGTTTTCCATTGCCCGATAAAAACGAAACTTGATACTGCACACCGCAAGTGAATGGTGAGTAAGGTGGGCTGAAAAGTTTTGCGCTATCGTGTACAGTTTTGGCTGTATTTCGGGAACATATATATATATATATATATATATATATATATATATATATATATATATATATATATATATATATATATATATATATATATATATATATACAATACAATTGCCTTCTGTCTTCTTTCTCTCATAAGGAGCCACGGTGTTTAGCGTCCACAAGTGCATGTTACCATACAAGATTTAATTTAAAGATACTTCTGAAGGGTTGTGTCCTCCATGTTCTGCCTTCTGCAAAACACCACAATATGGTCTGAATAGGATTATACCTCAGTGTGGATAGCTCAACGGCAAGTATACTTCCTCTGATCATTCCTGCAAGCCCAGTGGATAATTGATGTGAAACAGTATCGCTGCACAATGCATCTGTTAGCTACTTCAGTTGAGGGAGCACATTTGGTTTTCCTGGTTTAGCTCCATGAAGAGCAAGGCTAGGACAGTCACTTTTGGATTCATTTCTCCATCTATGTTGATCTGTCAATGCATTGCTTTGTGTAAAAGTGATTGTAACATGAATGCGTGCTTCTTTTGCACCTTTGTCAGCTGTGGTGTGGCTGGCCGGCTTGTGTGATCGGGGGGCCCACATCCTGTCCCGATGGTCATCAATGCAAAGAAACTGCGATGCAGACCTGTCTGACACCACCATGTGAATCCACTGCTTGGTGCCAGCCTGTATTTGGTGATGATAATGTCTGCCAAGGCAACTCCACTGTCCTTGGTCCATTCAATGCCCGTGTTCCCTTCAAGGTACGGCAGTCACATTTGTCATTTGTGAGTCGAGACTTCTTTACTCTTGCCACTTGTTCTTGTCGCAGAGAATGTTTATTGGGGGGTGGAGTTCGGTGAAGTGCTAAATTCCTTGGTGTATGCATCCTTTGCATTACCCAACCCGCTTTCATGTTTTGTTTTATGTCTCTCATTTGTAAGAGTGCTTTATCTTTGTCATACAGTGGACACAAATGCAGCACCTTTGTTCGGAGCTCAGACTTGCTTCTGATCTACGCGATCTTTCTTGGAAGCTCCCTTTGATTATCAGCTGCGATGATGCCAATGAGAGTGGCAATATTGTACAAGTCTGCATTGTACGTATTGAATACTTATGCACATAAACTGGGAGACTTAAGGACCATTGCTGAAATGCAATCGTGCTTGGGGAACTTACAAATTTGAGCATTTTTTAAAATTATAATTATTTCTGTCGACATGATGCATTTGCAACCAAATGATAATCTTGCTTAATGGTTTTCATCTTGGGAATGGGCAGTGTAAGTTTCCTGAACTCATCTGCTTTTGCTGCTGTTACCCCTTAGTCAACTGATGAAGCTGGAGGAACAGAAGGTGCTGAACTGGTTGTTGCTGCAGCGTCCATTGTTCGACAAATCTCTTGTCGATGGGATGGGGCTTTTTCCTGTGCACCGTTGCAAGGTGTTTCTCATTCTTCATTGCAAGCTTGAATCGATTGACCTATTTTGAGTTGCTTTATTAGTCCCCTACTGGTTTCACTGGAAGGGACTCTAGGTTTGCTGTCCGTCCTTCCCAGCTGTAGTTTTTTGCCACACTTCCCAGCCCCCCCTCCCCCAATAACCTTTAGCGTATTAATTTGAAACTTGGTGCAATGCATGGATTTATTATGATAAGTTACACAACGAGTTTGAGTTTCAGGGTGTTTCATCAATTTTTCAGAGTTGTGCTCTTTTCAAACTTGGCAAATATCACGTATTATACGTGGGTCAGTGTTCAGCTGCCCAGACTCCACCCCACTGCTTTACACCCATTTGGTTGACAGCTGCCCTGACTCAGGTCAGGTAGAGGAGCATGTGCCAGAACAGCACGTCGCTGCGTCCACTTTCCACCAGTACTCCAGGGGCCTCCATCTGGCCATCCCCAAAGCAGATGCCAGGCCCATCCCCATCTCCTTGAGATATTGATCAACCTGCTGCAACCACAAGGCACGTGGTCGGCCCATCGGCCTCCTCCACTCATGAGACTCCCTCGCTGAGAGAATCTAGTGAGCAGGATCAGCGTCAGGAAAACGAGCCACATGTCCATACAGCTGCAACTGACGCTCACGGACTTTGCAGGTACAAAATGTCATCCGAGTCTCTCTCAGCAACCGCTCGTTGGACACAAAATCCAACCAGCGATAGCCAAGGATTCTCCGAAGAGAACTGGTACCAAAGGAATTAAGTCTCCGTCTTGGATCCTTGGTCAGGGTCAAAGTCTCTCATCCATAGAGCAAGACTGGAAGCACCAAGGACTTCAAGACTCGGACTTTCGTCCTCCCGCACAGATACTGGCAGTGCCACACCCCGTGATCTCGTGAATGCACGACTTCCCAGGCATGACCCAGACGTCTATTGACCTCTCACTCACAGCCAGCACAGACATGAATATCACTGCCAATGTAAGTGAATCTCTCCACGACATCAACATCCTCACCACAAACAGACACAGAGAGGAAAGCAGCATCCAATATGTCATTGAAAGCCTGGATCTTAGTTTTGGCCCAAGAAACCCGTAATCCCAGCGGCTCTGACTGCTCGTTCAGCACCTCGAGGGCCTCCAAAAGGATATCTAAAGTCTCCGCAGAGATGACCATCATCTGCGAAATGAACGTCTGAGACCTTGACATTCCCAAACGATGCAACGCAGCATGATCTCTCTGACATCCTCCCTATAATCCAGTCCATACAAGTACTGAAAAGTGTGGGGGCCAGTACAAACCCCTGACGAACTCCAGTAACAATTGGAAATAAGTCAGAGATGGTACAACCACATTTCACAGCACTCTCAGTACCATAGTAGAGTTCAGACATCAAATCGATCAGTTTTGGTGGCACCCCACGAAGACCAAGAATCCTCCAGAGGGCATCTCGATTCACTGTATCGAACGCTTTACAGCGATCAACATAGGCTGCAACAAGCCCCTGCTGAAATTCTCGCCTGTGTTCTGTGAGGACCCGAAGAGCAAGGATACGGTCAATCGTTGACCTCTTTGGTGTAAAGCCTGACTGCTCTGGACGCTGGTGCTCAAGCAGATGGTGGCGAACCCTATCAAGAATTATCCGAGCAAAGTCTTTGCCCGGCACTGAGAGCAGCGTTACCCCTCGGTGGTTGTTGCAGTCTTGGCGATCACCCTTCTCTTTCCAGAGAGGGATAACAAGGCCCCTCTTCCAATCAGTTGGGATGATGCCTGTGTTCGAGGCAGAGCACAAAACTGCATGCAACGACACGAGTGCAGCATTTCCACCAGCCTTGAGCAGTTCAGCATGGATGCCATAGATTCTTGGAGCTTAACCCCATTTCAACTGGTTCAGCGCAGCCTGTTTCCACAAGCGAAGGTGGACCACAGTTGATTGGAGGGTCAGCAACAGGGATTGTAACATCCTTGACGTCCAACACGACAGCCGGTGGATCAGCCTGGTATAACCACTCAAAGTAAGCGGCCCAGCGGGCCTTCACTTCAGACTCCTCTCTCAAGAGCCTACCATTCTCTGCTCTAACTGCAGAGCTCTGAGAGATGGGGTTGGATGAACTTAATGCTCAAATTCCCCAATAAGCAGGACGAGAATCACCTGTCCACAGGTGATGCTCCACCCCCTCAGATTCCTCACACATTGGCCTCCTTGTCCACCCTTGTACAGTTGTATGTACAGTTTTACGCCTCAGCTCCCTGAACAGCTCAGCTCTGCCATTCAGCTTGTCCCTGTGACTCCGGTCAATGGTATCCAGTGTCCCTTTAGAAACAAAATTCTTCATTGCCCTGCGGTGAGTTCCAATATGTCCACCGTCAACATCAAGGACGGTGATCCTGAAGGCACTCCACAACTCTTCAGGACCCCCCAAAGCACCCAGACCCCCAAATGTCCACTCAGCCTGTTCGCAAACTCCTCAGATAGCCTCTCATCCTTGAGCTTGCCAACATCCAGTATAGGTTGGGATGCTACCATTCTCCCGGATTTTAGGTGCAGCTTCAGAGTTGTTACAACAAGCCTGTGGTCATTATTGAGGAACTGAGCACTCTGGTAGACCCTGCAGTTCTGGATCATCCTCCAGTGAGCATCAACAAGGACATGGTCAATCTCCTTTGCCACACCGCCAGCGTTGGAATACCAAGTGCAGCGATGAGCTTGTGGGCGCTGAAACCATGAACCAGCCACCCTAAGTCCATTACTTCTTGCAAAGTGAAGGAACTTAGTGCTATTCTGGTTCATAGTTCCTAACCCATGGGGACCAACACATGTCTCATAACCAACTCTATCAGTTCCAGTCGATGCATTGAAGTCCCCTAAGACTAGAAGTGTATCTCGTCTGGGGCACTGATCAAGCACAGACTCGAGCATGGCGTAGAATGCATCCTTCACGGTGAGATCACTCGCCTCAGTCGGAGCATAGACAGAGACCAGGGAAATTACACCAAAGGAGTGACAAATCCTTGGTCTCATACGGTCGTTGACAGGTGTTACCTCAATTATCATTGGGGTTAACTTATTGGACACAGCTACGGCAACTCTTTGAGTATGGTAACCATCAGTGTGACCAGACCAATAGTAGGTGTAACCCCCCCCCCCACCATTATCTCGCCGCAATCCGGTCTCCGCACCTCAGAGAGTGCTGCAATACCGATGTCCAAACGCTTGAGCTCAGATGATAACAGAGACAGGTGATCATCCTCTCTTAGGGATAGGACATTCCAGGCACCCACCCGAAGGGACCGCCTCAGGTTAACCCAAGGAGACCGCCGTCTGGTGGACGACACCTCAGCACCACTCCGACACACTCTCCCGCAATCTGACCCAGGAATGTTACCCCGTGGTTTCCCTCCTATCATCAAAGATTGGGGGTCCTGAAGGCTTTGCCGATTTCCCATCATCCGGTGAGCTGCCCTGTGAAGGGAAGCTGCACAGGAGGTACTCCCATGGAGTGGGTTTTCAGATTCTTTTTTTGCGTTTTTGTGTTCTGCGGAATGAATGGTTTTACGGAATGAAGGGTTTTACGGTGGCCGGAGTGCAAATCCTGCCACCAACCTCCTAATAAAAAGTAACCCAACTGCAGGAAGACGTCCGCAGACACAGTTGGGCACTAGATATGGATGGCTCACAAAGAGCTCCTCCACCCTTTGACAGGTTTTATTTTTAATCCTGCTGGGTGTCCATATGTCCCTGACTCAACCCCAATAAAATCATGCACTGCAATTGCTTGAAGCGGCACAGATCAGCAAGACTTAGGTCTGGGTGTGAGTCCATCGCCCAGTGCAATTGGAATGATCTCAGGTATATAACGGCAATGTATTATGTATTATGTATTTACATAAGCTGTGTACATGTTTTTGCTTCATGTATGCACATTGGGTTATTTTTAATATGAAAATAGACAAAGCCCATAAACAAACTTAACACAGTGGGTTTGAAAGGCTCTTCTTGATTAATCAACTCAAGTGTGTTTTAAAAGAAACCAATTTTTATCTCTGGTTTGTTATCCTAGTTGTCGTTGGTTTCGAGTCCACAAAAGATGTCGGTGAATAAAAAATTTCTTTCTTTTTTTATTTTGCCAAATAGACACAAACACCAACATGGTGTGTTGGAGAGGTTGTTCTTCATTTTGGTTCCGGTATTGGGTGGAGTGTGCATTAAACGCAAACAAATTTTTATCTCCCAAACATTCATTGGGACCTGCAGGGGACTTGAACTGCAAAACAATTCTCACTCTTGTTTGAAGTGGTATCACTTGATCTGCATCGTTGGACAGGTTGAACGATAGATGGGATTGAGAGAACATTGATGTACAACTGCCATGGGAGGTGAGGAGGAGCGCATGTATTGGGGATTTACCCTTTGTTGGAGTGAAAAGAAAAAGTGAGGACTCCCCCCCCCCTTCCCTCCCTAATGAAAGATTAATATCTGAGCACCAGGACATTACCAACTGAAGCAACAAACCTCATGTCAAAAGTCGGACCTATCCAACACTGGTTAAATCGGGCTAGGAAGTCATGGTCGGGTCTTCTGTCTGTCTGGACCACTATCTCCTTTCACCTGGATTACTTTCTCTGCAGGGCTGAGAGCAAGCACGGATAAACGGTATGAGCCCAGCTGCTGCAGGGTCTTGAGGGAATGGCATTCACACATGGGGGTTTCAGGTCCTCAGCACACATGTGCAGACTTTGTTTGGGAATTGAAAGGCCCAAGTTATCTTGCGGTGTACAGACCCTTGAATGTTCCCATCAAATTCCATGTGGAGCATAAACCCCTCATGGTGAAACTGTGATGGGACTATGAGATCTTTAGCATGGATATTGGGGAAGCCTAACTAGTGCAAGACTGGTGTAATAAACAATTGGGCTGTGGCTCAGGCTTTCTAAGGCATTGAAGGGAATAATACCTGAGTGTTCCCATGAATCTATTTAAGCAAAAGCTTGGCAGATGATTTGGTGGCTTAAAATCGCCTGGTAAAAACATTGTGGGAGCTCCTGTGGAATCAAACTGAGTCTGGCATCTCGATGAGCAAAACTAGCCAAAGTGACTCAGGTGAATGGAGGCACTACTTGTAGCATATTGCAGCCAACTGTGAAAATCGCTCCAACAACCGAGGTGCCAAAAGACTGTTCACTGAGACCATCAAGATGGTTATGGATGTGCAAATAAAAGTGATACACTGGAACTGTCATGTGAGCAGGAGTGAAAAAGATAAGCATGAGGTCCAAGACTGGTTGAAAGAAAGATTGAGCAAAGGAATCTCCACATGTCATCACTCTTACTCAGTTGTCACAGAGTGTTGGTGCATGAGTCTGCAACAACGCTCTGTGTTCTGGGCCTGACAAAAGGTGATCTGTGAATCATCTCAGTTGGTGGTGGAAAGGACTGCAAAAGATTTCTGATCCTTTCAGCGGTCTATTTCGAGGGGATATGCTTTGAACCGTTCATGCAATGGAGCAATGATGTATGGATGTTCAAGTGGAAGAGGAGCTATAAAACACGACTTCACCTTTGCTTTTCTTCACCCTGGACTGAGGGCAAAAGGCACAGGCTGGTATGTCAGAGTCTGGTATGTGAACCAGTTAAACCAGTATTCTTGCAAAGACTTGTCAGTATCCAAATGCTTCATCTTCTTACCAGTAAATATGCCTTTCGGAATAACCAGGTCTTTGTGCGAGTTATTCCATGTGAGGTTCATTATATTGCCCCTGTCTATGACCTTGCTCTTATCTACTTCATATGGTCATTGCACAGTGAGAGCTATTCTGACGATGCTTAATCAGACATGGAACATTGAACATGATGGTGCTTATAAATCGACCTTGTGGGTCACTTCTGTTTGCCTGTTGCCTGGGTTGATGTGCCATTGCCAGCATGTTGACAAAGTTGAGTTGCATTTATTTTGTGATTTTTCTCTGATCGAAATTGATATTCCATAAGGTTCTGCATTGGTCACTGTCGCTGGAATTGATCACATTTTTAGTCACCGTTGCTGGAATGCATTGATCTACTAACTGTCTGATGTGTCTTCTTTGCCAACAATTTGTTGAGCACAGAGCTTGCAATGTCCATTATACTACAAGTTGCTTTGTGACCCTTCCAAAATGGTGACAATTTGTACTTGATCTCTTAAGAACTTCCCTTAGAACAGATATTTTAATTGGTGCTTTCAGATGGATAACAAGTAATGCACCGATGGTTACCATGCTTGTTCAAACAGCAACTCTGGCTGTTGTTCATTTCATTGTGGTTGGAGAGCTTGCACTGACCATGGTTGACAGAGAGCAACAACCCTGTACTGAGAAGGATGTACTAAGGCACCACCTATTTATTGAGATGTGAAAGTGTGTGTAACATACAAACTAATCAAGATAATTACACAAAAAAAGGTTCCCTTTTTAATTTATCTTATTTATTTATTTTTTTTGAATTGTAGATTTTAATTTCTTTGAGGCTGAGTACAGTATTTACCACATTTTAAACCTCCTGTGTAAAAAGATTAAATGATGGCACAAATTTGTTCAAGCTATGAAAGCATCATTTGAGGGTGTTTTTTTTTTTATTATTTTACAAAAGAAAAGATTAACATTATACGAACCATCCAATTGAGATCATTTTCTTACAACTTGTGAATTACTCTTTTACAAGTTATTATTGTTTCTATACTGGGGTAAGGAATCGCTCTTCATTTGCTTTGAAGTAACTGAAAAATTGTCGAGGTTACTTTGAGCTGTGTTTTATAGAACAAAGGTGATCTTGGGATGCCCCCCAAATAGGTGTTATGAGATCTCCTTTGACCATAACAGCAAGCATTTATGGAACGCAGGAAAAGGTGACCGAAATGTCTTCCACTCAAAATCGGTGATTTAACCTCGCTGTCACCTTGTCTTCGGTGCGTGCTGTTACTTCAATTTTGCAGGTGATTCACAACAAAAATGGAGAACGATCGACAGATCCGAAAAGTTAAAAGTACTAAAGCCAAAAGAGAGGAGAATGTCAACACTGACAGTACTTATAACTTTTTTATTATTATTATTGATTCCACTGTTCATGATTTATAAAATGTGACCTACTACATTTGCAGTGGTGTGCTTCGCATATCCATTCGGGTTTTTTTTGGTGGGGTTTTTTTTTCACCGTGTTTTTTTTTTTTAATGGTTTTTTGGGGGGGGGTTGTCATCACATTCGTGTTTTCACGTGCATATTCATGGTTTTTCACGGGTTTTTTGATTTTCCCTTGTGAATCATGACCCTCCAACAAAGAACCGATCCCCTTTTTCTTTTTTTCCATTGAAACAATTCCCCGACATTTACGGATTCGACATTTGTGGCATTTTTCAGAAATGTATCCCCCCACAAATGTCGGGGTCAGAAAGTACGCTCATTTGACAGAGTGCCATTAGATGTGAGAGGGAGCTTGAGTTTCGCTGACAATGCTTTGTTTTATTGCAGTAATTGTCTCATCATGTATGTTTGATCATACCCTGTGGAGGAACACTCATTAAATATATTTTTGGGAAAAAATAGTGATGGACTTAAGCGATTAAAAATTCTGGGAGAATTTTCATGTTATAGACTGCATCCAACCACCTCTGCCAGGAATTATCCGATGTGCTGAGTCTCAAGTCAAGCCAAAGACTGCCAATTTCAGGACACAAAAGGACGACGGTAGCACTGCCATTTTGTGACGAGCTGTAAATACAGAACAATCAGACACATTTGGTATAGCAGAGCCTATAGTTTGTCGCATTGTGATTTTGAAGGTGCAAGATGAGTCATGAAAATCTCGAAAATGAAACTGCTGATGTGCAAAAAAAGAAGTGATGGTCTTTTCAGCAGAAGTTCCAGTGAAGAGGCACATCAGCAAATGTTTGTGTTTATAGAGTGAAATTGGTGATCTTGTGTCCCAATAACACGTCAAAAGGTGGACCAAATCAGGGGGTGTCAAGTTTGATTTGTGTTCCGAAAAGCAAATTTAAAGTGATTTTGGGTTGCTTTTGTCGATCTTTAGGCACCCCAAGATCACCAATTTGTTTCCATAAAACAGGGCCTTTGAGTGAGTGATCTCAAATCTTGTTATCTTCACCACTTATGATGGATGGAAGTTGTTTTCACCCTTGCTACTTGGCGAAAAAAAAAAAACATTTCACCAAGTATGTTGATCTGTTGCGTTTGGATGGGCAACCTGATCGGGGTAGCGTCTGGGTAGTGTGATACGTCTGCCACTTCTCAATGATGGACTTCACTGCACACAAAGGGATAATGAGTAACATTGAAATCTTCTTATAACCCTCTCCTGAATGGTGCTTCTCCACTGGTTTATGTCTGACTTCTTTTGAAAGCTGCTTGGTCTTCATGTTTGTGTTGTTTGTTGACCAGGTGAGTTGCACCTGAAAACTCCTCAGATAAGTGGGGGAGATTAATTTTTAAGGTAAACCACTCGATACATGGAGGTGAAACCTCCTTCACTTATTTTGTAACCTTTGAAACAAATAATTTGTTCCTGAAGTTATTTTGGGTGAATTGGGTAAAGGGATTGAATACTTGTACAACTGAGAATCATCTTATTTTTCTCTGTTACTCTAACTTATTCATATTTCATCTGCATTTAAAAAAAATCTTTCTCACTTTGTAGTAGTTTGTGAAGACTCGATATATTGTTTGATTTGAAAGCATTATGAAATAAGATCAGGTGGCAACAAAATATGAAAACTGTAGAGGTGGGTGAATACTTTTGCGGGCCACTGTACGCACTCCACCGTGCGCCGTTCGAATTTTGACATGTTTTGTGCGCAAAAATTTTTATTTTACTTTCCATGGAAGGTCATTCCAAAAATTGTTGGCCCACCTCTGAAAATATGTGAAAAGCTTTTATGTCATTGTAACGAGATGAACCTCTTGCCATTGACATTTTTTCATGTCGCATTTTTCATAAACTCCATCTGCGATGGACTTCGTCTAGCAGTCAACCTCCCCCCTCCCCCCCCCCACATTACAGAGGACTTCTTTCTGAAATGTCCTTAACACAATGGATTGGATGTGCCTCCATTGTTTTAAGAATTCATGATATAGTAACGATTCAAAATTATTATTTATTTTGATTGATGTATGTATTTATGTTCTCTCCCCTCAAAAGCAAGTAGCTAAATGCTGCTTTTGCTGGCTATTTGTTGCTGCTCTTCATCTCAGCGTCTACAGTCTAAACCCATGAGGAGGAAGAATAGGTCAACGCCCTCCCCCTGAATTTTTTTGGGACCGAAAAGGTCTTCCATTGACATCAGGAAACTCTTCATGCTGGGAAAATGTGACACTGACTGTAAATTACACAGAAAAGGACTTAACAGAGAAAATGACTGCAAAACTGAGTTTTGCTGCTAAAAGTTCTTGGTTTTGCTGAATGTTCAGAAGAAAAACGTTTTGACTGTCACTCATTTTTGCCTTTGAACAGAAAAGCTGGTGGTACTTTTCATCTGCTGCTTCATCATCATCATCATAGTGATTGTGGGTGTTGGGCTCTTCTGCATGCTGCGCTGGCGAGGGTGGTCAAGCAAACCCGGGAGAAGAGTCTGCAGAAACGGTGGGCCGAGCACAGCAGGAAATGTTTTCAACAATGTTGTGGTCTTCTCAAAGGTACTGAACCACAAAGACTCAGATAGCATATTAATTGCCGCCAACAATATGGACTTGCAAGGCGGATGCTCTGAAAACTCAAAAGGAAAGGTTAACAATGTTGAGCTGGAAGTAATGGATGTTGACAAACTTGCATGTTTAATCAGCAAAGTTAGTAAAAAGGCTTGCCCTGAGCAGGTATGGTTTGCAGACCACAGCGAATGTCAACACCTGCAGGTGAAGTTGAACTGTGAGGATTTACCAGAATGTGAGGTTTCTTTATGAATCCATTGTCATGTGTAATTTTGAGACGATACTTTGGTTCTTTATGAAACTTGATGGGTGTTTGAAATGTGGAAGCAACTTTTGTTTTATACAGTTACTAAATGTGGATTCTTTTTATTTTAATTTTTTTTTCTTTGGATGAGGTGTTGTATGCGGTTGTGAAACGTTGTCCTTCAATCCAAGTTTATCTGTAATGATTTTTCGAAGCGGACAGTTTTTATTTATCTTTTCTGTTTTTCCCGAACAATGTTTGTTTGTTCTCAAATTGATTGCAAAGCATGCTCTGGGAAAACTTTTTAATTTATTTTAGTAAGTTGTTTTTAGTCGATTTGAAATTGGGCTTTAAAATTGTTTTGGCCTTGTTTATAATGGAAGCTGAAGAAATAACAGAACGGCACGGTTATTGCCGACATTTAAAACGCTGCTGGTGCCTCGTGCTTGCAAGTTGTCAGTGTTCTTGCAAAGCATTTTTCCCGTCCATGTTGAGGTTTCATTTGTATCGGCTTCGTTGGTTTCTGCAGGACTGATCCAATTTAACATGAGTGTTTATTTCACTGCAGGTATGCTATGTTTGTAAATGATTCATGTTAAATGGACTGTTTCCACATCTTCACCATGAACTGTAAAACATTTTGAATTGGTTAAACAACAAAAAATACATTTTGGATAAATCAACATGGAAAAGCCTTTTTGTTTTGTATGCACTTTGCAAAAGCCAAAGCATTGGACTTTTTTATTTCATTTGTTGGTCAAATTACCTTCATTGTGCATTTGCTAATTTCCTTGTTTTGGCAAGTTCGGTTTTGAAATGAAATGTAAATTATGTAAATACTTTGCAGACATGTATATTTAACAATGCTTTCACTCATTCCTTCTGTATTTATTTTCCTAATATTTCTGCTGCAGTGAGGCAAGAGTTCTGTTTCATTTACTTTATTAGACCTGAAGTAAACAAAATTAGGTAGATGACAATGGTATCCAGTGTTTTGTGAATTTACATGTTTGGATATTTGCTTTGATTAAAACAAAATGCCAAGTACTGTGGATTTTCCCCCCTCCCTTGTTTCATACTGCCACAAATTGCATTGTCTTTGTTTTGGTTTATTCTTATTTGTTGTGAAATATATATATATATATATATATATATATATATATATATATATATATATATATATATATATATATATGTATTCATCTCGGGTTGACATTTGTGAACATGTAACGTTCACTTGTAAAGGCATGGGATTGTATCAATCCCCAAAAATCTTTATTAATAAGACCCTCTCCTAGCACCCCCTACCAAAGAAAACCTCACTTCTCCCCCCCCCCCCCACTCCCAAAACAGCTAGTTTAACCACATTCATTTTATTCATTTTTAAAGCCTGAACTTGAGATGAGATTCAATTCTGCAATGTTGTAAATAAAATGTATAATAAATAAAAATGCAATCAGATTTCTGCATAATGGTGCACAGTTCCTCAATTTAGGAGTTTAAACATTTCCGATATTGAGTGCAATAAATTTCTGCAGCTTCTTTCCCTAAACAGCGTGTTGAATGTGTATAAGGCAATGCTTGTACATGGCTTGAAAGTACTTGCATGCTTTAATGTGTGAGTGTTGGGCTTTTCTCCTTTGTATGACCTCATCCCTTGTACCCATAATTTGCCCAATATTTCTGTTCATGTACATCAAGTCAAATGAAGTATATCAACTCCAAATCCATTGCAAGTTTGACGAAATATTAGAAGCGTTTTTTTTTTACTTGGTGGTGGTGAAATTTTTTTTTGCTCGGTATGTTTGTCTGAAGCGTTTGTCTGTCTCACACGATTTTTGGCCACAGTTTTGAAGCAATCGTTTTGAATTTTTTTGTGTGTAGGTGACAGGCCAAGGATGGCAATGCTAAATTTTGGTGAATATCGAAATCTAGATCTGAGAAAAAAAATTTCAGTGATTCTTCACCATTGAGGGATTGGGCCAAAAACTATATCTCTCACATCTCAAAAAGTTATGGACTGATTCACACAAAACTTTGTGTACCGGTTCAGTGTGTGAAATGGACCAACTGATTCAATTTTGGTGAAGATCCAAACCGGATAATTTTTCCAAGTGATTCTCCACCATTGAGAAGTGGTGTCAACAACGATATATAGCACAATATCTCAAAAGGTTAAGGATTGATTCTACAGAAAAATTGTGGATAGCTTGTGCGTGTGATAAGTAGGAATTGATTCAATTTTAGTGAAGATCTGGAACCGAGAATTTTAAAGTGATTCTTCAACATTGAGAGATGTGACCAAAAACTGTCTGGCATGATATCTCAAGAAGTTGTGGAGGAGTTGTGACTCGACTAGGTGGATGAGTTGGTTAAGTGGCAAGTGGATTCGATTTTGGTTGAGGTCTGGATTCAGATGTCACCCATCAGTGGGATACAAAATGTAAACTGTTCAGCCTGGTGTGTGTGTGTGTGTGTGTGTGTGTGTGTGTGTGTGTGTGTGTGTGTGTGTGTGTGTGTGTGTGTGTGTGTGTGTGTGTGTGTGTGTGTGTGTGTGTGTGTGTGTGTGTGTGTGTGTGTGTGTGTGTGTGTGGATTGCCCAAGCATGACAAAATTAACTCTGGCCCATCTGTCCAAGTTTTGTAATATCATAAATCTAAATAACTGATTTTTAAAGCCAAGTTAGAAGTATTTTGTACCATCTGCTACCTTTCAAAATGATTTGAGTCGTGATTGTGTTGATGTGCTTTGAAGTTCAACTCAATTTCTTAAATGCTTTTCCTTTCGAGCAAAAATCACAAATCTCTGCAAAGAAGAAAAAAAAATTTAAGAATGGCATGAACAAGTGTGAATTAAGGAAAGGCAATTGGAAAGAAAAGACTGCAAGATTTAAAACCTGGCATGTTTAATACAGTTTGATAGAAAAACTGGAACCAATTTATGAATAGCTTTTAAAGGTTAACAGAATTGGAAAAAAATATTTATTTTGGCCTTGAAGCCAGTGAAGTGACTGTGAATTGGAGAATGTGGTGTGATCAAATATGTGAGCATGGCTGCTGTCTGCTGCACAAGTTGCAATGCAAAGGTCTGAGAAAGGAAGGAGCCAAGGCTGTAGTGAGGAATTGCAGTCACCAAAGTGTGAACCAAAGCTTGTCTTCTGGTTGAGGCATCATGAGGATTTGAGCCACATTGTGTAAATTGGGATATCTTGGTGTGTGAAAGTTGGATTGCACAATTCCTCCTTCGCGTTCATCAAAGCTAAGTTTCTAGAACCACATCTGTCGTTTTCGTCTGTTGCTGTCTGTGTTTTTGTCCAATTTTCCATGTTCTCTTTATGTGCTGCATCATTGGCTTGGGGTGTGGCTATGCAGCTGATGCAGTGCCCCTATTACCAGTAGATTGGTGCTCATTTCACCAACCTCGTGTGCAACAAACAACTTTCTTTAATAGATCCCTGTTACATGAAAATCTAACTGATGTGAAACATATGGACCAGACCATGCTCACCACAGTCTGACGATATATCCCTCCTCTTCCACATAACACAATGCCATGTGTGTGAAGGAAAGAGAAAACTCTGGGGAATGGCAATCCCTCAAAGCTGTATGAGGAATTGGATAAAATTGAGGAAGCTGAAAGGACTATGTGCCAGAAAGCAAGAGGAATGAGATGTGGCATCAGAGCAGAGACAATTGGTACATGACTTATTGAGGCATGGGTGAGTTTTCCAGACAAGTACAGGAACACCAATTCAATATGGACTAGCATTTGTTGAAGACAAAGTATTCAATATCCCCCCACCAAAGAAAATGAGCACAAGTAGCAAAACGCACCAGTTCAATTTATTGTTGATGTGTGCCCCAAATTTCAAAAAGAAATAGTTTTGCAACTATGCTTGAAACAAAGGTAAACATCAATTATTTCTTAATACCCAACTTGTTTCCATGGAAAGTGATGAGGAGGGTGGAGAGAGGAGAGTAGAGGGGAGAGGGTAGAGGGTAGAGAGTGGAAAGTTGACATTGGACAGTGGATATTGGATAGAAGATGGTGGATAGTAGATAGTAGATAATTGATATTAGATTGGAGATGGTAGATGGTGGATGGAAGAGAGTAGATAGGTGATATTGGAGAGGAGATAGTAGATATTGGATAGTGGATATTGGATGGCAGATAGTGGACAGTAGACAGTGGATAGTGGATAGTGGACTGTAGATAGAAGATAGTGGATAGTAGATAATGGATAGTAGATAGTAGATGGTGGATAGTGGATAGTACATGGTTGATGGTGGATAGTGGATAGTGCATAGTAGATATTAGAGAGTGGAGAGTCGATAGTGGATAGTGGCTAGTGGATAGTGGACAGTAGATAGTGGATAGTGGCTAGTAGATAGTAGATAGAAAATAGTAGATAGTGGAGAGAAGATTGTAGATAGTAGATAGTAGATAGATGATAGTAGATAGTTAGTAGATAGATAGTAGATAGTAGATAGTAGATAGTAGATAGTGGATCGTGGAGAGTTGATAGTACATGGTGGATAGAGGATAGTGGATAGTGAATAGTAGATAGTACATAGTGGATAGTTGGAGCTTACCGCAGGGCAAAGAAGAATTTTGTCTCTCAAGGGACACTGGATACCATTGACCAGAGTCGCAGGGCCATGCTGAATGGCAGAGCTGAGCTGTTCAGGGAGCTGAGGCGTAAAACTGTACGTGCACTGAGGGTGGACAAGGAGGCCTATGTGCGAGGAATCTGTGAGGGGGTAGAGCATCACCTGTGGACAGGTGATTCTCGTCCCGCTTACAGGGGAATTCGCGCATTGCGTTCATCCAAGCCCATCCCTCGGAGCACTGCAGTTCGAGCGGAGAGTGGTAGGCTCTTGACAGAGGAGTCTGAAGTGAAGGCCCGCTGGGCCAGTTACTTTGAGCAGTTGTACCAGGCTGATCCCCCAGCTGTCGAGTTGGACATCAAGGGTGTTACAATCCCTGTTGCTGACCCTCAAATCAACTGTGGTCCACCTTCGCTTGTGGAAACACGGGCTGCGGTGAACCAGGTGAAACGGGGCAAAGCTCCAGGGAATTGTGGCATCCATGCTGAACTTCTCAAGGCTGGTGGAAATGTTGCACTCGTATCATTGCATGCAGTTTTGTGCTCTGCTTGGATCACAGGCATCATCCCAACTGATTGGAAGAAGGGCCTTGTTGTTCCTCTCTGGAAAGGGAAGGGTGATCACCAAGACTGCAACAACTACCGAGGGGTGATGCGGCTCTCAGTGCTGGGCAAGGTCTTTGCTCAGATAATTCTTGAGAGGGTTCGCCACCATTTGCTTGAGCACCAGAATCCAGAGCAGTCAGGCTTTACACCAAAGAGGTCAACGATTGACCGTATCCTTGCCCTTTGTGTCCTCACCGAACGCAGACGAGAGTTTCGGCAGGGGCTCGATTCAGTGAATCGGGATGTCCTCTGGACGATTCTTGGTCTTCGTGGGGTGCCACCAAAACTGATCGATCTGATGTCTGAACTCTACTCTGGTACTGAGAGTGCTGTGAAGTGTGGTGGTACCATCTCTGACTTATTTCCAGTTGTTACTGGAGTTCGTCAGGGGTGTGTACTGGCCCCCACACTTTTCAGCACTTGTATGAACTGGATTTTCAGGAGGATGTCGGAGAGATCTAGCTGCGGTGCATCGTTTGGGAATGTCAAGATCTCGGACCTTGACTTTGCAGATGATGCAGTCATCTTTGCGGAGATTTTAGACATCCTTTTGGGGGCCCTCGAGGTGCTGAATGAGGAGTCGGAGCCGCTGGGATTACGGGTTTCTTGGGTCAAAACTAAGATCCAGGCTTTCGGTGACATCTTGGATGCTGCTGTCCTGTCTGTGTCTGTTTGTGGTGAGGATGTTGAGGTCGTGGAGAGATTCACTTACCTTGGCAGTGATATTCATGTCTCTGCTGGCTGCGAGTCAGAGGTCAATAGACGTTTGGGTCAGGCCTGGGGAGTCATGGATTCACTGGATCATGGGGTGTGGCGCTGCCGGAACCTGTGCGGGAGGACGAAAGTCCGAGTCTTCAGGTCCTTGGGACTTCCTGTCTTGCTCTATGGATGCGAGACTTGGACTATGACCAAGGATCTGAGACGGAGACTTAATTCCTTTGGAACCAGGTCTCTTTGGAGAATCCTTGGCTATCGCTGGTCGGATTTTGTGTCCAACGAGCGGTTGCTGAGAGAAACTCGGATGAGATTTGTTACCTGCATAGTCCGTGAGCATCAGTTGCGGCTGTATGGACATGTAGCTCGTTTTCCTGACGCTGATCCTGCTCACCAGATTCTCTCGGCGAGGGAGTCTCATGGGTGGAGGAACCCAGTGGGCCGACCACATGCCTCGTGGTTGCAGTAAGTTGACCATCATCTCAAGGAGATGGTGATGGGCCTGGCATCTGCCTGTGGGATGGCCAGATGGAGGCCCCTGGAGTACCGGCGGTAAGTGGACGCAGCGACGCGCTGTTCTGGCACATGCTCCCATACCTGACCTGACCTGAGTAGATAGTGGATAGTGGATAGTGGACTGTGGATAGTGGACGGCGGACGGTGGACGGTAGACGGTGCATCGTGGATAGTAGACGGTAGACGGTGCATCGTGGATAGTAGACTGTAGACGGTGCATCGTGGATAGTAGACGGTAGACGGTGCATCGTGGATAGTAGACGGTAGACGGTGCATCGTGGATAGTAGACGGTAGACAGTGCATAGTAGATAGTGCATAGTAGATAGTGGATTGTGGATAGTAGATAGTGCGTCGTGGATTGTGGAGAGTAGACGGTGCGCCGCAGACGGTGCGCCGCAGACGGTGCGCCGCAGACGGATAGACGGATAGAAGATCGTGGACAGTGGACCGTGGACCGTGGACCGTGGACCGTGGACCGTGGACCGTGGACAGTGGACAGTCGATCATGGACAGTGGACAGTGGATAGTCGATCATGGACAGTGGATAGTCGATCATGGACAGTGGACAGTGGATAGTCGATCATGGACAGTGGATAGTCGATCATAGACAGTGGACAGTGGATAGTCGATCATGGACAGTGGATAGTCTATCATGGACAGTGGACAGTGGATAGTCGATCATGGACAGTGGACAGTGGATAGTCGATCATGGATAGTGGATAGTCGATCATGGATAGTGGATAGTCGATCATGGAGAGTGGACAGTGGACAGTAGATTGCGGACTGCAGATTCAGGACTGTAGACTGTAGATTCTTGACTGTAGATTCTGGACTGTAGACTGTAGACTGTAGATTCTGAACTGTAGACTGTAGATTCTAGACTGTAGACTGTAGATTCTGGACTGTAGACTGTAGATTCTGGACTGTAGACTGTAGATTCTGGACTGTAGACTGTAGATTCTGGACTGTAGACTGTAGATTCTGGACTGTAGACTGTAGATTCTGGACTGTAGACTGTAGATTCTGGACTGTAGACTGTAGATTCTGGACTGTAGACTGTAGATTCTGGACTGTAGACTGTAGATTCTGGACTGTAGACTGTAGATTCTGGACTGTAGACTGTAGATTCTGGACTGTAGACTGTAGATTCTGGACTGTAGACTGTAGATTCTGGACTGTAGACTGTAGATTCTGGACTGTAGACTGTAGATTCTGGACTGTAGACTGTAGATTCTGGACTGTAGACTGTAGACTGTAGATTCTGGACTGTAGACTGTAGATTCTGGACTGTAGGCTGTAGACTGTAGATTCTGGACTGTAGACTGTAGATTCTGGACTGTAGACTGTAGACTGTAGATTCTGGACTGTAGACTGTAGACTGTAGATTCTGGACTGTGGACTGTAGACTGTAGACTGTAGATTCTGGACTGTAGACTGTAGACTGTAGATTCTGGACTGTAGACTGTAGATTCTGGACTGTAGACTGTAGATTCTGGACTGTAGACTGTAGACTGTAGATTCTGGACTGTAGACTGTAGACTGTAGATTCTGGACTGTAGACTGTAGACTGTAGATTCTGGACTGTAGACTGTAGATTCTGGACTGTAGACTGTAGATTCTGGACTGTAGACTGTAGATTCTGGACTGTAGACTGTAGATTCTGGACTGTAGACTGTAGATTCTGGACTGTAGACTGTAGACTGTAGATTCTGGACTGTAGACTGTAGACTGTAGATTCTGGACTGTAGACTGTAGATTCTGGACTGTAGGCTGTAGACTGTAGATTCTGGACTGTAGACTGTAGACTGTAGATTCTGGACTGTAGACTGTAGATTCTGGACTGTAGACTGTAGATTCTGGACTGTAGACTGTAGATTCTGGACTGTAGACTGTAGACTGTAGATTCTGGACTGTAGACTGTAGACTGTAGATTCTGGACTGTAGACTGTAGACTGTAGATTCTGGACTGTAGACTGTAGACTGTAGATTCTGGACTGTAGACTGTAGACTGTAGATTCTGGACTGTAGACTGTAGACTGTAGATTCTGGACTGTAGACTGTAGACTGTAGATTCTGGACTGTAGACTGTAGATTCTGGACTGTAGACTGTAGATTCTGGACTGTAGACTGTAGATTCTGGACTGTAGACTGTAGACTGTAGATTCTGGACTGTAGACTGTAGACTGTAGATTCTGGACTGTAGACTGTAGACTGTAGATTCTGGACTGTAGACTGTAGACTGTAGATTCTGGACTGTAGACTGTAGATTCTGGACTGTAGACTGTAGACTGTAGATTCTGGACTGTAGACTGTAGACTGTAGATTCTGGACTGTAGACTGTAGACTGTAGATTCTGGACTGTAGACTGTAGATTCTGGACTGTAGACTGTAGATTCTGGACTGTAGACTGTAGATTCTGGACTGTAGACTGTAGATTCTGGACTGTAGACTGTAGATTCTGGACTGTAGACTGTAGATTCTGGACTGTAGACTGTAGATTCTGGACTGTAGACTGTAGATTCTGGACTGTAGACTGTAGATTCTGGACTGTAGACTGTAGATTCTGGACTGTAGACTGTAGATTCTGGACTGTAGACTGTAGATTCTGGACTGTAGACTGTAGATTCTGGACTGTAGACTGTAGATTCTGGACTGTAGACTGTAGATTCTGGACTGTAGGCTGTAGACTGTAGATTCTGGACTGTAGGCTGTAGACTGTAGATTCTGGACTGTAGGCTGTAGACTGTAGATTCTGGACTGTAGGCTGTAGACTGTAGATTCTGGACTGTAGACTGTAGACTGTAGATTCTGGACTGTAGACTGTAGACTGTAGATTCTGGACTGTAGACTGTAGACTGTAGATTCTGGACTGTAGACTGTAGACTGTAGATTCTGGACTGTAGACTGTAGACTGTAGATTCTGGACTGTAGACTGTAGACTGTAGATTCTGGACTGTAGACTGTAGATTCTGGACTGTAGACTGTAGACTGTAGATTCTGGACTGTAGACTGTAGACTGTAGATTCTGGACTGTAGACTGTAGACTGTAGATTCTGGACTGTAGACTGTAGATTCTGGACTGTAGACTGTAGATTCTGGACTGTAGACTGTAGACTGTAGATTCTGGACTGCAGACTGTAGACTGTAGATTCTGGACTGTAGACTGTAGATTCTGGACTGTAGACTGTAGACTGTAGATTCTGGACTGTAGACTGTAGACTGTAGATTCTGGACTGTAGACTGTAGACTGTAGATTCTGGACTGTAGACTGTAGACTGTAGATTCTGGACTGTAGACTGTAGACTGTAGATTCTGGACTGTAGACTGTAGACTGTAGATTCTGCACTGTAGACTGTAGACTGTAGATTCTGGACTGTAGACTGTAGACTGTAGATTCTGGACTGTAGACTGTAGATTCTGGACTGTAGACTGAAGACTGTAGAATCTGGACTGTAGACTGTAGATTCTGGACTGTAGACTGTAGATTCTGGACTGTAGACTGTGGATTCTGGACTGTAGACTGCAAACTGTAGATTCTGGACAGTAGATAATGGATTCTGGATTCTGGATTCTGGATAGTGGATTCTGGATAGTGGATTCTGGATAGTGGATTCTGG
Source organism: Eptatretus burgeri (assembly GCF_056783735.1). Classification (NCBI taxonomy): domain Eukaryota; kingdom Metazoa; phylum Chordata; class Myxini; order Myxiniformes; family Myxinidae; genus Eptatretus; species Eptatretus burgeri. Next base: position 63,912,497 of record NC_140962.1, read on the forward strand.
ATAGTGGATGGTAGATGGTGGAGAGTGGCTAGTAGAAAGTGGATATTAGATGGTGGATGGTGGATGGTGGATGGTGGATAGTGGATAGTGGATAGTGGATAGTGGATAGTGGATAGTGGCTAGTGGATAGTGGATAGTGGCTCGTGGCTCGTGGCTCGTGGATAGTGGCTAGTGGTTAGTGGCTAGTGGCTAGTGGTTAGTGGCTAGTGGCTAGTGGCTAGTGGCTAGTAAATAGTGGCTAGTGGATAGTGGCTAGTGGATAGTGGCTAGTGGCTAGTGGATAGTGGCTAGTGGCTAGTAAATAGTGGCTAGTGGCTAGTGGTTAGTGGCTAGTGGCTAGTGGCTAGTGGCTAGTAAATAGTGGCTAGTGGATAGTGGCTAGTGGATAGTGGATAGTGGATAGTGGATAGTGGATAGTGGATAGTGGATAGTGGATAGTGGATAGTAGATAGTAGATAGTAGATAGTAGATAGTAGATAGTAGATAGTAGATAGTAGATAGTAGATAGTAGATAGTAGATAGTAGATAGTAGATAGTAGATAGTAGATAGTAGATAGTAGATAGTAGATAGTAGATAGTAGATAGTAGATAGTAGATAGTAGATAGTAGATAGTGGATAGTGGCTAGTGGCTAGTGGATAGTGGCCAGTGGCCAGTGGCCAGTAGATAGTGGATAGTGGCTAGTGGCTAGTGGATAGTGGATAGTGGATAGTGGCTAGTGGCTAGTAGATAGTGGATAGTGGATAGTGGATAGTGGATAGTGGATAGTGGCCATTGGATAGTGGATAGTGGATAGTGGCTAGTGGCTAGTGGCCAGTGGCCAGTAGATAGTGGAGAGTGGCTAGTGGCTAGTAGATAGTTGATAGTTGATAGTGGATAGTGGATAGTGGATAGTGGCTAGTGGCTAGTGGATAGTGGATAGTGGATAGTGGATAGTGGATAGTGGATAGTGGCTCGTGGCTCGTGGCTCGTGGCTAGTGGCTAGTGGCTAGTGGTTAGTGGCTAGTGGCTAGTGGCTAGTGGCTAGTGGCTAGTGGCTAGTGGCTAGTGGCTAGTAAATAGTGGCTAGTGGCTAGTTGTTAGTGGCTAGTGGCTAGTGGATAGTGGCTAGTAAATAGTGGCTAGTGGATAGTGGATAGTGGATAGTAGATAGTAGATAGTGGATAGTGGATAGTGGATAGTGGATAGTGGATAGTGGATAGTGGATAGTGGCTAGTGGCTAGTGGCTAGTAGATAGTAGATAGTAGATAGTAGATAGTAGATAGTAGATAGTAGATAGTGGCTAGTGGCTAGTGGCTAGTAGATAGTAGATAGTGGCGAGTGGCGAGTGGCTAGTGGCGAGTGGCGAGTGGCTAGTAGATAGTGGATAGTGGATAATGGATAATGGATAGTGGATAGTGGATAGTGGATAGTGGATAGTGGCTAGTGGCTAGTGGCTAGTGGATAGTGGATAGTGGATAATGGATAGTGGATAGTGGCCAGTGGCCAGTGGATAGTGGACAGTGGACAGTGGACAGTGGCTAGTGGCTAGTGGATAGTGGATAGTGGATAGTGGATAGTGGATAGTGGATAGTGGATAGTGGATAATGGATAGTGGATAGTGGCCAGTGGCCAGTGGATAGTGGATAGTGGCTAGTGGCTAGTGGATAGTGGATAGTGGATAGTGGATAGTGGATAGTGGCGAGTGGCTAGTGGCTAGTGGATAGTGGCTAGTGGATAGTGGATAGTGGCCAGTGGCCAGTGGATAGTGGACAGTGGACAGTGGATAGTGGCTAGTGGCTAGTGGATAGTGGATAGTGGGTAGTGGATAGTGGCTCGTGGCTCGTGGCTAGTGGATAGTGGCTAGTGGCTAGTGGCTAGTGGCTAGTGGTTAGTGGCTAGTGGCTAGTGGATAGTGGCTAGTGGCTAGTAAATAGTGGCTAGTGGCTAGTGGTTAGTGGCTAGTGGATAGTGGCTAGTGGCTAGTAAATAGTGGCTAGTGGTTAGTGGATAGTAGATAGTAGATAGTGGATAGTGGATAGTGGATAGTGGATAGTGGATAGTGGCTAGTGGCTAGTGGCTAGTGGCTAGTAGATAGTAGATAGTAGATAGTAGATAGTAGATAGTAGATAGTAGATAGTAGATAGTGGCTAGTGGCTAGTGGCTAGTGGCTAGTAGATAGTAGATAGTGGATAGTGGCGAGTGGCGAGTGGCTAGTGGCGAGTGGCGAGTGGCTAGTAGATAGTGGATAGTGGATAATGGATAGTGGATAGTGGATAGTGGATAGTGGATAGTGGATAGTGGCGAGTGGCTAGTGGCTAGTGGATAGTGGATAGTGGATAGTGGCCAGTGGCCAGTGGACAGTGGACAGTGGACAGTGGATAGTGGATAGTGGATAGTGGATAGTGGATAGTGGCGAGTGGCGAGTGGCTAGTGGATAGTGGATAGTGGATAGTGGATAATGGATAGTGGATAGTGGCCAATAGCCAGTGGCCAGTAGATAGTGGATAGTGGCTCGTGGATAGTGGAAAGTGGCTAGTGGCTAGTGGCTAGTGGCTAGTGGATAGTGGATAGTGGCTAGTGGCCAGTGGCTAGTAGATAGTGGACAGTGGACAGTGGCTAGTGGCTAGTGGCTAGTGGATAGTGGATAGTGGATAGTGGATAGTGGCGAGTGGCTAGTGGATAGTGGCTAGTGGATGGTGGATGGTGGATAGTGGATAGTGGCTAGTGGATAGTGGATAGTGGATAGTGGGTAGTGGATAGTGGCTCGTGGCTCGTGGCTAGTGGATAGTGGCTAGTGGCTAGTGGCTAGTGGTTAGTGGCTAGTGGCTAGTAAATAGTGGCTAGTGGCTAGTGGTTAGTGGCTAGTGGATAGTGGCTAGTGGCTAGTAAATAGTGGCTAGTGGTTAGTGGATAGTGGATAGTAGATAGTAGATAGTGGATAGTGGATAGTGGATAGTGGATAGTGGCTAGTGGCTAGTGGCTAGTGGCTAGTGGCTAGTAGATAGTAGATAGTAGATAGTAGATAGTAGATAGTAGATAGTGGATAGTGGATAGTGGATAGTGGATAGTGGATAGTGGCTAGTGGCTAGTGGCTAGTGGCTAGTAGATAGTGGATAGTGGATAGTGGCGAGTGGCGAGTGGCTAGTAGATAGTGGATAATGGATAGTGGCTAGTGGCTAGTGGTTAGTGGATAGTGGCTAGTGGCTAGTGGCTAGTGGTTAGTGGATAGTGGATAGTAGATAGTAGATAGTGGATAGTGGCTAGTGGCTAGTGGCTAGTGGCTAGTGGCTAGTGGCTAGTAGATAGTAGATAGTAGATAGTAGATAGTAGATAGTGGCTAGTAGATAGTAGATAGTAGATAGTGGATAGTGGCGAGTGGCGAGTGGCTAGTGGCGAGTGGCGAGTGGCTAGTAGATAGTGGATAGTGGATAATGGATAGTGGATAGTGGCCAGTGGCCAGTGGATAGTGGACAGTGGACAGTGGACAGTGGCTAGTGGATAGTGGATAGTGGATAGTGGATAGTGGCTAGTGGCTAGTGGATATGGATAGTGGCCAGTGGATAGTGGATAGTGGTGAGTGGCTAGTGGCTAGTGGATAGTGGATAGTGGATAGTGGATAGTGGATAGTGGCTAGTGGATAGTGGCGAGTGGATAGTGGCCAGTGGCCAGTGGCCAGTGGATAGTGGCCAATGGCCAGTGGCCAGTAGATAGTGGCCAGTAGATAGTGGATAGTGGACAGTGGCTAGTGGCTAGTGGATAGTGGATAGTGGATAGTGGCTAGTAGATAGTAGATAGTGGATAGTGGATAGTGGATAGTAGATAGTAGATAGTGGCTAGTGGCTAGTGGCTAGTGGATAGTAGATAGTAGATAGTAGATAGTAGATAGTAGATAGTAGATAGTAGATAGTAGATAGTAGATAGTAGATAGTAGATAGTAGATAGTAGATAGTAGATAGTAGATAGTAGATAGTAGATAGTAGATAGTAGATAGTAGATAGTGGATAGTGGATAGTGGATAGTGGATAGTGGCTAGTAGATAGTGGCTAGTGGCTAGTGGCCAGTGGCCAGTAGATAGTGGATAGTGGAGAGTGGCGAGTGGCTAGTAGATAGTTGATAGTTGATAGTTGATAGTGGCTAGTGGCTAGTGGCTAGTGGATAGTGGCTAGTGGCTAGTGGCTAGTGGCTAGTGGCTAGTGGCTAGTGGCTAGTGGCTAGTGGATAGTGGCTAGTGGCTAGTGGCTAGTAGATAGTAGATAGTAGATAGTAGATAGTGGATAGTGGATAGTGGATAGTGGCGAGTGGATAGTGGATAGTGGCTAGTGGCTAGTGGCTAGTGGCTAGTGGCTAGTGGCTAGTGGCTAGTGGCTAGTGGCTAGTGGCTAGTGGATAGTGGATAGTGGCGAGTGGATAGTAGATAGTAGATAGTAGATAGTAGATAGTAGATAGTGGATAGTGGATAGTGGATAGTGGATAGTGGATAGTGGATAGTGGCGAGTGGCGAGTGGCGAGTGGCGAGTGGCGAGTTGATAGTGGCCAGTGGCCAGTAGATAGTGGATAGTGGCTAGTGGCTAGTGGATAGTGGCTAGTGGATAGTAGATAGTAGATAGTGGATAGTGGATAGTAGATAGTAGATAGTAGATAGTAGATAGTAGATAGTAGATAGTAGATAGTAGATAGTAGATAGTAGATAGTAGATAGTGGATAGTGGATAGTGGATAGTGGATAGTGGATAGTGGATAGTGGCTAGTGGCTAGTGGATAGTGGATAGTGGCTAGTAGATAGTAGATAGTGGATAGTGGATAGTGGATAGTGGATAGTAGATAGTGGATAGTGGCTAGTGGCTAGTGGCTAGTGGATAGTGGATATGGATAGTGGCCAGTGGCCAGTAGCCAGTGGCCAGTAGTGGCCAGTAGATAGTGGACAGTTGACAGTGGCTAGTGGCTAGTGGCTAGTGGCTAGTGGATAGTGGCTAGTAGATAGTAGATAGTAGATAGTGGATAGTGGATAGTGGATAGTGGATAGTGGACAGTGGATAGTGGATAGTAGATAGTAGATAGTAGATAGTAGATAGTAGATAGTAGATAGTAGATAGTAGATAGTAGATAGTAGATAGTAGATAGTAGATAGTGGATAGTGGCTAGTAGATAGTAGATAGTAGATAGTAGATAGTAGATAGTGGATAGTGGATAGTGGATAGTGGACAGTGGCTCGTCGCGAGTGGATAGTAGATAGTAGATAGTGGATAGTGGATAGTGGATAGTGGATAGTGGATAGTGGATAGTGGATAGTGGCTAGTGGCTAGTGGCTAGTGGCTAGTGGCTAGTGGATAGTGGACAGTGGACAGTGGACAGTGGCTAGTGGCTAGTGGCTAGTGGCTAGTGGCTAGTGGATAGTGGATAGTGGATAGTGGCTAGTGGCTAGTGGCTAGTGGCTAGTAGATAGTAGATAGTAGATAGTGGATAGTGGATAGTGGCGAGTGGCTAGTGGCTAGTGGCTAGTTGATAGTTGATAGTGGCTAGTGGATAGTGGCCAGTGGCTAGTGGATAGTGGATAGTGGCGAGTGGATAGTAGATAGTAGATAGTAGATAGTAGATAGTAGATAGTAGATAGTAGATAGTGGATAGTGGATAGTGGCGAGTGGCGAGTGGCTAGTGGCTAGTGGCTAGTTGATAGTTGATAGTGGCTAGTGGCTAGTGGATAGTGGCTAGTGGCTAGTGGATAGTGGCGAGTGGATAGTAGATAGTAGATAGTAGATAGTAGATAGTAGATAGTAGATAGTAGATAGTAGATAGTAGATAGTAGATAGTGGATAGTGGATAGTGGATAGTGGATAGTGGATAGTGGATAGTGGCTAGTGGATAGTGGATAGTGGCTAGTGGCTAGTAAATAGTGGATAGTGGCGAGTGGCTAGTGGCTAGTGGCTAGTGGATAGTGGCTAGTGGCTAGTGGATAGTGGATAGTGGCTAGTAGATAGTAGATAGTAGATAGTGGATAGTGGATAGTGGATAGTGGATAGTGGACAGTGGCTCGTCGCGAGTGGATAGTAGATAGTGGATAGTGGATAGTAGATAGTGGACAGTTGACAGTGGCTAGTGGCTAGTGGCTAGTGGCTAGTGGCTAGTGGATAGTGGATAGTGGCTAGTAGATAGTAGATAGTAGATAGTAGATAGTAGATAGTGGATAGTGGATAGTGGATAGTGGCTCGTAGATAGTGGCTCGTAGATGGTGGATGGTGGATGGTGGCTAGTCGATAGTAGATAGTGGCTCGTGGCTAGTAGATAGTGGCTAGTGGCTCGTGGCTAGTAGATGGTGGCTAGTGGATGGTGGATGGTGGATAGTGGTTAGTGGCTAGTAGATAGTGGATAGTGGATAGTGGTTCGTGGCTTGTAGATAGTAGATAGTAGATAGTGGATCGTGGATCGTGGATCGTGGATCGTGGATCGTGGATAGTGGATCGTGGCTCGTAGATAGTAGATAGTGGATAGTGGAGAGTGGCTAGTCGATAGTAGATAGTGGCTCGTGGCTCATGGATAGTAGATAGTAGATAGTGGCTAGTGGATAGTGGCTCGTGGATAGAGGATAGTAGATAGCTGTTAGTAGATAGTAGATGTGACAATCCAAAGTGATCATCTGCTTCCCATGATGCATTTTTGCCCTGCTGGGAGAGGTGTCAGAGTGGTTTGAGGAGCATAAAGACGAAATTACCCATCTTCAATTGCCAGGCTTCAATTCCATCGAGCATTTATGCAACCAACTTGAGAGGTGCTCAAGACAGGAGTTTCTCCCTCCATAAAACCAACTTAAATTTGGGGATGAATGGTGCTACATTCCTGCAGAAGTTCCAAACCATTCAGTCTATACTGTCATATCCATGCACTCTTAGATACATGTCGTGGCCCAACAACCCATTATGTGACAATTGGTGTTTCCTTTTTTTGGTCCACTCCCTGTTTCCTTCCACACAACAACCACACTTATGCTCAACGTTTATTAATTAACTAGTCTACCTTAATTCCCACAACAGTATATTGCCCCTTTATGACCCCACGGTGTTTCGCACAAAGCAGGGTTGACCAATTGGTTCACTGTCAGTCAATCCATGATCGAAGAACGATTTCATTTGAATTAAATTATTTATATTTGAAAACTGCAGAGCACGAACCTGCAGTTTCTCAATACTGTACCCCATAATTTGACAAATTGTAGCGTTTCAACTTGAGTGTGCTTGTGCAGAGTAAAGTGATCGCTTCAATATCTGTCTAGCAGTCAGACAAAGTATAAGCCTGGTGTTGGCTCAGTGGTTTGGGTGGTGGCTTGGGATCCTCAGGATCTGAGTTCAAACCCTGTTGGCCACTGAATTAATACACCAGGGAGTTGACTCAGCCTGTCTCCCTTCTGAGTTTGCAAAATGAGTACCAGTGTGTACTGGTAGAGGGGCACTGCATCAACAACAGAGCTATGCTTCCAATAAATGATAGCTCCCCTGGCAACAAGGCTGCCACACACAAGAAGAAGAAGTCAAACAAAATTTCATCATTCCAAACAGGAAACATTTTTTTATGGACATCATTCTGATGAACCCATCAGCTTCGTCAGGATGCCATCAGGCCTGTTATTCATGGTTCACGGCCAAAGCTAATAAAGATTTGTGCGTGGAAACACAAAGCAAGAGTTTAAAGAACCCTTCAGGTCAGGTCAATTATGGGAGTACGTACCTGAGAAACCGTATCGCTGCGTCCACTTTCCGCTGGTACTCCAGGGGCCTCTGTCTGGCCATCTCCCAGGCAAATGCCTGGCCCATCCCCATCTCCTTGAGATGCTGATCAACCTGCTGCAACCATGAGGTACATGGTCAGACTATTGGCCTCCTCCATGCAGGAGACTCCCTCGCTGAGAGAATATGGTGAGCAGGAGCAGTGTCAGGAAAATGACCCAATGTCCAAAAAAAAAAAAATGTCCATACAGCCACAGCTGAATGCAGGGAACAAATGTCATTTGAGTCTCAGCAACCGCCCGTTGGACATAAAGTCCGACCAGCGATAGCCAAGGATTCTCCGATGAGATACCAAAGGAATTAAGTCTCCATCTCAGATCTCTGGTTGGAGTCCAAACCTCAAATCCATAGAGCAGAACTGAAACCACCAAGGACCTGAACTCAGACATTTGTAGTCCTGCACAGGTACCAGCAGTGCCACACCCCATGATCCAGTGAATCCATGACTCCCCATGCATTACCCAGACATATATTGACCTCTGCCTCACAGCCAACAGACATGAATATCACTGCCAAGGGAAGTGAATCTCCCTGTGACCTCAACATCCTCACCCCAAACAGGTGGAGACAAGATAGCAGCATCCAAGATGTCATTAAAATCCTGGATCTTAGTTTTGACCCAAGAAACCCGTAACCCACCAGCTCTGACTCCTCATTCAGAAACTTGAGAGCCCCCAAAAGGATATCTAAAGTCTCTGCAAAGATGATTGCATCATCTCCCAAATCAAGGTCAGAGATCTTGATGTTCCCAAACAATGCAACGCAGCTTGACCTCTCAGACATCGTCCCCATAATCATATCCATACAAGTGATGAAGTGTGGGGGCCAGTACACACCCCTGACATACTCCAGTGACAAGTGCAAACAAGTCAGAGATGGCATCACCACATCTCACAACACTCTCAGTACGAGTGAATAGTTTAGACATCAGATTGATCAGTTTGGTGGCTCCCCACAAACACCAAGAATCTTACACAAAGCATCCCAATTCACTGGATCAAACGTTTTGCAGAGATCAACAGAGACGACAACCAGCCCCTGCCGAAACTCTCGTCTGCGTTCGGTGAGGACCCGAAGAGCAAGTATACGGTCAATCGTTGACCTTGGGTGAAAAGCCTGACTGCTCTGGGCGCTGGTGCTCAAGCAGATGGTGGCGAACCTGATCAAGAATTATCTGAGCAAAGACCTTGCCTAGCAGCGAGAGCAGCTTCACCCCTCAGTAGTTGATGCAGCCCTGGCGATCACCCTTCCCTTTCCAGAGAGGGACAAGACCCCTCTCCCAGTCGGTTGGGATGATGCCTGTGCCTGTGTTCCAGGCAGAGCACAGAACTGCATGCAACAACATGAGTGCAGCATTTCCACCAGCCTTGAGAAGTTCCTTATTGATGACACAGATCCCAGGAGCTTTACCCCATTTCAACCGGTTTACCGAAGTCTGTTTCCACAAACTATGGTGGATCACAGTTGAGTGGAGGGTCAGCAATAGGTACAGTAATACCCTTGACATCCAAGCCAACAGCTGGTGGATTAGCCTGGTACTCATCAGCCGCTCAAAGTAACCGGCCCAGCAGGCCTTCACTTCGGCCTCTGTCAAGAGCCCACCACCCTCTGCTCGAACTGCAGTTCACCGAGAGATGGGCTTTGAGGAATGCAATGCACGAATTCCCCTGTAAACAGGATGAGAATCACTTTGACCACACATGATGATCTACCCCTTCACAGATTCCTCACACAAAAGCCTTCTTGTCCACCCTTAGCGCATGTACAGTTTTATGCCGCGACTCTCTGAACAGCTCAGCTCTGCCATTATGCCTGGCCCTGCAACTGGTCAATAATATCCAGTGCCCCTTGATAAACAAAATTCTACTTCGCCTGACAGTGAGTTCCAAGACATCCACCGGCAAAATCAAGGGCGATGGTCTTGAAGGCACTCCACAACTCTTCAGGATTCCCAAAAGCACACAGACCCCCCCCCTCCACCCCCAAATGCCCCTTCAGCCTGTTCGCATACTCCTCAACTGAGGATACTTCAGCCTGTTCGCATACTCCTCAACTGAGGATACTTCAGCCTGTTCGCATACTCCTCAACTGAGGATACTTTAGCCTGTTCACATACTCCTCAACTCAACTCATATTTGAGCTTGCCAAAATCCAGCTTTGGCTGGGATGGTATCATTCTCCCGGATTTAAGCTGCAACTTCAGAGTTGCAACAAGCCCGTGGTCGGTATTGAGGAACTGAGCACTCCGGTAGACTCTGTATTTCTGGATCATCCTCCATCGACCATCAACATCAACATGGTCAATCTCCTTTGCCACACCACAAACATTGGAATACCAAGTCCAGCGATGAGCTTGTGGGCGCTGAAACCATGAACCGGTCACCCTAAGTTCATGACTTCTTGCAAAGTCAAGTAACTTAGTGCGATTCCGGTTCACAGTTCCAAACCCATGGGAACTAACAAGTCTCATAACCATCCCTATCAGTTCCAGTCGATGCATTGAAATCCCCCATGACTGGAAGTGTGTCTCGCCTGGGGCACTGATCAACCACAGACTCGAGCGTGGCATAGAATGTGTCCTTCACTGTGAGATCATTCACTTCAGTCGGAGCATAAACAAAGACCAGGGAAATGACACCCAAGGAATGGCAAATCCTTAATCTCATGATACGCTCATTGACCCATGTTACATCATTTACCATTGGAGTCAGTTGTTGGACACAACTACAGCAACTCTTTGGGCATGGTAACCCTCAGAGCGACCAGACCAATAGTAGGTGTTACCACCCACCATGATCTCTCCGCAATTCAGTTTCCCAACCTTTGCCAGTGCTGGTGACAATGTGCTTGTATGTCCTTTATTTCCCATGTCATTTTTCTCAACACTGCATTGGGTAAAGTGTTCTATGAACTCTACAGGATATTTATTATGATAAGATAAAGTTTCAGTCAATAAGAACGATAATAAATTTTAAAGTATCAAGAAACATGTTCAATTTTTTTTTTTTTTTGAAAAAATCGTGGTTTGGGAAAACTTGGCATTGCTTGAAGTAGAATCACTTTTTATCCCTTACTATAGTATATGGACTGGAACCTCGATTCCAAATTCGGCTTTGTAGTTGATGCAGCGCCTCAATTGATTCACGCAACTATTTTGAATTTGGCCACCTTGCTGGTGATAACTCATCTCTTTGAAAAATAAACTGGAACAATCTGTATCTATCAACTAATGCTCGGAGACCAAATATCCAATTGATCCTCCATTCAAGGAATGCACACATTGTGATGAAACGCCAAGATGACGGTTTGATAGCCAGCTCAAGATTTGAACCCAGACTGGACTGGTTAAAGGTGAGGAGTGTGCATGCCTCTAGATAATTTTGCTTGCAAACTATTCTGATCTCAAAGTGCAAGCAGAACATTTATGCACTTTCCAAATCTTATTAAATCATTTATGCAGTTGGATTCCAAATCCTGATGAATTTTTAATTGGCTGTGGAACAGTTCAGATATCTAAAGCAAGAGCCAAGTGCAGAGTTTTTTTTAATTTTGTCATTTCTTTATTTGCCAAAAACTAAGCACGAGCCATGAAAAACCACGACGATAACCTGCATGTGATTCACTCTTTATTACAGTTGACCATCAATTTTTTTATAAGTGGCGATTCCGTGCATTAGAAACATGAAACTAGAACGGGCACTCAGTAGAGCGCATACCTTCGCCTACGCTACATTTTGCTCCCTCCATATATATATATATGTATATACGTATATATATATATATATATATATATATATATATATATGTGTATATATATATGTGTATATATATATATATATATATATATGTATATATATATGTATATATATATATATATATATGTATATG
>NC_140962.1:63929139-63939139 GCF_056783735.1 Eptatretus burgeri
AAAAAAATAACTTAGACCCATTTAGTTGTGAAAAACCATCATGGCCCAGAGGTCTCAAACAACACAAAGTTTTTAAACATTCATAAAATCAAAACCTGAGACCCCAGAAATATGCCACTTACCTTATTCTTCAAAGAAAACACTTGTCTCTCTCAATATTCACACACAGACCCAATCACATAGCCAAAGCACTGACATGGGCAACTAATGGTTCCTGTACACCACAGGCTTAAACAGGAGGCAGGGGTTTACAGAGTGAACAAAATGGTGGCGATTTGATTTTTAAGCCTCACCCTAAACAGATAGACTGGTGGAAATATATATATATATATATATATATATATATATATATATTTCTGGGGTCTCAGGTTGGTGACCTTGACCTTTGACCTGATCACTCCCAAAATCTAATCAAATGTTCCTTGGATAATAACCCATCATCCCACCAAATTTCAAGCGATTTGGTTTAATACATTCTGAGTTATGCGAATAACAAACACACACAAACACACACAAACACACACACACACACACACACACACACACACACACACACATAAATAAATAAATAAATAAATACACAGCGACCAATACATAACCTTTCGCAGAATGCGAAGGTAATGACAATGGAATGGTCTAAAATTTTCAGGATGATAAATGCAAGTTTCCAATGCTCGCACTTTCCGCCTCTCTCACGGCTTAACTCGAATTCAACGTCCAATTTCATTTTTCATAATTGCGAAGATGGTTTAGGACTTGTTTGCAAACAGCGAGAAGAAAATCGGACGAATATTGATGTTTTAAAAGGAAAAAACGCATTTTAATAGCCATTTCTGGCTTGGCGCGATGACTTTTGATAGGGGGAGAGGGAGAGGTAGAGGGAGAACGCAGGGTAAGTGGGGTTGGGGGGGAGAGGAGAGGAAGAGTAAGTAAGGGGGAGAGGGGAGTGGGGGAGTAAGTGAGGGGAGGAGGGAGTGAGGAAAGGTGAGAGGAGAGAGTGGGGGTAGAGAGAGGGAGTGAGTGTGGTGGAGGGGGAGAGAAGAGAGGTGAGAGTGGGAGTGGACAGGAAGGAGAGGGGGGGAAGAATTGATGTCTTGAAGTGACATTTTACATTGCATGGAAATTCCGCTTTAACGGGGGTCCACGCTTTTCACCAGAAGTGGGTTACAGTCATGTATATGTTCTCTGCCAGTCTGTCCAGGGTGGAGCATAACAGGTCTCAGGCTTTAGGTCTCTTGTGTACATTTGAAGACTGAACAAGGCATCTTCTCTCCTGAAATAAGAGTACTTTTTGAGGAAGGAATCACATGCTCGTTTTATTATATTTATTTACTTTTTACCAGACATGATAAAAATGCTTTTCTCAAGATTGCCAGCGACACAAGATACACTAAAATACTGAGATAGCCATTTATTGATGAGTAATGATCAGGAGGTTCCAAGGAAGACAACTTTAAACTGGGTGATTGTGGCAACAATATTAAATATGTAATGATTGATGAAATAATGCCCTTTCACTTCGATGAGGAGGGGAAAAGAGAGTTGGGGTTCGGAGTGTGGTAATGGAGAGGAGAGAAGAGTTGGGAGGGAGATGTTGAGACTTGGGGGGGGGGGGAGTTAGGTGAGCAGTTTAGGACTCGGGGTTTGGGAAGAGGGGTGGGGGAGTTGAGGACTTGCAGTCACATTTTACATTACGCGGATGTTCCGCAGGTACCTGCAAGTATAGTAACACTTCTCATAAAAGTATACGGAAAGAACAAACAAATGACAACCCCAGCCAAGAAGACAGCAGCAGCAACAATTACGTATTGTAACATATCCTTTTCTGTGCGTTTCACTTCATTTTACATCTTCAATGAGACTCACAGAGAGACATGCAATATGTTTGTGAAGTGTAACATGATTAAACATCTTTTGATTAAACTCATCAGCCAAGCAACGGGTAGGCAGGGCTATTTCTGGAATATATTTCAACAATGTAAAAAATTATCCCAGGGAAAGAAGACATGGACCACCTTGTACATAAGCACTGTGGACAGCATAGTTTTACCCTCAGTGTACTGTTTGATTCCTTTTCACATGATTGGCTTTTCTCTCTCATGTGTGCTGTGTTGTTTCCAAGGCAGATTCCTCTTTTCCTTACATTCTTTCCCTTTCTTACAATTTCATCGCACTCGTGCAACAGAAAACATTCAGACGTCCAACAATTCCGCTGCTACTATTTCATATTAATTTGCTTCTTCAATTTGTTTGAAGAATCGTGCATATGCCAACCCATGTGACTTTGCCTGCAAATTTTAAAACATGGTTATTGACTAACTTTACAAACCAAATGAAACATGTGAAGTTTACAAATCTCATAAGGTACCCTCAGCATTACATAAGTACAAAATTCGAATTTTTATTTTTTAAAATAAATACAGTACCGTATTTGAAATTGACACTCATGGAGGAGGTATAACACAGAACGGAACAGAACATAATAGAACAGAACAGAACAAGACCAGCACAGTAGAAAGGGGGACAACATACCAACAACAGTGTAGAGGGACACTTGGAGGAAGAATGAGACAAAGGGAGAGAAGGACATGGGGTGAACAAGCTGAATACAAGCTCATATACAGCAAGATGAAGGTAAAATGGGATGAAATATAAATATAACAAAATAGGAAAAATAAGAAAACAATAATCTGGAAAGAAAGGGGGCTTGGGGAGGGTTAATATTGGGGTAGAAAAGGTAATGAGTATGGATGGGGAGTTGAGAAGAGAGAGAACGAGAAAGAAAAAGAGAGAGGGAAAGAGAGACAGACAGACAGAAAGACACACAGAGGGAGAGAGGGAGAGAGGGAGAGAGGGAGAGAGAGAGAGAGTTGGGAAGTCCAGAGAGAAGTCCAGTTTACTGAAGCCTTCAAGGGAAGATTGAGATTGAACAAACTGACATTGGTTCCACAGGTGAGAGAAAAGAAGAACGAATGAGTGGAAGTGAGCCTGGATGTTTCACCAGAAGTGGGTTACTGGCAGACTGCATGCACCCTACAGAAACCTGAGAGGTGGGAGGGACAAGGCACCGAAACGCCAGAGGATGCAGGACCAAGAAGGAAGCAGTAGAAGACAAGCACCATTGACCTCCTTTGTGATGAAAGAGCAATAGGCCTGGAGATTCAGTTTTCCACAACATCAAGAGGCAAAAAAATTTGGCCCTGGCCAAATGGGAAAGCAGCACTCCACCAAGCTATGAATGAAAGCCTTGCAAGCTGAAAAAAGTTCGGATTTGCGAAAGAAAGACCTCACATGATGGAGGATGCCCAGTTAGTGGCTTTGGAAGCCAACTTCGACATGTAGTTTGCCCAAGAAAGATCGTGGCTGACAAAAATGTGATGCAAAAAAGAGTGACAACTTCTCCAAGAAGATTGCTACCCTGTGCTCGCAAAGCGAAATGCAGGGTTGAACAATCAGTCGCATATGTGTGCCGTACGTCCGTGTGCATTTTTTTTTTAATTCATTTTCTCAGCAACCGTTAGTCTGATTATCACAAAATTTTTCAAATAGCGTTCGTCTGGTGCGTCTCCTCCTGTAGAACTTTTGTCATAATTATGACGTCATAGGTCACGTGGTACAGGCACCATCTTGGCAAAACAGAAAACATTGCCCCTCGATATCTCCGAAACCGCTCCATGGAAAAAAATTGAACCGTGTCTCATTGTCAAGTACTCCCCATGGGGAATAAAATATGTTGATGATGTAATCAGTGCCTTCATCATGATGACATAATTCGATAAGTACAACGCTTGATCTGGTCAGTGTGACAAAAATTCTCTGCAATTGTTGAAACCTCTAACCGATCAATGCAAAACTTTAACTAATTGATCAACTACCCATGGGAAATATCGTTTGATAAAAGTGCCATTATCAGTCACTGATCTGGCACCATATTTGGATCAAAGAAAAAAAAAATCCTTCTCAACACTATGCACGGTAAGTATTCTATAAATACCATCGAGTTAACAAAGTAGATGGCAGGGTTCACCAGATGGTCTTTCCTTCGACAGAGAAAGAGAGAGGGAGAGAGATTTGTCAGGATTGAAAGACATATTGCAAGTGTTAAATCAGCATGATTCCATCAAGGTCTGAGGAGAGGAAGAGGCTGCAGCCTGCCTATCTAAAGGATAAGGGATGTCACGGCAGAGGGTGGAGTCATCAGCAAATAGATGAAGACGATTTACCAGAGAGTCAGAGAGATCTTTGATGAAGATTAGGAATAGGACTGGACCCAAAACATTCTTGAGAGGGAGAAGAGATGAGAGGATCTCAGTGAGAGGCATGTGGAGGTGATGATGAGAGTGGAGGATGTCAGTAAGCCATGAGAGGAAGTGGCCTTGGATGCTGTAAGTCAGAGTTTGGAGAGAGAGTCAAGGCGCCAGATTGTCAAATATCAAATGCAGTCCCAACATCAACAAGAGGGGGAGCACTCGGGAGAGTGCAAAACCTCCGCCGCCAATACTGCTGGGTCACTCAAGTGAACCTTATATCTTATTCATTAAATATGATGTCATCAGTGCTGACAGTTATAGTTCTTTTCTCCAACATTTTTTTTTTAGGGGAGGGGGGGGTTGAAAATCACTTAAAACATGTAGAAATGCAAAAAAAAAAATTCTCTTTTTTTTTTGGGGGGGGGGAGGGACAAAGTCCAAAATCTAATGGCATGATCCTTGGACCATACCTACCCCCCCCCCCCACCAAGTTTCGTCCAAATCCGTCGAGGAGTTTTTCCATAATACTGTTCACAAACAAACAAACAAACAGAAAGGGGTGAAAACAGTAACCTCCGATCTTCGATGGCGGAGGTTAATCAACAACAAACACATTTGTTTGACTTCTGGGTCTTTTTAACTCACCAACGAATATGATGTTTAAAAAGGGAGCATAGTTCAACAAATTCACACCAAATTAGCAGAACAACAGGATGAATGGCTTGACCAAAGCACTCTTGCAACTCTATTCATGCAATCTCATTTCCAATGAATATCTAAGCTCATCATCACATGCAGTTAGTTTTTCTTTTCTACAAGTGCCTAAAACTCATGGAGCTAAAACACAAATCACATGCAGAACACAGACAGTAGAGGAGACATCCGTGTACTTTAACAAGAATTATAAGGACATCATGAGACGATGGACACATGATATGTGGGATTTGAATCTGCAATAACAGCATCTTGAGCGATGTGCTCAGATGGTAATGGCACAAAAGTGTCCCGTTGTCTTTTGCAGAACGAATCCATGCGCATTAAACAAGACACTGCTTTGCAAGTCCAAACAAAAGAAAACCTTTGCTAAAACACAAGCACATTTAATCACACATTCAGTGGATACCAAAATAATTTCTTTTAATCAGAATTTTCTTCCTGATCACAGACCTGCACAGTTCAGACATTCCCCCCTCCCTCAACATCCCATCCCCACTCTGCCTCCTACTCCTCCTCCTCCTCCCTCACCAAATGGAAATTATTTTTCATATCATCTTAAATGCATCATTCACATAAAAACAAAAATGCATAAAAAAAACTGAGAATGAAAGAAAAGAGAAAAAAAATGTCTCCGTTGAAGCAACGTTCCATGACATAAAACGGGTGTTCAAAACAAATTATACACATATATATCATAAGAAAATATACAAATCGTTTTTTATCTATATGTACACCTCATAATACTTTTATGATACACCTTGAACTCATGTGAGTATCTCGATCGTATAACGTTTTGATCGCTCACGTACTGTACAACTATTTAAAAATGCATTATACAAATTGTTCCATGTACAATATCTTAATTATACTGCATTGCCAACTGTGCATGGCCATTGTATAGTCTGAATATAAACACACGACTTATTGTGTCAAACTTTGGACACAAGTGATTGTTTCCAAGATTTGATCATATATATATATATATATATATATATATATATATATATATATATATATATATATATATATATATATATATATATATATATATATGCAATGTGAAAGCAACTTTGGACATGAGTGAAGCGCATTTTCATATCTGATGAAACCAGCTCAATCTTCATATTCTTCATAATCATCACATCCATACCCTACAAACAAATAAAAGGAGAGAATTTCTTTTTTTTTGTGCAAACAAAAACATATTAAATTCCAAATAATCATACATATTGTTAACAACGTATTTTCATTACCTCCGCTCCCCATGAGGTCCAGTGCACTGACGCACGCCTCTTCCTCCTCATCCTCTTCCTCTTCCTCCAACTCTTCATCTGCATGAACTTGCACTGGCCCACTTTCGACCAAAACAGGTGTACCTCCATCTTGCATCCTCTCCTCGGTTTTATCCTCCACGGTCAGGACAGTGGTTCCCTTCAATGGTGCTTCTTCGGTCTTTCTTTGCTTATTATCAAGGGGAGAAAAACAAAGAAGAAAAAAAAAAACCTTACCGATGCCATACATTTCCTTGCAATAAACAGGTTTAATGCATCAGTTCATCATATGTTAATAAAATGTGATCAGAATTAGTAAATATACCATCAGAGATGGGGAATCCCCCACCATTGAAAAATAATTAAAATCATATAAGCGGATTTCCATTTATTACAAAAAACATTTTTTTCAAGATGGCCGCCCCAGTCGGCCATCTTGGATCCGGCCACGCCCAAAATCAAAAGGGTTCTTCCTTTTCAGGTGGTACATGTGTGACCCAAATTTCAAATCGATATGGCGAACAGTTTATGAGTTATCGCACTCACAGCTATAAATGTTGACGCCCAGCCAGCCAGCCAGCTGGACGGACGACCCGGGTGATAACAATATCCCCCTTCCGCCACGCGGCGGGGGATAAAAATTAATCCCTCTGCAATGGTAAAGAATTCCTTATTCAAAATTATTATTTTTTGGCAGAGCAGAATATCGTAGTTTGTAATGTGCTTACCTTTATCGAGTCGAGGCTAGTTCAATCCCTGAGGGATAAAAACTAAAAATTACCCTTGTGTGGGGGTGACGGTCATCTCTATAATACCACAAGTTCTCAATGTTCAGTTATGACCGAAGACTACTGCGCAGTTCTACTGCGCAGTTCTACTGCGCAGCTCAAACTGCGCAGCTCAAACTGCAGTTCGGTTAAAGATGACACGGCATTTTGGCGTGCGCGCACGAAATTATATTGTGAAAATAAATGCCGACATTTACATTTCGGGTTTTGAAACTTTTGCACCTTTGGCGGAAAATTTATAAATATAAAAATTACCCCCGTGCGGGAGTAACGGTCATCTCTGCGAGAAAATATATAGCCTCCTGAAGGTAGGGCAGTTTTTGCAAACTTTGAAGTCACATGACGCGAAAACGAAAGCGAATATCGAAAATCCAGCCTGAGCAAATTTAGATATTGTCCCATAGATTCAGATGCCACAATCAAATTCAAGATCGCTTGAGAAATGTAGGAGGAGATAGATTTTGAAAATCGTCATTTTCGCATTTTTTGCCAACTTTGAAGTCACGTGACACAAAAACCAAAGCGAATATCGAAAATCCGGCCCGATCAAAATTTAGATATTGTCCCTTAGATTCCTATGCCACAATCAAATTCAAGATCGCTTGAGAAATGGCAGAGGAGATAAAATTTGAAAATCGTCATTTTCGCAACGGACGGACGGACGGACAGACAGACAGATGGATCGAAGGATATCTACACCCATATTATTAGGTCATGCTCGAAGAGATGACCTAAAAAGGCTAAAAATGTGTTTTATATTTATATTTCATTTCTCCTTCATTCGTTCTTTGGGAATCGCATCGGCGTTTTTGGCCATATTCCATATCACGTGACGATCAAACAGGAAGGAAATTCAAAAATCTGTCCAGTTAGATACAAGATAATATTTTTTACTATCATAATCAATAAACAGTTGCCGAATATCTTGTAGAATGGCAGACTCGATAAGTTTTGAAAATGTCGATTTTTATAACTTACGTGACCTCGTGACCTTGACCCTGACCTTGAACCCGGACAAAAGTTATATCGTTGTGCAACACTCATCGACCTCTACCCACATACTAAGTTTCATCAAGATCGGAAACAAAAATTGTTGACGGACGTACGGGCGGACGGACAGACGGACGGACATTTGGTCCAGCTTTATTATATTAGGTCATCTCGGTAGAGATGACCTAAAAATTGAAGTTTTCGTACAATTCCAGCAGGAGGCACTGCCAACTGGCACCCGGGATAGAATCCAGATGTACAATATGTGTTTAGATTGTGAAAATTAAAGATGGCATGTTATCTTGAGAAAAAAGGAGGTCATTGTGTGTTGTACCATGGTCATCTGGATATTAGTAGTACTGGCTAATGCTGACACTGAGAATGAAAATGGTGGGAATGCAGAAATGTGGATATGGCAGAGGCATGAAAGACCAAATGTCCTCCTGATGTGGAAAAGTTACAAGGTGGTATTTTTACTGTGCAGTAATGTTATTATACATAACCTTCTAAACAAATCCATTTCAAATAAATCCTGGTCCAAGTGCAAACTACTTCTTTGAGGGGTGAAGACCTCCCCCACCATTCCACCCACCCACCCCCCTCCCCGACACCTCCTCGACATCGCACTTGCTGTGTGTTATACAAGTTTACTTGGATGATTTGAGTGCATCTCAACATTTTTAGAAACTACAAGCACATTACACGAAGGGTGATTGGGTCAACCCCAACCCAACGGTGACACTGGCACAGCCCCCCCACCCACCCCTACCCCCCACCCACCCCCTACCCCCCCACCCACCCCCTACCCCCCCCCAACCACACACACACACACTCACAGACATACACACACACAAACACACACCGCAGGGTGTGTGTGTGTGTGTGCCTGTGGGGTGAGCCAGTCGTACCGAGGTCTGCCTGCGGGGTGAGCCAGTCGTACCAAGGTCTGTCTGCAGGGTGAGTCAGTCGTACCGAGGTCTGTCTGCAGGGTGAGTCAGTCGTACCGAAGTCTGTCTGCGGGGTGAGCCAGTCGTACCAAAGTCTGTTTGCGGGGTGAGCCAGTCGTATCGAGGTCTGTCTGCGGGGTGAGCCAGTTGTACCGAGGTCTGTCTGTGGGGTGAGCCGCTTCAACCACATTTCAACCACATTTTGCACAGGCAAAATTATTTGATGCTTCAACCACATTGCGCCACAGACTGGCCATGCAAGCGTAAAATGCCTCCGTTCCGGTGTCCCAGTAGTTAATCTCTGGCAGTCTCACATCATCCGTTAGTTAGACAGAGTCCGCTACTTGATTATATTTAAATAGAGGACAGGAATTCAAAATTATTTACTTGCATCAGAATTCACTCCAAATGCATGCACAATTCAATTAAATGGAGAAAACAAATGGTGCACCTGGCATGCTGCATACTCATCTCACGTTAAGGTATGAGATTGTACATGAAAGGATAATCAAGTTTGGGCAAACATTTACAGCATGCTGCATTGAACTTCAGAAATATACTGGAAAACTAATTCTTTAACTGGAAGAGTACTCTAGAGCACATGGTCTCGCCTCACACGCTCATTCTGAACAAAAATATCATCGTTAACTGAACACGCTACCATTATGGCCCATACCCGCATCATCCATGCACCCGATTACGTCACATACATTGCCATTATCCAGAGCTTTATTGATTGATTATTTTGAATATTTAATGACCACTTTTGTGTACATTAAAGGCAAAATTGTGTCAATGAAGATTAATATGAAAAATATTTCAAACTATATTTCCCATGACTAGTAGATCATATGTATGAAGTTTCGCATCAATCTCTTAAGTGGTTCTGAAGAAAAAAAAATTCAGGTTTTCATTTTCAATCCAATATGGCCACCAGACCATGTGACCGATGACATCATAAATTTAATTATCCACTCACATTAGGTCATAAATCAGATATCTGAAGTTTCAGATAAGGATTGTAATTCAACCAATTA
>NC_140962.1:63944139-64084139 GCF_056783735.1 Eptatretus burgeri
CAGTCAGTCCTGCCACTTTACACGAAATAGGCTGTTTTCTGGCACTTGCAAGTGGCTCAAATTTATGTGACTCAGGGCCAGAAACTCCATAGAATAAATTCCCAACATCGTTGGACTCGTCCTCGGCAATATCGGAATGAAAACACTCAATTTCATCACCGTGGAAATCACTCTCTGATTCGCATCTTGCCATTGTTCACACGCTGTGTCCGAATGTTCATGAAGTTTTCAGAGAACGTGACGTCATAGCATCTTCGGTAAATTCCGGTCTGTTTTTCGATCACTGACAAAAGTTTTGACGGAAAAGTTAATTTTTGCATATTTTGAGTTTCAAATGTAAGAAAATAATTTCCCAACGATTATTAATGTGATTACAACCTTCGAATCACGCGAAGTCATCAGCGACCCAAAACCTGCTCTTTAATTAGTCTGTAAGGGTAGATCGAGCTTCCAAGGCAAGGCACATTTAATTCGGCCGAATTAAGACCACTGCGAGGCAAATTGGGGCTGACCAAGGACAATCCTTTCATGGAGGCAAGCTGTTAATTATTATCTTCAAAAGGGGTTGTTTAAATTTCCCCAAACACCCAATTTTCATTCATGCACAGTTCCCTTAGTATGCATGCAACGTTTGGGGCCCCAATGTTTCATGATTTTGAAGTTATGGAGGACAGACGGATGGACGGACACACACACATACGGTTTACGGCACCATTTCTTCAGTAAACACAATTGCTGTGACGACCCAAAGTTACAGCAATTGTACCGAGGCGTGTTTATAATACAACAGTAACTGTGAGCAAATTTAACATCATGCAAAATAAGAGCAACACAAATTTAAACATTTGTTACCACAAACGATGGTGATGGGATGGTGGTGTGACAATCGATTGTAATTACTTCCCCACTCTGATATAAAACACAAACCTTTTGTGTGAAAGTGGAGCTTGTGGCCTTGTTCTGGACAATGCAGTTGTTGTTTCTTCAGGCCGATCCCCACCCTCCCTTTGGGGTGTTGCTGGTCTCGTGTCATCCCCCTTTCCGTTCAGGCCCTTCAGCACCTCATAGTTTATTTTACTCGATATCTTCTTTTTGGCAAGCATCTTCTCAATGGCCTCACCGGGAGTGCTGGCCCTGATAGCTTCACGTTTTCTCCTTTCCCGTTTGTTCTGAGGTTAAGTTGGGGGAACAGGGTGAGGTAGAGGGGGAAGTTAGCCTTAAAATGGCACACGGCAATCTACTATCTCAGGAGCATTATTGAGCGATTTTTCAAATTCCAACTACCTACATCAGAAAATGGAAAAAAAATAAATAAAACGTGCTTCGAGAATTGCATTAAAAAAAACCAACCCCGACGGCGGATTAAAATTAAGCAGTTAACTATAGTTAGTGAACTCACACTTGTTCTAGTAAGCCCTTCTAAATCCTGCATCCACCACAAGGACTTCACAAAGATAAGAAGTGAGCAAAATAATGGGAAGAAATTCAAACCTGCTGTGCATTACACAATACTGTGCTTTGACAAATATGTATCATGTACTGGATATCACATCACCAATAAATGTTCATTTATCATCCCAAATTCAAACTGGTACATCTGCATTAAGAAAATGCAGTTAAAAAAAAAAACAAGACAAAAGAACAGTGGAGCTGGGGAAATAAGGACACTCTTTCGGTCCCAGATAAATACCACTATGAAATCAAAACATCAGACGTCCGGAAGGGCCCAGTCTTGTTGGCAGAGGTTTTAGCCTCGCCACGAGGGGGAGGCACTCAAGTTCCTCCCAAACACCAGGTCCTGAGGCCACCAGCTGCGAATAACTCCGCAGCTCAGCCGGTTGCTAATCAAGTCGCTGCACTGATGCTACGGCAGGTAGCGGCAGTGTAGCAGTGAGCCTATGGAGTGGTAGTTCGTGGTGGTGGCATCATGGTTGTGGTGGCAATAGCAAATGTAAAGCGAGCTTGGGTAATGTTACAATGGTATGGTGGTTATAATAAAGGCATTTGGATGTCGTTTCAATGTTGCAGCATTGGAGATTCAAGTATGGTGAAGGTCGTAGTGAAATGCCCGTTGAGTTATGGTGCACGATTGGAATGGTTTTGGCATGCATATGCAAATGAACTGCCTGTTTGTCTGGTCTTTGGTGTGCCTGCATGCATGAAGGCGATGTTCGCATGTGCAGCTAAGCAAGATCGGTAAAGAAGGGGCAGAAAAACCAACCTAAAGCCCACACAACGCATATGACTACCACACCATAGATTCACTACAAGGGGAAGGACGATCTGGAATGAATATTAATGAAATAACTTATCTCGGGAACCGCTATATATGTTGTGTGCCATTGCCTTGGGGAGTGATGGTTTTCGCAGAATAATCACAATACCTTCCTCAGGTGTGGTGGGTAAAGGACATCATTATAGAAAGAATTGTTGAGGAGTTGCGGTGGGGAGGGAGTTTGAAGGCCTGAAGTGGGGAGAGGATTTACGCCGTAGGGTTGGTAGGGGGAGGCTGAGGACTTGGGGCTGGGAGGCAGAGGTTGACGATTTGGGGTTTGTGAGGGGGAAGGGGAGAGTCGAGAACTTGAAGTCACATTTTACATTGCACAAATGTTCCGAGGGTCCATGCCAGTAGTATAACAATATATGTTCTGGCTCAGCTATTAATTGTGGGGCACTGCATTAGCTTGTCCCAAAAGCAATGGAGAATGTCCATTCACCTGGTAGCCTGCAACAAAAATGTTAACAAGAAACAGGACAGATTTTATTTCAAAAATATCTCAAAAAAGAGACAATCAAATCGTATAATAAACAGTAAACAGCCTGTAGAAAAAGGAAATGAACCAGCGAGCTTCATTAAAGGTTTGAGTTATTTAATTTAAGAGCAAATCATTTGAAGGACAAAAACTCAAGACACCAAGCATCAGTCGAAACCATTTATAAACGATCTCACAAACAATTTTTCCCCCAGTTTTGCCTTGTTTTTTGTTTGTTTGTTTGTTTTAACAAAACAACGATTGCATATCAATTGTGTCCCCTGGGTGCAACTTTCTGCTTGAACTGCAAACTGCATGTGTTGCACATCTTTTCACGACTCAACTGAGCGAATTTTTATCGAATACAGAAATACACAACCGAAATATAACGGATTACACATTTGCTAACAAAAATATCGTGAAGGTTATTTACAAATAAAACCAAAACCTAGATTAGCACAGTGTATTTCAAAAATAAAGCAAAAGATCTTTGATGATATTAACACTTTTTTTCATAGAAATAAACATGCCAAAGCCTTTAATCACAAATGTAAATGTAAGATTTTACACACATCCGGGAGAAAACATACGTCACCTGCTGAAGGGTTGTGACCAACCACAGGGCACACTCAGAAGGCGGTAACCATGTGATAAATTATAGAGCCGACTGTGCAGTCCGTCAGATGAATGTTGAACTGAGTAACCTGTTTGCTAACATTCGTTTCTGGACGTTAAAGATTCCATGATGTCCTTCGCAAAAAGTAGGCAAGTCATAGGTGTATACATATATATATATATATATATATATATATATATATATATATATATATATATATATATATATATATATATATATATATATATATATATATATATATATATATACACACATATGAAGACCACAAGGGGAAAACCAGAGATGTCAGGATAAGGCAATTTTGAAGAAACTGAAAAACAAAGTTTCAAGACTTTGGTGGACTGTTTAATAACTGTCATATAGATTTCTTTTCCAGTAAAAGGAAGAGTGATCATTGGCCGATCAAATTAAGCATGTACAATTTGCCAAGCTTCTGTGTTATTTAATTTAAGAGCAAAGAACAAATCAATGTTGCAAACTGACATCACTGGTTATTCCCTTGTTTAATAATTGCCATGCAATTTTAACCCAGGATGTGTAGCAAATTCATGCTTGTTGGTTATTAGCATACATTACATGACTTCGGTGATCACAGATTATTTTTTTCAACATTAAACGGTTATTGTTTTTTTTGTTTGATTGGTGTTCAACGCCACACTCAAGGGTATTTCGCTTATATGATGACGGATTCTCCATTTCTTACTCCGTACTACTTAATATGATGGAAAACCAGGAGGAAACCAAGGATAAACCACCCCCGCGATAGCCGAAGTCACCTGATGTGACTCCCTCATATACCTAAGCAGGTTGATTGGGCGGTGGGTACATCGAATGAGGATGGGTACTCAGACACGCTAACCATTAAGCCACAGCGTGGGTCCCATAAAAGTCACAATAAAGGTTTGACCAGGCTTGAACCACGATATGCACCAACTACGGAGCCCATGATATAACCAAATAGGCCATTGTAGTGCTCAGAGTTTATGCTGTGATAGTTTTACAACCTTTAATAACTTAGTTTCTCAACTCTGAATATTATGGTGGAACAGTTAACATGAATGAAAGGGAGATAACGAGGAGTAAAGTACTGAGAACTCTGGGTTTCTACTTGTTCAGCTTTGACAACACTTGTTTTTTCATTGCACGGCTAAACTTTATACCATATAAATTATGTGACACCCCTGGTTATTTGTGAAAGTAATATTGTGAGAGGAAACCTTATGTTGCCAACTATTGGCAGGTGCAATAACCCTGAAATTTATAAAAAGTGACATCTCTGGTTTTCCCCTTGTGGTCTTCATATGTATATATATATATATATATATATATATATATATATATATATATATATATATATATATATATATATATATATATATATATATATATATATATATATATATATATACATACATTGTTGTGGATTTCAGATTTCAGATTTGTTGGACGCCGATTTGTTGTGGATTTCAGAATCGGATCCGAGTAAAGCATACAACATTCAGGTCCTCAGACAGTTATTTCCATAAATGCATGTACAGAATAGACCCATCCCCTTGCCTGGTGGGATTCTAACTCTTTGATGTGTTGAAGGATGGAGAACAGGTTCCCTTTCGTTCTGATGGGATAGCCTTTTCCTCTTTATGACACGTTCATGACGTATGATTTTATGTTCGTTTTCATTTCTGCATGAGCGATTTTCACCGTCCGTGCGCACGAGAGATAACAGTTAGCCCAACGTCGACTCATTCTATCCCCTTTCCATCAAGACACATTGGCTTGGAAATACACGATTTATTTACACATTGTATTTTGGATATCATTTTCACATTGGACTTCCAGGACATTTGAGTCATTAATCACACTGGAAGATTTTCCTGGATAGTTCATTCTGGCGATCATTTACCTCAGGACCCACCTTTTTTCATCGGTGATTGACACCCCGTTCAGCAGCTCTATAGATGTGAACCAGCTCTTCTTCGTATCGGGCTGAACAAAGAGGTGATAATTGCCCGTTGGCATTCTGTGGGCGCTTCATGTTTCTGCTCGATTGTTCCAGCAAATGGCTGATTTCTGGCATTCGTCCAGCATCCCGAACATGGCGTCATAAGCCAGGCCTGTGTTAATTGGGAGTTGCATCTCGTTCGATGGTCAGCAGAGAATGACCGTGAAAACGGATGGCTGGAGGTCTCGTGGAGCGATGCGCCAATACGCAAGCTGGATTTGGCTGCAGTTGTGCTTCAGGCTCTGCCCACACTGGTCGCCTATAAAAGGATAGCAAGACTGCCCTGTTAAGAGTTGGTGAGAGATCCTGTTGATGGTTCGTGACAGCTGGCAACAGCTCCTGATGGTTGGAGCGGAAGCAGAAATGAGCCAGGCTGTGGAGAGCTCATTTAGAGAGGTAGACCATGGCACGCTCACACATTTTGGGTTATTTCAGAAGACACACAACTTCTGCCTTGGTAAGCTGAGACCAGATTTCTTTTCCCCCTGAATGGTCTGATGAGTACCCATGTCTCGTGTTTAATTGCTAAGTAAGGCATAGTGATATGCATCTGCTCTTTGTCCATTTTTCTATAAATGCTTGTTGAATTCTCTATTTGTTTGAGATTATTTTGTTCATTGAACATTTGATTTGAATTCATCCATTTAATCAACAAGGAAATAAAAAGTTCTTCGGTTTATTAATTTTTCTAAATAATAAATTCCTCGTTGACATTTCAACCTGTCCGTGATTGTCATTTCCTTCGATTGATCCAGCAATGTCCGAACCTAATTGGACTGGGAGATTATAATTCCCAAACTAATTAGCCTGTCGTAGTCGGCATGCACCAGCGTTAAACACTCGGCCGCATTACTTGAGATCGAATCAAGATAAGATTGGTGCATCGCAGAGGGCGCGTTCCCTGGTCAGGATTCCATGTGACCTCCAGATAAACAGAAAATTACGTGTTGGACACTGGAACTCGTGGATAACTGATTGGCGTTCGTGGTTGTTAAGCAACCCACCGCTCCATGAAGTTAATTTCGAGTGGTGGCCCGAGTTCCGGTTCTTCCGAGGAGAAACGACGATTAACCCCATCTTAATACTTTTGGGATTCCATGGCCGAGCAGCTACGTACAAGACTAAGATCACCATGTGCAATGCTGGAGTGGTGTAAAGCTCACCGCCATGGATTCTGGAGCAGTGGAAACACGTTCTCTGGAGCAATGAATCACGTTTCACCATCTGGCAGTCCAACGCACAAATCTGGGTTTGGCGGATGCCAGGAGAACGCTACCTGCCCAAATGCATAGTACCAACTGTAAAGTTTGGCGGAGTAGGAATAATGGTATAGGGCTGTTTTTCATGGTTCGGGCTCGGCTTCTTCGTTCCAGTGAAGGGAAATCTTAACGCTACAGTATGCAATGACATTCCAGACGATTCTGTGCTTCCAACTATGTGGCAACAGTTTGGGGAAAGCCCTTTCCTGTTTCAGCATAACAATGCCCCCGTGCACAAAGCCAGATCCGTACAGAAATGGTTAGTCGAGATCAGTGTGGAAGAGCTTGACTGGCCTTCACAGAGCCCTGACCTCAACCCCATCGAACACCTTTGGGATGAATTGGAACACCGACTGCAAGCCAGGCCTCATTGCCCAAAATCAGTGCCCGGCCACACGAATGCTCTTGTGCCTGAATGGAAGCAAATCCCCACAGCAATGTTCCAATATCGAGTGGAATGCTTTCCCAGAAGAGTGGAGGCTGTTATAGCAGCAAGGGGGGGGGGGCAACTCCAGATTAATGCCCATGATTTTGGAACGAAATGTTGGACGAGCAGGTGTCCACATACTTTTTGCCACGTAGTGTAGATGATTATACGACCAAAAGCCAATTGACATGACCATAAATTCCACGTTTCCCTCTCCTTCCCCTTTCCTCTCCTCTCGCCTCTGCAATGCTTATTTCTGTCCACAGGTTCCCTTCACCACCACCCCAAACTTTCCGATACCAACTTTTTCCCCCAATATCCTTCCACTTTCCCTTCATTTTACTCAACCCTTCTTCCTCCAAACTTTTGTATATGCAGTATGGACAGATGTTCCCAAAAAGATGACATAGAAGCACTTACCGAAGATGAATACAGAAAAGCACAAGGAAAATAAAGGAGAATTATCTCAGAGGAAAAGAAGAAAGAGAGAGGCATAGCACATCGATTATTTGCAGCAGAATTAATAAGTAAGTTACGGTAAAATAATTCCTTGGGAGCTGTGCTGTTTATCAGAGAGAATTTTAGAAAACGGGACACCTGCTGGGAAACATGAGATGAAGCCAGCCTTGGTCATGCCCCACTGAACAGGCAATGAATTAAAGAAAATCAGAACTACCTTTTTGTCGCATAAAGATAAAACTAATACAATTCCTGTTTGTTGCATCAAAATAAAACTTCACCTTTTGAAATGATTCTCAAACAAAATTGACACATGTTTTAACCCTACATCAGGTTTTAAGCAGTGAGACATAGTATATTAAGGTCACCCGACCATCAAGAAGAAGCCATGTTACCTTTTTTTCTTTATAAATTCCCATCTCCTTCTCCTTTGCCTCTCTCTCTGCTTTTTCTAAAAAGAGAAATGTGCAGTAAACATTGGAGGAAAATATACAACATAAGGAAATGTTATATCTCACACAGACACAATATATGTGTATATATATATATATATATATATATATATATATATATATATATATATATATATATATATATATATATATATATATATATATATTTTTTTTGAGTACAAAAGACATGGGGCAATTCAGGTGTGCTGTTTGTTGTCTGGGCTTGGGATCCTAGGTGTCATGAGTTCAAATCCCGATCGGCTGTTGAATCAATACCTAGTGGGGTTGACTCAGCCGGTCATCCTTCCAGGGTCGGCAAAATGAGTACCAACTTGATGGAATGATTGAGCCATTCGAGTATTCTACGTCAGAGTGGCGACCCATCCAGGTTTGTGCCCAATAGCCCAGGAGACTGCTTTGGCAGCACCGACGCTATGTACAGAGTATGGTCTTGATGGATGGATGGACACATGGGTGTTTGTTGTCAGTCTTACACATCAAGTATGGATGGATTGTTGTGGACGAGGACGACGATGACGGAAAGTGGGAGTTAAGGTTGCAACCAAAGGGATGGGTGATGAAGGGGAGAAAAGGTGTAAAGAAACGCACAATTTTTCATGCAATAAATTATTACATGGGAAGAGGTGGAGGTCTCATAGATTGTATTAAGAATAGCTTCATCCGTGTGATCGTGTAGGTTTGATTTCCTCCTTGACCCTTGTAATAGCTATTTGTCCAGAGGTAAGTTGTCTTGTAAAACATGCATTGAGGAGGCAGTGAGCATCCATTATAAAGCAGATAGAGTAAGATGGTGTTCTGTAAATCCTTCTGAATAGGTGAGGACTTGTGGGTACAAAAGGCACAGATAGCACAGTGCACTTTAGAAGTGACATCACCACAAACTGTTTGACCAGTGGATTGCAGGCCATGGCGACAAGATAGATTATATAACTCTGCAAAGGGGCCGAAGACTTTTTGCACTGATGGTACGCCCCGGAAGTTGGCATAACCATAGAGACAGCAGCCAATGATGGGACCCTCCACCAACAAAGGTGGTCCCAGAGTAGACAAGGACCATCAGTTGGACGTTGAACTTCAAGAGAGCAACATCACTCTAATCTCTCTCTATATATATCTCTCTCTATATATATCTCTCTCTATATATATCTCTCTCTATATATATCTCTCTCTATATATATCTCTCTCTATATATATCTCTCTCTATATATATCTCTCTCTATATATATTTCTCTCTATATATATATCTCTCTCTATATATATATATATATATCTCTATATATATATATATATATATATATATATATATATATATATATATATATATATATATATATATATATATATATATATATATATATATATATATATATATATATATATATATATATATATATATATATATATATATATATATATATATATATATATATATATATATATATATATATATATATATATATCTCTCTCTCTCTCTCTCTCTCTCTCTCTCTCTCTCTCTCTCTCTCTCTCTCTCTCTCTCTCTCTCTCTCTCTCTCATCACCATTGCTCTGTCACCATTCAATCTCTCCACTTACGCTACGAGCTGCACTTCATCAGTCACATTGGCCTGCATATCAACAGCATTTGTACCTGCTTCAAGCCCTCACCTGCCCCAATATTTCATGTGCAAGTCCAGTAATCAGTGCAATTAGGTGGTGAGGCTTTATTCATTTTCATTGCAGATAAGTGTGTGTGCCTCCCTATTCGTTTGTCCTTTAAGTGCCTGGTATCTTCAGGTTATTAACTCCACCACCAAAGGTAGGCGGAAGTTATGTTTTCACCCCTATATGTTTATCTGTCTGCTTATCTCAAAAATTTGTAGATGGACTCAGACAAAATTTAGTGGACAGGTTGGGTGTATGACAAGAAAGAAAAGATTACATTTTGGTGAAGATCAGAATCCAGATGCAGATACGAGAATTTTTTTTCATTTTTTTTAAAGTGATTCTTCACCATTGAGAGAGGGGCTAAAAACGATGAATATACACGATCTCTCAAAAAGTTGTGGACAAGTTATGACAAAACTTGGTGGATGAGTTGGGAAGGTGACAAGACGAACGCGATTTGATTTTGGTTAAGGTCCTGATCTAGATCCAGCCTATCAGTGGAATACAAATATCAAACTGGTATTTTTTTTTCAGCTCAGGCCAGATTAGATCTGCGGACTGGCGACAAGGACCATGTAAACCTCCACTAACCCGTTTCATAGTCGGATTGTCGACGACTAAACTGTCTTCCCCATCAGGTTTCCGAGTGAGGACGGTTTATCAGAGGAAAACGCACAGGGTAAAGTCCCTGGGTCAGATTGCGGTGGTGTGTGGCAAAGTGGGGCTGAGGTGTCATCCACCAGATGGCGGTCCCTTCGGGTGTGTACCTGGAATGTCCTATCCCGAAGAGAGGATGATCACATGTCTTATCATCTGAGCTCCAGCGTTTGAACATCGCTACTGCAACACCCTCTGAGGTTCGGAGATCAGATGGTGGTGAGATTGTGACGGTTGGTTACACCTACTATTGGTCTGGTCACTCTGATGGTTACCATGCCCAAGGAGTTGCTGTAGCTGTGTCCAATAAGCTGATTCCAATGACAATTGAGGAAACACTGGTCAACGAGCGTATTATGAGACGAAGGATTTGTCACTCCTTGGGTGTCGTTTCCCTGGTCTCTGTGTATGCTCCGACTGAGGCTCGTGATCTCACTGTGAAGGACGCATTCTATATCACACACGACTCTGTGGTTGATCAGTGCCTCAGGTGAGATACTCTTCTAGTCTTGGGGGACTTCAATGCATCGACTGGAACTGATAGGGATGGTTATTAAGACATGTGTTGGTCCCCATGGGTCTGGAACTGTGAACCAGAATAGCACTAAGTTCCTTGACTTTGCAAGTAGTCATGGACTTACGGTGGCTGGTTCATGGTTTCAGTGCCCACAGGGTCATCGCTGGACTTGGTATTCCAACACTGGTGTTGTGGCAAGATTGACAATGTGCTCATTGATGGTCATGGATGATGATCCAGAACTGCAGGGTATACCAGAGTGCTCAGTTCCTCAATACCGACCAAAGGCTTGTTTTACAACTCTGTTGCAGCTTAAATCCAGGGGAATAGCACCATCCCAGCCTAGGCTGGACGTTGGCAAGATCAAGGATGAGAGGGTTGCTGAGGAGCTTGTGAATAGGCTGAGTGGGGATTTGGGGGGTCTGGTTGCTTTGGGGAATCCTGAAGAGTTGTGGAATGCCTTGAAGACTACCATCCTTGATGTTGTTGGTGGATGTTTTGTAACTCACCATTGGGCGAAGAAAAATTTTCTCTCTCAAGGCACACTGGATGCCATTGAACAGTCACAGGGCCAGGTTTAATGGCAGCACTGAGCTGTTCAGGGAGTTAAGGTGTAAAACCTTACATGCACCAAGGGTGGACAAGGAGGCTTATGTGTGAAAAATTTGTGAGAGGGTAGAGCATCACCGATGGTAAAGTGATTCTCATCCTGCTTACAGAGGAATTCATGTATTGCATTCCTCCAGGCCTGTCCCTCAGTGAACTGCAGTGAGAGCAGAGGTTGGTGGGCTCTTGACAAAGGAGTTTGAAGTGAAGGCTTGCTGGGCTGGTTAATTTGAGCGGCTGAACCAGGCTGACCCACCAGCTATTGTGTTGGATGTCAGTAGTGTTACTATCCCTGTTGCTGACCATCCCATCAACTGTGATTCACCTTCTTTTTTGGAAACACAGGCTGCGGTTATCCGGTTGAAATGGGGTTAAGCTTCCGGGATTTGTGGCATACATGCTGAACTTCTCAAGGCTGGTGGAAATACTGTACTCTTGTCGTTGCAGCAGTTCTGTGCTCTGCTTGGAACAAAGGCATCATCCCAACTGACTGGAAGGGGGGCCTGGTTGTCCCTCTTTGGAAAGGGAAGGGTGATCGCCAGGATTGCAACAATTCCTGAGGGGTGACGCTGCTCTCAGTGCCGGGCAACATCTTTGCTCGGATAATTCTTGATGGGGTTTGCCACCATCTGCTTGAGCATCAGCACCCAAAGCAGTCAGTCTTTACACAAAAGAGGTCAACGATTGACCGTATCCTTGCTCTTCGGGTCCTCACCGAACAAACACAAGAGTTTCAGCAGGGGCTGTTTGCAGCTTATGTTGATCTCTGTAAAGCGAATCAGGATGCCCTCTGGAGGATTCTTGGTCTTCGTGGGGTGACACCAAAACTGATCAATCTGATGTCTGACCTATACTCTGGAATTGAGAGTGCTGTGAAATGTGGTGGTTCCATCTCTGACTTACTTCCCATTGTTACCAGAGTTCATCAGGGGTGTGTGTTGGCCCCCATACTTTTCAGCACTTGCATGGACTGGATTCTGGGGAGGATGTCGGAGAGATCAAGCTACGGTGCATTATTTGGGAATGTCAAGATCTCTGAACTTAATTTCGCAGATGATGCCATCATTTTTGTGAGGATTCTGGATATCCTTTTGGGGGGCCTTCATTGCGCTGAATGAGGAATCGGAGCTGGTGGGATTTGGGGTTTCCTGGGTCAAAACTAAGATCCAGACTTTCAATGACATCTTGGATGCTGCTATCTTGTCTATACCTTTTTGTGGCGAGTCTGTTGACGTCAGGGAGAGATTCACTGACCTTGGCAGTGATATTCATGTCTCTTATGGATGTGCGCCAGAAGTCAATAGACATCTGGGTCAGGCCTCGGGAGTCATGGATTCACAGGATCATGGGGTGTGGCACTGTCGGCACCTGTGCAAGACGACAAAAGTCCAAATCTTCAGGTCCGTACTACTTCCAGCCTTGCTCTACAGATGTGAGACTTGGACTCTGTCCAGAGATATGAGTTGGAGACTTAACTCCTTTGGTACAAGGTCTCTTTGGAGAATCCTTGGCTATCGCTGATCAGACTTTGTGTCCAACGAGCGGTTGCTGAGACTCAAATGAGATTTGTTGCCTGCCTAGTCCGTAAGCGTCAGCTACAACTGTATGTGGAGGAGGCCACTGGGCCGACCACGTGCCTCGTGGTTGCAACAGGTTGATCAGCATCTCACGGAGATGGGGATGGGCCTGGCATCTGCCTGGGGGATGGCCAGACAGAGGCACCTGGAGTACCGGCGGAAAGTGGACACTGCGACATGCTGCTGCGGTGCATGCTCCCATACCTAACCTGACCTGTTCAGCCTTGCAGAGGCATGCGCTCGACCGAGCACCATTCCAGTTTATTATTAGCATCTTCTCTCCCCTCCCATATTCCTTCTAATAAACCATTTTAATTCTAAAAGCCTGGTCACACCTTGACGTTTTAGCCAACGTATGCCGATTTTTGAATTTTTTTTCTAAAACGCTGGCACACGTTGAATACGTTATGGGTAAGTTTTGATAACATTGAGAGCACGCTGAAAAACACTGCCATACATCGTTGTACGTTGGCTTGAAACGTTGTACTTTTTGGTTGTCCTCAAATTTTTTCATGCTTGAAATTTCACGACGTATGCCGGCGTATGACTCACACGTTCCGCTACGCTGGCCACAAGTTGTATGCATGGTCTGCGATCGTTGACAGACGTCAACACATGCTACTTGTAAGTTAATCATAAGTTGAGACAAGCCGAGGTAATGTTTAGCGTACCCGAAACTTATTTCTAACCTATGATTAACGTGTTGTTGGCACATTACGCGATCGTTGCCACACATCGACAGACGTTACTTTTAAGTTACTCATAGGCTGAAAGACGTTGGTATAATGGATCGTCCTTGCGTCAGCATCCACGGCCATGGCCAGGACACTTATTTGCAGCATTCTTCAAACTTTTCTTTGGCATGACGAGGATGTTCACACTTCGATGTCTAGCTTGGCTATGATTCCAATTGTCCATCGGCAGCGTCTATTTAAAATAGTCGAGTTTGAGCGTTTTAACACGTTCAGAAGAAACGCTTCAAATTTCCAAACCCCAGCGTCAAAAAACAAAGACGAGTGACAGCAATTTAAATCGTTCATTGTAAACAATGAAAATAGCTGAGTGGTACCGTTTAAAAGTCGTTGAGTGTAAAAAAATCCAATTGTTGAGCGCAAGCATCTACTTTCAATAGTGGGGTTTGAGCGATTTAGCACGTTCAATAGAAACGATTAAAATTTCCGAGCGCCAGCGTCAAAAAACAAAGGCGAGTGACAGCAATTTAAATCGTTCATTGTAAACAATGAAAATAGCTGAGTGGTACCGTTTAAAAGTCGTTGAGTGTAAAAAAAATCCAATTGTTGAGCGCAAGCGTCTACTTTCAACAGTGGGGTTTGAGCGATTTAAATCGTTGAGTGGCAGCCTATGCACATTATTAGTTTGTGCACTAATAATGTGCACTCTATGCACATTATTAGTTCATTGTGCATTTGTCCAACCCGTTATGAATAGACCTAAATCGTAAAAACAAGCTATAGCTCATTGTTGAAAAAGCCCCATAAAAAATTAGCCGCGAAGAACTTCGAACAATGGTGAAAAGATGTCTCCTACCCGTGGACACGCGGACGCAAGGACGATCCATCATAACCCACACCCTCCCCCTCACACTCACCTACTACTGCTAACATGAACAAACTACTACTAATACTGATACTGATACTGATACTGTTACTGCTGACATGGACATCGACTCAAAAAGGACTCGAAAACACTGTTGGGTTCCCCTTTTATGAGCAGCATTTTTATATACCAATTCCCAAAACCGCTGAGAACACGTCTTTATATGGCAGTTGTAAGCTAGAAACACGTTAATTTTTTTTTTTTTTGTCGACCAGAAGACGTCATTGGAATACGTCTACATACGTCGATGTGTGTTGGGACTACGTAAAGAATTGGTT
Organism: Eptatretus burgeri; assembly: GCF_056783735.1. NCBI lineage: Eukaryota > Metazoa > Chordata > Myxini > Myxiniformes > Myxinidae > Eptatretus > Eptatretus burgeri. The sequence goes on from NC_140962.1 coordinate 63,959,048, forward strand.
CAAAGCACGTCAAACATAAGTTAGAAATAAGTTTCGCATAAAAAAGACATTACCGCGACGTGTTTCGACTTATGAGTAGCTTATAAGTAGCCTTTGTGGACGTGTGTAAGCGTCCACATATCGTGTGTAAAACTTATCCCCATCGCATGCGGAACGTGTGTCATACGCCGAGTACGTCGTAAAATTTTGAACATGTTTAAAATTTCTTGACGTACTCTACTTACTACGACGTATGATAGCGTGCTTTAGCGTTGTACTCACGTATACCAAACTTACTCATACCGTATTTGATGTGCCCCAACGTTTTAGACACATTTTTCTTAGGTCGGCATACGCTGGCAAGATCGCCAAGGTGTGACCGCGATGTTAACACTTCCATTTCAACGGCAGTTATGATTCGAATCGTTGTGCGTCAGCCTTTTAATAGGCTACGTCACGACATCGTCGGCGATGCGTGCAACGCGCTATGCCTAAGTTAGACTATCGTTGGGCATCGGTTGTGTAGGCCGACAACAGGTTCAGCATTCGTTGGTATAAGTTATCTATAACACAACGAAACGTTCTGTGTCCATTACCAATGCGTTATACATAAGACCAAGTCGCTATGAATACGTCCGAATCTTTAAAAAAAAACATCAAAAGTTCAGCGTAAGCCAGTGTTTTACATACATTTTAATACGTTGCCATCGCTGGCTAAAACGTCAAGGTGTGACCGGGCCTTAAGGAAGCGTATTCCCGCTTTTTGCTTTATTTTGGTGATCCTTGGGAATAGTAATTGTAACATCGAATGCAGTCCTTTTAATCACCATTTTAGTCCTTTGTTGGGGTCTTATACCACCGACGCAGATGGACTATGTTAATGGAACTGTCTGACATGATATTATTGTAACGGATATGGCTTCGGTATAAACTGCAAATTGATTATACAACTTATTTCAATTGAACATGTTCAGCATATCAGCATACATAATAAATGTATGTCAAAGCAGAGTCAAGTGTTTAAGGGAGGGAGCTTCCTTGTCTTGCCTCTCAAAATGTTAATATCTAAGCTCTCATTCTCCCCATGTTTGTATTTTATGTGGTTTTCCACATTGTACATCGGAAGTACCCATTCCACCGACCTCGGAAGGATGACAGGCTGAGTCAACCCCACCTGGGGTTAATTCATTGGCCAATGGAGCTCAAACTCATGATCCTAAGATCTCAAACCAGCCACACTAACCACTAAGCTAACACCAGTCTTGCCTCTGTTGTCATCTCTGTCAGTGCCACCATCTTCAGACTGTAAAGATAGGTCTGTGATACACATGACATCAGAACCTTCCCTTTCATTTTCCTTGATATATTTGTGTCTGCCATTACTCCCTCCACCCACCTACACACATTCACAACCACCTGAATCCTCCTCCTCACCTCTGCCTCAGACTTACAATCCACGGTCACGAATCCCCCCAGATACTCAAACCTATTTCCCTGTCTGATCTCCTCTGCTGCCTGACCCACATCGCCTCAGTTTTCTCCATACTCATCTTCAACCCATGCTTCCCAAATGCCTCCTCCCATTCCCCCAATACTTCCTGCATCTCCCGCAGACTCTTCACTACAACTGCCAGATTATCGGCATAAAACATCCTCCCCACACTACCCCTCCAGATCACCTTCCTGCTTACCAGCTCCATCACAATGATAAACATGAGTTGGGTGAGAGTGCTTCACTGCTTTAAACCGATGTTCACACTGAACTCCTCACACATCCCTGGACAAACCAAAACTCTTCCCTTCGTTCTCTTGTTCATCCCTTCCACCAACCTAACTTCTGCTTCCAGCACTCACATATATCTCAGCGTCGCCATCACTATCTCTCAGTACAGTGCCATCGGCCTTTTCCAGGTCCACAAATACCAATGCCATTTCACCTTGCACCTACAACCTCTTCCCAACCAGCTGTCTCAGTGTGAATATCCCATCCGTCGTCCACCTACCCTTTCTAAACCCCCGCTGCTCTTCTCCGATCTCCATATCTACTCTCTTCTTTATCCTCCCATCCAGAATCTCCAGAATGCACATTATATACCGAGGACCCTTCTCTGGTTCTACCACTTGTGTAATGAAAAAGTTAATTTCAGGTGATTTTTTTTAACCCTTTTCACCTTTTGTTGAGCTATTTTCCCCTTTTCATCACAGCTGAGGTCGTTTTGTTTCATCTCCGGGTCAGGTGCTTTGTGACACATTCCTGATTATAAAAAACGCAACGTTCCGCCATGCATGTGGGTTAGCCCATTTACTCATGAGGGGCTTTTTTTTGTGATGACAAAATAAATTATAGTGTGGATTTCTGAAACAATATTGACATGTTATTTACATGAGGAATGATACAAATTTTATTGTGATTATTGTTGCATTTGTATTCATTACATGCAGTTATTATTCTACTTGCCTCCTAATTTTGCAATAGCCCTGTCTAGTTAAACATCAGGGGAAAACTTTTTTTAATCGATTCATTGTGACAGTGCTATATTTTCTTGAGATGAAGCATTCCCTTTATGTTGTGTTTATCACCACTCACAAGTTTATATGTTTTGTCGGCAAAGTGAGACCACACGCTCATTTTGGGTGGGGTGTCTAGAAAAATTGTAAACCAAGATCTGTCATGTGCAAGCCCATGTTATCTGGGGGCCCTCACGCCACCTTTGCCCACATTGAGCTCGGGGCCCCTGGGCAAGGACCCTGCGTGCCCGTGTGCCTATGCACTACTGCTTGCCAGTCCTTAGGAACATTATAAGATGCAGATACCATGCAGTGCTGTCAGTCTTTGTGGGACATTATCGGTGCAGATACCTTGCAGTGCTGTCAGCCAATCATAACCTGACAGACCTGGTGCATAGGCAAATGAAGGGCAGATGTGGGGACCACTTCCCGCATGGTGAACACGTCGGTCTTAAATGCCTTGCGTAACCGTAACAACACAGACAGATCTCCTATTCATGGTTTCAGCCAATCATCATGGACAAGGTGTTGCATTAGTTATGTGCAATCTCGGATCATACAAAATAAGCATCAATGAAAGTATTTGTCATATCAGTTTGTTTGAAACAAGAGGCACTTTAATCCGGAACAAAATGCATATACAGTGGCCTGCAGATGTATTCACCCTCTACCAATAATGCCACATTTCAACGAATTACAAATGATGTAGAAACAATTTTTCCAAATTAACTTTTTTATTCCTAACTGAAGAGATCAAACGAAACACTGGTATCATTGAAGGAAGTTACATGTCAGGAATACCTGCAAAAAACATGTACAAATCAAAATTCACTGGTTGTAAAACTATTCAGCCCCTTGGTTCAGCACTTAGTGAAAGCACCTTTTTAGAGTAATGGTTGCTATGAGTGGTTGGAGTAGATCTCTACCAGCTTTGCACAGTGAGATAGTGAAATATTTGCCCATTCTTCACATGAAAATTGCTCTGATTGTGCAAAGTACGGTGGGAATCGTCACTGGACTGCGATCTTCAAGTCTCACCATAAATGTTAAATTGGGTTCAAGTCAGGACTTTGACTGGGCCACTCGAGAACATGAATTTTATTATTATTCAGCCACTACAGTGTGGTTTTAGCTTTCTGCTTCGGATCATTGTCCTGCTGAATTTGTGAATCTCCTTTCCAGTTTCAGATTCACGGCTGACTCAAGCAGGTTTTTATCAAGGATTCTCCTGTACTTTGTAGCGTCCATTGTGACTTTTATCCTGACATGCTTGCCAGTCCCTGCTGAATAAAATCAGCCCCACAACATGATGCTGCCACCGGCCTGCTTGACAGTAGGGGTGTTGTTGACTGGATGATGTGCAGTGTTGGGCTTGCTCCAGACATAACACTTTGAATTTAGTCCAAAAAGTTCAATTTTTGTCTCGTCTGACCAAAAAAAAACATTTCTCCACATGCCTGCACTATCATTAAAATGCACAAAAAAAGAAATAAATAAAATTTTAAATAATAATAATAATAATTAAAAAATAAAAATAAAAAAAGAATCAAAAAACAAAAATAAACAAGTGAAATCCTTCAATACAGCGCGTGTGGTGAAGTAAATGAGTACACTAATGTTAAAATATGCAATTTATGCTTTTTCAGTTGAAAAACAATTAAAAAGCGTACTTAATATTTGAAATGTAAAAATATTGTTATTATTGTGATAAGCACCTTTAAATATAACAAAAAGGAATGAAATCGTTCGATACAGCGTGGCAGGGGACCGCAAAAGAATGATAGCATAAGAAGAACTTAGCTTTCAGCATTCGGCGAGCGGCGCGAAATGCGATGGTGGGCGGAAGTGACGTCTTTCGTTCGTTCGTACATGAGGGGCGCGTTTCTTCGTTTTTTTTTCCGTCGAGCAATAAATTAAATGGTTTTCACATATACAAGACATTACTTTCACAAATTCAATACAGCGTGGCAGGGGACCGCAAAAGAATGATAGCATAAGAAGAACTTAGCTTTCAGCATTCGGCGATCGGCGCGAAATGCAATGGTGGGCGGAAGTGACGTCTTTCGTTCGTTTGTACATGAGGGGCACGTTTCTTCGTTTTTTTCCTTCAAGCAGTAAATTAAATGGTTTTCACATACATAACACATTAGTTTCACAAATTTCCATTGAAATACTCGGGTATTTCCGTCAATTGTCGCCATTTCCGTCGAGGTTACGCACTGCATCTACTGGACAGCCCGTCATTGGCTGTCTTGAGGCACGTGGGGGGGCGGGGGGGGGACACCGGACCCACCGGAGACGTGGTAGATGACGCCGGGGACATTTCAAACTCGGTACAATTGTATATAGCGCACGCGCTGTAATAAAATCATTTAGATGCTTTTAATCTCCCCCCCCCCCACAAACTCCATATGAGCTTTTATAGATATTTATTTTTAAGTAATGGCTCCTTTCTTGCCACCTGTCCATGGAGGCCAGCTTTATGAAGAGAACAGGATATTGTTAATTGATGAACACTGACCCCCCCCCCCCCCCCATCTCAAACATAGCTCCTTGCAGATCTTTCAAAAAGTCATTATTGAATTTACAGTGACAACCCAAACCAGTTTCCTGTTTGCCTGGCTGCTGAGTTTGGATGGGCGACCTGATCTGGGTAGAGTCTGGGTGGAATGATACATCTGCCACTTCCTAATGATGGACTTCACTGCACTCAAATGGATAATGAGTGATATTGAAATCTTCCTTCAACCCTCTCCTGAACGGTGCTTCTCCAATGCTTTGTCTGACTTCTTTAGAAAGCTCCTCGGTCTTTATGTTTGCTTTTTTGTTGGCCAAGTGAGTTGCACTTTAAAACTCCTTAGATAAGTGTGGGAGATTAATTTTTAAATTAAACTACTGATTTCATCCAGATGAAACCTATTGCACTTATTTTGTAACGTTTGAAACAAATAACTTGCTCCTGAAGTAATTTAGGTTTAATTAGGCAAAGGGTTTGAATACTTTTACAAATGAGAATAATCTGATTTTCCCTGTTAATCGAACCTATTCACATTATATCTGCATTTCTATCACTTTGGAGTAGTTTGTGAAGACTCCATGTATTAAGTTTGAATTGAAAACATCATGAAATAAGCTCAGGTGGCATCAAAATGTGAAAACTTTGGAGGTGGGCGAATACTTTTGCAACCTACTGCATGAGGCCACGTTTCAACATATGATCGAAAAATCATTGTAAAACATTGATTTTGCCATAGTAATGTAAGTTATAAACCCGACCATGCAAATGTTTAAATTCACAACCTGCCCATTTATCTCATCAGCCAAAAACATACACTTCTTGAAACTCCTTCCTCAACAAACTGTTTTCTTCTTTTAAAACAGTTCATCTCTTCTTGCCTCCAACTGTCGTGTTCTACATCCCAACTCTGGCTATCCCTGCCCACATCGGTGTAACAATCACCAGAAAACAGCTTGCATTCTCCACCTGAAATGCAAACCCAACTTGATTGGCATCTTAGGGTCCCCTCTGTATAGCTCGCAATCAGTTTATGTCCATCTGTAACAAGGCCAGAGCCCACCATCAAGCTCACTTATTGACATATTTCTCAAGCCTGTTAAAATCTGTCACTGGTTAAAATGCATTGTTTGACTCTTCTCTTTGAAAGACAGAGTAATGCTAGAAACTGCTCCTAAAAAAAAAAAAAAAACTCATCTTATGTCTTTACAAAATTGGTCTTGTCTCCAATCCCTCCATTCCCACCCACACAGGCTTCTCCCAATTTCAGACCATTGTGGATCTCTCTCCCACGAACTTTGAAACATTTCTCATCACTCTTGACAGCTCCTTTGCCACCAGATCAGAGGATAACAGCACTCCAAACCTCTCCTTTGCTCTTATCCAAGTCTTCTCACATGAATGCTCACATTAACCTGAGAAAATTGCTCACATTCCACTAATCCGAAAGGAGGTCAACAAGACTGATCCCCTTAACGAGACAGGTCACCCTTCTCCCCATAATAAGCAATGATGGGATCAATCATTGCTGCTGCAAAGACATCAAACCTCATCATCTCACCAACTCTGATTTTATTTTCAGTTCAATTTCCACCCCAGATATTCCACCCTGGACATGGTGCTTTTTTATTTCTGATTCCAAGATGGATTGATACGCTAAATCTCAAACAAGAGGTCGGGGAAATCTCTGGACATCTATGGTGTCTTTAATCCTGTCATTGGTAGCCAACATGTTTCCAAGCTGTTATTATTCTTCTTCTTCTTCTTTGTATAGAGCACAAAGCTGAGGGGTAGCATCATTGGCTGAATGCAAGGCTGTGCCACTGATGCAATGGCCTCTACTGGTTAGGGCAGGAATTTGGAATTTCCCCACTGTGCTGGCGATAGCTCGCCTTCTCTTCATGAAGGACACCATGGGATCTTCAACATCCATCAACTAATGTCGGAAGACAGGACATCCAGTTGTCAATCAGAGGGATGAAACACACATTGATGATTCACCCAGTCTGTTAAACACCAGGATGGCAGTTTACAGCTGGGCCGAGATTCAAACCCAGGCTAGACAGCTTAGAGGTGAGTGTGCGTACCTCTACGCCATCCTCTCAGCCCTGTTTTCAAGCTGTCAGCAAATGGTACTCAGGATGCCCTCCTTGAATCAATATCAAATTTTCTCTGGACCGAGAAACAACAAGGTGCTCTGGGAGCTAATGGCTTGTGCTCTACATCGAGAGACTGGCATGATATAGTAGTTTTAGGACTATTTTATTCTCAGTCGACATCAATGACCTCTGGTTCTCTGTAAAATCCTCTGTACCATTTTGCTGACTCTTCTGCCAAGAGGCAAAAACAGTACATCATTCATCTGAAAGGCAGGCTGCTACAGCATCTTTGCTAGAGACAGTGAGAAAATAAGTTGCTGACAAGCACTTGGAAAAAGTATTTCAATGCAATGCTCTCACTTTGACCCTCCATAAAGATTTCCTATTGAATAAATTGACTTATGTGGACAACCGCTGGAAGATGTACAGTCACTGGATACTCACAATCAGCCATAACCTGTCTTTGGTGGAACCATATCTCCAAAGTGGCATCTAAAGCTGACCATCACCTGAGTATTATCTGCAGAGCTGAGTTGCTTATAGGCCATTACGACAAGGCCTTTCACCAAAATATGGAGTATATCCTCGCTAATTAGGGCTGTTGCAGTTGTTTGCCATTTTGCTCCACTGGATGGTCGAGTCCAAAGCTCTCGACACAATTGGCATATCTCGACAGGAGGCCGAGTTCCAAAGTCTCATTCTCACCCACAACAGGCACATTGGTGAACTGTTTTTTCTGTCCCATCTGGTTTCAACATACCTATCTTCTTTTCCATCCATCATACATCCATGCATGTCAGACACATTGTTCCAGGAACCCACACCTGATTGGGCTCCCCAAATTTAAGTTGTATGCTCACAATCATTCTTTCAACACACTCTTTTATCTCATCTGTTGAACCGACTCACTGTGTCTGTGACTTTGTGTTCTTCCCTCCATTTACAAGAGAGTGCTGGCAAACACCACATTATGGTTTCCCCTTTACCCACTCAATCTTCGATACCATCCTCCCTGCCACTTTCCTTCTCATACAGTGACATTTCTATTGTTTTTATTCACCTGTTTCCCTCCTGCAACTCTGTCAGTCTGTCTAACTGTTTCCCTTTGTCATTTAACTTGAGATCTGTCAACAACAAAAACCAAAGGAGGTGTCTCCATATCAATAACAAAAAATGTAGAAAGTCATTAATGTACAAACTCTCAGCTCTAGTTTTAAAATCTGAATGAGTCAGAATCAAGGAACAAGAAGTGTATTACCTTGTTGTTCTTTCAAATAATCCTCATTTTCCTTGAGCCAAAGTCGAGTCTTGATTTCAACTTCAAAACTGCTCAAAAGGTACTGAAGATTCAAAAGAGATTGCAAAAATTGAAGACTGCAAAACAAACCAGCCAATATATTTATTTCAATCATGACAAAAAAGTAATATATATATACATATATATATATATATATATATATATATATATATATATATATATATATATATATATATATATATATATATACATATACATATATATATATATATATATATAGATCGAGATATAGATCGAGATATAGATCGAGATATATATATATATATATATATATATATATATATATATATATATATATATATATATATATATATATATATATATATATATATATATATATATTCTTCTTTCGGCTGCTCCCGTTAGGGGGTCGCCACAGCGGATCATCCGTTATGATCCGCATAATGATTTGGCACAGGTTTTACGTCGGATGCCCTTCCTGACACAAACCTGGTCGCCTCTTACGACACAGGGATATGGTACACCTATTCTAACCGGGGCATACACCGGGCCCAGTACACTGGTACTCACTTCGCCGACCTCAGAAGGATGGCAGGCTGAGTCAACCTCCTGGTGTGTATTAATTTAAGCGGCCAACGGGGCTTGAACTCAGGACCTTTTGGATCCCAAGCCGCCACCCTAACCACTACTCCAACACCAGGATATATATATATATATATATATATATATATATATATATATATATATATATATATATATATATATATATATACATACATATATATAACTAAAAATAGGCAGTTCAGGAGACATTTGTATGAAGAGTAAAGGCACACTGAGCCAAAAATAAAAATAAAATTCTTTATTAAAACCCTGACGTTTCAGAAGACGACTATCTTCTGTTCTCAGAAGGAAAAAATTATAACACCACATCCGCAGAGACGTCAACTGTACTTAATGTCGAACGCGAATGGCTGCGTGTCATGATTGTGCAGTGAGGGGGACCAATCAGCGTGAGGTTTGTGACGGATTGAATAAAAAGAGAGTGGAAGTAGAGGGTGGATTTGCTTTGGAATTGGATGTTTGGGTCACAGGTTCTGTGTTACGTGTTCCATGTCTGATCCGGGTTTGCGTGTTGGGTTTGGCCTTCACACCCGTGGGTGGGGACTGTGGGTGATTGCGTAATAATCGATAGGCAACATGCAGGTCGACATGACGGATAATGGACTGTGTGCCTGAAAACCATGCTACAAGAATTTCCCGGCTGGCCCGACCGGGTGCCGAGGATGTTACTGCCGTGTTTTCCCACGTGAGCATCAGGCATTACAGGGCGAAAACATGCCCAAACTTTGGCTCCGCAATGTGGATGACACATTCACCATCATCAAAAAAGATAGCTCTGACAGGTTCCAAACCCACATAAACAGCATCATAACTGCCATCCAGTTCACACATGACCTCAAACAATCCGGTTTCATTGCTTTTCTGGATGTGGGCGTCACACGTGCAACGGATCAGTGCTTGAGCACCCAGGCGTAGCACAAACCCACGCCGACTGACCAGATGCTCAATTACAACAGTGGTCACCAAATATGCACAAATGGTCTTGTTCACAAACATCGTTTGACCGGGCCAAATCGCACTGCAGTGAGCAACACGCATGAAGGACCGAAATTGAACGTCACCCACTTACTGCAGAACAATGACTATCCAGAAGCATTCATTCGGTCTTGTCGCCGGATGAGGGCACCCACATTGTGACCTGAGGAACCGGTCCAAAGAGTAGCATGAACATACATTGGCAATACTTCGGAGATTGCAAACAGTTTGCTGAAACCATTTGGAATCCGGGTCGCACACAAACCTCAGACAACACTCTATGCGAATCTGTCTCGGTCAAAGACAGGGTGAATAGACTCGACAAGATGAACGTCAGGTCAGGTCAGGTCAGGTATGGGAGCATGCACCGAAGCAGCGAGTCACTGCGTCCACTTTCTGTCGGTACTCCAGGGACCTCTGTCTGGCCATCCCCTAAGCAGATGCCTGGCCCAACCCCATCTACTTGAGATGTTGATCAACTTGCTGCAACCACGAGGCACGTGGTCAGCACATTGGCCTCCTCCACTCACGAGACTCCCTCGCTGAGAGAATCTGGTGACCAGGATCAGTGTCAGTAAAACGAGCCACATGTCCATACAACCGCAGCTGATGCTCACGGACTATGCAGGTTACAAATCTCATTTGAGTCTCTCTCAGCAACCACTCGTTGGACACAAAGCCGACCAGTGATAGCCAAGAATTCTCTCAAGAGGCATGGTACCAAGGGAATTAAGTCAACGTCTCAGATCCCTGGTCAGAGTCCAAGTCTCACATTTGTAGAGCAAGACTGGAAGCACCAAGGAACTGAAGACTCAGACCTGAAGACACAGGCACTGACAGCACCACACCCCATGATCAAGTGAATACATGACTCCACAGGCCCAATCCAGGCATTTATTGACCTCTGCCACTCAGCCAGCAGAGCATGTCTTCCACTGCCAAAGTAAGTGAATCTCTCCGTGACCTCAACATCCTCACCACAAACAGACACAGACAAGATAGCAGCATCCAATATGTCACTGAAAGCCTGGATCTTAGTTTTGACCAAGGAAAGCCATAATTCCAGTGGCTCAGTCTCCTCAATAAGCACCGCAAAGGCCCCCAAAAGGATCTCTAGAATCTCCACAAAGATGACTGCATCATCTGCAAAATCAAGGCCAGAGATCGTGACATTCTCAAACGATGCAAAGCAGCTTTATCTCTCCGAAATCCACCCCAGAATCCAGTCCATACAAGTGCTGAAAAGTGTGGGGGCCAGTACACACCCCTGATAAACTCCAGTGACAAGTGGAAATAAGTCTGAGATGGCATCACCACATCCCGCAGCACTCTCAGTGCAGGAGTATAGTTCAGACATCAGATTGATCAGTTTTGGTGGTACCCCACGAAGACTAATAATCCTCCAGAGGGCATCCCAATTCACTGAATCAAGCACTTTGCAGAGATCAACATCGGCTGCAAGCAGCCCCTGCCGAAACTCTCATTTTCGTTCGGTGAGGACCCCAAGTGCAAGGATACGGTCAATCGTTGAACCTTTTGGTGTAAAGCCTGACTGCTCTAAGCGCTGGTGCTCAAGCAGATGGTGGCAAACCCTATCAGGAACTACCCAGGCAAAGACCTTGCTCAGCACTGAAAGCAGCGTCACCCCTCGATAGTTGTTGCAGTCCTGGCGATCATCCTCCCCTTTTCAGAGAGGGACAACAAGGCCCTTCTTTCAGTTAGTTGGGATGATGCCTGTGTTCCAGGCAGAGCACACAATGGCATGCAACAACACGAGTGCAGCATTTCCACCAGCCTTGACAAGTTCACCATGGATGCAACAGATCCCAGGAGCTTCACCCCATTTCAATCTGTTCACCACACCCTATGATTCCACAAACAAAGGTGGATCACAGTTGGTTGGAGTGTCAGCAATAGGGATAGTAACACACCTGATATCCAACAGAAAAGCTGGTGAATCAGACTAGAACAACCGCTCAAAATAACTGGCCCAGAGGGGCGGCACTTCGGACTCCTCTGTCAAGAGCCTTCCACCCTCGCTCTAACTGCTGTACACCGAGGGATGGGCTTGGAGGAACGCAATGCGCAAATTCCCCTGCAATAAAGACAAGAATCACCTGACCACAGGTGATGCTCGACCCACTCAGATTCCGTACGCATAGGCCTCCTTGTCCACCTTCAGCACACGTACAGTTTTACACCTCAACTCCTTCAACAGCTCAGTTCTGCCATTAAGCCTGGCCCTGCATCTCTGGTCAAAGGTATCCAGTGTCCCTTGAGAGACATAATTATTCTTCACCCTACGGTGAGTTCCAAGACATCTACCGACAACATCAAGGATGGTGGTCTTGTAAAGCACTCCAAAACTCTTCAAGATAACCCAAAACACTCACACACCCTAAATTCCCACTCAGCCTGTTGGCAAACTCCTCAGCTGTCCTCTCATCCTTGAGCTTGCCAACATCCAGATTCGGCTGGGATGGCACCATTCTCCCAGGTTTAAGCTGCAACTTCAGAGTTGCTACCACAAGCCTGTGGTCAGTATTGAGGAACTAAGCACTCTGGTCGACCCTGCAGTTCTGCATCATCCTCCAGTGACCATCAATGAGAATGTGGTTAATCTCCTTTGCTTAACCACCAGCAATGGAATACCAAGTCCGGCGATGAGCATGTGGGCGCTGAAACAATAAACCAGCCAAGCTAAGTCCATGACTTCTTGCAAAGTAAAGGAACTTAGTGCGATTCTGGTTCACAGTTACAGACGCATGGGGACCAACACACATCTCATAACCACCCCTATCAGTTCCAGTCGATGCATTGAAATCCTCCAAAATGAGAAGAGTCTCTCGCATGGGGCACAGATCAACCACAGACTCGAGCGCGGCATAGAACGCATCCTTCACGGTGAGATCACTCGCTTTAGTCTGAGCATATACAGAGACCAGAGAAACGACACCCAAGGAAAGACGAATCCTTCATCTCATAATATGCTCAATAACCAGTGTTACCTAAATTACCATTGGAATCAGCTTAGTGGACAAAGCTATAGCAACTCCTTGTGCATGGTAACCATCAGAGCGAACAGTCCAATAGTAGGAGTCACCACCCACCATGATCTCGCCAATATCCGGTCTCCGAACTTCAGAGAGTGCTACAATACCGATGTTCAAACGCTTGAGCACAGATGATAACAGACAGGTGATCATCCTCTCTTCGGGATAGGACATTCCAGGCACCCACCCGAAGGGACCGCCTCAGTTTAACCCAAGGAGACCGCCGTCTGGTGGACGACACCTCAGCACCACTCCGACACACTCTCCCGCAATCTGACCCAGGGATGTTACCCCGTGGTTTCCCTCCTATCATCAAAGATTGGGGGTCCCGAAGGCTTTGCCCCAATCCCGTCATCCGGTGAGCTACCCTGCGAAGGGAAGCTGCACAGGAGGTACTCCCACGGAGTGGGTTTTCAATTTTTTTTTAGCGTTTTTGTGTTTTGCGGAATGAAGGGTTTTACTGTGGCCGGAGTGCAAATCCTGCCACCAACCTCCTAATAAAAAAAGTAACCCAACTGCAGGAAGGCATCCGCAGACACAGTTGGGCACTCGATATGGATGGCTATTGTCTCACAAGGAGCACATCCACCTTTTGAGAGGTTTTGTTTTTAACCCTGCTGTGTGTCCATATCATACACGCTCCTCACCAAAAAACCTGGTGGGGGAGATGGTTTAGTCCCCAACAACCCGACCATAAAACAGGTTGGCACAGGTTTACATGGTACCTGTAGCAAGTCATACATCTAATATGCTCTGACCTGACAACAATAAAGATGAACGTGATCTCCGAAATCCTGTCGAGACTGTGATGCCAACTACGTGGGCCAAACATCCAAATGACTTGCAACATGGTTAATGCAGCACCAGCAAGCTGTAGCACGTGGAGACAAGCTTTCGCTGGTCGCCCTACATTGTCACAATCTCCATCACATCTTCAGGTGGGAAAACACAGCAGTGACAGCCGGGATATTTTCGAAGCATGGTTTTTCAGGCATACGGTCCATTAACCATCACATCGACCTACATGCTACCTCTCGAGTATTAAGCAATCACCCAGAGTCCCCACCCACGGGCGAGAAGGCTAAACCCAAAACACAAACCTGGATCAAACATGGAACATGTGACACCGAACTTGTGACAAAATCATCTAATCCGGAAGCAAATCCACCCTCCAATCCCACTCTCTTGATTAAATCCGACCCAAATCTCATGCTGATTGGTCCCCGCGCAGCCCAATTGTGACACGCAGCCATTCACATTCGACATAAGTACAGTTAACATCTCTGCACATGTGGTGTTATGAATGTTTTTACCTCTGAGGATGGAAGATAGTCTTCTGAAATGTCAGGGTTTTAATAAAGAACTTTATTATTCTTTTAGGCTCATTGTGCTTTTACTCTTCGTACAAATTTAATGAAACTGTAATCGTGCATTCGTGGTCAAAAACATTTTAAACATTAAAAACTTTCCCCTTTGAACCATGAACAGCTGCAATCTGATAACATTATCCCCCTTGTCTCCATTGTAACAATGACAAAACGCTCACGGATTTTTCCGCCACACTCACGGATTTTACCCCGACATTCACAGATTTTTTGCAGGTTGGAAAATCCCCGGAAACTATTCCCCCATTTCTCATTGAAACAATGCCCCCACATTCGCGGGGTTTTCCCAGAACGTATCCAGCGCGAATGTCTGGGTCCTGGTGTGGAAAATATAGTTGTGGATTTCAGAATCTGATCCAAGTAATGCATACAGCATTCAGGTCCTCAGACAGTTATTTCCATAAATGCATGTACAGAATAGACCCATCCCCTTGTCTGGTGGCATTGTAACTCTTTGATGTGTTGGAGAAGGGTATAGAACAGATTTCCCTTTCGTTCTGATGGGATAACCTTTTCCTCATTACGACACGTTCATGACGTATGATTTTATGTTTGTTTGCATTTCTGCATGAGCAATTTTCACCGTCCATGCACATGATAAGAAAGCCGTTATCCCAACGGATGTTCGTTCAATCCCCCCTCCATCAAGACACATTGGCTTGGAAATACATGATTTTTTACACATTTTCTTTTGGTTATCATTTTCACTTTGGGCTGACAGGACATTCGAGTCAGAACACCGCAAGATTTTCCTGAACAGTTCATTCTGACGGTCAAACATGGCTGTGGGCTCGGATCATTTAACTCAGGCACCCACCATTTTCCATCGATGTTCGACACCGATTATATTTCGATGTTTGACATTCACCTTTTTCCATCGGCGATCAGCACTCCATTCAGCAGCTCTATGGATGCCAACTAGCTCTTATTATTATCAGGCTGAACAAAGAGGTGATAATTGCCTGTTGACGTTTTGTGAGCACTTTTAGGCAGTTATTAGAGAACCACCTCAGCACCATCAAGTCTGGCATTTCACTCAGGCCGACTTGCAGGGTCTCCAAGCAGTCATCAAACTTCTAGACTGGTCTCCCATCTCCACTTCCTCCGACAACAACTCGTCTTGGGAATTTTTTCAAAGAAACTTGCTCTCTCTCACGCACAGATTTGTCCTATCTCGTCTTCAGTTGTCCCACCCTTCCTCACGCCCATGGTAGACTGACGGTTGTGGTGAAGCTGTTGTCATCAAACAACTTGCCTTCGCCTCATGGAAGGCTTCTCCAACTGAGGGCAATCTCAGTTCCTTCCATAAAGCTCGGAACAAGTGAGTGTCTACCCTCAGGAGAGGCAGAAAACAACATCTTTCTAATATCAAGTCTGAAGTCTCAAACCTGTCTCCCTCCTCCAAATCCTGGTGGCATCTAGTTAAGTCTGTTTATGGTGTATGTTCCCCCTCCATCCCCTCCCTTACCTCACATGGCTGCACAGCTGACACTGCACGTGACAATGCGGAATGCCTAAACTCTGTGCATGCTTGCTTCTAAATCTTGTGTCCAAAACCAATCGCTTAATGTACCCACTTTAACCAGTTGCACCCAGCTGTTCCTGGACTCCTTTTCTCCTGACAAGGTGGAGAGCTTGCTGTCAAACCTCAACTCAGATTATGCAACCGGTCCAGACGGCATCAGCCCACATGTCCTGAAAACCTGCTCTGCTGCTGTTGCTCGCCCTTTCTGTTCTATTCACCCTCGCATTTGCTCAAGGTCATCTGCCATCTGCTTGGACATCAGCAAACATTACTGCCCTGCACAAAAAAACGTGCAAAATCAGATCCCTGCAACGACAAACCAATTTGTCAGGGAGCATCATAAGTCCCATGGGATTTTTGGTATGAAAGCAAACCACCATGCTAGACTCTTTAAGTGGACCCTAATGATTAATAAAAAGCTTGGTGGCACTCTGGGAAATGGTGCGGACGTGTATTTTGAACACATTTCACATTTTTTGAAGAATGACTATTTTACGCCGCTTAAAAAGTGACATAATGTCACCCTGACCCCTCCATATACCACCAATTTTGTCATATTTGGTATCAAATTGACCGGCATAAACCTCTGCATTCTCGTAGGTCATTTATTCATCAATATACGAGCCATATCATGAATAAATCACACAAAAATCAAAATTTTGACCATATTTCGACTTCGGTTTCACCATCCGCAGTTCACCGAAATACCTTTTTCTCAACATTGTGCTCACCAATCTGCTAATGAATAGTATCGCAACGTACCTATGTTATCACTAGTCCTTTTGATATTTTATACACATCATTCACTTGATAATTCAACGAGATATACCTCAAAATGTAACCCTACCCCCTAAGGAATCGGAAGGTTACTCTTTCCGACATCTGTAAATTTGGATGCATGATTTTGTAAACACATGCCACAAATCCTACTGTAGATGATTAGGTTGAGGTAGTCTTCCCATATGACTATATTAACCATGGTATCCACCAATATAAGCATTTTCTCTCTTTAGATGGCCGGCCAAGACTATCTCCGGGGTCTAAAAATTAGTCCCGTAGGCATTTCTTGTTAAAAGTGATTATGCATGTCCGAAAGTAAGATGATAGGGTGAAGCTTCAGAATATGCCCCATACCATCTCGAACTTTGACCTTTGAGGTCAAAGGTCAAGGTCAAATGCCAAATTCCTCATTTTTTTGGTTATAGTGAATTTCGTTTCAGCATTGCCACATCTATATGCCTGTGTATGAATTATTTGCCGAGGCTACTGTCCTTTAGTCTCGGCAATAAATTTAGACTCGAGATTTACTTGAAAACATGAAAGGCCGCAATTGTAAAATGGCCATTTTCTCGATTTTCTGAAGTTGTACGCATGTAATCTTCTCACGTGAGTTCTCAACTCGTAAGATGAACTCATGTGAGATCAAAACGTTGTATAAGAGAGTTGGCACATAAGCGAATGTTTGAAATATAATTTGCTCACCCATATAGCTGTAGTTAGTGGTAGTCATGATTGCAGTTGACAGAATCACACCCGCATGCTGGGATACAGTTCTGGCGAGACTTGCTGCACTTACATGCACTCATTCGACACTCAACTGCACAGACATGTGTGGATGTTCCAGTCTGGAAGACAACTGCGAAAAATTGCACCACTCAACCGACGACAACGAGGATGAAGTACAGACGAACACGATAACGATGATGACAGCGACGAGCTCTTTGGATGAGAGCTGACTGCCATGGGACTTATGCATACGTATGAACTCGGGGGTAGGGTTACATTTTGAGGTGTATCTCGTTGAATTATCAAGTGAATGATGTGTATAAAATATCAAAAGAACGAGTGATAACATATGTATGTTGCGATACTATTCATTAGCAGATTAGTGAGCACAAAGTTGAGAAAAAGGTATTTTGGTGAACTGCGGACGATGAAACCGAAGTCGAAATATGGTCAAAATTTTGATTTTTGTGTGACTTATTCATGATATGGCTCATATATTGATGAATAAATGACCTACGAGTATGCAGAGGTTCATGCCGGACAATTTGATACCAAATATGACAAAATTGGTGGTATATGGAGGGGTCAGGGTGACATAATGTCACTTTTTAAGCGGCGTAAAATAGTCATTCTTCAAAAAATGTTAAATGTGTTCAAAATACATGTCCGCACCATTTCCTAGAGTGCCACCAAGCTTTTTTATTAATCATTAGGGTCCACTTGAAGAGTCGAGCATGGTGGTTTGCTTTCATACCAAAAATCCCACGGGCTTTATTTTTTGCAAGATGCTGCCTGACTAAATCAGCCTTCTCCCAATCATCAGCAAGGTTATGGAATCCATCATCTCTTCAGACATGAAATCATTCATCTTCTCCAATGGCTTGATTTCCAATCTTCAATTTGGATTCAGACCAGACCACTCTACTCTGGATATGCTGCTTCTGCTCTCCCAACAATGAATACCTATGCCTATCCTCAATGCCAGACATGAAATCAGCGCCATGTCCCGAGACATATTGCCTGCCTTCGATATGGTCTAGCATCCTGCCCTGCTCATCAAACTCTCTCCCTATGGTATCCAAGGCCACCTCCACTCATGGCTCACAGACTTCCTCTGCTGTCACAGCCAACATGTGGCCCTAAATGGAGTTCTCTCATCCCCTCTTCCTGTCCAGGCTGGAGTTCCTCAATGCAGTGTTCTGTGCCCTGTTCTTTTTCTAGTTTTCATCAATGACCTCTCCAACTCTCTGGAAAATCCTCTTTATCTCTTTGTTGATGACTCCACCCTCTGCCATACCATCTGTCATCTCTCAGACCGGCAAGCTGCAGCTTCTTCACTCTCTGCAAATCTGGATAAAATCACAAACTGGTCCAACACGTGGAACATGTCTTTCAATCCTGACAAATCACACACTTTCACTATGTCTGTCAGAAAGGACCGTATAGAACCCCCACCCCCCCCCAACCCCATCTACTTTCTCAACAATCCTCTGGAAGAAGTCCTTTCATTCAAGCTTCTGGGTCTCACTATCTGCCCTGATCTTTCCTGGGAAAGCCACATTTCCAACTTAGCCTCCAAAGGCAGTCGCCAACTGGGTATCCTCCATCGTGCAAATTCCTTCCTTGGCACACCTGATCGACCACATACAATGCTTTCGTCCGCAACCTGATAGAGTAATGCTCTCCCCTTTGGGCTGGTGCTCCCGCCTCTTACCTTTCTCAGCTTCACGCTGTGGAAACCAAGGCATTTAGGATCATTGTTGTCTCCTGTGATGAGGCTGAGTCTTTGGGTCTCTCACTCTCTCACCGCAGGCAGGTCGGTGGTCTTCGTCTTCTAGGATCTCCTCTCCGCCCCCCCCCCCCATATTTCTGTAGGGTGCTCAAGGTCGACCAGCAATCCCCTTCTGGTAAAACTACCAAAATCAAGAATCACTGCTCACCTTCACTCTTTCATTCCTCTTTTTCCCCCACCTTTGAAACAAACTCCTACACTCTCTTCAATTCCTCTCTTCCCTCCAGGTGTTCAAAACAGCTGCTCACCACAATGTCTTATCTTTCCCCATCTAAAACCACAATCTTTCTTATCCCGCTAATCCACCCCAACCCCACCTCGTTCAAATTCCCTGCTTTCCTTCCTGAAAGTCCTTGTGGTGCAAGGACCTGAAAGTCCCTGTAGTGCAAGGACCTGAAAGTCCCTGCAGTGCAAGGACCTGAAAGTCCCTGTAGTGTAAGGACCTGAAAGTCCCTGTCGAGTCCATTTGTTTACCCCATATTCCCCAACCCATCCTTCTCCCTTCCACAGATCTCCTCATGTCTCTGTTCCCCACTGTATTTTCCTTCCCTCTCCTAACCCTCTTGTCTCCTGCTCCCCTTGTTGTGCGTTCTGTGTGTTCGCTCTTATACGAGCCTTGATGGTGTATACAAAAAACAAACAAACAAAAAAAAAACACGATCTTCAGAGTTATCAGGTATCACATGATTTATCACGTAACCTGGCAGTGACGTTTAACAGTTTTCACTCAGTTATGCCATGCATGGAATGGAAGAATGCACGTGGAAGAATGCACGTGGAAGAATGCACGTGGAAGAATGCATGTTTCCCGAACTTTACATCAAGAATGCTTCCTTTGGGGAATGTCAAATTACATTTAAAAGTTGCTTTGGTGGTCGTATGAAACCTTCAAAATCAGTGATATGGAAACTCGTGAAGCAGTTCAGACAAACAGACTGCGTGGAAGTTAAGAAGCACATGCGTCAGCCAAGTGTTGTTACACTGGAGAAAGTGGATGAAATGCGGGAAAGAATGGAAGCAAACCCAAAGAAATCTCCAAGACATTTAGCACAACAAGCTCAATTGTGTGGATGTCAGGAAATCAATTGTGTGGATCACATCACCACTTTGTCACATTAGGCTACATTTCCACAAAATATTAGGTTCTTAACTGATATAGCTTTTCGTGTATGGGAATTATTTAGGGTTCTCAAATAAAATTAATCACCCTGTTGTGCTCACCTTATGTTGTGTTCACCCTTACAACTTCATGTAATTATGTGGTGTTAATCGTTCATGTTCCAAACGTTTGGTTGCTTCTATATTGGTTGCCCTTCCCACACCCAGCTCTGTTTCTGCTCACCTTCATCTTTATTACCTCTGCCACCAAAGGTGGATGGAGGTTATGTTTTCACCCTTGTCTGTCTTGTGCAGGATATCTCAAAAAGTTGTTGATGGATTAGGAAGAAATTTGGGGGACAGGCTGGGTGTGTGACAAAGACTAAATGATTAGATTTTGGTGAAGATCTGAATCTGGATACTAAAATTTTTTTTGACTTTTAAAGTGTTTCTTCATCATTGAGAGATGGGACCAAAATTGATATAGAGTATAGCACAATATTTCAAAACATTACGGACGGATTAGGATGAAACTACGTGTACAAGTTGGATAGGTGACAAGAACAAGCCAATTATATTTTGGTTTAGGTTCGGATCCAGATCTGGCTTATGAGTGGGATACTAAACATAAACTCCAGCCTGGTGAAGGTATGTGCTTTACCAAATGCAATTCTAGTTTCTTTTGTTTCCTCTATGAAATGTATTTTTTAATTGAAAAAGCAGAAACTTTTTCTGTCATGAAGACGAATCTCTGGACCTTTGCTCTCTCATCACATACAGGTTGGTGGTCTCGCTGTCTTCTACTGCCTCATTTCTGGTCTTACACCCTATTTTCTTTCTGTGCTCTGTCCACCCCCTCAGTTCTACAGGGAATACAGAGTCTGCAATTAACCCGCTTCTGATGAAACTCCCAAAATCCAGAATCACTGTTCACCTCCACTATTTTGTTCCACTTTATTTCTTCTGCTTTTATTGAACCTCAAAAAGAAAAATTGATTTCCTTTATCGCATTAAAATAGGCCTTGCAATTGGCAGTCAGGAGGTAACTAGACAAGGACGACCAGAGCGACCAAGTTTACATTACAGAAGGGAAAAGGATGTATGGATGAAAATATGGGGAGAGAAGACAGTTGAAAACTATACTGTTTGGCACATGAGAAATGTAGATGATCTCTTACTGCAAACAACATCCTGTCTTGGATTAGCACCACCAAACATAAAGCTGCCAGTAAAGACAATCAAAGAAAGAAATGTTTGTTCCAAGAGTCATGTTGGTGATCAATCAGAAAATTATCAATATACTTACGGTATCCAGTTCTTCTTCATCGATACCGGTCAAGTCAAGAGTCCCATCCCCACTTTCACACTCTAAAAAATAAAATGAACAACTTTAAAATCCACAGCATAAAAATCTATATATTGCATATTATGTAAAAGAAAGGTACAAGTCTCTCGATATTCGTTTTCTCTGTCCTCTCCCACCACTTCCAGCTTTCTCACAAAACTTCATACGCATAATTAACAATGCCCTACAATCCAGAATGCAGCATCTAAATTTACTTCTGAATGCTCCATTAGTTCTATTCGGCCCAGTTAAAAGTAGATTTTTCTCAACGCTTTCACCATGACATTCCGCTGGGTGGGACTTCAAGCCCACCCATCACAGGATTGTCATCATCTTTGTGCATTTGATTAGACACGGATTGGTTTGGTGTTTTTGTTGTCGTCGTATGACCCTCCTGTCCTATCAAAGCCGATGTGGTCCCATCACCTGCCTCTGATGGGTGTATCCTCGAGTAATAACGTAAAAAGACCAAACAGAATTTAATAAAGATATTGAACACAAATTGGGAAAAAGGTTGAAAATGAGCAGATAATAATAAACAACTAAAATTTTAATAAATACCTTTACCACCATCATCTTCAATGCACTCTACAATTGACTCCTTGAGACCCAGACTGGCTGAGGTAGGAAGTGGCCCAAGAAGCACCCTGAGATCTGGACCTTGACAACGGCGCAACATTGCTGGCTCTGGATCCTGTTCCTCGCCAACAATGTCAGGCTCTGTTACACCGTTTGGAAGATGTTCGAACAGTGAGTGAACAAAATGCTCCTCATCCACATTCAAGTGATCATCATCCTCTGCCCCATCGCCCAAAGCCGTACAAGAATCTGGAAGGGAATTTAACAGACAAAAGGAGACAACATACACGAATGATCAAAAATACCGATCATGGAAAACTTCTGATAATAAGCACCTTGATGGGTAAAATAAGTTCCGAGCATTTTCCTTTTCCTGTTAGCGCATGTTTCTCACACAACACTACTACCATAAGTTTGTTCTGTGTGAAAGTAAACCACAATGAAAAAAAAAATATATATATATATATATTGGAAAATATCATTATGCTAAAAGTCATTTTTTATTTCTTTGTTTTAAAACAGAACTGATCAGATTGACTTTCTTCAAAGTGTGCAATGTTGCACATGCTACTCTTTTAATAGCAATTCAGATAAGAAAGACACCTTATAATCTGCCCACCCTTTGAACTCAAAGGATTTTCAACCCTTTCAGGTGTCTATATAAGATCAGAAACTGATGATATCTGGACCACAAGTTTCAACCAAAATGTCCTGCATCCTTAGAGCATAGCACCATGAACACCACTGCAAATCCTTAAATCTTCTTTTGTGACCAATCTTTGCAAGAAGCACAGTCCCATGAGTTCTGGGGTCTCAACAAACAGCCTGTCTGAAGCAAATCCCATTTTCAAGCTGGTCTCAATGGCCAAACAAAAAAATCTGGTATATTCCACACAAAGAAAGCCATAACTCACCACTCCTTGACATCCTATTAGTTATAAAGCATGCATACCTAATACAATGTAGTTGTGCTCATCTTTGTGTGCTCCGGCTCTTTTGAAGTTGCATCACAACTTTTGCTTTTGGAGGTGAATGTTCTGACACTGTGGAAATTGTTGGTCAAAAGGCTGAGATGTAGGGATTGGTCCTCATTCAGAATCTTTGGCTTAAGTCTTCTTTTGTTCTTAAAGGTCATCTCATCGTAATGCGAGATGTCAACCTTTCCCCTTACCAGAATCAATTAACCATACAATGGTAGACTCAACGTCCAGGTAACGTGTAGACCACTATTCATTAACCTTTCCAAAGCAAACTATGCACACTTACACCTTCACCTTTTTTTGCAATTTGTGGAATCAAACCTTTGTGTTTATCCCACAATAAAGGTCAAGGTACACTTGCTAACCTTCACCCAATTTATTGTACAAAACATACTTTTCTGGGTCACATGGGACAAAAAGTTTAAGTGCGCGCCATCCGGTAATGTGTTGCGTACCACAAGTGTTTTATCTGGGGATTGACAAAAAAAATCGGACATTATAAAAGGGTGGTTCAAATGTGACCTTAACTGTTGTTTATAGAAGGCAGAATGATGTGAGTGAATTAATAAATTTTGGAAGGAATTTGGCCATACAATATTGGTAGCCAAGAACCATAATCACATGTTTTCTGTTTCAATGCACGTGCTGTAAATAAAGATGGTGGCAAATGAGATAACGTCAGTGAAACAGTGAACAATTATGAAGTTTCTAATCTTTTTTTTATATATATATTTTTTACACCTGTTGAAATTTACAGACTAGCTGAACAGTCGAGTGATTATTGCCTCTCAAGGACGTCTGTATTGAAGAGCACCTCGGAGGGCAAAGGGTTTTTCATGAACAAAGGAATTAAAGGCGACATCCTGCACCTGCTATGTATACGTCCCAAACAACCACACACTGTCGACATGCAAAAGCTCTCACTTTAATAGGACAGGTGTGTGTACAAAGCTGAAAAAATCTTAAAAGTAGTGCGTACAACTACTTATTATTTTTGTAACTATGCATGTATGCTTCGTGAAGAGTATAAACAAAAGTCCAAGTGAATCAACATTGGCCTAAAGGTAAAGGGGGTGGATCTCAGCTACGTGAGAGCTCAGAGGGTGGAAATGTCTTCATAACCTTGTTAATGTATGCAGTTATTTTATATTGAACAAAAGTTGTACAGTCCCAAGAGCTGTGCTCTGTCCAATATGATAGGATGTGTATACGCACATTGAGCCAAATTTATACGTCGTAACACGAGATTAAAAAAAAATGTTCAGAAATGCTTTAACTGACTGAAGCTGATATGTGCTTATTTGCCCAGTTCACTTTAAGTAATTGCTTATAATTGTTTCATTTTCGGTATGATTGATTATTTTGTGAAAAAAATTGTTTTATGAGTTGTGGGTGGCAGGATGATTATGATTATATATAAATGATTATGTACAGATGGTTATGTAGAAATGATGAAAAAAAACCTTAAGAGAAACCTTTTCTCTCAAATGGGTGTTTTTCTTTTTCCAACACTGCAGTCTGATGTTGAAAATCTCAGAGTGAACAATTGAAAAGTCCCTGTGATAATACCTGCAGTGAGGGTACAAAGTACCAAGACATGAGGCCTTAATGCTTGGAATGTGTATTTTATTTTTTCCAAAAACCTGATTGTATTGGGCCATTTTTGCTGATTTAGACCTTTTTGGATAAAATGATGACTGATATAATCATTTCACTTCAACGCTATTTGAGAACATGCTATCGCCTCCAGTCGAAACTAGGAACGTGTGGCGAGGATGCCGTTACGATAGGTGCATGGCTATCACACTAGGATATCGATTACATGAGTCTGGCATGAAGCCTCTGTTGAGCAGAATGCACGTGCACAGCCTGAGGTAACAAGCTCAAATGAGCTAAGATCCTCGTCCTCTTCGTGATGACGTCATAGTTATCAGTTATGTATCAGGTGTGCGGTAAATTATCTCTAATGCCCTATTCGATTCCATCTGAAGTATTCAAAAAGCTTGCGTTGTTTCGGAGATAATTGATTATGCGATTTCCATTGCGATATTATGACGTCATAACTTTTTTCTTGGAAGAATTTCCTCAATCTGAGATGGTTACTGTCTGCGTGTGAGCTTTCTGCATGAACATGTCAAGTTTCAAGATGTTCTGATGAAAACTCGTGGTTGTGAAACAATATTTCAGAAAATAGTGATGACGTCATAAAACGAATACGACGTCATTGTGATGCATCAGATTTGCGTCAAATCATCTGTGCAAATGCCCCGTTTGATTCCCGCAAACAGAATTCAAAAAGCCTCCCGAGTTTCGGAGATAATGGTATAGGCAATTTCCATCAGCGGTGATATTATGACGTCATAACTTTTTTTTTTCTAGGAAGAATTTTCTAAATCGGAGATGGTTACTGCCTGCGCATGGACTTTATGCATATACATGCCACTTTTCACGAAGATCCGATGAAAACTGGACTGTGAAACAAAATTGTGAAAAAATAGGAATGACGTCATAAAAACGGATATGACGTCATAATGATGTATTATTTGTGCGTTAAATTATCTCTGCTCATGCCCCGTTCCATTCCCGCAAACAGAATTCAAAAAGTTTTCCTAGTTTCAGAGATAATATTTTTGGGCGATTTCCATTAGCGGAGACATTATGACGTCAAAACTTTTTTTCAAGGAGGAATTTTCAAAATCGGAGATGGTTACTGTCTGTGCAGGGTATTTTTACTTATACATGCCAAGTTTCAGGAAGTTTCGATGAAAACTGTAGGCTGTGAAACAAAAAAGTCCACAAGAAGAAGAACAAGAACAACAACGTGAGTAAGACTTAGAGATCCTCTGACGAGGATCTAAAAACGATCATTCCTGAGTTATGAGCTGCTGCTGTAACGAGTGCCAATGAGAAAGCAGCTTAAAATGCAAAGCCCATCCACGTCACCTATTTTTTCTCGAACCAAACTTGACAGAAACAATAGCTCAAAAAAAATATGTAAAATGTATTAATGAGTGTTCTCCATATTCTCATAATCAAGGTTTGTTGAAAATTTGAAAACAAATAAAAAGCTGAAGTGACAATTCAACTTTAAGGTCAATTGGATGAAAATTGATGATTTTATGTGATATGCTGACCTTTAACATTTTCACCAAATTATTAATTTGTTTTCTCCATGTTCTCATTATAAAGGTTTGTTGAAATATTTGATGACAAAAGCTAAAATGGTAAAAATGTTATGGCCTATACAGGCAGACAAACAAACAAGCCAGCAAATGATCATAATCCTGTAGTTGCGAAATCAGTCACTATGACCTTGACCTTTGGACCTCAAAAACAATAAGCTTCTAACTCTTGATTGTTGAACCAATTCAGTGACCCAATATGAAAATTGTTCAAACTTCAAGTCAATCGGATGAAAGTTAACGATTTTGTTACAATGACCTTTTGAGCCAAATGCAATTTTTTTTTTCTGAAAATCATGAATCACGATGTAATTTGAAGGGAATTTAAAAAAAAAAAATTGCCACTCACAAAGTGTCAAAAAAAACAAAAACAAAAGCCCTGGAGTGTCGAAATTTTCAATTTCGCCAGCAACGTCACATTGTGAACACACCTTGATCTGATTGGCGGCTTACATAGAGAAACAGTGCACTGCCAGATCGGATGTCGATACGGATTCCACCGTCAATAGAAACTCTGAAGGTTCTCATTA
Organism: Eptatretus burgeri; assembly: GCF_056783735.1. Lineage (NCBI taxonomy): Eukaryota > Metazoa > Chordata > Myxini > Myxiniformes > Myxinidae > Eptatretus > Eptatretus burgeri. The sequence continues at coordinate 63,986,002 of NC_140962.1, forward strand.
CATTGAAACTGATCAGTGGGATTTTGAAGAAACCATTGGAGACAAAATTATTGATGGAAATGCTTTTGGGAGAGTTGTGGAGCCTTGTCGTTTTGAGCCTTGTGCGGGAAATTCAGATGAAGAAGGCAGAAGTGAAGATGGAAATGATAAAAACATCAAAACAATGGTAGCATGTTCACGTCAACTCTGTCGGTTTTGTTTTTCCATTCAATTGACGACTTACAAAGGAGGGATTTTGTATTCATTGATAAATTGGTTCATATATTACTAGAGCAGAAATAGCCGTCATCGCCCGACAGCATGGGCACCGCTCAGGCATACTCGGACATTGCGGACAAAATGGGTGAGAAATGCTTTGTCTGGCCATCGCAGGCTGACCAGGTGTCTTGTAAGTTAAGGGATCGTCCCGTTTCATACTTTCCCTGGATGCCATTTGTGTCCGTGTCGTGTCCCACCGTTGTGTTCATGATATGTTGATGTCATGCCCCACTGGAGGGGGGAGTGGTGCTATGGGGGAAGGGTGAGTGGTGCTATGGGGGAAGGGGGTGTGGTGGTGGATATTGTGTGTGAGGGGGATGGTTGATGGGGGATTTTGGGGGATTGTGGGGGATCGTGGAGTGGGGGTAAGTGTGGGATGATGTGAGTGTTGTGGGGGTGATGGTTGATGGGGGATTGTGGGGGGGATCTTTGAGGGAAGGACCCTAAAAGTTTTAGCATCCTCGGTCAAATCTTCTCGGAGTTGATGATGATACGTACATACACACATCCAGAGTACATTCTCTCCACTATAAATAGACGGTGATTCATTTGATTTGTAGAAATTTGTGCTACGAATAGATTATTAGTTTGAGGTGCTCTTGTGGTAACTGCCGGGCAATGGTAACAGGTGCTTGATTCACCACTCAAATCGTCCGTATACATACATAGGCTGCAGCTGGGTGGAGATGGTGTTGCAGTTTCAACCGATGGCTGTTTTTTCTGCATAATCGTGGAGATGGCATCTTCTCTCAATCGTGGTGGATAACCACAAGATCTAGCCATTTCTGTTATTTCATAGCGGTACGCTGTAAAATGTTCCGAGTACAAAAGCGATTATTTTTTTGGGCCCAATCCACACTCCGGTATTTTGGACAAACCTCATCAAATTTCTGATAAACCGAGCCGCTCGGCCGTTGAATTAATAGCAGGTGAGGTCGACTCAGCCTGTCATCCTTCCGAGGTCAGCAAAATGAGAAACAAATTTCCAATTTCAAATTTCTTTTGTGCTCGGAAATTCCAAGTCAATCAAATGAAAATTGACGATTTTACGTGATTTTCACCTTTTAACCCAATTATTATTATTCTCCATATTCTCGTAATAAAGGTTTGTTGAAAATTTTATGACAACGGATGGACAGACATGCCTGGTGTTGGCTTAATGGTTGGGGTGGTGGGCTTGGGATCCTCAGGTCATGAGTTCAAACCCCGCTCGGCCATTAAATTAATAGCAGGTGGGGTCAACTCAGCCTGTCATCGTTCCGAGGTCAGCAAAATGAGTAACAGCTTGTTGGGATTGAGCCATTCGAGTATCCTGCGTCGGAGTGACGACCCGTCCAGGATTGTGCCCAATAAATAGCCCAGGAGACTGCTTCAGAAGCGTCGACGCTCTGTACAGTGTGTGGTGTGGAAACTGGATTATTATTAATTGAATTTATAATAATGTAAAAATGCAAATTAACTTAGTTTAGTGCTTTGAAAAATAATTTAATAAATATATGCTGAGAAAACGAGGAGAGGGCAGAATGCACACACTCCTCTGAAGTCGTAAACAACCTTCCAAAATCTTATCGATCTGATGACCATCTGAACCAGCAATATCTCCCCCCTACACACTTTCCCAGGGCTATAAGCAAGCCCCAAAACAGACCAATTACCCTTCTATGTTGCAATTTCAAAGTTCACAAAGGTCCATCTATTATCCAGACACACCCTGGTAAAACTGTATATATACACTCAATATCCTTTGTAAAATTAAGTCTTCAGCGTGCAACGATGTCGCAGGCTGGGGTCTTCCTCCTGTATACAGGAGTGTCTTTTATTTTACTGAATAAACAGCTTGTATTGAACGAAAGTTTTTCTGTCTTAAAGTGGCGAGAAAAAGCTTCCACAGTGATCCCACTGGATTTGCATCTGGATGGACGGATGTGCGCATGCGCACACAGTGGGCAGCCTCATAAAGGGGGCACACATCTCACTGAGACACATTTCTCTGTATGCATCTGCTGTGATGATGGTCGAATCTCAAATGACAAAGAGGCCAATGACAGGAAGCATGGTGGGTTCATGTAAAAGCCCAACGTGGTTATTAAAAAACAGAAAAACTAAACAACCAAATAACATTTCATTACAATTCTTTGTGATAATTTTCACAGATAAGTATATCGTACAGCAACAATTTTTTCCATATAAATATGCAACTTCTGTATCGGTAGGCATATAGGAAAGCACATTATCTCTTGTTTTTGCTCGATCTGGCATACTTCTTCCTTTCTTCCCTCAAGCACGAATTCTTAAATGGGAAATAGGATAAACTAAATTATAAGGCAATTCCAACCCTGCCAATCCAAAGGGGGAAAAAATCCAACTATACAAAATGCAATTTGAAATGTAGAAAGAAAACTAAACGATGAAAGTTTACAAACATTCAAACCATCACAGACCTTCTTTCAGCAGTTTTGCGTACAATCCGCGCACCTTCGGTCGTCTGTTCTCCAACTCCATCTCAATCTCATTTTGGAAGCATGTTATTTCATCTGGAATGCAAAAATGAATATTGGATCAGATGTTTGGTTCTACAGAACTTCAATATACAACAAAATAAACATGACATATGAACAAAAGCTTTTCATGCTGCACTCCTCAAAGTTTAATCACAGCAAGAGAACCAGGAAGTGAGAGAGCGTGCATATATAAGCTTGTCGATGCAAGATCGACAGTGATTGGTTAATCAGTTATGATGTCAATGGTAATCTGAGCCCCCATTGCTTAGCCTACAGTCATCAGTATCTCTGGCTCCGATTGACTGGAGTGGAGTACAGGGCAGTGACTCCCCATTCACACCAACAACTTGGAGTGAGGGGGGATGTGACGCCCCCAAGGACGATGACTCACCAGTTGCATGCATACCTTGGACAGCGGTCGGAGCAACAGCTTTGATGTTTCCATGTTCAAAGAGAATGAGAGAACGTACAAATTCCTTTTGATGACAACACAGGGTCCATGGAAAGGATGAAGGCTGCTTCCAACATACGTAGATGTGAAACACTCCGACCTCGGCTCAATATCTGAAACATATCTGCGTCGTACTAGTCTGCACACATGGGGTTGGCAACTAAGTGCCGTGCAATGGCAGAACAAGAAATGGCCGACGGTCCTTGAATGTTCCGACATGCTTGCACTGGTTGTGTCCTAACTCTCAAGCTCTTTTCTCGAATCGCGAGAGAGACATGCTGTTTGATGCAGTCAGCCAACCTTTGGGTTGTACAACCCACGTACCGAGATTCACATCGGCACTTAAACTCATAGATAACATTGCTGATTTGTGAGGTGGGCAGAACATCCTTGTTGACTGACGGAAGCAAACGGCAAGGGGTAAAGATAACTCGAGGTTGTACAGCCAGGTATGTGTGATATCGCGTTTGATTTGTTCTTCAAAGCTTCTTGGTGATCGTTCTTTCCACGGCATCCTGACATGGACTGGACATTTTTCAGGATCAACCTTGCAATAATTTGTCATATTTAAAACTTGTTCACATATCTCTTAATTATGTACTCCGGGTAACCATTCTCATGGTTACGACAATCTCGTATATTCATGATTTTCTCAATTTCAGCAGGAAGATTACAAGTTGAGCAAATCCTCTGAGCCCTGTTCACAAGGATGTTGATAAAGTCAATTTTGTATCTTGTGGAGCTGTAGGAATCCCAACAAGTATACTGCCCAGTGAAAGTAGGCTTCTGGTGGATGGATGTAGTGAAACCATGTGCAGATTTTTTGACCAAAACGTCCAAAAATGGTAAAGTGTTTGAAGATTCCATCTTGCAGGTAAACTTGAGCACTGAAAGGAGAGTATCAAGTCGTGTACTCACCAGTCAACAAGGATGTTCTGTCCACCTCACAAATTGGCAATGTCATCGATGACTTGAAGTGCCGATGTGAAGCTCGGTATGTGGGCCGTACAACCCAAAGGTTGGCTGATTGTCTCAAACAGCATGTCTCTCCGGCGATTCGAGAAAATAACTTGAGAGTTAGGACACAACCAGTGCCAGCATGCAGGAATGTTCAAGGACCGTCGGCCACTTATTGTACTCCAGCCACTGCATGGCACTTAGTTGCCAACCCCATCTGTGCAGACCAGTACAACGCAGATATGTTTCAGATATTGAGCTGAGGTCAGAGTGTTTCACATCTACGTATGTTGGAAGCAACCTTCATCCTTTCCATGGACCCTGTGTTGTGTCATCAAAAGGAATTTGTACATTTTCTCATTCTCTTTCAACATGGAAACATCGATGCTGTTGCTCCGACCGCTATCCAAGGTATGCATGCAAATGGTGAGTAATCCGCCTTGGGGGCGTCGCATCCCCCCTAACTCCAAATCGTTGGTGCAAATGGTGAGTCACCGCCCTGTACTCCGCTCCAGCCAATCGGAGCCAGAGATACTGATGACTGTGGGCTAACCAATGGTGGCTCAGATTACCATTGACATCATAACTGATGAACCAATCAGTGTCAATCTGACATATGCAAGCCTTTATATACATGCTCTCTCACTTCGTGGTCCCTTGCTGCGATTCAACCTTGAGAAGTACAGCATGAAAATCTTTGGTTAATATGTCGTGTTTGTTTTCTTGTATATTGAAAACTAATATGTTCATATTCAATGGCAAAAAAGACCATTTGACCATTTGCCATGAAACTTTCAAAGTTTCCTGGAAACTCTTTAAAACAATGAGCAGACTCTGACTTTGCAGACAAAAGATTGTCCAAAGAGATTAGAGAGATGAGAGAGAGAGAGAGAGAGAGAGAGAGAGAGAGAGAGAGAGAGAGAGAGAGAGAGAGAGAGAGAGAGAGAGAGAGAGAGAGAGAGAGAGAGAGACAGAGGGGTAGAGAGAGGGGGTGAGAGAGAGAGAGACAGAGAGACAGAGAGACAGAGAGATAGAGAGAGCTAGAGAGAGATAGAGAGAGATAGAGAGAGATAGAGAGAGATAGAGAGAGATAGAGAGAGATAGAGAGAGATAGAGAGAGATAGAGAGAGATAGAGAGAGATAGAGAGAGATAGAGAGAGAGAGATTGAGAGAGAGATAGAGAGAGAGAGAGAGAGAGAGAGAGAGAGAGAGAGAGATAGAGAGAGATAGAGAGAGATAGAGAGAGATAGAGAGAGATAGAGAGAGATAGAGAGAGATAGAGAGAGATAGAGAGATAGAGAGAGATAGAGAGAGAGAGAGAGAGAGAGAGAGAGAGAGAGAGAGAGAGAGAGATAGAGAGATAGAGAGATAGAGATAGAGAGAGATAGAGATAGAGAGAGACAGACAGACACAGACATAGACACACACATTCTATTTCTCTGAAAAGCAATTATTAAATATTGTACAAATTTCACCATTACACTCCCATTTCCATCCTCTTCCAAAGCTCTCCAACTCTCTTGGATAAGCAAAAGAACTCCAAATGACATTCCGAAGCAAGAAATTATGTGCTAGTACAGTACTTAGACCAAATTTTATAATGCTCCACATTACTTGTGACAATTTTCAACTTCACTTTTATGGTATGACTAGGGTAAGGGGGGTCATGAGAAGAATCACCTTCATATTCTTCCAGGTCTTCCAGTGAGACATCTATCTCCATCTACAGACACAGTGAGGCACTTGCAAAAGAGTTTAGGCACACTGGTTTGCCACAGGTCTCAGTGATCAATTCATTTCAGTTATTATTAGAGATAAATATATCCATACACTCGAAAGGAATGCGGTTTGCAATGTTACATTTGAAGGTGACGGCATTATTGGTGTCATAAATGAAAATGAAAACAGGTTGAAACCATCACTGTTCTTGCACGTTTGAAAACTTTTCATATGACGTGTAAGCTAAACAGGTTTATCAATTTTGCAGGTTCAAGTACACTTTCATTTTCTTTTCTTATTGCAGGCATATTTAATTTTCTCCTGATATGTTGCAAATAGCCATTGGAGAAATGCAAGAACTGCCTGCGACCGAGCCATGAAAGACAAATACAGTCTCGGATTACTGCATCTAAATGGCCGGTAGACTAGGACAATTCAAAAGGCAAGGTAGGACTGCCAAGTGAAGCGAAGGCTCAATTCTTCACTGCCGGAGGTCCGTAGCCATATATGCTGGAGCTGTTGTGACAAATTTCTGTTTTATGCCAGCTTGAGGAGGTTAGACTACACATTACCCTCCAGTGCTCCATTGGCAAGATGATGAATCATAAAGTATGCTGTCTGTTACAATACATGTTGGCAACTACCATAATGGCAAAAGCCCTTTAAAAATGATATACCTCCTCACCCTGACCCTCCCTCCAAATCAGTCTGATTATGCCAATATTTTAAGACTCAAGAAAAATTGAATCTCATTTTATTCAAACAGGTAGGATGTGGTGTGGGTGACTTGAGCATTTACCGAACCAGACAAATATATTATTTATATACCTTTTCGACTCAAATAAATGTTTTAAATGGTACAACTGCACAAGGGGTCCCTCAACTAGAAAACATTTTAAAATTAAGATGTGCCCAACAAGAATAACACCAATATATGTCATAGTAAGGAGTAAGCAGAGTGAGGTGTTGGGCTTCGTGAGAGAAGCAGAATGTATGAAGTCTTGTTCTGCATACCGTGTGCTATTCTAACTCCTGGCAAACCCTGAATGCGACGATTTCTCGGACTTGAAACTTGGACGGGATTTTCATGTCAGCTCACTGACTTCAACCACCAATTATTTTTGAGGTCAACATAGGCCAAAAGGTCAACAAAAGCTAGATATCTGAGCTTGTTTATCACTTGTACTACACCGATTGTGAGGCTGCTGATAAGCTGGTAATGCACTAATATCACTTCATATAAAGAACTCATGTTAGTATATTTTCATACCTGCCAACCCTACCGATTTAGCCGGTAGACTATCGATTTTCAAGGCTATCTACCGGCTACCAATTTTACATGCTTAATCTACCGGTTTTTAAAATTCAGGGAAATTTTTTTTTTATCCGAGTTACAGAATACGATACTGTACAGTACCTTGCAGTTTACATTTTTCCGTCGTCTATGTGCGCGTGTACACCGTAACACGCGTCTGCTATCGTTAGATCTGATTATCCGCCCTTAGTTTAGTGATAGCAGACGCGCGTAACCGCCTGGTGTCGCTCGCGTCGCATGGTCGAGTGGACAACAACAAAGCCATTTTTCGCGTGGATGCTTTCACAACAATCACAATGGACACGCCTGAAAAAGAAAAAGCCACCTTTGCGGTACGACAATGTTTTCAAGGACGAGTGGACAAAAGAACATTCGTGGATCAAGGCATCGCGGAAAGGTACGAAGCATGCGTTCTGTGAGCTGTGCAGGACTGATATATCTGTCTCACAGCGGCTACGGAGATATTGCCACTCACATTAAAACGAACAAACACGTGAAAAACGCGAACGCTGTCAAAAGCACGCCCTTAATGAAAATGTTTTTTAAATTTTTATTTAAAAAAATTCCCGGGGGGGGGGGCATGCCCCTGCGTCGCGCAAAAATCTACCGATTTTCATTCCAAAAAGGTTGGCAGGTATGTATTTTTTTTTTTTTTGGAGCTGTGTTGACGTAGTGACATAAGCCGATGTATCAAATCCAATAACCTTTTTCATTACAAGTAATGTTGCCAAAATGAGCACTTCTGACAGTGCCTACGACAAGGCAAATGCAGACACACCTGCTGCAACTTGCTCTTCCGCTTGCCATTAATAAATGAGGGTGGGTCACATTCCTTCTCCAGATCGATCCTCATGAATTCATCGATGGTTAGCTGGCTGGTAGGCGTGTCTTCAAATTCCACCAACCTGGTGTAATTGATAAATTACGTTCCGGCGTGATACAACTTAAAAGTTATTTCATTGTTCAGAGAAAAAAAGGCAATACACGCTAGAAGAGAACATACGAGTATAACAGATCACGTAGACAACAGAATTACTCTTCCAGAAAGCGAACAAAAAGCAACCTTTTCCTCAAAGTCGCCTCGCACACTTTCACGACACTGAGAATCTCCTTGACCGTACGTCGAAAATCGTGCATTCGCGCGGCAACCAGCAGAGCTAAGGACATGTACGAAAAGTGCAGGCCATGATACTATCAGCTCATACAGTATAACACTCAAGCATTGCAAAATATGATTTTCTGCATAAAAACAAAGGAAAAAAACTGAGCATAGTCGTGCAAATTTCCAGCTCATACCAAAAAAAAACAAAAGGACATGTTAACGGAATTATGAGATACATGAAAGAGCAAATGCTGCTCCGTAATCAAATGGCTCTGACAGACATATCGGTTTCAATTAGGAAAAAATTATCTGATTGCAATGAGCCAGGAGAAAAATGGTATTTAAGCACTTGAATGACAAAAAAAAAAAAGTGACATAAAAATCCAGAAAGAACTGTGTTGAATGCGCCAATGCAAACCTGCCCCACACAGGCCTGACGGCCTGCGCCCTGTGTGCATCCAGTCACGTTTCATGCGAGCCACAAGTCGCAGCGCAGTCATGGACACCTCATGGGTCTTGTCTCCAAACTCAAGCATGTGTGCGAAACGTGGAATATAAAGGCAAGGGTCTGAAAACAAAATGGCATGGAATGTAATATTGCCATCGTAAAGCACCCCCACCCCTTCATAGAAATGTCATGTTTTCTTGCTCAAACATAATCATAGCTCGCCATTTTGAAAACCAGCACTCCAAGTCACAGTGATCCTCACTCTCGACCAATAAGAGAACATTATATTTTACGAATGTTTCACCAAGTGACTATTGAGCAAAGATAGTAAAAAATATAATCTAAAACGATCTTGGCACACAAAATTTTACATTAGCATGTACAGTAAACGAGGCGAGTAGTGATATTTTTTAAGGCAGAGTGTTAAATATTGATAATCAAGGCAGCGGATGCTGCAACCACTTGTGTATACAATTTGATTTGTGACTGACTCATGTCAGCCAGATATGACATGAACCATTGGTTATATTTGAGGTAAAGCCATTAATAGATTTGGTCATCAACATTTACCAGAAAGAGTGCAGAACCTACGATGATGCCATGAAAAGCCAGATGACGAAATGTCCAATGAATGTTTCAATCAAACACCAAAGAGAAGAGAAAGCATGGCAGAGGACAAAATTCAGCTTGTATGCAGAGATGGAATATATGAGGAAATCAAGAGGGGGAGGCCTGGTTGGTGGACAGCTTACTGTGCAGAACTTAGACAATGCTTGGGAAACATCCATGATCACTGCACATAAAAATGGATTGAAATGTAAACAAAACTATTAAAAAGAGAATAATAGTGTATAATGTAGTGCCTGCCAAAAACCAAAAGGTAGGTTATTCGGTAAAATAATTACCTTGAATGAAACAAACATTGAACATTTTGGCAATGAGCTTGACATGAAAGAGCACTTCTGAGTCACATATGATGTTCCAAACAATGCTAGCATCCAGTAAACAGCTGATTAAGGTCTCATGCATGTCAAATCAGTATGCCAATGCATGACTTCCAGAGTTGTTGTCAATCTAACATATATATATATATATATATATATATATATATATATATATATATATATATATATATATATATATATATATATTAAATATATATATATATATATATATATATATTAAATATATATATATATATATTAAATATATATATATATATATTAAATATATATATATATATATATATATATATATATATATATATATATATATATATATATATATATATATATATATATATATATATATATATATATATATATATATATATATATATATATATATATATATATATATATATATATATATATATATATATATATATATATATCCTGGTGTTGGCGCAGTGGTTAGGGCAGCAGCTTGGGATCCAAAAGGTCCTGAGTTCAAGCCCCGTTGGACCACTGAATTAATACACCAGGGGGTTGACTCAGCCTGTCATCCTTCCGAGGTCGGCGAAATGAGTACCAGTGTACTGGGCCGGTGTACACTCCGGTTAAAATAGGTGTACCATATCCCTGTGTCGAAAGAGGCGACCAGGGTTGTGTCAGGAAGGGCATCCGGCGTAAAACATGTGCCAAATCACTATGCGGATCATACGGATGATCCGCTGTGGCGACCCCGAAAGGGAGCAGCCGAAAGAAGAAGATATATCAATACACACACACACACACACACACACACACACACACACACACACACACACACACACACACACACACACACACACACACACACACACACGGGAGAACAAGTATTTGATACACTGCCGATTTTGCAGGTTTTCCCACTTACAAAGCACGTAGAGGTCTGTAATTTTTATCAGAGGTACACTTCAACTGTGAACGACGGAATCTAAAACAAAAATTCTGAAAATCGCATTGTATGATTTTTAAATAATTAATTTTCATTTTATTGCATGAAATAAGTATTTGATCACCTACCAAGCAGTAAGAATTCCAGCTCTCACAGACCTGTTAGTTTTGTCTTTAAGAAGCCCTCCCATTCTCCACTCATTACCTGCATTAACTGCACCAGTTTGAACTCGTTATCTGCATAAAAGACAGCTGTCCACACTCAATCAATCAGACTCTAACCTCACCAAAATGGGCAAGACCAGAGAGCTGTCTGAGGACATCAGGGACAAAATTGTAGACTTGCACAAGGCTGGGATGGGCTACAGGACAATAGGCAAGCAGCTTCGTGAGAAGGCAACAACTGTTGGCACAATTATTAGAAAATGGAAGAAGTTCAAGATAACAGTCACATTCCCTCAGTCTGGGGCTCCATGCAAGATCTCACCTCGTGGAGCCTCAATGATAATGAGAGGTGAGGGATCAGCCCAGAACTACATGGCAGGACCTGGTCAATGACCTGAAGAGAGCTGGGACCACAGTATCAAAGAAAACCATAATTAACACACTACGCCGTCATGGATTAAAATCCTGCAGCGCACGCAAGGTCCCTCTGCTCAAGCCAGCGCATGTCCAGGCCCGTCTGAAGTTTGCCAATGACCATCTGGATGATCCAGAGGAGGAATGGGAAAAGGTCATGTGGTCTGATGAGACCAAAATAGAGCTTTTTGGTTTAAACTCCACTCGCCGTGTTTGGAGGAAGAAGAAGGATGAGTACAACCCCAAGAACACCATCCCAACCGTGAAGCATGGTGGTGGAAACATCATTCTTTGGGGATGCTTTTCTGCAAAGGGGACAGGACGACTGCACCGTATTGAGGGAAGGATGGATGGGGCCATGTATCGCGAGATCTTGGCCAACAACCTCCTTCCCTCAACAAGAGCATTGAAGATGGGGCGTGGCTGGGTCTTCCAGCATGACAACGACCCGAAACACACAGCCAGGGCAACTAAGGAGTGGCTCCAGAAGAAGCATCTCAAGGTCCTGGAGTGACCGAGCCAGTCTCCAGACCTGAACCCAATGGAAAATCTTTGGGGGGAGCTGAAAGTCTGTGTTGCCCAGCGACAGCCCCAAAACCTGAAGGATCTGGAGAAGATCTGTATGGAAGAGTGGGCCAAAATCCCTGCTGCAGTCTGTGCAAACCTGGTTAAGAACTACAGGAAACGTCTGATCTCTGTAATTGCAAACAAAGGTTTCTGTACCAAATATTAAGTTCTGTTTTTCTGATGTATCAAATACTTATTTCATGCAATAAAATGCAAATTAATTATTTAAAAATCATACAATGTGATTTTCAGGATTTTTGTTGAAGATTCCATCATTCACAGTTGAAGTGTACCTATGATGAAAACTACAGACCTCTACGTGCTTTGTAAGTGGGAAAACCTGCAAAATGGGCAGTGTATCAAATACTTGTTCTCCCCACAGTGTGTGTGTGTGTGTGTGTATGTATGTATGTATGTATGTATGTATGTATGTATGTATATATATATATATATATATATATATATATATATATATATATATATATATATATATATATATATATATATATATATATATATATACATACATACATATAGTTACGGTTCTCGGAAACGCATGCATACACCAGACAGGTGTCCCGAGACAGTAATGCCATTAATATACGTGTAGATAGACCCCCTTCCTTTTGTTTAGTGGGAAGACAAGGGAGTGCGTTGCAATGGGCTAATAGTTAGGTTATCAAATCATTTTCCCCATTATTTCAATCCCACCTTTTCTTTTCTGAGGTAAATCTGCCTTGCTTGCCCCTCGACTCGTTTACCACAGCGTGACGATCAACGGTGCCTTCTGCCTCGCTTCCCCCCCTCGTCTTGTCTCGTCTACCATAACCGTGCACCAACGTCTCCCCGAAACCAGACATGTGCAGCGAGTCATGCAGTAAGGTGGGCAGGCTGCAACAGCGTCTACCCGAAACCAGACATGTGCAGCGAGTCACGCAGTAAGGTGGGCAGGCTGCACCAGCGTCGACCCGAAGCCTGGCCCAGGCTGGCGGGCCATGTGGGGGGTCGGAGCCAATCGGAATGCCCGACTCGGGTGATGACGTTGGATTTGGCATGGCCCCTCCCCCGAGCTCCAGGCTCTATAAAACACAGAGAAATCCTCCGTGTAGGTCGAGAATTGAGAGGTGTGTGTGTTCGGTGTTGGTGTTCTTCACGCGGAGTGTTCCTGCTTCTTGACTCTGCCCATGTCTCGCCTCGACGAACCGCCTCCTGCCTGGTCCCGCCTACTGCTTCACCCTCGCCCTTTGGGCTCCTCCCTTCTCCACTCAAGCTCCTCCTTCGGAACTCGATCTCCACACGTGCGGCTATGGCCAGAACAACGTGACTGTTGTCAGGTACCACACCATGGAGCATCCCTCCCCCCGAAACGCCCAGGTACCGAAAGATATAACCTCAACACCCCTCCCTCCCTGGTTGCAAAAGTCCCTTTTCATTGGGGTTTCTGTGTGTGTGTGTGTGTGTGTGTGTGTGTGTGTGTGTGTGTGTGTGTGTGTGTGTGTGTGTGTGTGTGTGTGTGTGTGTGTGTGTGTGTGTGTGTGTGTGTGTGTGTCTGAGTGTGCTGGCACCTGTCTGTTAAGTAAGCCTGGACAAGATCCTTATTGTTGTTACTGATAATAATTTCGCGTCAAGTCTGCACTGTGTCTGCTTAGTAAGTTGCTTGCATTATTGTTGCACCCTTCACCTCTCTCCTCTTTCGATTGCGTTACATACCCAATAAATCTTTGTTGTGCCAGATGCTTTTCCTCGCTTGCTGAAAATAAATAATCATCATTAGAAATGTTCCCAGCTCGCCTTTGTCTTTTCTCTCAATGGTCCAGCATGGTTCGAATCCAAGTATAGTCGGGTCTTTATTCCCAACGGTATGTTCCTTTTAGCTGGTATGTTCTTTGGAGTGTCGCTCGGCTGCATCCGATCCGGTAGAGTATTCCGGTTCGGACAAGGCGTACCGAGGGCATGGTTCCCCGGTGGTTAAACCGCGTTGTTAATTAGGTAACCCGATTAACCCATAGGCGGGAGGACACTAGGTCACGCAGTTGAGTTATTGGCGTCCACGGTCGGTTAAGCGACCCACCGCGTCACAGAATTATCCGTGAGCGACGGCCTACAATTCAGGGGAGTCGTGTGGGAATCGACTTCCCCCACCAAGACGTCTTCTCACCCGACCCCGCCGGCCCACAACAATATATATATATATATATATATATATATATATATATATATATATATATATATATATATATATATATATATATATATATATATATATATATATATATATATATTAGTATATACCACCTGTCATTTCGCTGATGGGAATACCAAGACAGGGGAGAGGAGAGAAAAAGGGGGGAAGAGAGAGAAAAAGGGGGGAAGACAGAGAAAAAGGGGGAAGAGAGAGAAAAAGGGGGAAGAGAGAGAAAAAGGGGGGAAGAGAGAGAGAAAAAGGGGGGAAGAGAGAGAAAAAGGGGGGGAAGAGAGAGAAAAAGGGGGGAAGAGAGAGAAAAAGGGGGAAGAGAGAGAAAAAGGGGGGAAGAGAGAGAAAAAGGGGGGAAGAGAGAGAAAAAGGGGGGAAGAGAGAGAGAAAAGGGGGGGTAAGAGAGAGAAAAAGGGGGAAGAGAGAGAAAAAGGGGGTAAGAGAGAGAAAAAGGGGGGTAAGAGAGAGAAAAAGGGGGGAAGAGAGAGAAAAAGGGGGGGAAGAGAGAGAAAAAGGGGGAAGAGAGAGAAAAAGGGGGGAAGAGAGAGAAAAGGGGGGAAGAGAGAGAGAAAGGGGGGGAAGAGAGAGAAAGGGGGGAAGAGAGAGAAAAAGGGGGGAAAGAGAGAGAAAGGGGGGAAAGAGAGAGAAAGGGAGGAAGAGAGAGAAAGGGGGAAGAGAGAGAAAGGGGGAAATAGAGAGAAAGGGGGAAAGAGAGAGAAAGGGGGGAAAGAGAGAAAGGGGGAAAGAGAGAAAGGGGGGAAAGAGAGAGAAAGGGGGGAAAGAGAGAGAAAGGGGGGAAAGAGAGAGAAAGGGGGGAAAGAGAGAGAAAGGGGGAAAGAGAGAGAAAGGGGGAAAGAGAGAGAAAGGGGGGAAAGAGAGAGAAAGGGGGGAAAGAGAGAGAAAGGGGGAAAGAGAGAGAAAGGGGGAAAGAGAGAGAAAGGGGGAGAGAGAGAAAGGGGGAAAGAGAGAAAGGGGGAAAGAGAGAAAGGGGGGAGAGAGAAAGGGGGGAAAGAGAGAGAAAGGGGGGAAAGAGAGAGAAAGGGGGAAAGAGAGAGAAAGGGGGGAAAGAGAGAGAAAGGGGGGAAAGAGAGAGAAAGGGGGAAAGAGAGAGAAAGGGGGAAAGAGAGAGAAAGGGGGGGAAAGAGAGAGAAAGGGGGGAAAGAGAGAGAAAGGGGGGGAAAGAGAGAGAAAGGGGGGAAAGAGAGAGAAAGGGGGAAAGAGAGACAAAGGGGGAGAGAGAGAAAGGGGGGAAGAGAGAGAAAGGGGGGGGGGAAAGAGAGAGAAAGAGAGAAAGAGAGAGAAAGAGAAAGAGAAAAAGAAAAAGAGAGAGGTGTGGGAGAAGAGTGCCTCACTTTCTTAGGAAGGGGGGTGGGGAGGGAACAATGAGGGGACAGAGAGAGAGGAGGGAGGGAGAAATAGAGATTATAGATGAAAGCAGATCACACAAGAAGGGGAAACAATGTGATCTCGTGTAAAAAATAATAATAATAATAACAATAATTCCACATGAGATGACACCAAAGCACTGCACGACACGACACCACGGGGCCTGCAGACGGGTGGGCCCTGAACTTTGCACTTTGATCTATCGACCAGTTATTACAAAGGAGAACAGCATGTATATTTTGTTGTGTTTAGTACTTTTGCCCATGAATTAACACACTACCCATGTACCGTAACGAACTAATATCGAAGAATCCCAATCAAAGTTGAGCAACAAAGTCATGACAAATAAAGCAAATGGAAGGTAAGAGAAATGGTGAAACAGGGGTGTTCCATTACCAAGTAGCTTGTAGAGCGGGAGAGATGTCAAGTGGCTGAAGCACTCAATGAAGCACTCAAATGAAACGGTTGGTAAGGAACAACTGACTTTACTTGCAAGTAATAGCAAGATTATTGGCAATGGGACACACCCCAGCACCTTAATCAACATAAAAACAAAAACTGGCATAAACTCGGGAGAAGGAGGGATCATAGCCTTGCTTAAAGTAAATACGCTAAGTTATAACAATTACTAATTTGTTTAAATTTTCAGATTTCATTCCAGATTGACACTTAAGTAGTCCACAATCTCTGATTTTCAAAACTAAAGACAGACTGATTACTGTACATAGATGAATTCATCTGTGAAAGGCAATCATGGAAAAATCACATCAGTGTGTTCTGGTTGAGAGGGTAGATTGAAGAATTTCATAGGAAAGATGGGATTGTATAGAGTTGCTTGGTTCATGGACATGTGGTAGACGTCTCAATGTGAATTTAGTAGGGAAACTGTGAGCTTGAGTGTTGCTTCTCACCACACGTGGATTGGGGGGGGGGGGTTAAGGTGTGTTAATTAGGTAGGGTCAAAAACTAATTTGTCCCAGTGTGTGATTACCCCCTGTGACCTTTTCCTACATTTTTGCATTTCAAGCCAGCAATAACAGGAATCACATCCTTAAAATAAAATAAAAAAACAAGCGAGCCAAACGTGCCGAGCAGGCAAAATCCCCGCCTTTCCGATTTCGTGCCAACAAGCCACGCATGGAGGTGGATGATTAATGGGCATGATGTCAGAAGCGAGGAGGAAGTGGAGATGGTTTTGTTTGGTTGACTTTTGGGTGTGACGAACGCAGTCGAGAGTGTGACGTAACTGAGGAGATGGCGGTTGGAAGAGCAGGGCATTATGGTTGCTTCTCACAGGACGAAGAAGACTGCACGATTCTCATGTTCGTGCTGTGTGAATTTACCCACGTGCTGGAGCAAGACGCCAGCCATTGACTGTTCATCTGAGCTGTGAAATGTGTACGTTTCTGAGGAGGCAAGGAGAGCATTTCTCATGGCCTGATCACGGGGTCTCAGAAATCATCTCGTCGTGTGGGCCATCATTGTGAACAGACCGGGTGCGAAAGAGGAACGTTCGGCATATCCACTCATGAGAAGAAGCTACACCGCAGTTCGTTAGCCCTTATGACGAGTACCGTCTTCAAATTGCCTCCTGTGTGTTTCCCGCCATGAGAGGCGATGCGATTCGATCGTCAAGTTCTAAAAGATCACTTCTGGACCCGAAGCTAAATGTCGGGAGAAAGGGAGGCCTTTTCTTTCATATATTCTGTTCCCCTTGTCCGTTTTTGTGTCCGAGTGCGGAAGGGCCTCAAATAGGAAATTAGATTTCGTTTACCTCACATTGTGTTTTTATGATAACACCTTGAATTATTACTATTGTAAATATTTGATTTTCATTAAAAACACATATTTATTGAAGTTGCTTGTATCTGTTGTAGTTTCGAGTATAAAGCCCTTGTGCTGGCGTCCTGGTGAACGCCTCTGGTACGTCCTAATTGTTAACCGTCCCGCACACGCTATTAATCTCCGAGGATCACGTGTTCGCCTCCAAGAAAACTGCTCGGTGATCCGGCCTGGTCGGTGTTAACCGCCGGTCCACGACAATTGGGTCGGGGGAATTAACCTTAACCACCAGATCCATGACAATATAATGCATGAAACTGCCCCAAACTCATAATTTGAAAACTACAGCATCTACAAAAGAGATGTATGTATACAGCGATTCATAGGTAAGAAGATCAGTCATTCAATGACATGAGTTCGAAAAGTGAAAAAAATCTCAGGCAGAGCAGGCGGGAGGGGCGAGGCTGGAGAGGAGATCCTGGAAGACAAAGACCACTGACCTGCCTGCGGTGAGAGAGTGAGAGACCCAAAGACTCAGCCTCATCACAGGAGACAACAATGATCCTAAATGCCTTGGTTTCGACAGCGTGAAGCCGAGAAAGTTAAAAGGCGGGAGCACCAGCCCAAAGGGGAGAGCATTACTCCATCAGGTTGCGGACGAAAGCGTTGTATGTGGTCAGTAGATCAGGTGTACCAAGGAAGGACTTTGCACGATGGAGGATGCCCAGTTGGCGACTGGCTTTGGAGACCAGGTTGGAAATGTGGCTTTCCCAGGAAATATCATGGCAGATAGTGAGACTCAGAAGCTTGAATGAAAGGACTTCTTCCAGAGGATTGTTGAGAAAGTAAATGGGTTTCCAAACGGTCCTTTCGGAGAGACGTAGTGTGAGATTCATGCACTCCCTCGGAGTTCCTTTAGTACGCATGCAAAAGGTTTGGGCTGCTTGGTTTCATGGTTTTGGAGTTATGGAGTAATGGAGGGGAAACGCACGCACGCACGCACGCGCGCACACAGATCAAAGGTTATAAAATAAATATTTACATTCAACTGTGTTGCTAGACAATGCTAAGATGCAGAGTTTATGATTCTAAATTGAAGACAAACATTGAGTGAGGGGATCTGGAACATATAAACCAAAGTGGAAAAATTGACCATTAATCGTCATATTCTTGTAGCTGCTCACATGCTGCAAACAGTTAACACACGGAGCCCAATTTGTGTGATCATTATGTTAAAGTTAGCATCTCCACTTATGATACACTGAAATTAGATGAGTAATGAACGTGTCATAGGCTGAGATCCCCCGCAGCAGCTAACCAACATACAGTGGTCCCCAGTCAGTTACCTCATTAATGTACGTTCAGATAGTCCCCACCTTCTTGTGCAGTGGGTCGAACGGGACAGTACGTTGTGTAAATCTCATAGCAAGGTCTGATTAAATCTCTGAACCTCATTCCTATTCTTTTTATCTATTCCTGAGGTAAATCCAAGCAAGGGGTCCTCGCATGAGCCGGCAGGCACTCCGCTCGGACACCCATCGGTAAAAACCACAGCCGCGCCCTTCGTGTAAGAATGTGTCCTCACAGAAGACCAAGGGCAGCAGTAGAAGCCAACAATAAACGCCAGCACTGCATGGAGCACGTGCAGCATGATGACCCCCCACTGTTCAGGTAATTAGAGGCGTAACCAACACACCAAATGCAAACAACATACAGTATTGCACGTGGCATACTCTTCTTCAATCCGAATCGAGATCTCATAATTATATCCAATCATTTCCCTCGATTCCCTGACACAGATCAGAGCTGGCACCATGCACATGACACTGCCTTTGATAAATGGCCACGTGTAAGGGGCATGCTCGATGGCGGGTGGATCCGCACGCTGACCACGTGTACAATGGCGGACTCGCGCACAGCTCGAGATACTATATCATCGTCCGGAATGGGGCACGAATAACAAATCTTTGGTCGGGTTTGCGCATGAGGTTACAATAACATCTTACTGTGGGTCGTCGCTCACCACGACGGCCACAAATGTCTCCCGCGGATGGCAGACATCCTCTTGCACCTCCGCCTCGATGCAGTTGCTACCAGGCAGAGGCATGCTGTGCGGCCGGATCGCTCGGGCCGCATGGCACACCACGGAGTAGGCACATTGACCAGCGCCAACCGCGTGTCGCCGAGGCACGGCACGGAGTTCGGTGCAAGGTGATTCATATCACGGGGTTCGGTGCAAGGTGATTCATATCATGGGGTTCGGTGCAAGGTGATTCATATCACGGGGCTCGGTGCAAGGCGATTCATATCACGGGGTTCGGTGCAAGGCGATTCATATCACGGGGTTCGGTGCAAGGCGATTCATATCACGGGGTTCGGTGCAAGGCCATTCATGTCACGGGGTCCGGTGCAAGGCGATTCATGTCACGGGGTCCGTTGCAAGGCGATTCATGTCACGGGGTCCGTTGCAAGGCGATTCATGTCATGGGGTTCGGTGCAAGGCAATTCATGTCACGGGGTTTGGTGCAAGGCGATTCATGTCACGGGGTTCGGTCCAAGGCGATTCATATCACGGGGTTCGGTGGAAGGAGATTCATGTCACGGGGTTCGGTCCAAGGCGATTCATGTCACGGGGTTTGGTGCAAGGCGATTCATGTCACGGGGTTCGGTCCAAGGCGATTCATATCACGGGGTTCGGTGCAAGGAGATTCATATCACCGGGTTCGGTGCAAGGCGATTCATGTCAAGGGGTTCGGTGCAAGGCGATTCATATCACGGGGTTCCATGCAAGGCGATTCATGTCACGGGGTTCGGTGCAAGGCGATTCATGTCACAGGGTTCGGTGTAAGGCGATTCATGTCACGGGGTTCGGTCCAAGGCGATTCATATCACGGGGTTCCGTGCAAGGCGATTCATATCACGGAGTTCGGTGCAAGGAGATTCATATCATGGGGTTCCGGGCAAGGCGATTCATGTCACAGGGTTCGGTGCATGGCGATTCATGTCACGGGGTTCAGTGCAAGGCGAGTCATGTCACGGGATTCGGTGCAAGGCGATTCATGTTACGGGGTTTGGTGCAAGGCAATTCATATCACGGGGTTCGGTGCAAGGCAATTCATAGCATGGGATTCGGAGTGAGACAATTCCGCAGCTTGGAACCATCTGGCCGGAAGTAAAGTGGAGCAGCTTTCGGTCATGGCGGCCAGCCGATGTGCTGGTCGGGGCCCAATCAGAGCACCCGATTCGGATGATGACACATCGCTTCGGGTCACTCCGCCCGCACCACGGGATCTATAAAAGGACGGGCCACGGAGCCGCAAGAGTGTATCGTTCCTGCTCGTCGTTCCTGTCTTCATTCCTGTCGGCTCGTTCTGTCTGGCTTGGGATCGACAACCTTCACATTCGCCTGCTGGCTCCACCCTTCTTTACCAATTCACCTGCTGACTCCATCCTTCTTTACCAGTTCACCTGCTGACTCCATCCTTCTTTACCAATTCACCTGCTGACTCTGTCCTTCTTTATCAATTCACCTGCTGACTCTGCCCTTCTTCACCACCTCACCACCCTTCTCCGCCGACTTGCTTCAGAATCCGCCTCCGTCCACCCATTGGCTTCTGACTCCACCCAAGTCCTTCCGTTCTGCCCGACGGTAGCGTTTCATTCTCTGGACCGACGCAAGCTGCAAGAGTGCCACAAAGCAAGAGCCGACGCGCCAGCTGTCACGGAGGTATCGCCCAGCGGAGCATTCCCCCAAAATCGTATTGCTGGCACGGTCGGGCAATCGTGCAAGGTATTGAGAGACTGTTAGCCTCATCTTCTCTCCCTTTTCTCTTCATCAACTCCTCTTCGTGTGTGTGTGTGTGTGTGTGTGTGTGTGTGTGTGTGTGTGTGTGTGTGTGTGTGTGTGTGTGTGTGTGTGTGTGTGTGTGTGTGTGTGTGTGTGTGTGTGTCTGTCCTAGATTAAGTCACATTGAGGAAGATGGTCGGGATAATCCTGCTCTGTGTCCACTTTTGTAAGTTGTTGTCTTTTGCCGCACCCCACGAATTCCTTGCTATCAGCTGCTGCACATAAAATAAAATCCCATTCACTGTGTCACATACTTTTCCTCGCTTTGGTGTAAATAAATACACTGTATGGAAATGTTCCCAGCTCGTTTTTGAGTTTTCTTTCATTGGTCCAGCGCTGCCAGCACACTAGTTTAGCTGGAATGCTATTCCCAACAATCTATTTCTGAGGCAGTACGTGCATGGCAGTTCCGCTCAGCTGCATCTGATCTGGAAAGGTGATCCGGTTTAAGCAAGTAACTATCGAGGGTGTGTTTCCCGGTAATTAGATCACGTGACCTTTAGGTATATGGTATTAGACGGAGGACCCCAAGTCACGTGGTCGAGTTATTGGCATTCGCAGTTGACTAGCGACCCGCCACGTTACAAAATTGTTCGTCTGCGATTCCGGTGAATCTGGTGGGAACCCAAGGTAGTTCACCACTCGTGGTCTTCGCCCCCGACTCCGGCTCCGCAACAATATATATATATATATATATATATATATATATATATATATATATATATATATATATATATATATATACATATACATACATACATACATATACATACATACATACATATACATACATACATACATACATACATATATATGGTGTCCCAAGAGGTTGAGCTACGAAGTCCACTGTATTATGCATATCGGCAACACTGCATAGCCATTGTATTACGGAAGGCTCTATCTAATAAATTAACAACACTTGTAACTTATTTCTGAATATACCACGACGTTACATCTGGGAGGTCATTACGACATTATATCTCGCTCTCGGCTTGGTCTTTAAGGCGGTGTATCATTCAAGATTCAATCACAACTGCATTTTGCAACTTGAAAATAAAAAAACAATGTAACTAACATCTGATCCCTGAGAACATAAAACATATTAATGTCATTTTTTTGGTGACTAAGTGTGCATATTACTAAAATCAAAGCTGGGTTGTTAATAATAAACAAAATGCTTCTGGAATAAAATTTTTAGCAAATATTGACTTTCAATAAGCTGTATTACTGTACTCTAACATCAATAGTAATCATGTTGTTCAACTACCATCGGTGGGAAAGTGTAAAAAAACAATTTCTAGAGTGTTGAAAGTTCCCAAGAGCACAGTGAGATCCATCATTAGGAAATGGAAAGAATATGGAACTACCCAGACTTTTCTTAGAGATGGCCGTCAGACGAAACTGAGCAACTGGGCAAGATGGACCTTGGTGAGGGAGGTGACCAAGAACCCAATGATCACTCTGACAGAACTACAGAGCTCCTTGGCTGAGATGGGAGAACCTGCTGGAAGGACAACAATCTCTGTAGCACTTCACAAATCTCGGCTTTATCGGAGAGTGGCCAGACAGAAGCCACTCCTGAGAAAAAGGCATATGATAGCATGCCAGGAGTTTGCAAAAAGACACATGAAAGACTCTTGACAGCATGAGGGAAAAGAATCTGTGGTCTGATGAGACGAAAATTGAACTCGTTGATCTGAATGCAAAGCGCTACGTCTGAAGGAAACCGAGCACAGCTCATCACTCATCTAACACCTTCCCTTCCATGAAGCATGGTGGTGGCAGCATCATGCTATGGGGATGTTTTCAGCAGCAGGGACTGGAAGACTTGCAAGGATTGAGGGAACAATAAATGGAGCTAAATACAGGGAAATCCTTCAGGAGAACAGACTTCAGAGTGCAAAAGACCTCAAACTGCGGTGAAGATTTATGTTCCAACAGGCCAATGACCCCAAGCATACAGCGATTGCAACACTGGAATGGCTTCACAACAAGAACGTGAAAGTCCTTGGTGGTCCAGCCAAAGCCTAGACTTGAATCTCATTTGAGAATCTGTGAAAAGACTTGAAGATTGCTGTTCTCCAAAGCTCCCCATCCAACTTGACAGAGCTTGAGCAAATCTGCAAAGAAGAATGGGAGAAAATCCCCAAATCCATATGTGCAAAGCTGATACAGACATACTCAAGTAGACTCGAAGCTGGAATCACCGTCAAAAGTGCTTCGACAAAGTATTGACTCACAACATTTTCTTTAAACAAATTAGTCACAATATAACGTCGCTGGACAAGCAAACACAACGTTGCTTGACTAGCCACCACAAAGTGACACGACAAACGACGTCGCAAGACGAGGAAAGGCATTGTCACTAGACAAGCAACCGCAACTTCGCAAAGCAAGCAACCACAACATCGCAAGGCAAGCAATTAACAGGTGATATGCAAAAGCAGCCTGGTCTACTTTGTATTTTTGTTTGATATATATTCATACCGATAGCTGGTGCGTTGATGCATAATTGCCTCGCAAGTATGAGGAAAGTTTTCCCAAGAACGTATACATTTACCTGCAAAGAAAATAACAAAAAGAAAAAAAAAATAATTGATAGCTATTTACCAATACAGTATTACTAATGTGAAAAATCTAATTATTAACAATTATCAAACAAGCTGAGAGAAAGTTGTATATATCCATTGTATTACGGAAGGCTCTTTCCAATTAAATTAACAATATCTGTGACTTCTTTCTGAACGAAGTTTCCCAGTTTGGAAAAATCTCATCTTGTGAATGGCATTACATGAACCATGTACCATACTAAATTGCTCAAACAGAGCAGCAGGCCATATTAACAAAATCAATTTCATCAGAATAAAAAAACAAGAAAGCTTTTTTCACAAATTTGTAAAACTCACTTGCAAGAGATCGCTGAAATCGAGCAGCATGTCTGAAATATAAAGTTAAAGTCATCTTTGAAAGAAAGGCTAAAGAAAGAAGTTGGTGGTCGTTCGTCTCGTGTTTCCATCTGAGCACTTGTCTCATGCTGCTGAGAACCGAAGTTTAAATGCCATTTCCTGTGTTGATTTGTCCATTATCTTCTGACATCATTATAATTCACTTAAAAAGCACAATTCAAGTATTTTAATATCCTGGACATAAAATATATGCAATGGATAACTTGGGACACTTCGCATATCAAAACATTGAAGAAAATAAATAGAAATACAGCAAAATCTTCCTTTGCAGAACACCCAGCATCTGATGTGAAAACATTCCAATGAAAAGTTTGAATGACTGATGATGATCACTTTCTAACTACTTGATAGTATGGATTCTACATGAGCAATACAGCAAAGCCAAGAGTCAATTAAAGTCTTTATGATCAGCATATGCATTGGTCATTGAATTATGTTAGAAAGGTCAACTTGTACACGTTTGTATAAAGCCTGAGTTTCATCAGCGAACATTGCAGTTTTAAAGAGATCAAATAGATGCCTGTTATGTAATAAGAGTTGCATGGTCTAGCAGGATAGCCGAGCATTATGCTAACTCACCTGAGCTGTTCAGCCTGGATTTGAATCATCTTGACTCAGCTATAAACTGCCATCCTGGTGTTTCGCAAACAATGCGAGGCATATTGTAACTCATATGTATACGGGAAAATTGAAGGCTTGTATTGCAAATGGAGACGATGCTATAAGTACAAATGAAACCAAACATGCAACGCAAAGCACAACTGGAAATTTCCTTTCAGATTTTAGAGAGCCCAAAAACCAAGAGGGACCCCTGGTTGGAAAAGCAAAACAAGAAGGGAAAATATTTACTCAGGATGGGGATGCTGCAGATTATGAGCCCACTGGAAAATAAAGAGGAGGTGACTGTGAAGGGCTTCAGGAAGCTTTGCAGACAAATAAGCATTCCAAATGGTACCAACAATGCAAACTAGCGACCATGTTAAAGCCTCCCTGAATCCCGGGCTTTGTGCGGGCCCAGATGCGAAATGGCAGAAAAGGAGATCACGAGATATGTCCCGATGATTAGGTGGCCTTCCAGGACACTACACCCAGGTTCAGGGATATGGGAACACCAACTGCACAGAACCCCACAGCAGTCAGTGCAGCACCAGGAAGACAATCTTTAAATCAGAGAGAACCCCAAAACATCACAACCCAAACCATCCCACACCCAATCTAGTAGCCTGCCCAAAAAGCTTGTACCAGAACAAATTTCTGCTAAAGGCTCTGAAGGGACAGGTGGTGGTACTACACCAGGTGGATGTGGAGAGCCTACGACCTTAAAACTTGATGAACTGCCTCCAATGTCAAGCTCGGTCAAACGGCACGTACGAGAACATTGGTGACTGTGCGGGTATCACACTTGCAAAACAAAAACAAGATGCAAATGCAAGACATTAGGAGTGACATGCCTTATTTTCTGTAAGTGTGAAAAACCACTGAATAGATGTCTCCACCACGACTACTACAGCTACTACTACTACTACTACTACTCATCTGCATTCCCAGCTGAGGGGCACAGTGACCCCTTTGGGGGTTGACTCTTTTGCACTTTGTTCCCTTGAATGTGAAGAGGGAATGAATGTGAAGTGAAGGCAATAATTTTGTAACTTTTTTTGACCATGGTGTCGATGATTGCTCGTATGCTGTTTGCAAAGGACACCGTGGGATCTTTAACATCCAGCAACAAATTCTAGCAGATGAGTCACCCAGTTTAATGTCCAATCGAGGAAACACCTGCCTGTGAAACACCAGGATGACAGTTTAAAGCTGGGATGGGATTCAAACCCAGGCTAGACAGCTGAGGCGAGTGTGTGTACCTCTAAGCCATCCTGCCAGCCCAATATATATTGCCGAGTATAGTAATGTCCACCATTCTTGGAATATTAGAGTGATGCAACGATATTGAAGAAATTCACTTATCTGAAAATATACCAAACTGTACGCTGGATATGTTGAATGTAGATAGACATCAATATGCATTTCTTGTTATCAAATGGTACAGTATTTTATAAATTAAAGTGTGATTATTTTAAATTTATTTTGTCTTCATTATATTGAAAACTAGAAAAGAAGACACGTCACTTCACCAATTGAGAAAAAAACGGAATCTTTGCGTAATTGAGCAAAAACGGTCGTTGTCGTTTGTATACTCTTTCCATGAACTTTTAGATCTTTTTCTCTTGCTTCGAAAAGTAATACTAGATGTAACTGGAGGGGAAGCACTCGAGAGAGTGCAAAACCTCTGCCGCCAATACTGCTGGGTCACTCAAGTGAACCTTATATCTTAGGGCCCTGCCACACCTTGACGTTTTAGCCAGCAATGGCAACGTATAAAAATGTATGTAAAACGCTGGCGTACGCTGAAATTTTGATGTTTTTTTTTTTTTAAAGTTTTTGGCATATTCATAACGTGTTGATCGTTTGCATCACATATTAGTAACGGGCACAGAATGTTTCGTTGTGTTATACATAACTTTTACCAACGAATGTTTACGTTGTGGTCGGCGTTCAAAACCTATGACAAAGAAGAGTTTAACTTACCCTTTGCGTGCTATACGTATCGCCGGCGAACTCGTGGCGTAGCCAGTTAAGAACTTGCCGGACGCCGATTGAAATCAAAACTGCCTGAGAATTTGAAGTGTCAACATTGCAGTCACACCTTGACGATTTTGCCAGCGTATGCCATTCTATGAAAAATGTGTTTACAACGCTAGGCACACGTCAGATACGCTACAGTTAAGTTGTGTATACGTTTAGAGTATGCTGGAAATCATTGAAGTACGCTGGCATATTACCTAGTCCATTTGGTACGTCTTGAAATTTCAAGCATGCTGAAAATTTTAAGACGTACTCGACGTAAGGCTCACACGTTTCGCATGCGTTGGCATCTGTTCCTAGCACGTTCCGCGATCGTTTAAACATGGCGAACACACGTTACTTGTAGGTTACTCATAAGTCGAAGCACGTCAAGGTAATGGCCAACATACTTGAAACCAAATTTCTAACCGATGAGTAACGTGCTTTGAACAAATGAGTGGCGTCAGCTTAGCCTATGTTTAACGTGCTTGGAAACTATGAGTAACGTGCATTGAAACTATGTATAACTGGCCTTGAACCAATGACTGGCATGCTATGAACGTAAGAGTAACGTGCGTTTTCCCTATGAGTAGCATTTTTGAACCTAAGTAAAACGTTCTTATAACCTTTGAGTAACATGCTATGAACCTATTTGTAACGTATGTAAAACGCACATTGTCGTATGTAGATGAATTAAATTGACGTCTTCCGGACAACCATAGAACTTACTGAAAGTGTTTCTAACTTACATCTACCGTGTACTGGCGTATTGGCAGCGTTTCGGGGAATTGGTATATACAAATGGGCTTCACAATAAAAACCCATCATTGTTCCAGACTCCATGATGAGTGGATGTGAACGCCGGTAGTATCAATAGTAGCAGTCCTATTACTAGTAGTAGGTGTGCGTGACAGTAATAATAGTAGTAGTAGTAGTAGTGGTGGTCGTAGCATTGGTAGTAGCTGTATGTCTATGTCAGTAGTAGTATGTGCACGTGATGTGGAGGCTGTGGGGGATGATGGATCTTCGTTGCGTCAACGAATAGGAGAATACCTTGCACCATTGTTCGATGTTCTGAAAGGGCTAATTTTTTTTCCTCATTCCGAAGATGAAATATTTCTTTGTTTTACTATTGAAATTATTAAAAAAGACTTTGACAAATACATCATGTACTAGTCATGAACACAGAACGCTTCGATAACTTATAGATTAGTTATACCAACGATTGCTTATCGTGTTTAGGCGTCCACAGCCTATGCCCAACGATAGTCGAGCGCATGCATAACGTGGGAGCGCATCGTTTACGATTACGTGACGTTTGCTATCCATTGACTGCCACTAAACTATTTTAATAAACGGCTGTCACTCGCCTATTGTTTTTTGACGCTGGTGCAAGGCAATTCAAATCGTTTCCATTGAACGAGTTAACTTGCTGTCACTCGCCTATTGTTTTTGGACGCTGGTGCTCGGCAATTGAAATCGTTTCCATTGAACGAGTTGAATCGCTTCCACTGGACTATTGAAATGATTTCATTATAATCCTTGGTTATCCTTGGACCCACTCTGGCTTGCAGCTCGTCGAACATCGCTGGAGGCATTCGCAGGAAGTTCATGGAGGATGCATGGTCCTCGTTCCGGAGTTCCACCATGAGCTGGTCATATATGCCGTAATGGCGTCACCTCCCGATCCATGGTCTGACCCAGTTCCTTCTCCTCCGTTCACGTCTTCTTCTCCCGGCTCTATTGGCACGCAACTGGTGCAGTGCCAACTCGATGAGGTCATGTTGATGTTCGAGGACAGGTAGGTATTGTCGTCTCAGCCTTGCCGTATCCTCCACCTCTCGGAATGACATCAACATGTACTCACCACGAAGTGTAAAAAAAAGACGGGTTCCTCTTGCGAAGGCCCTTTTTATATACCAATTCCCCAAATCGCTGTGAATACGTCATTCTACGTCAGCTGTTTGTTAGAAACGCGTTCAGTAAGTTCTGCGGTCGTCATGAAGACGTCAAATATGTCTACATACGTATTTGTTCGTAGGAAATGCTCTACAACTAATTCCCCAGCACGTTACTCGTAGATTATAAATAAGTCACGGGTTCCCTAAACATTACTTTGATGTGTTTCGATGGATGAGAAACTTTCTAGTAGCGCGTTGCGAGCTGTGAACAACGTTCGTGTAGCGTGCTTATAAAACGTTACCTAGAGTTTATGAATAAGTTCCGGGTATGCAAATGTTACCTCAACGTGTTTCCACATTTGAGTAACATATAAATAATGTGTGTCAACGATCGCATAACGTGCCTAAACCTTATGGCCAGCGTAGCGGAACGTGTGAGCCAAACGCCGAGTACGTCATAAAATTTTAAGCATACGAAAAGTGGAGAAAAACCACAAAGTTCAACGATTAAAGCCAGCGTACTATGACTTATGGCATTGTTTTTCAGCGTGCTCTTAATGTATACAAAACCTACGCATAACGTATTCGACGTGTGCCAGCGTATTAGGCAAATTTTTCATAAATCGGCATAGGTTGGCTAAATCGTCAAGGTGTGACAGCCCCTTTATTCATTAAATATGATGTCAACAGTGCTGACAGTTATAGTTCTTTTCTCCAACATTTTTTGGGGGGAGGGGGGGTTGGAAATCACTTAAAACATGTAAAAATGCAAAAAAAAAATCGAAATTTTGTTGAAAAAAAATTGCAAAAATGTTTTTTTCTCTAACAATTTTTTTTTGGGGGAGGGGGGGTTGGCAATCACTTAAAACATGTAGAAATGCAAAAAAAAAATTATTTTCTTTTTTTTGGGGGGGAGTAACAATTTTTTTGGGGGGGGTTGGAAATCACTTAAAACATGTAAAAATGCAAAAAAAAAAATTTTAATTCTCAAACAATTTTTTTTGGGGTGGGGGGTGGAAATCACTTAAAATATATAGAAATGCAAAAAAAAAATTTTCTCGAATAATTTTTGGGGGGAGGTAACAATTTTTTGTGGGGGGGGGGTTGGAAATCACTTAAAACATGTAGAAATACAAAAAAATTCTAACAATTTTTTTGGGGGAGGGGTAACAATTTTTTTTTGGGGGGGAGGGGTTGGAAATCACTTAAAACATGTAAAAATGCAAAAACAAAAAATTTTCTCTAACAATTTTTTTTCTCTAACAATTTAGCACCAAAATTTAATGGCATGATCCTTGGACCATACCTAACCCCCCCCCCCCCACCAAGTTTCGTCGAAATCCGTCGATGAGTTTTTCCGTAATACTGTTCACAAACAAACAAACAGAAAGGGGTGAAAACAGTAACCTCCATCCATCTTCGAAGATGGCGGAGGTTAATTAGGTATGCTCCTTCCCTGTCTGTCATGCTTTATTCTAAAGGATTCCTGCCATATAATAATAAAAATGGTACTGTTGGAACCACTGCAATTTTTGTTGCAAGTAAATCGATGATTCGCTTTCCAATGGTACCATACTGATTATTCTCGGACAGCAGGAACCCTTTGGAATAAAGCATAACATATGGACGGACGTTGCTCATTTTAGTTATAGTTTAAGCAATAACATTTTTCACTGATTCTTTTGTTTGACAACAAGCTAAAAATTAAACTTAAGGTTAAAAAAATATTTACTTATGACACTGATTGGCAAATTATAATTCTCTCTTATCAATTGTGCTCCAGAGAATCTGGCCCTTAAATTGAAAATTCCCCTCGGTGTAGACCGCTTAATTCTCATATTATCACGCAGAGGAGGCATGCCGCTTGGGGCTGCCAAAGCCAGTATAAACGAAGAAGAACCATAATGATGCAAAGTGATCATAATTTCTTATTAATGTTGTTTGTCTTTTTATGCCTTTCCCATTTGTGCATCTCAATCTGCCCTGTTGTCAGTATGTCTTACTGCCCAGCTCAATGTCAGTATGCTCATAGGAAGAACTCGACACCTTATGCTGTCCTCTGAGCCTTGACCTAGGTATAAACAAGGAGCTGACACTCTCAGTCAACCTGCCTTTTGGGTGGCATGGGGAATCGATGTGTGCAATATGAAAGCTAAATTTTGAATGGTTTTTGAAACATCGCGTACACGAGCCAAGTTACCGAGATGCTTGCCATGGCAACAGAATTTCGCCAATCACCGCCGTTATCTAATCAGGTTGAAATTATGTCATGAGGAATAGATATATGCAATATGAAAGCGAAATGCTCAATGGTTTTTAAATATCATGAACACAAAAGTTCATGGGCATTTGATCGGTCAGACGGAGCTCATCTTAATGTCCCCAGTATATGACCTTGTCGAAGGGGAGGAGAACATAAAGTCTACAGTAAATAAAAGTATGTGTCTGAAACAACACTTGGTGGATAAAGGAATCCAATCTATATCAAGGAAGTCAACTGGCAAGTTGTTACATGCTCAGTCCCCAAGTCACTATTTTTATCCCTGCAATTCAGATTAAATCAAGTGTAACCTTCATATTTTAAACAACAATAGCTTCAATAAAAGCCACTGGTCAGAGTTGGAATTTTAGGACAATTTGTGCTGCTTGCAGCCATCTATTTATTACATACAGCAAAATAATCCCAAAAGAAAAAGCTGCCATCATCATGGAGCGATTGCGCGCGCGCGCACACGCACACGCACACGCACACGCACACGCACACGCACACGCACACACACACACACACACACGAAAGTTTTTTGGGGTTAAAAGTGCTGCAATAAAGTTTAAAACCTTGTATATTATTTATTTGCCAAATTGAAAAAAGTTTAATAACTGTTCCAATAAAAAATAGATCAGGCTACAATTTGAGCTTCATGACAGCAGACACTTGTATTTTAACACCAAAATTTACTTTCTTGATGCAATAGTTCCTGAGATATGAAGTGTGCACAAATGAGATATTCAACATTTTGGAAAATGGCAGCTGTAAATCATAACGTCCTGGAGTAGAAATGTGTAACACAAGATTTCGGTTTTTTTTGTTCGTTTTTTTTCCATGGAGCAGGTCCTGGGACCCACAGAAACAATCAAATTCTCCGTACATCAAAATGTTTGCAATGTTACAGGGTAGAGCCATGAGTAATGATCACATGGTGCGTTTCACAAAGAGGAGGTGAGTTATCACTGGTAAACATATCAAATTCCAAATCGCTTCCACCTTCAGTCAAACATGAAGCCTGGCCAGACGGTTTGTGAAAGACTTGGGTCAAAAACTTACTTCAGCGAACCCCACAAGAAAATGGAAATAATTGGGGCCGTGAAAGGTAGTAATGTTTAATAAGAGTTAAATACCTTATAAAGTTTCACCTTGCCTTTGAAATGTCACTTAATGCAAGTTAATTATCATCAGTATTGAATGAAAAACAAACACATTTTTATGTACCCATCTTTGTATTCAGGTCAGTCATTCTTTGTAAAAATAAAAACTGTGTAAATTAACTTTGTATACATTTTCAACAGCTGGAGTTCAAACACAGGCTAGCGTTGTACTCTTATTGCTCTGAACGACTGAGGTACTCAGTTGAATGTGCAACCTCCATCACTGCAGCGGCATCGTGCGAACTAGACAGACACTTAATCAGGACTTTGATGCGTATAAAAGATACGTGGGGTTCCCTCTGTCCGACAGACCAGGTACAGGCAAGCTGCAATCACGTGAGAACTCTTACGACCCCGAGTCAGCCGGCTGTTTACGGCCATCTTGAAGAAGTTGAAAGCCGTGTCCAAGCAGTGCTGGTTCAGCTGAAGCTGACTGCCCAACTGAACGATTTGTCTTCGACCTGCAGACGTAGATTCCGTGAGCCGCTTCCCGTGAATATGACATGCAAAATTATTTTTTAGCATTTTACTCAGCAGCAGGACAAACTTTGTTAAGCAAGCGGTACAGGAATCTGAAAAAGAAAGTTTGATAAGTGGTGTCGAAACCTACAAGCCCATACATGGTCATACACATCGGTAGATTTAGTCGACAGGCCCACAGACGTCATAAAGAGCGGACGATACCGTGTACATACGCAGTACGCACATTTACTCCAATTAACTCTCCATTTTATCAATTTTCTATCCGCTGCCTTTCCTCTTCCACTATCCTTACCTCAACCATCGCACCTCACCAGCCCTTCCACAAATTGCAGCGGGAGTCAAAAACGGCCGTATTTGCACATACATCAGCAAATAGCTTATGCAATTCTCCTAATCTTGGGTTACAGAAACTTAAGAAACCAAATGCAAAATACGAACCGATTTAAACCTACAAGTTTATAAGATGCCAATGTAATGTAATACTACAGATTAGTCTTCAAGAACAAAACAAAAAATATTCTGCACCATTTTGAAGAGTGTGTGCCCGAGATTCTTTGCCCACACCAGAAAAGACTCCAGAACCGAGAGACAAACCCCTTCCAGGACCTGAAAGCAACGTCACAAAAGTTATGGGACAATCAATTAATGGGCATGGATCTAAAAAGATGACATCTTGAGGAATAAACTTTCATACAGAAACAACCTTCAGATTCTATGGTTCATATCCATACATCATAATTACCCCACACACGTGAAGCAAGGAGCGGGGTTAAGCAATCAATTCAGGTCCGTCCGTCCATCTGGATACATTAGTTTATGTTTGAGGAACAACTTATTTTGATTGAATGTTGTAGTTTGAACATGAATCGGAAAACAAACACGTAGTTTCGTAGTATAGTACTTTATCTCTGAATTTGTCCCTATCACACATGCGCAGAGAGAATGAGATAAGTTTTTACTCTCACTGCCTATCTTGTAATCAAACAAATTGAAAATTATTCCCAACAGGAAAATTACTTCTTTTTTTTTTATAAGGTCATAAAGAACACAAACAGGCACGAATAACTAATGTTACATGTTAGATAGGGTGGTGCAAAAGACACCGCGTCAACGGCAGTAAAACACAGAATTAATTAATTTACACAACTTTTACAATCATTATTTTATTTTATAAATGATTTGTATACTTGAACAGCATCTTTGCACTTTTAAAAGCCTTCCATTTAGCAGGAGTTGGATATGTCAAATAAGGTGGTGTATAAGGGTGGTGTACAAGATGCTTCAATAGCACTAAATTTTAGGATTTTTTTTTAAACGATCTTCAATATAATTTTTTTATTTAAAATTAGAGGAAAAGAACAGGTTTGGACCAGTGTGAGCCCATTGAGAAATCGCACCGGGAGAGTGGTTAGTGATGAAAGTGAGATGGCAGGCTTATTAAACAGGTATTTTGCTTCAACTTTCACACAATAACAGGCAGGAGAATTGCCAAGGCTGAGAGTATCTATCAAGGAGGTGAGGAAGGGCTTTTACAGAAGTTCCAGGTTGGAGTGGAGGAAGTCAAGGAACAGCTCGGTAATCAGAGAAGATAAGGCTCCGGGGCCAGATAATATGCACCCGAGAGTATTGATGGAGGTGGCTGAGCAGGTAAGTGAGATGTTAACGGATATTTTCACGAGCTCAATGCAGTCAGGACAGGTACCGGAGGATTGGAGAGTATCAAATGCAACACCATTATTTAAGAAAGGATCCAGACGAGAATTGGGAAAATATAGACCTGTTAGTTTGACTTCAGTTGTGAGGAAGGTGTTGGAGACATTAATTAAGGACCAGATAAGGAACCATTTAAATAAATACGAACGAATTAAAGGTAGTCAACATGGGTTTACCAAAGGTAGTTCCTGTTTTACAAATCTTTTAGAGTTCTATGAAGTAGTATCTGATTGGGTGGATGAGGGAAAGGCAGTGGACATAGTATATCTGGACTTTAAGAAGGCATTTGATAAGGTACCACATTGTAGATTGTTTGGCAAAGTGAGGGCTTGTGGAGTGGCTGGTCAGGTGGCTAATTGGATTGTAAACTGGCTAAGTGGTAGGAAGCAAAGAGTGGCTGTGAGTGGGAGGATGTCTTGCTGGGAGGATGTAAGTTGCGGGGTACCTCAGGGATCAGTACTCGGACCATTACTGTTCATTATTGACATGAACGATTGGGATAATGGGGTAAAGAGTGAGCTTTCCAAATTTACGGATGACACAAAGCTTTGAGGTAAGGTGAATAACAGAGGGGGTGTTGATCAGATTCAGGAAAGTATTGATACTTGTATAGATTGGGCAAAAGATTAGCAGATGGAATTTAACCTGAGCAAGTGTAAGGAGTTGGGGATGGGAAAGAACAATGAAAATAGAGATTACAAGTCTGGAGACGGCGATGGTTCACAAGCAATGTACACGGTTCGCCTTTTTTATTTTTTGAACTTCGAGGGGACGCCACGGGCAAACTGTCAGGAATCGGAAAAACCTAAACGATGAAAGTTGTAGTAATCGAAGAGCACTACAAATCGACCACGAATTGCAAAATCCTAAACGTAGTTGGCGTTTTTAATATTTTTATGGCGGAAATCGGGAAAAACGTAAATGATTAAAGTTGTAGTACTCGAAGAGCACTACTAGCATACCAACTTTCATTCAAAACAGTTGAAAGCCCTAGGAGCTCGATGCCAAATTTATTGATTTTTTTTTTTTTGACATTTTCTAAGTTTGTGACCTTGTGACCTTGACCTTGGGACGAAAATGAAAAATCGAGCTCCGTGGGGTGCTATGCAGGTGCCATTGGGCTAACCAAATACCGAAACCCATGCCAGATTCGACAAACCCCCTCGGAGAAGATGGAACTTGAAATCGGCTACCCCCTAAAAACACGTTTTTTGGGTGTGGCTCCGCAGATAATGGGCACACCACGCCCATTCTCAGGAAAACATAATGAGATCATGATATAAACCTCCCACCCAAATTTTATCAGGATCGGATCAAAACCCACGGAAATATGCTCGGAACAGAGAGACAGACAGACAAACAGACAGACAGAGACAGAGACAGACACACCGACAACGAATATAGTGGTCACTTACTGACTCGTGAACCAACAGGATGCAAGGGGTCAATTTGGAGCATGTTACACAGGAGAAGGATCTGGGGTTGGTAAAAGATACAGGAGGGAAGCAGGCAGCACAGTGCCAGGCAGCTATGGAGAAAGCAAATCTGGTTTCCGGCTGTATTTGGAGGGGGATCACTTAAAAATAAGAAGAGGAGGCGTTAACATTGTACAGGAATTTAGTGAGGGCCACATCTAGAATACAATGTGCAGTTTTGGTTAATGAACACTCACTGTGTGGGGATATCGTGTTCTATTAACTCTGTAGCTTAGTAATGAAGAGGTTTCCATGGCAACACAGAACAAAGCTCAGCTAACAGGTTACCATGACACCGTCACAATGCTTCCTTCGTACCATCGGACGAGACGAATTGTCCGATGGCCGTCGAGCTTCCTCCGCTCTCTTGGAACTGGACCTCGGACACGATGATGTTATCTTCCAGCACCGAGCCACAACCCGTGCACACTGCGTCCCCCCGAGCATGGTCCACGTCGATGTCGCTGCAGCCGCAGTTCTGGCAAACCTTGGAACTCGCCATGACCGACCTCGGTTCGAGTCCACCAACTCGAGACAACACTGAATGGACGATGATAGGGCTAGGTCGCTCGGAGCCGACCGACTTTCTCACGGTGCAGTTCGAATGCGCCTCGTCCTGACGGCATTGCCTGAACGGTTTGGAGAATCCGTGATGGGAAGCGCGAATACACTGAACGCATTTGATTCAAATCGCCCCCCCCCCTCCAAAGGCCCTGCTAATTCCTCTTACAGTGCATATTGTCAGAATATCACGTTATCGTGCACCAATGAATTCCCACACAGTCAAGCAGCCAAACTTGGTACTGTATGGGCAAGGCGTGACGTCATCAGAGAGAAAAAGAAATCGAGATACGTCACTTCCGTACTTACTCGTATTCTTCTTCTTCTTATAAATTATGTGGATTATTTTATTGTCGCTCCGCTCTGCCACGTAAACTTCAATCTTCCGTCTGCATTTTTGCATTTCCGGAATTTACTATTTGCTCGGAATATTCACTTTTGTTTGAAATATTTTCGTGATATAAATTGACGGTGTTAAAGTGCGTGAGAGAAAAAGCATCCGAGCTAACAGAAATTGACGCATACACCTTAAGTGGGATCGCTGCGATTCTCGAACAAAATGATCGCATAGGACCAAAATCCCACCCCTGCAAAGAAAGCAATAATAAACCACTCAATGCATTCTTCCTCAATGACTTGTGGACAATTAGGCCTATTATTAACAACTTATGGTTGGTTGTACATGCTCTATATCTATCTATTATTCCAGGATGTGTGTGTGTGTGTGTGTGTGTGTGTGTGTGTGTGTGTGTGTGTGTGTGTGTGTGTGTGTGTGTGTGTGTGTGTGTGTGTGTGTGTGTGTGTGTGTGTGTGTGTGTGTGTGTGTGTGTGTGTGTGTGTGTGTGTGTGTGTGTGTGTGTGTGTGTGTGTGTGTGTGTGTGTGTGTGTGTGTGTGTGTGTGTGTGTGTGTGTGTGTGTGTGTGTGTTGTTCGCATAACTCAGAAAGTATTAAACCAAATCGCTTGAAATTTGGTGGGATGATGGGTTATTATCCAAGGAACATTTGATTAGATTTTGGGAGTGATCAGGTCAAAGGTCAAGGTCACGGAAAGGTCAAATTCGTTGTTAAACAGTTTCCATGGCATAGGAGTGGCAATGGTCAATGGCAGCGAATTTCATGGCAAGCAAAGACAGGGAGGTAAACTTGATTTTAATTTGGATTTTAATTAACTCTGTGTGTGGACATATCACAGCAGTTGTTACTTCAATGCAAGTGAACATTCCGTGCGGGCACGCACCACTTCCGGATAGTGATGACTTACTGTATTCTAATAATTTCTCGTTTTTTTATGCGCATTTATAGATAAACACAACGCCCCAATCCATTCCTCGATTTCGAGAGCGAAGGAACGGACTGTGTGTTTGTTTGAAAGTTTTTTGGGGGGTTTGCATATACGGCCACACACGTACGGGCATGCGAGAGCGAAGGAACGGCCTGTGTGGTTGTTGTTTCTGGCTCGCGGATTGAAAGTTTTTTTTTAGTTTTTTTTGTGGGGGGGGGGGCGTTGCACGTACGGCCACGCACTAATCCTTTATAGCGAACGTAGTGAGCTTCGTACTCAACGCGTGCACATGAGAGAATAGGAAACAACAACAACATAATATACTAGCAATTTGGAATCCGTGTCGTCCACTATGACCCTTTTGCTTCCGGTTTTTGTCATGGGGAATGATGCATGCCAGGAGATAAAGGCATCGTCGGAGACATGAAAGACCCAAATATCAGACATGGTGTATATTTCCTCCACTGATTTTAATAAAGATATCTCCCGAATCATCACAATATAATTTTTAATCGTGATTTACATTATGTGATCACTGATCCCGAATCCAGGCCGAAGTAACTGGAAATTGTGTCAAAATCATCAGCTGTGCGGCGCTTACATGTACCACAGTAAAGTTGGCAAGTATACAGAGTTGTGAACAAGTTATAGGTAAAGTCAGAAGCGAATGTAAGAAGAATTTTACGTTCGCTTCTCGGCTTTGCCTAATCCATATTAAATGCTGAATATTTATGAAGCAATATGTTCCATCTCTTAAATATTTGGAGCGACTCGGCCGGGGTTCGAACCATCGACCTTCCATGCTAAG
The DNA here is from genome assembly GCF_056783735.1 of Eptatretus burgeri. Classification (NCBI taxonomy): domain Eukaryota; kingdom Metazoa; phylum Chordata; class Myxini; order Myxiniformes; family Myxinidae; genus Eptatretus; species Eptatretus burgeri. The sequence continues at coordinate 64,024,217 of NC_140962.1, forward strand.
AATGGATGATCGAACAATATTACTCCACAGACAGTGGTACGAAGTGTTCAAGTATCATTCTTCAGTTGAATACTTTTGTTTTTTGGGCAAGTGCTTCATGAAATCTGATTGTTCATCAAAGATTTCACTTTTTTATTTTCAGCCAAACAGGTAGACAAACTTGACAGGTTGCCATATATAAGCATGAACAGTCATTGTGTATCTGTAATCATGCGCTCCATCATACAGATACAATGACCGATTCATGAATGTACGTCCTGCACAATAAAACCTGTACATTAAAGAAGTTTAAGAACGAATTTGCTTTACTGGGGAGGAGTAAAGCGACTTGCAGGCCACCCTGTACGTAAAATGGCAAAGTGGCAAAAATAAAATGGCAAAAACAAATAAATAATTCAAAGTTGTAGCTTTACTCTTGGTGGTGGAGATGGTAAAGTGTATATAAATAAATAATGTTTCCCAAAAGCAGATACAATCCTGAAGTATTCTTTTGTGTAATTTTTATTTTTATTTTTTCTAATTGCCAAAATCCTAAATAAAATTGGGTGTCTCAAGCAGTGTGAGCACTCCTCATTTTCATAAATGACAAGGTGAGCCAATGAAAAAAGCCAAGAATTCACAAGGTTTCGGAAAAGCGATGATAATAGAAAACCTATACGCAAGAAAACCTCTAGAAAACCAAGACGCCAAGGTGAACAACGAATAACCAAGATCTTGTGAAAAAAGCCAAGGAGTGGTCACACTGGTCTCAAGACTTTTAGCTCCTATCCCAAATTCATTTGACGTGTCTCATGCCCAGATGTTATTGCATTCATGTGCGCAATATTTAAGAAATCCATTCAGTTGTTTTCCAGTGGAGTATCCAGATGGACAGACGGCATCCAAAAGATAAGCCCCCAAATGGGCTTACACCTGTCCGGTCGCGGGTTAAAAAGATGCCCCTGATTTTGATCCTTTCAGCAAGGGAGTTTGTTGCTTAGCAACAACTCAGATAAATATGGCAGTATCTCAAAATACGATGGAGATCAAATATCTATTTTTCTGTAAAACATCATCATAATATTTAATCTCCTGAACCACAGTCTGTGAAAAATGGAATGTTAGCATTGGCCGAACAGTTGGATATTTAAAACCAAATCAAATTTTGTGATTCCATGAAAAAAATTCAATTATGGACGCTTTTTTTTGTTAGATATCACAACAATGTTTAATAGAGAACAATGAATGGAATATATGAATTACAATTGTAATTATACTTCAAAATCATTGCCAAATATTGGAAACAAGCTCGGTACCGCTTTGATCAGATGTAACAAGATCACGTTGGCCGCTCGAAGTCGTATTATATAACAAACATCCATGGAATGTATCAGATAACGTCAATCACTTTCATTTCATCGTTGTACTTTACATGGTTCAAAACTGCATTATCATCAGCAGGGCATTACAGCCCAAATAACGACACCTTAAAACCTGAGAAAATACACACAAGATGCAGTCTTTAAAAGTTATGCTGGCTTTTTGTTCCACTGCGTATACAAGTGATAAAATGAAACGGAGGACCAAGAAGGAACATCAAAAAGAAATGGAACAGCAATGGCATTGAAAGGAATTTTGTATCGTTTTATAATTTAATCATTTAATCTGGATGCGTGTTGGAGTGAACGAAAATCTTTTTAAAATATTATTTCTCTTGAACCGCTTCGTCAATGGACGTGAAACTTCACAGTTATGAGTGAGTAGTCATGTTGAATATTTATTTTGATTTTCAACCTGATCGGACGCATGGTCTGGCAGCCAAAATTATTTAGTTCTTTGAATCTGGGTTCTTTTTTTTTCTTTTCTTTTTATCCTTTTTGACACGTTTGTATGATGATGTAATACCATAAAATCATCTGGATGCGTGTTCCCTTTGTGTCCTCAAAAAGCTAAGAAAACCAATTGTTCACAATTTTGTTCAACTGTACAGATAATTTCATACAATCATGTTGTTTTGAAATTTCAGATACGTTCAGTAAATGCTTAAGGAGAGGAAGTGGAAAGGGGATATGGGGGAGGGTCTGTTCACTATATAACCTCCTCCCCCTGAAAATCCTTCTTCTTCTGTTGCAGTTCTTGCTGCTCAGCCAAAACGATGGCTTTGGCACCCTCAATAACCTCTTGGACGAGGTGCAGAGCCCTTTCATGAAGTGCATCTTCAAGCTCTCGCATCTCCCTTGCAGTCAGTTCTGCCTGACTTTCAACCACCCGTTCTTCTTGACATCCCCCAAACCATTTTGAGAAGGGCAGCCGTCTTGATCTGCATCCTCTTCTCAGGGGGGAAAGACCTCTCGATCCAGATGGACATTCCACCAACTTTTCATCACTGCTTTTTAGCTTGAGCCTTGACAAGGGGGGCAAGGATATTGTCGAGACGGAGTTCTCGCTCGCACGTCGTCTTCTATAACATTTAAAGCACAGAAAGCTATGTCTGAAAGCCTGCCATCCACTCACTTTGCTGCTACTTTCCTGAGGTACATCAGTCACCGTTGAAGAATTCTCCATTACAGTGCTTGCTTCTTCAATTACAATGGCAGGAATTGATGTCCTGGACCAGTGTTGCTCTTGCACCCTGCGTGGGCTCCTACATTGACTCGCCTGTGCACTGTTGTCAATGCCTTGGCTACATCTGATCCATAGACAAAAGCAAGAAGTTTTCAACTCGTTCATGCTACCATTTACTTTGTTGCTGCCACCAATGTCAGCATCAATGTCTGTTACATTGAAGTTTTGCCTCTCTTCTGTTTCATCAGATCTTCTTTTGCTCTTCAGTCTTCCTGTATGCTTGAGATGTTTTTCTTCCTTGGTATCTTCCTCCTGTCCAGTTTGGTCATTAACAATATCAAGTAGTTCATCCTCCAAAATCCGACTTCCTTCATGCTCATTGGAACATGTGCCGTCATCAGCACACTCGGTCTTCCCAGGGGTATCACATGTCTTGTAAATTGCGTCTTTTAGGTTTTCAATATTTTGATCCTTCCTATTTACCATGACAAATCTTTGATTTTGTCCAATGCCTTTTTCATCGTCAATAGTCGAAACTTGAGATTGTGAAGGAAATGAACTTTCTGCTATGTTGTTATTCTCAAAAAATAATTGCCCAGAGGCTATTTGGAGAGTCATGGCACACTTTTCAAAGGCAATATATCTGCTGCTGATCCTGCTTTGCTCAGTTTGTCCTTGATTAGATTAATGGAGTTATTGTCACTTTCACCTGCAACTGAATGCAGCAGGTTTATTGGATGCGACACATGCATAAGAACTTTCAAATGGAACTACAAAAAATTGCGGTGAATCTACAATTTTTCCTCCATGTTCAATATTGCTTGATGCTTTCCCAATGCTATCAACATCGGTGTGAGATATGGAGGAAAGTTTTCCCTCGTCTTTGATTTTGTTGCCCGTACGTTGGCAGCCAATACTGCAGGTTTGATTGTCAACAGACTCCTGAATCACACATATCTCTCCCCTGGGATCTCTAAATGCAGAAAGAGAGAGAGAGAAGGAGAGAAAAAAAGAAACAATCATTGCATCAAGCAAAGTATTTGAATCTGCAATTCATAATACAATATAACTAAAAGGCTATTACAAGTACTTACTCAAGATTTGTAGCCATATACATTGACGGATCACGACCAATTTCCACCAAATAATGATTATTTTTCTCATCATTACTTCAAAATAAAGGTGCGCGCAATGCTAATAAAATAAACCCTGCCTGGCCAAGCAGACATTAGAGAAGAGGTGTGATAATGGGTTGGACAACCTTTGCCTTGAATTGTGCATGAAATCCACAAGAGGTTACAAGGCTTGTAGTATTCTGCACCATTCGTCCATAAGGGTGAGGTTACTGTGCAGGATATTATTCCAGTTAGCGTTAAATCCATCATTAAGTAACAAGACTGCTGGTTCACTTCCGGTTCTGGGTTCTCTCGCGGCCTAACGTGATCTACTGACACCTCAATTCGCAATGCCCTATTTTCATTTTTGTGTCGGAGTACTATGATCGGTTGCAATGCTTTCCTTTCTATATTCACGCTCGATGGGATCATAAGGTCATAGGTGAGTGTTACTTTGTTTTCAGTGATTGCTTTTAGTTCATGTTTCCATGAGTTTTCTGGGACTAGGATATTGAAATGTTTGCAGGTGTGCTAGTGGATTACTGTACGTACTTTGTTGTGCCTTTGTGTGTACAGTTGTTTTGACATGAGTTTTTTTTACCTCCCGATAGGAAGTGGCTCGCGCTTTCTGTTGCTCTCTTGCAGAACCTACACTTTTCCAATTGACCCAGTCCTGCCATTTTCGTAAAGCCATTTGTGTCGTGTCCCTGGTCTTGGGCTTTTATCATGATTCGTTCTCCATCCCATTTGAGCTGACCTCTTCTTAGCCATTCTTCTTTGTCAATCCCCAATCTGTCCAACTCTTTTTATATTTATCTACTCTTTTGTTTTTCTCACAAATATATAGATACCATGTTGATATTTTGCTTTATATTTTTATTTCGTCTTTTTTACTATGGTTGGGACTGCATTTGGTATTTGACATCTTCTACTCCCACCTGTTTTTGGAAGTTTTTTGCAAGGTGACTGAGAGACACCTTTTCTGGTTTGTTGTGTTCATGCTTATGTACAAATTGTATTCAGTAGTCTGTTGAACTTTTCACGTACTCTGCTAATCCGACAGTCAGTGCTCTGTGCACTTGATTAAGTTCCATCATGCCACCACCACCTTCCTTGCTTGACAGATACATTCTGAAGATGCACTGATTTTCATAGAACATTTTCTGTTTCGTGAAGAGTTTCCTTGTTTTGATAGTTTTTTTTATGTCTCCGCCGACGAAGTCCCCTGAGGCATTATGTTTTCATGTTGTCTGTCTGGTTGTCCATCCGGCTGTCCGGCCGTCAGTCCGAGATTCACTTTTAAATTCATTTTCTCTGCAACCGCTTGTCAGATTGACATGAAATTTCCACTATAGGAGCGACGACTCATGTACAACATTAAAATGATAATTATGATGTCATAGGTCACGTGGTGTGGCAGCCATGTTGGAAAAAAGAAAAAACTTTGGACCTCTGTATCTCCGAAATTGATCCATGAAAAAAATTGAAACTGCACATGTCAAGTACTCCACGTGGGGAACAAGTATTAGCTTTGACATCATCGGTGACGTGGTATTCCAACCAAAATTCGACACAAAGAACTCTTTAACCAATCAGAATGAAAATTTTTGAGGGTTATCTAGGGATAAATTGGTCAACAGAAAAAAAAGACGATGTCATTGGTCACACGGTTCGGCAGCCATATTGGATTAACACAAAAAAACCTTTAAAATCCTCTTTAAAATCCTCTTTGGGCAGAGGAATATTTGTCGATGGGTGTCGAAGAGTGCCGTTCTAGTTTATTTATGATTGTGTCAGCTTACTAATCCACAGTTGTATTGCAACAATGTCACTGCGAGCTGGTTTATGGGGAGGTGTGTGTGTGTGTGTGTGTGTGTGTGTGTGTGTGTGTGTGTGTGTGTGTGTGTGTGTGTGTGTGTGTGTGTGTGTGTGTGTGTGTGTGTGTGTGTGTGTGTGTGTGTTTTGCCACTGGCTGCCAAAGTCTCCCTTTTCCTGTTTGCTACTGAAGTCATAGAAAAGTACTTGGTGCAATATCTTGATTTGTTGTGCTTTATGTTCCATGAATAAGGATATTGCCAACCACCTTCACCCCATATACAAACACATACATATTGTACATTTGAAGATAATCACCGTTTAGCTGTGGAAAAAGCATCAAAGTAGAATATCAACAACAAATCCACATCATTGGAAACTTTTAAACAACAACCAGATTTTCCAAGTGGCAATATAACCACAAACCCTCATCCACTTCTTCCTTCCCTGAACTCCCTCTTTGCTTTTGAGATTTTGAGGTAAAGTCCATGATGTGCAAGTTCTGCAAACTTTAAATGATATTAGAAACCGCACACAACCTATGTTTATAAGATAAATACACGCATTCTAATAAAAAAAAAAATATATATATATATATATATATATATATATTGTCTTCCAACAGCCGTCATGTACGTATGAATATATAATAACTCATCCTCATTATTCCGAATGCAATGAAGACTTACTTCAAGGATGGAATCTTCTGAACAGGAATTTATTCTTTCCTGCAAGAAAAATAAAACGAAGGTAACTAACAACATCAGAATGCCAAAGACATTCATCGTTTGCTGGAGACAAAAAAGGTGCGAGAAATTTCCAGGTACATGTGAATGTCAACCATGTGATCCAACAGCACATGATCACACGTCATTGACTCCCACAAAAATCCCTTCTTCTATTTTTTAAACTGTAACACACTGTACACTGTAATATGGATGGAAAACATCTCACAAAACAACAATATATATATATATATATATATATATATATATATATATATATATATATATATATATATATATATATATATATATATAATATATATCAGCTGCACAGCAAACATGATGTTCACCCCCCACCCCACCACTTTGCCCGAATATTTCCCCCAACCCCCACACACCCCCAGGCCGAGCTCCACATAGTCTTTGCGGATCAAACCTCACACACTCCCTTTGCCATGAGCACGGGGTAGCGCACAGGAGTTGGGGATGGGGGCGCCGTCGGCACGTACGGTTGGCAAGCGGTTGGGGCGCACACTGGGGATGGAATGGGGGCAGTGCTTACGGAGCACATTTAAATTTCAGTGGCGTTATCGGTCACCCGATGCACATACTCCAGCCGAGAAATCATAAGGACTGCTGTCAGTCCGACAATGTAATGATCAAATTGCAAGATGTCAAATCTGTCATGGTGTGCTTTCAGAAAACCCCACCATTTACAAGTCCAAAAAATTATATCTACAGATGAGTCATTCTGTTTCTATGGTGTCCCTTCTCCCCCAGAATGACCTTCCACCGTGATCATCCATCGTAAATGCTGAGTTTTTGTATTTCTGCACCTGTTTTCATTCCCTTATATGGAGCATGTGATTTGAAATCTATTCGCTATATGTCAGGACAGCCCTCTCACATTTGTCTCTCTGTTAAATTTTGTTCAATTTAAAGCTCTCAACATTGTTGTCATCTCCCACGATGAAGCCGAAGCACAAGGTGTCATCCCATGATGACCCTGCCCCCTCTCGGCTGGTCGCATTCCCTGTGTTCTTTAGGCTTATGACTGTCCTGAGCAACTCCAGGATTCACGTTTTCAGCCAGTAATCGAAACTGCTTCAACTCCCAAATGTTAGCAGACTTCCAGGCTGGTGCGTAGTAGCTGAAGAGCAAAGGAGGACAGGTTAGCAAGAGCAGACAAAGGAGAAGCAAGAGCTCCACAGCAGGATTTCTTTCATGAGCACTGATGCCATCTAGGCCCATCACCGATGAGGAATTGATGCTTAACAGATCTTTCTCCACCTCACCAGGTTTGATAAACAACCAAGAAGGTAGTGGCTTCAATGGGGTTACCAGGGAAACAGAGTGGGATGGGTTGGGGACACAATGTATGTTGGCAAACACTGAGTTGAGCCATTCTGCCTTCTATGTAGCAGGGTCCAAGGTGAGGCTGTTTGACGTGAGCGAGGTGATGAGTTTTACCGAGTGACCTAAGTTGCTGTCAGTCATTTTAGCCATCCATGTTGAGAAAGCAAACTGCTCGTCGGCAATGCAGCCATCTCGCACACAGGATTCGGTGCCTAGAGCTTCTGAGGATGGACAGGAAATTTGCAGATGGGATAGGATAAATCGGTTCCTGGAGAAAGTAGGCTTTTGTGAAAGTATTCCCAGGTGGAAAGGTCATCAGATGCTGTGGAGATGGCAACTGAGTCCTTCTGAGAGAGCAGATTGCAGTCCCTGCCAGTTGGCCAGATTTAACATTCAATGACTGGCTATACAACCAGGATAAACTTTCCCTTCATTTTATGTTAAGATTTTAAATGGAGGACAAGTTTCATGCTCGTATCCAACCATTGCCAAATATTATTAACTTGATCCCTTGTACCACAGAGAACACTGTATAAGTATATGTCGATAGATGAAATGGATTTAGTAGGATGTGGTACAGGCATGCTGGACCAAACAAAATTTCATCGCATCGTTCGAGATACAACGACAGCTTTCTTGCTTGACGATGCAACGAAGAGAAGCCCACCGAGATTGCCAGAAATTACTATCTGACACCATTTTCCATCTTGTAGCATCGATGCCACGTCCTGTCCTTGCATTGAGTCAAACCAGAGACAGGTCAATTCATTGCAATAAACACATTCTGTTACTTTGGATGATTACACAGACAGTGATTTATTTATACACGATGGTCATGTGTGAATGCAAATATTTATGTCAGCATGTCAGGGAGGGAACAGATAATAGATGGCAAGTGATTGAGGCTAAGAAAACAAGGTATAAGCTTGGCAAAGCTCCCAAATGCAACAATCTCTTAGCATCATCAAACTCCTGTTCACTCATTTTTAATCTTTTTGTTAAATTATCATTTGCAGCTGAAGATGGATTGATGGCGACTGACGGTCTTCAATGAAAGCTGTTCTCAGGAAATGAGAAACAGATCGTGCCTTAAAATATTGATGTCTTGAGCACTCAGTGCCAGAAATGTGTTCCCGAGGAAAATCGTTAAATAAATGAAGGAAAACATTCACAGCAGTGATTGTCGGATGACTTGCAACATATTTCGTTTTTCGCATCACCATCTATTGGAATTCCACATTATCCATTCAATTCCTTCTTTGAAACCACCTACTGCACCTTATTTGACATTCCCATTAGATCACAACTGGCAGAATGGCCGAGAGCCATAGAAGTATGCCCACTCGTCCCTAAGCTGTCGAGTTGGGGTTTGATTCCCGACCCAGCTATAAACTTTCATTCTGGTGTTTCACAGCAGGGGTGATTCATAAATGTGTGTGCCCGTCCCTTGGATGGATGTTAAACTGGGCGTCCTGTCCTGCTGGCATTAGTTGGTGGGCATTAAAGATGCAACGGTGTACTTTGTGAAAAGTAGGTGAGCGATCGCCGCCACATTTAACTACTGCTGGGAAGGCAATGGCAAACCACCCAGTATAATCCTTGACAAGATTAACTGCTTTGGCAGCACCAATGCTCTGTAACAGAGTATGGTACACCAAAATCAAGGTGCTGTGACATCAGGTTCATGTCCCAAATATTCTGTTCGTTTGTTGTCTCATAGCATCCTTGAAATTTGATTGTGTGTGTGTGTGTGTGTGTGTGTGTGTGTGTGTGTGTGTGTGTGTGTGTGTGTGTGTGTGTGTGTGTGTGTGTGTGTGTGTGTGTGTCTGGACCCATCTTCACCAAATCTTACATGCGTGCTGGAGGTACCAAGGGTCAGATCATGGACACAACCCCCCTTCTTCCCAATTCTCTATGTGTATGTGTGTTTGCACATCTGAACATCAGTTGTGTTGTAGGGATAGTTCAGTTGTGCCATGGCAAAGTTTAAATTGGTTCGATTCCAGACTTTACTTCTTCTCGATTGTGACATTCTAATTCAGGTAATAGTCAGAAGAGGGCAGGCGACACAAACAGATTGTTCAAGGAACAGTATAACTGGCTCATGACAGATCTTATACATGGACATGTTTTTTTGTTTTTTTAAGAGGGGCGTAGAGGGGGGTTAGAGCCTTAACAGAATCAACAGCTGTTCTGTTGTTACCAATTGCTTCCTCAGTAAACTTAAAGGACTGGTTTACCTGGCTTGTAATGTGAAGAACCAGGGTTCAAATCCCATTTACCATATGTGTTTGTCTGTTATTCTTATTTTCAAAGTCGAGGATCCTGGAAAACCGAGAACACAGAACAGCACAGAAAAGAACTGAACATAGTGGAAAAGAGGGAAACAACAATGCTGGGGTAGAGAGACAATTTTTTTAAATCGGGGCAATACCCCTGGGTGCTCACCTGGTTGAATAATAATACTGAAGAGGAAGTCAACATGGGATGGAATCATCAAAATTCACCAATGCACCAATGTTATGGGCCCCAATATTTTTAATGTCAGGAACAAAATTTGGTACATCATGGAAGATGGAAGTTTCATCGGAATTGTGTGTGTAGTTTCTGAGAAAAAAAGGAAACGCCTATTTTAGGGTGCAACCCCACCCCCCCCCCCCCCCCGTACACTGCCTTATGATCTGACTTTTTTATGCCATGAACAAACTTTGGTACATCATGGGTGATGAAGGTTGTGGTCAACCTTTCTTTTTAGATTTTGGGAGCGCCACCAAAGTGAGTTACTGGGTATGGATTTTGGGAGCTTGACCAGAAGTGGGAGTTTTACTGGAAGAGCGAGATTGAATAGACTGAGGAAGTTGGTTCCACAGTTGAGAGAAAAAAGGAACAAATGAGTAGAGATGAGCAGTGAGCAGAATGTGTATGCCATGGAGAGAGTTGTGGGTGGGAGAACCCTTTGGCCCTTCCTGACGCCAACCCTTTAGTCGCCATCGACCCTGCAGGGATAATTACCAGTATACTGGTGCTCATGTCGCCGACCTTCGGAAGGATGACAGGCTGAGTCAACCCCCCTGATGCTAACTCAGTGGCCAGCGGGACTCGAACTCAGGACCCCGAGAATCCCAAGCCACCGCTTTAACCACTGAGCCACATCAGGCTCATCTTTAATGATGAACACACTTCAGCAAATAAGACAGAGTTAAAAAAAAATTAATGTGGAAATTAAAGCTTCAAAATCTCCAGCTGGAAAATGTTATCACAAAATCAGACCCATTTTAGCAATGATTTGCTCGAAGTGAGCTCACTAGATAATGCACATTAATTATAGAAGAGGGTATCTTCCATTAACCCACACTTCTCAAACCCACATATTATGATTATTGCAGTCATTTCCACTGGATGAAGACTGAAACGAGTTTTTGCACGATGATGATGCAACAGGAGTGGAGGTGCCAGCTCAATGTTGTGGGCGTTAGTTTGGATATTTTATTTTCCATTTTCACTCGAAGCAGAATTATGATGTACGAGGGGCACTCACAAAAGTTCTCAGAACGAGACACTCACGAAAGATTACGACACGCCAAAGTTTTTCTTATTTGTCAACATACGAGTGCATGTAATTAATGATCATGGAAGCCTGGACCCTTCTTGACAGAGCGTAGAGGCGTTCACAAAAAATTGACAAACACTAATTCTTCTTTGAAACCAAGCTGTTAGGGTCTCTGGGTCCCAGAGAGATCCCAACTCTGTCGCAGGATATGCGATGGAAGGTGACAGGAATTTGTAATTTGTTCATGGTGCCGGCGATAACTCGCCCACTATTCCTGAAGGACACAAACAGATCTTTAACATCCATCAACAACCAGTGCTGGAAGACGAGTCTTCTGGCTTAACATTCTCCTGATGCAGACACACACATTGATTCCTCACCCTACATGTGTAACACCAGGATGACAGTTTACAGCTGCATCGAGATTCAAACTCAGGCTACAGAGAGAGATCCAAGGCAGGCACACACACACACACACACACACACATATATATATATATATATATATATATATATATATATATATATATATATATATATATATATATATATATATATATATATCTTGTTATACTTTTTGGTGCATCTTGGACTATTGTACTTTTATCATTCATTTAACTTTTTGAACACACCACATGTACCTTATATAGTAATCTGCAATCCTCTTGCTTCAACCCAATCATTCTTCTGCATTTGGCAGCAACCTATTGTACCTAAATTTATATAAAAGGGAATAGAACAAGTGATCAAGTTCATATCCTGACAAGGTGAATCATATAATTAACCAAAGTTGGTTTTCACTCTCTCCCTACAATAATTGAAACCTCTTTTCTGTATAGTACTTTCTCACATTTTATTCCACTTAAGTGAACAATCTCCCTCATTATTTTTTCCACTACTATGTTCGGACTTTGCTCCAGACTTACTTATCAACCCTTTGGTTATGTTTTTGTTTGCCATTATCCTCCTGACGCAATGCTTTTAAAAGCGAAGCCAACATTTTCCTCAATTTCAGTAATACCCAGAGTGACAATGAATTAAGGAACACATTTAGTTTGTTGCTAAATTGTTTTATGTAAACAGTATAACTTAGGGACATCAGACATTTAAAACAAGTAAAAAAAGACATAAAATGTCACAGCCCCCATTGTTTTAGTAATTTTACTGTATGGCATTAAAGGGCCCATATTTATGTGTAACTAAAATGACCACCAGTCTACCAGTCGGCCATCTTTGATCACATTGCAAAATAAAGTGAGGGGCACGTATACACCATCATGTACAGAGCGTGTGCCAAGTTTGAGCAAAATCGGACAATGCATGTCATAAAAATGGTTGGGGACATATTTAAGTAACAAAATGGCCACCAGTCAGCCATGTTGGATCTAATCTCGAAAAAATGACGTGCATATGCAAGCCATCATTCATTATCTGTGTGCCAAGTTTGAACAACACCGGGAAATGCTTGTCCGAGAAATGGTTGCAGGACGTATTCAACATCAGGTTGTTTTAACAACTAAAATGGCCGCCAGTCGGCCATCGTGGATCTGATCTTGAAACAAAAGGATATGCTTATGTAAGCCATTATTCATTATCTGTGTGCCAAGTTTGAACAAGATCAATAAATGCATGTCCGAGAAATGGTTGAGGACATTTTCAAAACCGGGTTTTTTTCACAACTAAAATATCCACCAGTCGGCCATATTATATATGATGTTGAAACAAAATGACGTGCATTTGTAAGCCCTCATTCGTTATATGTGTGCCTAGTCTGAACGACATCGGTAAATGCATGTCCGCGAAATGGTTGAGGACGTGCTCACCATCGGGTTTTATTTTTACAACTAAAATGGCCACCAGTCGGTCATATTATATCTGATGTTGAAACGAAATGGCATGCCTTTGTAAGCCATCATTCATTATCTATCTGCCAAGTTTGAACAACATTGGTTAATGCATGTCCGAGAAATGGTTGAGGACATGTTCAAAACCGGGGTTTTTTAACAACTAAAATGCCCACCAGCCAGCCATCTTGGATCTGATCTCAAAAAAAAATATGATGTGCGTATGTAAGTGTTGAAGAATTTATTTATTTCTATTTTATTTTCTTACTTTTAGTTAACCGTATTAACCGACTCGATGTAAATCCTGTTACTCAAATGAAAGCCACAATTAATTCACTGTCCACAACGTGAAAGTACATTACATCAGAGAGTTTTATTTTTACTTGGTACCAAGGAGTACAACCCACTTTGATGGTATACATCCACAACGATTGCACTAAAACAAGATTACATTTCCTGGTATTTATATGCTTTCATGGGAGAGTCGAGGGGGCTGACAAGCCTTAGGCAAAGAACTCCAACTGCAATACGTGTCTTCTCGGTGAAAAGCGAATGATGTAATCATGGCAAAAGTTGGTGTTATCAACCAGGTCACTTTGTTCCATAGCAAGACATTCCTTGTATCAACACTTAGGTCAAAAGACTCTTGGCTAAAGGGAAGCATAACTGACATTACAGCATAAAAAAATTAAATTTATAAAACACCAGCAACAATTATAATTGAGAGTACATTAACATAATTATTTTCTCCCACATAAGCCATCATTCATTATCTGTTTGCCAATTTTGAGCAAGATCGGGAAATGCATATCTGAGAAATGGTTGAGGACGTGTTCGACACTGGATTTTTTTTTTAACAACCAAAATGGCTGCGAGTCGGCCATCGTGGATCTGATGTCGGGGAAAAAAAATGACATGCATATGTCATGTGTTGTCTTTGTGCCAAGTACGAATAAAATCGGTCCATATATGTCTGAGATATGGTTGTGGACGCACATACATACGCACACATAAATCGAATCGACACCAAATCCATAAGCCCCCATTTTGGACTAAATCCAACGGGGGCTAATAACGAAGTCTGGAAATATTGGTGGCATTCACACATTTCTTCAAAATGACTGATGTCAGATAACTTCCGTTGAAACATTTTCCCTCACGGTAGCGGAAAAATACGTTTTCCATTACGTGCTGAAGTGTTTCCAAAGAATTGCGACTTATTTCATCACTGATGGTGTCTTTCAGTTCAGCTAATGTTTATGGTCTATTCACATAGACCGTGGACTTTAAGTAGCCCCATAACAAAAGTATCTGGAGAAGTGAGATCAGGTTATCGGGATGGCCGAGCATGGAATGTCCTCAAATCTTGAAACAACATGATTTGGAACCACAGTTGCCTTGTTGCATTGCTTGTGTGGCAAGTTGCACCATCCTGTTAAGATAAAATGTCACTGAAGTCTGGGTTGTGGCGACGTAATTCAGGAATGAAAACTTCTCTCAGCATTTCACGGTACCGATCACTGTTTTTGGTCACAGTTTGCCCCTGCTCATTCTCAAAGAAATAAGGGCCTGTTATCCAAGATTTTGAGATAGCACACCACACTGTCACTTTCAGGCTGTTTCAAGGTTTTTTCTTGGGTTTCGTGAGGATTTGTGTTAATCCGTATTCGACAGTTTTGTTTGTTGATAAACTCCAATAAATGAGAATATACTTCATCAGACATTATGAGTTTTTCGCCAAGATTTGGATGACCTAGCAAAAGGCCGATGATAGTTAAGCATCGCCAGTCAACTTTGATTGTCTATTCATTTCAACTGCTGTGACACTTGGATATTGTCGAGATATAGACAAAGATCCTTCTTCACAATTGTATGCACTGTGTCCCTGTTAATGACCAGATCTTGAGAGTTCCTTCTTGCCGACTTATTAGGGCTCTGTCGGTGTGCCAAAAACCAAAATGTGCCTGAAACTGTCTTTGAGCAATTGTACTAAAGTAGTGATTGGCAATATAAAGCTCCATAATGGTGGCTCTGTTTTCCACACTCTATTTGTCCATTTTTGCTTTTGATTATTGGGTTAAATTTTCCAAAGCTTAGTCCTTCACATCACTTGAAAAAAATCAAAACAGACATTTACTATCAAGAGATGTTCATGATTAAAATGTGTTCATTAATTAATTGTCACCCTGTATATCCATAATGGCGAAGGTTATAATTCACTTTCTAATAACACGCTGATCAGCAGTGCATTACCTACACCTCAAAGTGCATGTAACCGAATATAAATCCATCTCGTTTATTGTCAGGAGGCTCTCGGTGAAAAGCATAACTGTGTAGTTGTTCATTATTCATGATTATCTTCAAGCTGGATCATGTAGCAGACAATTTTCAAGGCTAAGCACATGTAGTCACACTTTTCAGCTCTCTTATTGGGGCCCCGTGCCTCATGATGTCATGATGTCATTCAGACAGATTTGGGTTGCACTGTGTAAGGGAAATACTGTTTGATTCGACTCCACAATGAAATGAAAATCTACAGACAGACAATTCAGCGGCGAATGCTCTACCAAAGTTGACTATTCTGCCCGACCTCAGCCTATGACTAGCTTGCACTCAATGGTGGTTTCTCCACTCCAAACATGAACACTAAATTCATCTCTGCTTTGCTTCAAGATTCCTTTTCAAGCCCATAGATTGTCGGATTGTAAAATTGCTGTATGCACAAATGACAAATTGCAGATTTATGTCATGGGTATTTATGTTTTTTTTATGGATGTATACATATATATATATATATATATATATATATATATATATATATATATATATATATATATATATATATAGATATATATACATATAGATATATATATAGATATATATACATATAGATATATATATATATACATATAGATATATATATATATATATACATATATATATATATATATATATATATATATATATAGATATATATATATATATATATATATATATATATATATATATATATACATATAGATATATAGATACAATGACCGTTTTTACAGCCATTTTTCCCTGCTGTGCAGGGGTTTGGCTTTTTTCTTGAGGCAATGTTTTATGGCCGGATGCCCTTCCTGACGCCAACCCTGGTCGCCTCTTATGACACACAGGGATATGGTACACCTATTCTAACCAGGGCATACATCGGGACCAGTACACTGGTACTCATTTCGCCGACCTCGGAAGGATGACAGGCTGAGTCAACCCCCTGGTGTTAATTCAGCAGCCAAGGGGGCTTGAGCTCAGGACCCTGGGATCCCAAGCCGCCACCCTAACCACTAAGCCAACACCAGGCTAGATATATAGATACACATACATATATATATATATATATATATATATATATATATATATACATATATATACATATATATATATATATATATATATATATATATATATATATATACATATATATACATATAGATATATAGATGCATATATATGTATGTATCTATATATATATATATGTACATATAGATATATAGATGCACATATATATATATATATATATATATATATATATATATATATATATATATATATATATATATATATATATAGATACATACATACATATACATATAGATATATAGATGCACATATATATATATATATATATATATATATATATATATATATATATATATATATATATATATATATATATATATATATATATATATATATATATATATATATATATATATATATATATATATATATATATATATATATAGATACATACATACATACATATAGATGCACATGTATATATATATATATATATATATATATATATATATATATATATATATATATATATATATATATATATATATATATATATATAGATACATACATACATATATATATATATATATATATATATATATATATATATATATATATATACATACATATATATCCATCCATCCATTGGGACCATACACAGTGCAGAGCGTTAGTGCTACCTAAGCAGTCTCTTGGGCTATTTGACACAATCCTGGACGAGTCGCCACTCCAACACAGTATACCAGCATGCTGGCACTCATCTTTGCCGACCTAGAAAGAATGACAGGCAGAGCCAGCCCAACGTGGTATTAATTCAAGAGCTGAGTGGGATTTGAACTCAGGGTCCTAAGATCCCAAGCCCACCACCATAACCATTAAGCCAACACCAGGCATATGTATGTATGTATGTATGTATGTATGTATGTATGTATGTATATACATATATGTTATACATACATACATACATACATACACAGTTATGGCCACGGGTACCGAGTGTATTATGAGGGAGTTAATCCTCGTTTCTCCTCTGAAGAACCGGACCTGGGGCCACCGCTCATAATTAACTTTGTGGTATGGTGGGTTGCTTAACAACCATGAATGCCAATCAGTTAACCACGAGTTCCAGTGTCCACCACCATCTAATTTACAGTTTAACTTGAGGTCACGTGGCTTCCTGATCGGGGAACATGTCCTCGGCGATGCACCAATCTTATCTTGATGAGATCTTAAATAAGGCGGCCGAGCGTTTACCGCTGGTGCACGCCGACTATGACAGGTTAATTAGCTTGGGAATTACCTCCCAGTCTATCTAGGGTCTAACAATGCTGGATCAATGGAAGGAAAGGACAAGCACGAACAGTTTGAAACATCAACTAGGAATTTATTATTAAGAAAAATAAAGAAACTGAAGAACTTTTTATTTCCTTGTGGTGGAAATGGATGTATTCAAATCAATCAATATAATCTCAAACAAATAAAGATTTCAATAGGCATTGATAGAAAAATAGACAAAGAGCAGATTCTTATCACGATGCCTTACTTAACAATTCAACACGAGGCAAGGGTACCCAGCAGATCATTCAAGGGGGAAAGAAATCTGATCTCTGCTTACCAAGGCAGAAGTCATTGTGTGTCCAATAAAACAACCCCAAATGTGTGAGCTTGCCTTGGTCTGCTGCCAATCCCCTGCCTCGCCATGCACCCACCTGCAAACAGGCTCGAAACACCAATCGACGTCACATCATCACCCCCAGGAACCAGGGACACCAAGAATCAAGTACGCCAAGAGCCAGGTGCCGGGCAGAACCAGCAGGAACGGTCTAATCGTTACCAACCATCAGGAGCTCTAACCAATAGTCAGGATCTGTAAGGAGCTCGAACCAATGGTCAGGAGCTGTAACCAATGATCAGGAAATGTAAGGAGCTGTAACCAATGAACAGGAGCTGAAAGAAACTGTCAGGAAATGTCACCAACCATCAGGAACTGTCACCTACCATCCGGAAGGCGGTCTCCCGTCCTTTTTATAGGTGGCCAGTGTGGGCGGAGCCTCAAGAAGACTTCAGCCAAATGCAGCTTGCCTATTGGCACATCGTTGCACATGACCAACAACCGTCAATCTCGCAATCATCCCTTCCTCACCATCGAACGAGATGCAACCCCCAATTAGCACAGGCCAGACCCACGACACCATGTTCCGGGTGCTGGACGAGTGCCAGAAAACGGTTCTTTGCCAGCACAACCGATGGGGGCGTGAAGCGCTCACAAAACGTCAACAACGGCCATTGCCTCCCTGTTCGGCCTGACACGAGCAGGAGCCAACCAGCGTCCATGGAGCTGCCGAACGGGGTGTCGGGCATCAATGGAAAAAGGTGGATGTCATTGTCGGTGAAAGAGAGGTGGGTGTCGAACTTCAATAGAGAAAGGTGGTCCTGAAGTAAATGATCTACAGCCATGTTTAACCGTCAGAATGAATGAAATGTGAAAAACCCACGGTGTGTTTATTCAAATATCCTGTAAATCCAAAGTGTCCTGCTGGAAAGGGGTAGAATGAGTCTCCATTGGGCTTATGGCTATCTCTCACATGCATGAATGTGTCGTAAAGAGGAAAAGGTTATCCCATAAGAAAGGGAATCTGTTCTATATCCTTCTCCAATGTATCAAAGAGTTAAAATCCTACCAGACAAAGGGATTGGTCTCCTGAACATGCATTTATGGAAATAACTGACGACCTGGATGTTGTGTGCCGATTCTGAAATCCGTAACTATATATACATATATATTGTTATTGTTATTGTTATTGTTATGTTTGTGGGGTAGATGGAGGAGTTTCATCGTAAAGGTAGGATTGTATAGTGCAGCATGGTCCATGGATGGGTAGGAGACATGTCGATGTAAATTAAGTCGGGAAAACTGTGAGCTTAAGATTGTTTTGTGTCACCACACAGTCGGGAGGGGGGGGGGGGTTGGTGTTGTGTGAACTAGGTAGGGTCGATGGCAAGTTTCTCCCACAATTTGATTTCCCCCTGTGACCTTTTCCTACGTTTTTGCATTTACAAGGCCAGCTATAAAAAAAAAACCCACGTTCTTCCAAGAAGAAGAAGAACAACAACAACGGCCAACCCGGCTGCCAACAGAGCCCGAACACAATTAGCAGGCAAACCCCGACACCAGGAATGGTAACTGGCAGGCAATGCATCCGAAGCTGAGGATTAGTTGGTGTGATGTCAGAGGGAGATGATCAAGTGGAGACGGCGGTCGGAACACAGAGGACCTCTCATTCGCTTATCCTCGACACGGTCAAGAAGGCTGCGTGATTCTCGTTGTTCATGCTGGGGCGAATTTGTTTGCATGCTGGAACAGGAAGCTGACAATTGTCTGTTCAGCTGAGTCATGAAGATTGTATGCTTTATGAGGAGAGGAAGAGAAGAAGTGTCTCCCAGCAATAACTCAGCAGTCTTCTGTTGTATGTTCCAGGAAGAAGGTGGTGCCATTTGTTTTGAGCGGACCTGGTGCTGGGAGAGGAGTGGCGTGGTAATCTCGATCGTGAGAAGAAACTGTACGGCGGTTTTTGGGCCTTGGCGTTGAAGACCGTCTGCACGAATTATCTCACATACATGACTGTAGAGAGCGACTTCACGCCATTTTTTTGCGTTTCCCACACAGTGGCTTCGAGGCTCGACGATACCAGGCTCCGAAAAGGTCATCTCTGGACATAAAGCTGAATGCTGGCTTAAAGGGAGGAATTTATTTTATTTTTATCTTTCCCCTTGTCTGTTTTTGTGACTAAGTAGAGACACTCAAATTAGGATTTAGTTTTACTCCACTTTTCAATACCTCACACTTTGATTTATTTTAATTATCACTTGTCGAGTTATTCTCATTATATAATCTTTGATTTATTTTTATTGAACCATTATTTGTTGAATTTACATGTGTTTGTCTATTTGTTGTGGATTCAAGAATAAACCCGTGTGTTTCCGTTCTGGTGAATGCCCTCATTGTTTCCCGTCCCACACGCCCCATAACCTCCAAGGATCTCGGCTGTTTGCCTCCGAGTGAAAACCGTTCGGCTAGCTAGTTCGGCTAGCTTTGGCTCGTTCGGCAAGCGATAGCTTGTCAACTCTTTACAAAGGACACCGTGGAATTTTTTTTAACATCCACCAACGAATGCTGGAAGAGGGAATTCATGTTTAACGTCCATCCAAGGGATGGCACACACATTGATGAATCACTCTGTGAAATACCAGGATGACAGTTTATAGCTGGGTCGGGATTCAAACTCAGGGCAGAAAAATTAAAGGCAATGCCAGTGATGAAAGCTCATTTCAAAGCATGCGCTCGCTCTTTCGTGCACTCCCTCTTGATAAATAAGTGGCTCCTCGTCATCTCATGTTTTCTGCCACACCGATAAATGAGGATTTGTATTCTTGTTAATCCAGCCCCGTTTGTGTGTCTGCAGCTCATCTTGTCACTTTGGTGTTCCATTAATTAGCCTGTGTGTGTGTGTGTGCCTTATCAACCCTCTGTGGATCAGCTCTTTCATGAACTTGAACCTTTTCCATAGAAAAGTTCTGCCTTCTTGAGAGTATTTACGAAATTTACATAATTACACTCTTAAAAAACATCACATGACTTCATATTGTTTGCACTCTTCCTTACACTCATTGTGTCATTGTGTAATCAGCTGAATAAATGTCTGTCTATATTGAGTTTCCAAAAGAAGTCTTATATCAAACAATTGTGGTTCAGGATTCCTACCTTCGCTGTGGGACTGAGCCAGTGTGACCACTCCTTGGCTTTTTTCACAAGATCTTGGCTATTCGTTGTTCACCTTGTCGTTTTGGTTTTCTATAGGTTTTCTTGGCGTATAGGTTTTCTATTATCATCGCTTTTCCGAAACCTTGTGAATTCTTGGCTTTTTTCATTGGCTCACCTTGGCATTTATGAAAATGAGGAGTGGTCACACTGGACTGTGAACGTGATCATTTGGTATTTCTTGCCACTAAACTGAAAATCTAAACGCATTTTTGTGGGTTAAAAGAATCGAGTGCTAAGAACTGTCATGTTGTAGTTACTTGGTAATCCAGTGGAAGGATAGCTTATGGTCACACCTTTTGAGCTGTCTAGACTAGGGTTCAAATCCTGACGTTAAACTGGGGGAACTGTCTGGGATCATTGGTCGTTGAAGGTCCCACTGTGTCTTTCACGAAAAGTCAGCGAGTTATCATCACCAGACTAACCATATTGTCCAAACTCTTGTTTCCTTCAGTTGAACATCAGGCCTGACCAGCCGGTTCGTGAAAGACTTGGGGCAAAAACGTTCCTGACCACCCAACAAAAAGGTGGGAATAATTGAGGCGGTTAAAGACATTGTAGTCATTTGTAATCCGGTGTAAACTTTGAATGTCTTCTTCTGGGTTTTATTTTTTTTTTTGCTGAACTGTACACACTACGTAACGGTGTAAAATATTGTCAACCAAGAATCAGAAAGCAGATAATTTGTTTTGAGGCCTCAAAGCAACAGATGAACCCTTAAAATATTGTTACACTCCGTCGATATAAAATAATTTCGAGAGCTGTGGGATCACATTGTGAAGTTGGAATTGTTTGAGGTCGCACATCATTTCATTTACCCACGGGGTTTGTATGGCTGCAATGCATTGATGCCTTGAAACGTTCTTACACTTATGTGATTGCAGAATGGACAGCCAGCTTAACACTCATTCTGAAGGACGTTGTGCTCCATGATGCATCACACTTAGCTTCACGACATCACCTCCTTCGTTTTAGCAGGACTTTCCTCGGACAAAGACAGACATGATTATTAGAAAAAAGACTTACCTGCTAAAACATTTTAACATTAAATGAATGGCATTTTTGCAACAACTTTTAAACATAAACACTTCACAAAGTGGAAAAGGCAAACACGTGACATGATCATCTGCTTTGAATGTAAATTCTGATGATTTCCCTGGGTTGTTTTAAACAGAAGAACACTTCAGAAAACACAAAAGGAAATTATGCAAATCTTAAAAAAAAAAAAAAAAAAAATCAATGCAAAGTGGTGTTATTCTCATTCTGATGTATCATACTCTGTTACAGAGCATCGGTGCTGCTGAAGCAGTTTCTTGGCAAGGGTTATACTTGGGGGGAGGGGGCATTGCTGTTCCAGAAGTGTTGCACGAGGGAACTATTTATTGGTTATTGGTGCAATGATTATCACGCGGATGCGTCTTTTGAGTGATATTAAAGGCAAACGAAGAAGTCTGAAAAAGAGGATGCCATCCTTAACCCTCCAGAGCCCACGAAATGTTCTGGGTGAACAAAAAAAATCAAACAAAATTGCATGCGCTCACCGATGACCCCTGGGGCTCTAGAGGGTTAAATGAATACAAGTAATACAACAGAAAGAGGATTTGAATGAAGCTTATTCAATGAAATGCAAAGACAGTAGTGTGGAAAAGCTCAGTAGTAGTGCTGAGGGTCACCATATTTTAACTTTCAAAGAAGAGGACACTGGAGATGGACACTGCGAAAAATAAGACACTGAAAAAGAGGACACTCCACAGAGGGTCGCTCCAGATAGGGACCCTCCAAAAAAAGAGGGCAATATGGAGAAGAACCCTCCAAAAAAGAGGGCACTCTGGAGAGGGACACTCCAGGGAGGTACACTCCAAAAAAGAGGACACTCCAGAGAGGGAAACTGCAAAAAAGGAGACACTGAAAAAGAGGACACTCTGGAGAGGAACACTCTGGAGAGGAACACTCCGATAAAAGAACACTCCAGAGAAGGACACTCCAGAGTGGGATACTCTGAAAAAGGAGACACTCTGAAAAAGAGGACATTCCGGAGAAAGACACTCAAGAGAAGGACACTTCAAAAAAGTGGACACTTCGGAGAGGGACAATCCGAAAAAGATGACACTCTGGAAAGGGACACTCCAAAAAAAGAGACAAAACTCTGGAGAGGGACACTGAAAAAGAGGACACTCAAAAAAAAAAAGAGTACACTGCGGAGAATGACATTTCGAAAAAGATGACATTCTGGAGAGGGACACTCCAAAAAAAAGAGACAACACTCTGGAGAGGGACACTGAAAAAGAGGACACAAAAAAAAAAAGAGTACACTGCGGAGAAGGACATTTCGAAAAAGATGACATTCTGGAGAGGGACACTCCAAAAAAAGAGACAACACTCTGGAGAAGGACACTGAAAAAGAGGACACTCAAAAAAAGAGCACACTACGGAGAGGGACACTCAGAAAAAGTGGACACTGAAAAAGAAGACGCTCTGAAAAAGAGAACACTCCGTAGAGGGGCACTCCACCCACCTTTGGTGGCAGAGGTATTGACCGAAAAGTCAGTTTTCAGCCACTGACCATCAGGGACCGTGCAGACCATGTGCACTCGACGGGGTGGAGTGAATTAGGTCTGTGATACATCACGATATGTGTGGTTGTGCTTTTGTATGTTTGCTCTTCTGTTTTCACGACTTGTGTGAATATGGATTGTCCCAGATGCAACAAACTTTTTGCAAGACTTTTCATTTAACAGTGCATCTCATTCAAGAACATTGTACAGTATAGAAATTAATATTGTATTATGATCAGATCATGAACCATGCTCTACACAGAGCATCGGTGCTGCCGAAGCAGTTCCTATTGCTCGAGTTACAATCTTGGTTGGGTCATCGCTCCGCCACAGGAAGTCAGGGCAGGAATTTGGAATTTAGCCAGGGTGCTGGCGATAGTTTGCCTACTCTTCGCGGACTCTGTGGGATCTTTGGCGTTCACCAACTAATGCTGGCAGACACACAGTTTAACTTCCATTTAAGGAACAGCACACACAATGCTGACTCTTCCGCCTGTGAAACACTGGGATGACATTTTATAGCTGGGTCGGGATTCGAACCCAGGCTAGACAGCTTGGAGACAAATGTGCGTACCTCTCTTTATGCCATATATGGCCAGCCCAAAATGATAAAGATATGAAAAATCGTTTTGGTCGTTTCCTTTATTGATTTGTTTTTCAGGAGACAAGACTTGTACATTTTATAATAGTTAGAAGCAAAGTTTGGACTGTGGTGTGACTAAGACCTCATGAAATGCTGACGTGGTCCCATTGTGAGGCAGGGAACCTGGATGTAATGAAAATGAAACAGCGTTTCAGCACCGTGACCACGACTTTCAATCACAATCCCACAGAGTATTTGCAGAACATTGTAGCATAATAAGGATATGAAGCTTCATTTTCCGATACATCTTCAAAAACAATGAGCCAAAGTCTTGTGAGCTCATGGTTCTCAATGCAGAATTTGTGGAATTTGACTCAAGGGTGAATACCCCTCCTTCTGAGAGATCATCCTCAATGATCCCGTGTTGCTTTTGTTTTTTTGGATAGTGTGCATAGTCTAGGCTCATGTAAGAGTTACTACCAGTACACTCAATGGATCAGGATACAACAGGATAAAAATAAGAGTTTAGACTTTAGAGAGAGGGAGGAAACACCAACAGCAAAGTTGAAGGCCTTGACAAATGGAGACAGACAAACAATGTGTGTGTGGAGGAATGGGGGTCAGGAGAGGATGCATGGGGAGGACAAGATGGATACAGAAGGAAACTCTCAGGAAGGTCAACTGGAAATTTTGAATGAGAAGGGTTTGGGGTGGCAGGTGAACAGTCTTATTCGGGGGCACCTATTTATTGTGTAAATACAGGTTGTGGTTTGAGAGGGGAGGAGTGAGAGGTCACCCGAGGAAAGCTTTTGGTCCAACAAATTTCACCGAGGGTGTTAGGAAGTTGAAATTTTTGTCAGGATATTAGCGATAACCCAGACCCAGACCATACAACTAGGAATCAAGTGCACTATCTCTCCACCATTCTTTAAGGAGGCAAACATTCCACTTCTTCTTTTGTATGCAGCACATGACTATGAGTAGCATCATTGAATGAGGGCGTGGCTGTGCCGCCGATGCAGACCATGTGCATTAGGGTAGGAATTTGGAATTTGGCCATGATGCTGGTGATGGCTTGCCTACACTTTGGAGAGGATATCGGGATCCTTAACATCCAATAACTAATTCCGGCAGGTGGAGATATGCCCAGTTGAACGTCCTTTCAAGGGATGACACACACATTGATGCCTCAACCTACTTTGTGGACACCAGGATGTCAATTTGGAGTTTGGCTGAGATTCAAACTCAGTCTCGATGGCTCAGAGGCCAGTTCACGTACCTCAAAGCCATCCTGCCAGCAAAACATTCCACCATACTTGTTTACGTAGTATTATGTAAGGCAAAGTCCTTCCTCAACTATCTTCCACTTATAACAGTGTCTTTCATCCATAGTACCATAGAATATGGCATTGGGTTCATAATATTAAAGGTTAGTCAACCTGGGGTATCTGTGCAGTCATTGTGTTTGTATTAACTAGTCCACCCACTCCCTATGGGAGTGGTAGGAAGAATCATGTTATCCTCTCTGGGGTATACAGATTACAAGTGATCTCGGCTCACGTCCGTTAGACTGTGGGGGACACGATAAGCATAGAATGCCTCAAGAACGTCAAGTTTCCTCATTTTCGGTTTAGTGTGAAACAACAGTAGCGACTGTTTAAAAAGGGAATCATTCATGTTTGTGCTTTATAAAAAATAAAAAAAATAAAATATATATATATATATATATATATATATATATATATATATATATATATATATATATATTCTGGGAGGGGTGCCCCACAAAATGCCACGATAAGCTATTTATACATGTTCACAAGGTGTTTGTCCAAGAAGGAAAAACCGCTTGGGAGGAGGGGATATTATTTGTTGGGTCGCCGAAATAGGTGACCCTTATTGTCAGTAATTCTGTCTGTTTGTTTGCATGTATGTTTGGATGTTTGTTCGTTTGTCATCAGCATAATTGGTAGTAAACGTGGGCGGATTTTGACCACCCTCGAGTGGTAGGTACATCTTATGACCTTGTGCTTTGTAAATTGTGATGGTTGCTCGGGACGCTTTGGTTCCCTAGCAACAACTGAAAAACCTTCAAAATCGGTACCGTTCACGCGAAATCAATTCCGAAAGCCATTACTCATATAGGGTTATGAAATTTGGCACGAATGATCTACAGGTGATGCTGTATCAAATATATTCCGGTTTTTGTGATATATTGAATACTTTACCCGCAGCGCCCCCTACAATTAGGGTATGCGCGAAAATTGGCGAAAATTGAAGGCCCCCTAGCGACCAGGTGAGTGCATCGATAGGAATGAAACTTTGTAGGTTCATGGTACTCAATGAGTACTATAACTTTACCTCAGGACATATTGATCGATTTCGTTTAGGTCAGGGGTCAAAGGTCAATTAGTGCAAAAATCGATAATATGCGAGAGCTGGAGGTGCCTTCGCGCCAAATGCTACTCCTCCTCGGGTTATGGTCGGATGGTTAGGAAAATTCACACTAATTGTCTGGAATACATTGTGCACAAACGATCTAGCCGGATTTTCGATTTAGATCTTTGTTCACCCACAGCACCCCCTCGAACTTTGGGGATTTCCGATTTCAAACCGCATTTTCGGTACTTTTCATTCAAATGGATACCGAGTAGTTATCAATAGATGGAACTGGATGATATTTGAAATGCATAATCTTAAGGTGATTCCCTATCCGCTATATGACATCCATTTTACTCTATATCTTATAGTTTCCATGCTCGGCGACCCATCGCCACCTTCCAGCTTGTATTAATATTGTTTTGTAATAACATTAAGATTATGCGATTATTCATCATATTGTTATTCCTTTTTTATATTGGAAGCAGCCATGGAAGAATGCCATGATAACTGTCCATTCCATACATACCTTAATACAGACTTTGTGCCCAAGGTGGAAACCCCCTTAAGAGGGGTGTTGGGGGGATGGGGGGGAATTAACTTGCTGCAACCTCCATCATGTGACCCTTAGTCCTCCTGTCAAGTTTGGTTGAGAATGGCTAATGACCGAATATACTGCGGTCAAAAAGACAGACAGACACCAAATTGCATATTTTAGGATGATGAGGCTTTATGTAATCCTTCTTTAGCTGTTAAAACGGTCTGTAGTAGTTCAGCCCTGAAGTTGCACTGAAACCCTGATATAAAGCTTACTCCAAAATGGTAATGAAACATTATTACATGGATGTCACATGAAAAACTAGAAGGGCACTCAGTGGAGCGCATACCTCCATCACATAATGCCTGATCCACGAGAACATATCGGGCCCAAACATTTTTGAAATATCAGGCAAAACAGTATATCGTTTTTGGCACTCTCTTGATGGTGAAGAATCACTTCTAAAATAATAAATAATTCTCCTATCCAGATCCGGATTCAGATCTTCACTAAAATCGAACCAATTCGTCCTTGCGACACATCCAACCTGTCCACCAAGTTTCATCCGAATCCGTGCATAACTGTTTGAGATATCATGCTATATATCGTTTTTAGCCCTATCTCTCAATGGTGAAGAATCATTTTTAAAATTCTAACAGCCGGATTCGGATCCAGAACTTCACCAAAATCTAATCAGTTCGTCCTTTTCACAAAATTTCATCTGGATCCGTCCACAACTTTTTGAGATATCCTGTATACAGACAAACAGACAGACAGACAGACAGACAGACAGACAGACAGAAAGAGGTGAAAACATAACCTGCTTTAACCTTTGGTGGCGGTGGTAATGAGAAGAAACGAATGAAAAAATGTTTTGCCTCAAATAAAGCAAGCTCAGTGAGTTTTACATTTGAAATTTATTGAAATTATTCATCACACAAACTGTCAACAGCACTGCAATACACACACACACACACAAGGCTTTGTTTTGAATTTCAAAGCATGACATGCAGAACATCATCGATACGTACAGGACACAATGTCCCTCACTCTGTGGAAATCACTTCAGTTGCTGTACGGAAAATAGAAAAGCTTTGGAAAATTATGGCACTCAGCAGTCAGAAATGTTTTGCTATTTCTTAAGATGTAAATTTGGAAAGAGTCCCATTACAATGATAACCTTATGCCACGAAAGATAAGACGGAGGAGTCAAAGATGTTAATATTTGCATTCATAAAGTTTAGAAAAGGATGGCTTTCTGTCTGCTTAAAATAACCAAACGCTTAATAAAGCCACTTTTGTTTTGTTTTTTTGGTATACCAAGTCGAGGCAGTGTAAGAGCTAATACACAGAAACATACTGTGTAACAAGGCAGGAGAAGGAAGCACAAAATAGTGGGGGACAGATACAATAGAAGATCTATGGAAGGGAGAGGGATGGGGTGGGGTACATGGGGTATACAAGATGGACATTACAGGGACCTTCAGGAAGGAAAACATGGAATTTGACGGAGGTGGGTTTGGGGTGGATTAACAAGGGTAGAAAAGATCATGATTTTGGATGGGGGACGATAAGAGATGGTGGTGAACAGTTGTTTTGAAGACCTGGAGGGTGTAGTGGGATTGAAGAGAGTGTGGGAGTTTGTTCCAGAAGCGAGAAAAAAGAGGAATGAAAGAGTGAAGGTGAGCAGTAATTCTTCACTTCGCAGTTTCATCAGAAGGGGTTTTTGGCAGACCTCCAGCACCCTGCGGAAATATAGAGAGGACAGAGCACAGACAGAGCAGGGGGCAAGGCCAGAGAGGAAACGGTAAAAGAGAGAAAGACCACTGACCTGCCTCCGGTGAGAGAGTGAGAGAACCAAAGACTCAGCTTCATCATGGGAGATACCAATGATCATAAAAACCTTGGTTTCCACAACGTGAAGTCCAGCTGGGTGTGAGGCAGGAGCACGACCCAAGAGGGGAGAGCAGTCCTCCTTCAGACTGTGGATGAAAGCTTTGTAAGTGGTTGAAATTTCACGTGTGCCAAGGAAGGACTTTGCATGACGTAGGATGCCCAGTTGGCAACTGGCTTTGGAGGACAGGTTGGAAATGTGGCTTTCCCAGGAAAGATCTTCAAGGGCATATATAGACAACTCAATAATCAAGTGTTGTATAAACCCTCTTTTTCAGAATTATAATGATAATGGGATGTGGTACCACAGTCAAACAGAGCCGATCATATTCATATATATATATATATAATATATATATATTATATATTTTCTATATATATATATATATATATATTTTCTATATATATATATATATATATATATATATATATATATATATATATATATATATATATATATATATAATATAGAAAATATATTATATATATAGATATATATATATATATATATATGTCATATATATATATATATATATATATATATATATATATATATATATATATATATATATATATATATATATATATATATATATATATATATATATATATATATATATATATATATATATATATATATATATATATATATATATATATGTATATATATATATATATAAAATATATTATATATATATATATATATATATATATATATATATATATATATAGCATATATATATATATAGCATATATAGCATATATAGATATAATTTATATAGATATATATTGTTGAGGATTGAGGGGGTGGGGGGGGTGTCGTACGCATCAATCACTGTCCGCAACCAGTTTGGTTTTTTGCACCCTACTCTCGACAGCCAAATGTGACAGATTCGGTGCCACCCTAACCACCGCTGTCTCTGGGGTTACAACGCCGGCTGGTTCGGCACAATTCTCGGGTTACGAGTCTTGAACCACGATACCAAAATACACTTGTACCTTGCCAGCTGGGGGAATATACCCCGGTGACAGACTGGTTTTGTCAGAGACCGAGCAGAGTCTACCAGTTTGTAACCATTTTCGTTTTTATATTCAAATCGAGCGGATCGTTCCTCGACGCAACACAAATTAATTCGAAGTGGCAACTTCATACGAATCATCCAGATTTATTGGGGACATCGGCGAACACAACACAGGCACAGCATTCACGACAATGTTATAATTAATCTATAACCCGTTCTTAACTAGGGAGCTACGGATTATGGGTTTCGAAGGGAACTCTAACGAGATAAGCCTTAAATGACATGCAAAAAAGACATGGACAGCATGCA
Source organism: Eptatretus burgeri (assembly GCF_056783735.1). NCBI lineage: Eukaryota > Metazoa > Chordata > Myxini > Myxiniformes > Myxinidae > Eptatretus > Eptatretus burgeri. Next base: position 64,054,603 of record NC_140962.1, read on the forward strand.
GACAAGACAGAGTACTTGGTGATGTTTCATGGACGAGAGGAAAGGGTCAAAGGCACGAATGTGGCTCGTGACAAGCCGATGTCCACGGATTCGAGCCCCAAGCTCGAGCACGCCGCATGGCAAGATGGCAGCGCCGTACTCTTCCTTTTCAAGGCACCGCTTGTGCACGCCCTCCTCAGCGTATTCTGACCCCGCGCAATGTCGACGGCACAAGACCGTCAGATCGATGGTGGGTCTCAGCTGGTTTCTCACAAGGCCAAGCTTTTCTTTGTCGGCCGATGGCAGACTCGACCCTCAGGTTCAGTTCCTGCCGATCGCAGACTCAGTGTACTCAGGTTCAGCTTCTGCCGATCACAGACTCGGCACACTCAGGTTCACCACTACTGATCGCAGACTCAGCGCGCTCAGGTTCAGTTACTCTCGACGCAGATTGCAGCCTCCCACTAGTCGATTCTATATGGCAGGAATCCTCTCTCGACACTCAGGCTCAGTTACTCCCTCGGCAGATGGCAGACTCCAGCCTCAGGTTCAGTTCCTCCAACTGCCGATCGCACCACACTTCGGTGCTCTCGTCACAGATTCACACTGCCTTTCCTTCGTTTGCTCGCCTCGAAGCCCACTGGCTCCTCCCCACATTTTCACTTCCTTCTCCAGGCCACTCCCTCTCAGCCAACTGGGCGGAGCCTCGTCCAGAGAGGGGAAGGAAGAAGAAGAACCTCTCGGTCCACCACCACTGTACGAACAATACACAGCCTCTTACATCTCCCGACACACATGTAACATCCATTTGCCAAACAACGAGGCTACACATGCATTTCTTGGGAGATCTGGGCTAATCCTATATTTAATAACACACTAAGGGCCATTTCCACAACACTACCCCCACCTTTCTCCCGAGGCTCTCTCGAGCCTCCATCTGGGGCAGCCCACGGCAATGGCCCTGTCTAACGTACAGCAGAGATCTCCCATTTACTCTAACCCACAACATGGGAAGCACTTAACTCCAAAAACCAGTGTCACAGTAAGATTGGCATGCCCTATCGTAGTGTGTCGGATCACTAACCTAACAAACAAATTCACACACTATGCACACGACTTAACATTGGATTTGAACGGGAGGGCATTCAATTTTACTTTTAACACCAATATTTGCATAGGAGCAGAACATTCAAAGGTTCAAAGTTCTTTCACGTGTTCGCTCCTTTATGCCCCCTCCCGGCAGTGTCGTCCATTCACCCCTGAGGGTTTCCTCACTTTGTGGCCTTATTGGCATCTCACCAGGTGAGTTCAGTCAGTCCAGTGGCCTAATCTCACAAAGAGTTCTTCGGCCGCAACGGCTCACAAAATGGCATGAATCTTCAGCCGCAACGGCCCACAAAAGCACTTTGGCCTCAATGGCCCACAAAAATGCTTCTGCCCATATGGCCCACTCACAAGCAGCAGCAGGCAACAAGACCTGCATTGGACAGCAGGTGACACAGCAATGGTGGCACGGTGATATCGATGGTAAGCAAATGCAGTTTGGAGGTGTTCTTGAGGATGCAAATGGGTGTGATGGAGTGTACCCTTAACCTTCCTTGCCTGACTTGCTTTGGCAGGACTTGTTTTGGTTAAGTCTTCCTCATACGTTCCCTTTTATTTTGCTTCCTTTTTTTTCTTTCACTGACAGGATTGTGTGTTTCTTACTCAACTGTTATCTTTGTGGATGTGTGCTCATGACATACTGGTGGCCTCTCTGGCACTTGGAGAGGGTGACCTAGCCTGGCCATTGCTAACAAATTTTCCCATCAACACTACTCGGACCGGGTGTCACACATGAATGGTGCGGAGGAGAGTTCATTGAACCTAACCATTTACTTTTAGCTCTCGACAATACAACAAACCCTGCTATGGCTAGAATGATCCAAATGACCCATTTTTCCCAACCTGGCAAACTGTTCCATTCTATTAAACCTGGGCAAGGTCCATACTTGTGTTTTTTCATTTGGTGGTGCCAGGCATAACTCGCTGGCTGGGGAGTGTGACTACTACTAAGCCTCTGTGCCTGTCTGTGTCTGTTTGTGGTGAGGATGTTGAGGTCGTGGAGAGATTCACTTACCTTGGCAGTGATATTCTTGTCTCTGCTGGCTGTGAGTCAGAGGTCAATAGACGTCTGGGTTGGGCCTGGGGAGTCATGCATTCACTGGATCATGGGATGTGGCGCTGTCGATACCTGTGCGGGAGGACGAAAGTCCGAGTCTTCCGGTCCTTGGTGCTTCTATTCTTGCTCTATGGATGCGAGACTTGGACTCTGACCAAGGATCTGAGACGGAGACTTAATTCCTTTGGTACCAGGTCTCTTCGGAGAATCCTTGGATATCGCTGGTCAGATTTTGTGTCCAACGAGCGGTTGCTGAGAGAGACTCGGATGAGATTTGTTACCTGCATAGTCCGTGAGCGTCAGTTGCGGCTGTATGGACATGTGGCTCGTTTTCCTGACGCTGATCCTGCTCACCAGATTCTCTCAGCGAGGGAGTCTCGTGAGTGGAGGAGGCCAATGGGCCGACCACGTGCCTCGTGGTTGCAGCAGGTTGACCATCATCTCAAGGAGATGTGGATGGGCCTGGCATATGCCTGGGGGAAGGCCAGACGGAGGCCCCTGGAGTACCGTCAGAAAGTGGACGCAGCGACGCGCTGTTCTGGCACATGCTCCTATACCTGACCTGACCTGTGCCTGCTTCCAATCGGGGGTGGAGGACACCCAGCGACCTTGGGGTTCACCTGATCGTGCTTCTGGTACTCCTAAGGGGTGGCTCACTCTAGCCCCCATATTGTGCTCTCCCAGCACCCTTACAGTGCTCTCATAGCACAAAACCTACCGTGCTCTCCTGGCACTGAACCTACCGTGCTCTCCTGGCACATCTGACAGCCTTCACCTGCCAGGAACCCCCAAAACCCTGGTGCCCTATTTCCTGACTCACCAACTTGCAATACCATGTTACACTCCCAGCCAGTACCCCCATACCTTGGCCTGCACCTACCCCTCGCAGTCCGCCTGCACAATGGAACAGCAGCCAGAATCCATGTCAAATCCTCTAAGTCCCCCTAACCTACACTAACCTGGTTAGGAGACTCCTTCCGACAGGGTACGTTGTTCGCACTCACTCTCCTCATTAGCACAACCATGCCGTTCACCCAAACACTTTAGTCATTCATCCCACAGTGCCAGACACCCAGCCCACAACTCCATCCAACACCTTTCACTTTTATGTGAAAACAAAAACACACCAGTCCCTCGGATCCCACTTGCTCATCACATTTAAATGATACACTTTTTCATCAAACCCCAATCAATTTGTCACTACGTCCGTCGTCCGCTGGCCTCCTCCATACTGCCCTTCATCGTTTATTTCCAACAATTTGAACGAAACATCAAAATCTCTTCACCAGCCCCATGGAACCTCTGCATGGTTCCAACCAGGCATTTCAGTCTTTCTTCAAACAAGCCACTCTGTCATCCACTCGTTTCAGGTGTGTTTAACACTCTGCCTGTAATGTCTCCACCACTCTCTAGTTTATTTTTTTAATAATCACCCAAATCCACTCGTGCCACTCTTATCCCTTCTGTCAGTCTCAATTTGCAATCACTCTTGATATAATTTCCAATCAAAATTTCTTACATCCCATATGGCCTGCTTCTTTGGCTCATTGGAAGGGGAGTGAGGGAAGGAATCCCTCATTACCCATTACATGACCCCGCCGCCTTTCCACCACGTCTCAAAGGGGTCACATCTCAATTGGGGTTGTGGTCCACCCCCTCCTTTTCTCCAGGGTTCGTGGAAATCAGGTAAACCCCAATCGGGGGAGCGGCCTCCCCCTCTTCTCCAGGGTTCACAGAAATCAGGTAAACCCCAATCAGAGAAGCAGCCTCCCCCTCTTCTCCATAACTCCCTGAAGACAGATAAACCCCACTCAGCTAGTCAAACCCCTCGTGTGCTCAGAAAGGTTTGAAGACCAAGTGACACACACCAGTGCCACTTGCTTCTCATCTGCGCTGTACCCCAAAGTTCCTGTGAGGCTGATAGAGAAATTAAAATTCAATGTATAAAGCCTGCTCCTGGATGCAGCATCTCCAACTCTGAAAGAACCCATGCGAGCTGTCCGTTATGGTTTCTGTCCCCTGTGTCAAGTTCTGTCCTGGTGGCATTTCGATTTCCCTTTTTCACCTCGAGCCTATTTCCTACATCACCACTCATCTCACGCTCAGGTCTCCCACACAAAACAGGCTCCACACATTCCAAGGTTCGATGTTCACATTCCACACCTTCAACCTTGCCTGTGTACTGACCAACCGCCTCGCACTCCAGAGCTACATTCCCAAACACCACGTGAGTACCCACACACGTTTCTGCCTCGGCAGCACACACCGGTGCTGTAGTCTGGACTGTGGGCTCACACCATTCATTCACAGGCATTCCACACACATTCAGGGGTCACGCATACGTGCACCCCATCGGACAGAGTCTCTTCATTATCATAAAATTCAATTTCTCCCTTAAGCTCATTATCCGCACCATGTATGCATGTGCCCTCGTACCTGCTTCATTCCAGAATCACCTCGGTCCGGTCGCTTCTCTCCAGCAGGTTGCTCATCATCGGTTCGCCATACTCCTCTGGGGCTGTCAGCTCCACATGCTGGACCTGCTCAAAATGTATTTCATTCGTCAACAACCCCGTATGCTCCCTCAATGTCTCCTTCATCAGGGTTTGCTCTAATTGTTGTTTCAGCCGACGAGTGATGTCAATCAAGTCCCGCACCACTAACATTCCTCCCTGTGGTGATATCACACATCCCACATTATTGTGCTGTCCTACTTCCTGGCTCCATTTTCTTTTCCATTCAAGTCGTTCTTCCTCTCTGAACCTTTTTAGTTCGTTATCTTTCCGGAGTTTTTCCATCTCCACGTACTCCAACCTTGCTCTCTCCTTTAGTTGGTCAATTTCAAATTCATGTTATTTTTGTTTCCTCTCCCACTGTCTCTTTTGTTCTTCCTTCTCCATTCTTGTCGTTTCCCTTAATTGGTTGATTTCTCTTTCCTGCTTCATTCCTTGTTCTTTTTGTTTCCTATCCCACTGTCTCTCCCGTTCTTCGCTCACCAATCTCATTGTTTCCCTCAATTGGTCGATTTCTCTTTCCTGCTTCATTCCTTGTTCTTTTTGTTTCCTATCCCACTGTCTCTCCCGTTCTTCGCTCACCAATCTCATTGTTTCCCTCAATTGGTCGATTTCTCTTTCCTGCTTCATTCCTTGTTCTTTTTGTTTCCTATCCCACCGTCTCTCCCGTTCTTCGCTCTCCAATCTCGCCGTTTCCCTCAATTGGTTAATCTCCCCCTCCTGCTTCACTCCTTGTTCCTTCACCATCTCCGTGTACTCCAACCTTGCTCTCTCCTTTAGTTGGTCAATTTCAAATTCATATTCTTTTTGTTTCCTATCCGCTTTTTCCCATAATTCCTCTCTCATCTCCACACCTCTTTCGCATGCTTCCTTCCTCCTTTCGTCCATTCTCTTACTGTATCCCTTGCTAGTTTCTAGTTGACGTGCCAGTTCATTTCCCCTGCACTCCGATTTCCAAAGCTGTTCTGACTTTTCCAACAATTCTTCCTTCCTTTTCTCCAGATTTTTCTCTCTTTTTTATCTCCCGTTCCAGGCTTTCTCTTATCTGATTGCCTGATCTTACCTCTTTCTGCAGTTGTCTCAATTCCAAATCGTTTTCCCATTTTTCCTTTTCCAGCTTTATTTCCCATTCTTCGAACAAGCTCTCCCTATCCCGGGAGTTACTAATTTGCTCCTCCTCTATTCCCTTGTTCGGTTTGCTCTTCTCATGTTCCAACCTATGGGTAAACCACTCTACTTTCCTCATTTCTCCCTGTAGTTCCTCGCCTGTATTGGCCAAGTCATTTTCCAGCCACTGAATTTGTTCCTGTGCATCGGCCAATTGTTGTGACTCCCCATGCACATAATTTTCCTGAACCTCGTCTGCGTGCTGCAATGCCTCGTCCAATTTAATTTGTAACTCCTCTATATAATTCTCACCACACCTCCACTGCTCCAAGGCAACCGACAATCGTGTATGAATCTCGCCAATGTAGGCGTTGTCGTCCTGCTTTGTTTGCCATGACGCATGCTGTGACCACGTGGTCTGAACTGGTGGGCGGGAGCGTTTTCTTTGTGCCGTGTGGCTCATTGCGCTTTTCATACCAACCCGCTCCCACTTCGTGTCGCGCTGAGGTGGAGCCGCACTGCCATTTTGCGACTCCATTTTTCTTTATAATTTCGAAGTTTTACACCCGATTTGCTCAAAATAAAATCAAAGCAAATGTAGAATTTGCGAGCGACGTTTTTTTTTTTCTTCGCACCTCTCGTAACCAATGTTCGAGGCACGAACCACACCAGATGTTGTTGAATCGGTGGCCTGCAAATTTATGGAGGTGGATGGGTTCACACCCCACACCTGACTACCAGTGTGGCGGATCGGCGACGGAGGGATTCTCATCCCACTCGACACCAATTGTTACGGATTCAGCAGTGGCGGGGCTCGAATGGCACCCAAGTTGGCTCCAATCCATAGCCAGTTTGGGTTTTCGCACGCTAATCTCAACGGCCAAATGTTGGATATTCGGCGTCACTTAACCACCGCCGTCTCCGGGGTTATAACGCCGACTGGTTTGGCACAGGCCTCGGGTGACACGCCTCGAATTGCGATATCAATGTACACCTGGACCTTACCAGTTGGGGGAATCGACCACGGTTACAGACTGGTTTTGTTAGAGACCGAGCGAATTCTGCCAGTCTGTAACCATTTTGGTTTTTATATCCAAATTGAGCGGATCGTTCCTCGGCGCGGCACAAATTAATTCAAGGCGGCAAATCTCATATAACTCAGCAAGATTTACCGGGGACACATCGGGGAACACAACACAAACAAAGCATTCATGACAATGTTATAATTAAGCTATAACCCATTCTTTACTGGGGAGCTACGGGTTTCGAAGGGGACCCTAATGAGATAAACCTTAAACAACATGCAGACAAGACACGGACAGCATGCAGACAAGACACAGAGTACTTGGTGATGCTTCATGGATGAGAGGAAAAAGTGTCAAAGGCCCGAATACGGCTCATGACAAGCCGATGTCAGTGGATTCGAGCACCCAAGCTCGAACACGCCGCGTGGCAAAATGGCGGCATCGTCCTTTTGTCGCAGCCCTCACGCACGCAGCCTCGGCGTGTTCAGACCCCGCGTAAGTTCGACGGCCCAAGACGAAAGATCTGTGGTATGCTGCAGCTGGCTTTTCACAAGGTCCAGCATACAAGTCCAGGCCTGGCCTGTTCACCAGACAAGGCCAAATCGAGGTGTTGGGCTCCGCAGGCTGGGTCCATGGCCGAGGAGGAACAGCCGGCCGAAACCCCCTCCACAAAGTCAATCGCCGATTTGACGTGCAGGCAGCCTCTCCCACTGCCAAAATGGCAGACTTGATGCGCAGGCTCAGTTTCTCTCCCGGCAGATCCACCACTGCCTTTCCGGCACTCACTCGCCTCAAAGCCCACTGGCTCCTCCCTTCAGTTTCACTTCCTTCTCGAGGCCACTCCCACTCTCAGAGTGCTGGGCGGAGTCTCCTTTGGAGAGGGGAACGAAGTAGAAGAACCTCTCGGTCCACCACCACTGTACAAACAATAAACAGCCTCTTATACCTCCCGACATACATGTAATGACCATTTACCGAACAACCTGGCGAAACATGCATTTAATGGGGGATCTGGGCTAATGCTATACTTAATAACACACTAACGGCCATTTCCGCAACAATATATATATATATATATATATATATATATATATATATATATATATATATATATATATATATATATATATATATATATATATATATATTGAGGAGGGGTGGGGGAAGGGAAGGCAGTGTGAGGGGAGGGGAAGGAAGTTTTAGGGAAGGGGAAGGGAAGACAGCATAAGGGAAGGGCAAGGTAAGGCAGTGTGAGGGGAGGGTTCATCCGGACATAACCCCTGTCCAGACACATATGGAGATAACTACCATCCGGATATGTGTGGAGATAACCAATCTTTTATCAAGATTTTCTTTATAATTTCGAAGTTTTACACCCGATCTGATTTACAAATTTTTGATTTCAATTATTATTTTGTTGAGATTCATAAGATATGGGACAGATAAAAAAACTGTCCGGATCCATCCAGAGAGAGAGGGAGGAGGAGGAGAGGGAGAAACAGGGGTGTGGAAGGACGGTGCTGCACTGTATCATGAGGGTGTGGAGCAAGAATGGGACAGAGAGAGAGAGAGAGAGAGGGAGATGGGGGGAGGGGAATTCGCAGAGAGAAAATGTTATTTCGATCATTGGCTGATTGGAGTCAGTGTGATTACCGACTACACTATGTACTTGTCTGAGGGGAATTTCAATAAACAAATTTAAAAAAACAACGTTGCATTGTAGACATTTCAGGGAAATGTGCATCAACGTTAATCTTTATAACAGCTGCTAATCATCACGTGACGGGTGGAAAAAAAAATTTTGCTCTGTAATTTAGAAAACATGTTAATATGGTAAATCGTTCAGAAATCAGGTGTTATCAAATGTACTTAGCTTTGAAACTCACAAAGAGAAACCATATAACCTTTCCAAAAAATACTCGATTCATATAAAATATCCAAATGCTTTGGAAACAGTCACGAGGACAAAGGAAAATGTGATCGCACGTACGCTACTGAGGTAAAAATTTAAAACCTCCCCCACTCTTCATCATCATAAGATATGGGATGAAACTTTGCCACCGCGGCACTCGTAACCAAGCATGCAGGCATGCCCACACACCCGTGGAGAGTCCCTTTACAGATCCAAATCTACCCATATGTACCACATCAGTGTGTGCTGTCGGTGTACCTCTACCTTGGAGGAACTGCTGACTGTACATCCCAATCGGGGCACGAACTGTACCGCTATAGATTGTATGGTGCTCGGCAAGTGGCTTTAGCACTCAAGCAAGTAGTTTGGGCAGGAATACAAGCACTCCAGCAAGTACAAGCACTCGAATGAAATGTGGTTGATAATGAAATGAGACAGTCTGGCTTGGCAAGCAATAGCAAGCTGATTTATAATGGCACATAGCCACAAAAAACTAAACCGCCGATTTCTTAACATTTTCAGATTTCACTCCAGATTTCAAGTTATTTAGTCCACATGATCCGATCCTCCAAACTCAAATTATGTTTCCATTTTGTACCTTAATTAGTCCGTCAGAGCAGATCATGTAAAACGCATCATATAATGCATGAAATTGCTCCAAGCTCCTAATTTGAAAACTCTAGCACTTACAAAAGCAACGTATGCAGCAGTTCGTAGCTATGATGAACAGGCATTCAATAATATTAGTGAGGAAAGTGGAAAAAAACAACATTTTGAGCACTTTATCGTTAAGAAACTGTTGCGGCCTGTTCCACGTCAAGGCATTGTTGAGCAGGCCGAACAAAATGGTGAATTAAGACCGCAGCGAGGGAGAGTGAGGTATCCGAGATGCGCCGTGATAAAGGATATATTTAAATAAGGCCATTAATTATATCTTCAAAAGGGTGTATTAATTAACCCAAACACCCAATTGTCACTCATGCACTTTCTTGGAGTCACCTCCGTATGCATGCAAAGTTTTGGGCTACTAGGTTTCATGGTTTTGGAGTAATAGAGGAGATACCAACACACACTGAAACACACACACACACACACACACACACACACACACACACACACACACACACACACACACACACACACACACACACACACACTGACATATTATGATAGATAACATTTTATGATCTACCATATTTGGCCCATGATCGTGTGTGAGTTGCATATTTATATTACATATATTTGGGAACATTTCTGGGATTATACTTGCTGAACAGTTTATACCAATAACAATAACACAATGGATGAAGAAGGCAAGTGAAAGGTTGCTTTAAAGCTAGTTACAATGTTATAATTGAATGCTCCGGGCATTGATGTTGAATGGTGGCTCAAAAGTGTAGCAGCGGACGTGAAAGATAAACTGCAGGACAAGATAATGCAAGAAATGCAAAACTTAAGATATGGAAAGGGATATGGGGTTAGGGTTAAAGTAAGGTGAGGGTGAGGTTAGGTTTAATGTGTTGTATAATATTACAAGGTGTTTGGTCGGTTTAAATCAAGTCGGGATCTGCTTGAGATAAACAAGAATGGCAACCACATAACAACCAAGTGTGAGCAAGCTGTTATATGGGAGTAACACTTTCAATAAGTCTTGAACAGGCCTCATCCTGAAAACCTGTCCATTTCACCGAGGAGATAGGCAAAGGGATAGCCCTAAAGAGACAGGATGAGGTGATAGAAACAATGAACAACAGCAAATCTGCAGGATTAGATTCTATGCACACAGATATGCTGAAAGCAGACATCAGAACAGCAACTTCAGTGCTAACCACCCTTTACATCAGCATTTGGGACACGATTCTGAAAGATGGGTCAAAATGACAAAAAAGCATTATCAAAAAATGGTGACTTGTGGAATTGTAATAACTGACATGCTCAGTGCTCACACATTTCTAAAATTCCCAAGCCACATTGAGCCGGCATATAGGAGTGCACCAAATTATGGCAGCAACAGGCAGGTGCGTAGATCAAATATCCATGATTGACAACTTAATTGAAGAATGCCTAGAATTGAATGTCCCATCTTTTGCGAACTTCATCGACTTTACCAAAGCCTTTTCACAGTGTTCATGTGAGAGCCTGCAGAGAACCCTGAGGGAAAAAATTGCATCCAACTGAAGATAATAACCTTTATTAATAAAGTTTTCTTTATACTGTGTTTTCAATACAGCGCTGTCCTAGGGTTTTCAATGGAGTCTGCGATTTAGAAGGGGTATCTACTGTACTTTCACCTACGCTATTGCTGTTTGCTGTCAATTAAACCAAAAGAAAGACAGAAACAGATAAATGATAGGGTATCAAGTGAACATCAATGTCCTCATTGGAAGATTTGGACTATGGTGATGACATGGTACTGCTGTCTTCAAAGCACAGAGACAAGCAAGAGAAGAAAAAAAATACAGGCTGTTTACCTGTGCTGAGCAGGTCTGCCTCAACATCGACGCCAATAAGACCCCAGGTACTGTACAAGGTAGGGCTGACACGACGGCCTTTAGGTATGCACATTCACCTCTAAACCGTCTACCGTGGGTTTCATTCCCAACCTAACTACAAACTGTCATCCCGGTGTTTCATAGGCAGGGTGATTAATCAGTTTTTGTGCCGTCCCTCCGATGTATGTTAAACTGGGTGTGCCAACTGCAGGCATGAGTTAGTGGATGTTGAAGATCCCACGGTGACCTTCATGAAGAATGGGCAAGCTCTCGGCGGCACCCTCAATAAATTACAAGTTCCTGCCCAAACTAACGCGGGGAGAGGGATGGCAAAATGCCCAGCATGACTTCAGGCCAAGAAGCTGCTTGGGTGGAACCAACGCTCTGTAACACAGTGTTATGTTACATCAGTCAGTCAATGCACAGGGTGTTTGAAAAGTCTGGAATCATAGGAAACATTTTTGATTTCAATTATTTTTTTGTTGAGATTATAGCTTTGAGGTGGATGGGACATCGTGGACCGATAGAATGGACCCTACATAGTCTAGATTTAACGCCACTTGACTTCCTTTCTTTAGGGATACCTGAAATTGGTGTTTTATATCACAAGACCACTTATTGTGGAAATCTCAAGAATGACATCAGAAACGAATTTGCAAAAATCCATGCACCAATGTTAAGAAATGGTCAAAGAAACCTCCACAAGGATTGATGTGTATGCATGTCAGTGGCTCAAGACTTGAGCAATTATAATAAAATAGTAAAATAAATATCCCTACGATTTTAGACTTTTGAAACATCCTGCATATTAACACCACACCTGTGCCAATTTCTCTCAATGAAAAATGCAATCAAAGAAATAGACAACTTTAATTATATCCGATGAGATTGCTCTGCCCTCCTGTTTGAGGTCGAAGGATGGCAGCATGTTCAGGTTTGAGTGAACTGACCGAAAACCAAACTAGCGATTGGTGATAAGGAATTTGGTGAAGATGAACGACTTAATACTTCATAGTGTGTGCGGCAGTTTCTAGCAGTGCTCGTTGCACTTGGGAAGTTTTGTGAAAGTATCCGGTCAGGTATAAATATTAACCAGTATGTGATATGATGGCCTTGAAGGAGCATAAGAAAAGCAAGTGACATGACAGGGGGGAAGTGGACATGACCAGGTCTAAAATAGGATTGTCTGTTGGAGGCAACCTGGTCAGGAAATTGAGGAGTTGAACAAGAATAGCTGTGTTGCAAAATACACTTGTAAGCAATGCCATGGCTGGAGGTCAATGTAAGATGCCATTTGAAATCACTACGGAATAAAAGCAGAGAGCGAGGGTGAGAAGCAACAAACTTGTTTAAAATGGTGTTGAAGGAGTTGTATATGAATGACATCAATGCTTTTGGTGGGATAATGGAATTGTCGTTCTTTCGTGGACAGCACATGGCTGAGGATAGCATTATTTGGTGAGTGCAGCTGTGCCGCTGATACAATCAATGCGCCTTGAAGGTTAGAGCGGGAATTTAGCAACCGTGCCAGCGATAGCGCGCCTACTCTTGTGAAGGACACCATGGGATTTTTAACGTTCACAAACTAATACCAGCAGAAGCAACGCCAAGTTTAACGTCCATCCAAGGGATGGCACACACATTGATGCCTCGCTCTGCTTGTAAAACACCAGAATAACAGTTTACGGCTCTGGGGCTGATGTTTGAAACCAGGCTAGACAGCTCAGAAGTGAGTGTTCATGGTATAATAAAGAACACACACATAAACAAAAGGTTGCTCTAAAAGGGAAGGCTGTACTTGAGCCATGCTCGTCAAAAGAGTGTGGGGTGAAATTAATAAAGATAAGTTGATCGGGAATGTCAACGGAAAGGAAGGAATGTTTCATCAGCAAAACTAAGTGTGATGCACTTGCAGCCATTTGATGAGAGAGGTCAGCAAGATTTGAGGGAAATCCTTTGATATTAGTGAACAAAACAGACATAGATAGACTTCCAAGGGGAAAAATAAGATTGCATGCAAGGGGGAAGAGAAATTTATCGAGGATGAGGAAGGAGTGGAGGACGTGTGGGTGGGGAGGGCCAGCAGAGACAGAATGGGGTTTGAATGTGGAATGAGGTTATTTTCAATGTAAAACACTCTAAGTGCGGTCTCGGCATTGAGGTTGTTTAAGAGTTATTTATTGAGAAGATGCAAAAATGGAAACTGTATACTGTATAGTTACGGTATGCAATGACTTTGGATATTTCTCATATATTCTGAGTCTCATTTTAAAAAAAAAATTGTCTGTTCCTGTCGTTTTAATCTTCTGCAAATTTGCAAGCTTTCATACTTTCTTGTTTTATCTAATGCAACATTTTCCCATTCGTGAATTTTTCCAATACTTAAATTTTCTCGTTTTGTATTTTTCACAACTCCACTTAAAGAAGATGGTTGCACATTGCAGACATATTTGGAAATAAGTTAATTGGCGTTTCGACCACCACATATCACCTTCCATTTCAGCGTTTCACATGGATGCCCAAAGGGAAATTCAGAAAAGTGTCACACTTCCTTAGTGTTTGTGCTAGATCCGATGGAGACCACAAAGGAATCCATGCTCTCATTCTCAATCTTACCCAGTGTGGTCCCATCCTCTCCATCCATCTCAGGCCGGGCTAAGGGTGGCCCCAGAGGCAAGTTTGTATCGTCGGTTTTTGTTGGAACAATTGGTCTTCCCAGTGCTCTTTGCAGCATACTAACACCTGCATCAGGCGGAGAGATGGGAGCTGCCTCATGTGGCTCTTGCTCATTTAACAGCAAAGAAGCCGCGGTGGCTACTTCCATGTCTTCGCCATCACCCTTAATATGCTCTTCAGCTTTGCTCAATGCTCCTTTTTGATCTGGCATAGACGGCAGCGTGGACTTGATGGATCCTGCTGCCTTCTGCAGCTTGCCCTGTAGTCCCCCAGTCACATTTGATGTCCATTCTGCTGCATGTCCTGCAATTCCACCCATCTTATGGTACACACAGGGTGGGGCAAAAAAAAAGGCATCCATAATGACTCAAAACAAAAAGCACAAGAGATAAACAAAAGACAAAGCAAACAGCATGCTTATAGCCACATTATGATACAAGTGCTTTCCATTTAGCAACAACACAACATAACATGAAAAGCTTATAAGTCCATGTTCCTCTTCAATTTCTGTTGTTACCCTGTGCACAGGACATGAAAAGCAGGATTAAGCAATTGGTTTGCTTCATCAATTGTAGATGTTTTGACTGGCAAGGGCAATAAAAGTCTAATCAATGGAAGATAAATTAAGTTTAAAATAAATAAAAAAAACGATATGCTTGACTGCTCCATCAATCTCTCTCAAAAAAAAATAAAAAATAAGAGCTTTCTTTGGGGAGCGTAATTTAGAATCCAAATTATACTCCCCAATGAAAGCTCTTTGATGGAGAAAGAAAAACGATTCAATTAATTTATTTAGTACATTACATTTCGCGGGGCCAGCCAATGTTGATTGGCAGGAAATCTCGTGATAAGTGATGCTGATCAAGGGTTCTTTGGATAAAATGGTGGTTTCTAAGAAAGCAAAGTTTGATGTTCACTCACTTCGACCCTCTTAGAGAGAGGAATACGGATTTGTTCAACATAAAGCGTTGTGAGAGCGTTGTTTGCCGCACATCAAATATTCAATGACATTTTCAGGCAAAGCATGAGAAATGCTTCAAGGATGAGGTGGACAAGGCCAAATATACCTAGTTTACAGCTAGGTCAAGATTCAAACCCAGGCTAGATAACTCAAAAGCAAATGAAAACTGTTTTTATCAAATACAAAAGAAAAAAAAAATCACTATTAGGCAACCATTTTGTTCATGGATTCACAGCACCTGGCTGCTTCCAACATGTCTGGGGGAGCAGCTATGCTTCTGATGTAGAGTCTGCTATCCACCCTTCTCCTCTCTCCTCAAATAGATCAGAATAGCCAACCAGTAGCTCGGCTAGGTGATACATATGCAAGACAGAGATGACAAGTAAGTAATGTGAATTAGATGTAGCTCAGATGTCATAGTAACTTTCCTATCCATTAGATTACGTGAACAGTACTGTGTGTTAAGATGCAGGTTCTAAATCACTACTGCTTATTGAACACAAACTTCAACAATACTGATAGAAACGTTTCATGTGTCAACTTTTGGGCATCAAAAAAGTTTAAATAAACTGATCATATTTTTCTGCTGCATCAATCTTTAGTCATCAAATGCATGCTAATATCTTTTTTTTTTCTTCTCCTCTTTTTCTTATTCTTCTGCCGCAGTCATTCCCATAATCTTGTGGGGTTAGCGGGAGAAATTTTTTGACCCAAGTCTTTCATGAACCAGCTGGACAGGTCTGACATTTGATTAAGTAGTTAAGGCAGGAATTTGGAATTTGTTCAGGGTGCCGGTGATAGCCTACTCTGCATGAAAGACATCTTGGGCCAGATTTTGTCCAGGGCCCAAACTCGAGGGGGCCCATGAAAAACATACGATACATTTATTTATTGATAAAGCTAGTATTATTTATTCCCTTGTTGAGTCAAAAGTGGCAAAGCTAGCTAGGTAAGTGGTATATGGGGTCACATCTGCTATGTAAGGCTGGTAATTCGACTTTCCCCATCCAGTTTTTCATAAATTTGCGTTAAAGTTCCGTTAAAATCACTTTATATCAATTCGACATCACTTTATTAAGCTCTAACTGATAATTACCTCCAGCCACGGAAGGTGGACGGAGGTTATGTTTTCACCCCCTCTCTGTTTGTTTGTGAACAAAATAACTCAAAAATCTGCGGACAGATTGGGACAAAATTTGGAGGAGGGCTTGGGTATGCAACGAGGACGAGGACGAATTTTTCAAGTGATTTTTCACCATTGGGTGATGGGGCTAAAACGATATAGAACACAATATCTCAAAAAGTTGTGAACACATTCGGACAAAACTTGGTGGGCAGGTTGGGGATGTAAGAAGGAAGAATTGATTCAGTTTTAGTGAAGATCTGAATCCGGATCCGAGAATTTTTAGTGATTTTTCACCATTGAGATGATCGAGCTAAAACGATATATAGCATGATATCTGAAAATGGTATGGACGTATTCGGACGAAACTTGGTGCATGAGTTGGTTAAGTGACAAGAACAAGCCAATATGATTTTGATTCAGGTCCAAATCCATATCCAGCACATCAGTGGGATACAAAACGTAAACTAATCGGCTTGGTGGAGGTATGCTCTCCACCGAGTGCCCTTCTAGTTTCAAATATTTGAACTTTTAATTTATCTCCAGTTTTTTTTTTAATGTTGCAGTGAAATGTTTATAGAACTCTTCATGGTAATGCTTTTTAAAAAAAAAAAATTCTCTTCCCACTACATTTCAAGGGGGGCTCAACTACTCGAATGTCCAGGGGCTGTTAAACTGAAATCCAGCTCTGAAGACACCATGGAATCTTTAACGTCCACCAACTAAGACCGGCAGACGGGACACCAGCTTAACGTCCATCTGAGGAATGGCACACACACTGACGAATCAACCAACCTGTGAAACACCAGCATGACCGTTTATAGCTGGGCCAAGATTCAAACCCAGGCTCGACAGCTTAAAGGTGAGTATGTGTACCTGTAGGCCATCCTGTCAGCGGTAAATGCATGTTAATATCAATTAGGTATAATGGATAGCTTCGGGTGAAATATCACCCCAAGTTTGTGGATTTAGTGGGTATTAGAATTTGGATTCTCGGCTTTTGGAAGCTGAAGGCACCTCAGGAGATCGAGCATTTTTGCTATGAGATTGTTGGTAAAGTCCCAGCGAGCCCACTATTGATGCATGGTAACATGTAAATAGGAAAGAAAAAGGCGGAAAACCCAGTAATTTTTCACCTAAAAGGGTTTTTTTTTAAAACAATGGTTCTTTTGATGCTGCTCCCAGTAAGCAGCATTTTGGGAGATCAACCAGTGATAGGAATATATATTTTTGATATTTCGAGTCGCATTATGAACTCTTCCCTGAATCTCTGCACATCTTTATCGCAGCTGTCCATCATTTGACTCAGACTGCAATTAAATTTTATTCTCTGGAAATCGAGTTAACATACCCCAGTATGAAGCATAGCATGTGTTCTTGGACTGAACTACATTATAATTATTAGCAAGGGTTCCAACAATCGATTTTTAAAAAAATATCTGATATCACTATGGGCAATACAATTAAAACAATATTTTTTAGTATGATGATTATGAGCTCTGGCAACTGTGGAAGAGGGGCACCGCATCAGAAACATCACTACATTCCAGTACCAATGCAACCAATAAATCTGTAAGTGAATTCCTATCAGACAGATGGATAAATGGACAGAGGATAGACATATAGGAAGTAAATGTTACAGTGATTGAAACCATTCAACCTTTGAGGAAGTCCCCAAACTTTGCATATCTTTCAACTGCCCAACTAACATGATTTGGATCTCTCGCAATGAACTGAAGCAGAAGGTCTGTTCCTCTCACATCAGAAACAGGTCGATATGAGGGCCTCTGTTATTTTTCATCACCTCTCCTCCAGTCTTCCTCCATCTGCTCTCAAAACCCTTCGCAGCTCCTCCCAGACGGACATGTTCTTCCAATAAACTCTGCCTGGTTACACTCCCAAAATCCAGGCTAATTGCCAACCACCCTTTTGTTCCTATTTTTCCTGTTTGTGGGACTGCCTTCCTGAGACTGTTGAATTCCATTCCTTCCTCCAAGGCTTCAAGCATGCAGTACACTCCCATGACATGGTATCTCCCACCCATACCCATCATCTTTTTTACTCCCATTAACCCGACCTAATCCAACTTCTTCTTTTCAAATTACTGTGTTTCCTCCCCTCCTCTCTCCACTGTATTCCTGTTCATTCATATTCAAACCCTTGCTCATCGTGGTATGAATGAACGCATAAAAAACAAGAATGGCACTCGGTAGAGCGCAAACCTCCCCCAGGCTGAACAGTTTACATGTTGTTTCCCACTGATGGCCCGGATCTGGATCCGTACCTTAACAAATATCTAATCAGCGTGTTCTTGTCACCGAACAGACTCATCCATCTAGTTTTGTCACAATCTGTCCAAAACGTTTTGAGATGTTGTGCGATACAAAGTTTTTGGCGCTATTTCTCAATGGCAAAGAATCACTTGAAAAATAATTATTGGATACAGATCCGGATCTTGACAAAAATCGAATCAATTTGTTCTCATCACACGCACAACCTGCCCACCAAATTTCGTCCGGATCCATCAACAACTTTTTGAGATATCCTGCTCACAGACAAACAGACAGGGGTGAAAACGTAACCCTCGTCCACCAGTGGCGAAGGTGAAACATGAAAACCTGAAATAATTAATAAATTAGCACTCAAGTGCAATGCTATTAATTTAGTGGATTCTTTATTTTACACATTTCTTTCAAAGATAATGTACTTGGCCACATACCTCTTGACGAGTCCTTTCTGAAATAACTATCAGCCAGTGTCCAATCATAGTGAGGATTGCAGCAAAGTACGCCATTCCCAGGAGAATCCAAAACCATACGAGTGGCTTGTACCACTGAGGATATGAAACCTCACTGTTGTGCCCTATCAAATGCACAAGTTGAAAAATGGTCACAAATGCGTTAATTTTGCAAAGACATGTTTAATCACAGAGCAAAATAAGCTACTCTATGACTCCGTACAATCTGGTGATAGTAAAAATGATAACGTCACTAACTAGGGAAACATTGTGTGATATATTGTTGTGTTCGATGCACAGTAACAGCATTTGCATACCAGATCACGTGACCGGTCATTTGGCTTTAATTTTGCAAGAACAAGTCGAGAAATACCAGCCACATAGTCGCCAAAACCAATTGTAGTAAGAGTGATGATGACGAAGTAAATAGACTCCAGTGTCGTCCATTCTTCAGTCTTCATGAACACCACAGTAGGTAGTACCAAGAAGATGAGGAGGCCGATGAGAATGAACAGCACTGCAGATATGATGCGGATCTTGGTGGGGCTCACGTTCCATCTCTGTTTGCGAAGAGCATTATAAGAATCACTTATTTGCTTCAGGCTTGGTAAACGGGGAAAATAACACCACCCCCCCTCCCCTCCACATCCTCGCCACCCCTGCCTACCTCCACCCAGACCCCCTAACCTTGCACATTTATATCCATGGAATATATCCATGGAAGCACCACAATATGAATAAAATTATATTTGTGGAAGCAACACAAGTTGAAGAATTGCAAGTTGGCTAAATCGTAAACTGGTGAGTAGGTCACAAAGGATCATAAATCACAAGTTAGTCCCTTATCAGCTCTCACCGAAGAAATTATCCCTCGGCAGCTCACGAGGAATTTAGCCAACTCGGATTTCTTCAACTTGTTGGTGGCCAGGATTTCTAATCAATTATAAGGTGGCTGGGATTTATTTAGCTCGAAGAGCAAGGGGTTAATTATAAAGATCCTAGCCACCCAGGGATAATTTATGAGATGAGAGCAGGTTGGTTGTTCCCTCTAATTAGGAGTGAGAGACATGATGGGTCATGATTCACTTACCTTGGCAGTGATATTCATGTCTCTGCTGGCTGTGAGCCAGAGGTCAATATATGTCTGGGTCGTGCATGGGGAGTCATGGATTCACTAGATCATGGGGTGTGGCACTGCCGGTACCTGTGCGGGAGGACGAAAGTCCGAGTCTTCAGGTCCTTGGTGCTTCTTGCTCTTCGAATGTGAGACTTGGACTCTGACCAGGGATCTGAGACGTTGACTTAATTCCTTTGGTACCATGCCTCTTTGGAGAATCCTTAGCGATCGCTGGTCGGACTTTGTGTCCAACGAGCGGTTGCTGAGAGAGACTCAAATGAGATTTGTAACCTGCATAGTCTGTGAGCATCAGCTGCGACTGACTGTATGGACATGTGGCTCATTTTCCTGACGCTGATCCTGCTCACCAGATTCTCTCAGTGAGGGAGCCTCGTGAGTGAAGCAGGCCAATGGGCCGACCACGTGCCCCGTGGTTACAGCAGGTTGATCAGCATCTCAAGGAGATGGGGATGGGCCAGGCATCTGCCTGGGGGATGGCCAGATGGAGGCCCGTGGAATACCAGGGGAAAATGTACTCAGCGGCGTACTGCTCCGGCGCATGCTCCCATACCTGACCTGACCTGACCATTTTTATAGCCCCATTGTATCTTTCAGGGTCTCCTCCACTACTTTTAGGTGACTGTTCAGGAAAATGTCATAGATATTGAGAATTAAGCATTCAACAATTGAGTGGAGACATGAACAGCACATTTTCACGATTTTCCTGTTTTTTTTGAAAAAAAACGGAAAGGTTTTGACCCTGTGGTAACTTCAAACCTGTTTAGAATAAAATTACCTTTTTTTTTTAATACTGTCAGTGATGTGTAGTTGGGATACAATTTAAGTTTTGGAGCATTTCTGTTGAGTAAATATCTTTTTGTGGGTGTTTAGTATAAATATACCAAAAAATATATATAATTTGGGGGTCATATGACCTTTGACCCCTGGCTAACTCTAATTTAGCAGGAGTCCAAAATATTTTCGATTGTAAAGCCAATGTCATAAGCTTCAAATTATGGTATCATTTTCCAGTGTAACTCATAAAATTGTGAAAATATGAGATATTTTGAAGAACGCATCTTTTGTTTCATTATTGTTTGAAATCACGCATTTCAGGGAAAAGGGTTGATCGATGCCCTTTTTGGAAGAATCTCAGCCGGCTTCCACCCTGGTCAAATGCAGGACCCCGTGTCCTAACAAACTATGGTGAATGCCAGCTTGTAACAACAAAATGTTTTTTTTTAATGTCATTTCATGGTTTCGCCCCTGTAATAAAGCCCTGCTTGAGAGAATGCCACATAGTTATTTGGGTGGACCGCTGTTTAGGTTAACAGACCGCTGTCTCGATCGCTGAGGCCGATCTTTAGAAGGTCTGTGGAGCGTATCTGCTCAAAATCCTTATAACTGTCACTTTGGTCATGTTACAATGAAAGGAAAATATATAGGGAGGGCATGGCGATTGTAAAAATGACAGGTCCAAAGATATCTCTGACTTTGCATAGCAGTAAACTCCCATAATGCAACTGTCTAATTTTTTTCTTCCCAACTTGACATTGTGGTTGGAGTCAGGCAAACTGTTCAACCAATGGGTGGAATGGAATGTTAGACTCCACACACACACACACACACACACACACACACACACACACACACACACACACACACACACACACACACACACACACACACACACACACACACACACACACACACACACACACACACACACACACACACACACACACCTCTGATGGCTTCCACGTAAACATAATTGCTGTGTTGTTTAAATATTTTTTTTTGCTTTGTTTGCTGCCTTTTAAGCTGTATGTAACATATTTGTCCAAGTTGCTCCATTAGCTTTAGAATATTGCGTGGGTGATACCTGTTTTTCTGCCTTGACTTGCTCCGAGTTGTCAATTGTATGACTTATTGCTGTCTAATAAATCAAATTTTACTGTTCATTATTTAATAGCTGTGGAATATTCACCTTTCATTTATTTACTAACTTGTCCGTCTTTATGTTTTCTTGCTTTCTTTCCAAAAATGTCGGAGGACTAATTTTACTTGTAATTAGCTGACATTATTGCTTTTAAATGGGCTGGTAGGATAGCCTGGATGTGTCCACCCTTGCCTCTGAGCTGTCTAGTCTGGTTTTGAATCTGGACCCACCTATCAACTGTCATCCGGGCCGGAGTTTCGCAGGAAGGTGTGTGCCCTCCATCAGATAGACCTGTATGCCAGCACTGGTCGTTGGTGGAGAGTTATCATCAGCACCCTAAGCAAATTGCAAATTCCTTTCCCAACTGCCTGCGAGGAAGGTGATGTCAAACCACCCAGCATAACTCAGAGAGACAAATTTTGCAGCACCACTTTCTGACAAGAGTAAAGAAAGCATCGATGATAAAGATGATTATTTGTAATTATCTGACTTTTATTAGTCTCGCAAAGTGGAGGGATGTTGGGGAGAAAGAGCGCAAGGTCGTGCTTACAGGGGGAAATACAGTGTCTCGAGAAAGTCTACACCCCCTTTCAAAATTTCCACCTTTTGTTGTCTTATCGCCTGGAATTAAATTGCGTTAAATCAGACTTTTTCCACCTTTAGTTACACATCGTAACCCACAACTTCCAAGTGAAAAACAAATTCTACAAATTTCAGAAAATTTATTAAAAATATAAAACTGGAATGGCTTGGTTGGATAAGTGTCCACCTTCCTGAGTTGGTGGAAGCACCTTTGACAGTAATTACAGCTGCGAGTCTGTTGGGATTGGTCTCTACCAACTTTGCACACCTTGATTGGGCAATATTTGCCCATTCTTCCAAACACAACTGTTCAAGCTCAGTCAAGTTGCATGGGGAGCGTTGATGGACAGCAATCTTCAAGTCATGCCACAGATTTTCAATTGGATTTACAGTACGTCGGGGCTTTGACTGGGCCACTCAAGGACATTTATATTTTTGTTCCTTAGCCACTCCAGTGTAGCTTGGCTGTGTGCTTCGGGTCATTGTTCATGCTGAAATGGAAACTTCTGTCCCAATTTTAGCTTTCTTGCAGAAGGCACTAGGTTTTCCTCCAGGATTTTTCTGTATTTTGCTCCATCAATTTTCCCTTCTATCCTGACAAGTACCCCAGTCCCAGCTGATGAGAAACATTCCCATAACATGATGCTGCCACTAACATGTTTCATAGCCAGGACGGTGTTCTTTGGGTGATGTGCTGTGTAGGTTTTGCACCAAACGTAACGGTTTGTGTTTAGGCCAAAAAGTTCCATTTTGGTTTTGTCAGACCACAAAACTTTATGCCACATGGTTTCAGAATCTCTGGAGTGATATTTGCAACCTTCAAGTGGGACTCAAGGTGGGATTTTTTGAGTAATGGCTTCCTTCTTGCCACCCTACCATGCCCATGCAGGCCAAACCTGTGGAATGCTTGGGATATCGTTGCCACATGTACACAGTGATCAGTCTTTGCCAGAAAGGCCTGGAGCTATTTCAAAGTTTCCATTGGTCTCTAGGTGGCCTCTCTGATCAGTCTCCTCCTTGCTTGGTCATCCAGTTTGGAGTGACGGCCTGATCGAGGCAGGGTCTTGGTGGTACCATACGCCTTCCACTTCTTAATGATTGTCTTGACAGTGCTCCAAGGGATATTCAAGGCCTTTGAAATATTTTATACCCAGTCCCTGATCTGTGTCTTTGCACAACTTTAGTCCGGACATCTTTTGAAAGCTTCTTGGTGTCAATGGTTGAGTCTATGATGTGAAATGCACTAACCAGCAGAGGAAACCTACAGGAACAGCTGATTTTTCTCTGAAATAATCAGAATCACTACAAATTAACATAGGTGGAGGCAAATTAACTTAGTGCGTGATTTTAAAGATGATTGGTTACACCTGAGCTAATTTGCAGTTGTTATTACAAGGGGGGTGGACACTTTTCCAACCAAGATATTCTAGTTTGGTATTTTTAATGAATTTTATGAAATTTGTAGAATTTGTTTTTCATTTGGAAGTTGTGGGTTATGATGTGTAAATAAAGCTGGAAAAAGTCTAATTTAAATCAATTTAATTCCATGATATAAAGCAACAAAAGGTGAAAAATTTGAAAGGGGGTACGTAGATTTTCTATCGGCCCTGTACATCGTTAGTGTTTAAATGAATATTTCGTGGTGATGAAGTGATTATAAGTCAACATTAAGTTATTTTTTCGAACTCCCAGCCACTGCCTGTTTTCCTGCAGTGAGAGGAAGGCAAGAAGGAGGATCCTGGTTGTACATAAATGAAGCGAGAACTGGTGAATTCGTTATATCTCAATACAATTCATCAACAGTTTATATCCAGTTTTAATGAGTGCTTTTATTAAATCTCTCTGCGTGGCCGTGTCTCACAGTGCTTTATCTTATATATTATTTCCGAGTTTGTGGTTTCGTGTCGCGCTATCTTCGACTTTGTTCTCCGCTCGAGTAACGTGGTATTCGGCTTACATTATCTCAAAGACCATATGAGGTGCATGGTACAAAAAAAGTAAATAAAATGGTTCTGAAACAGTGAAATCGTATTCACTTACTGCATTAAAGTAAAATTACTACTGATACTCTGCATCAGTTCCTTTCTCAAACACACCCACCCCAACATGTCGCGCAGAGTGCGGGTTATGCTTGTTCACAATTATTCTACAATGGTCCAATGCTCTTTTCCCAGTGGCTTATTTTGACTGCCTGAGGTTTGAGGTAACTACAGCATTATACAGGACTTGCTGAGACGGGCAGGGTTTTCCATTGTCCTTTCTGACATCACAGACATGTCTCCTTGGGGTATTCCTTACCTCACCATCTACCATTCCTGGAGCATTCAATTTGAGTTTATAGTTTGCCATCAATTCAAACTGCCAGGACAGGTAAACTGCCTTGGGGATCGATAAAATGCCAACCTATCTTATGTTTCAGGTGACTAATATCTCTATCTCTATCTCTATCTCTATCTCTCTCTCCTATTTGGTCATTCCCTTTCTTGTTGCATTCACTTTTGGCCTGATGTCATTGTGTGGTTTACCCTCTGTTACCTCACTCTTCCATGAGCTTAAAACTTGTATGAAAAATAAAAAAACAAGATCACATTTTCCTTCGACAATTTATGTACATTCATTTTGTTTAAATATACTCATCGTGAAGGTCACCTACTCTTGGGGTCTTTAACGTCTGCCAACCAATGCCTGCAGATGGGACGTCTGTTTAACCCTTTTGAGGACCACAAGCATCTTGAAAGTAATTTCCAGACACAAGTTCAATTTTATTATTTCCGTATTTTTCCGGTGTATAAAACGCGGATGTGTGTTCACCACACCCCTGTTTTTCACACTCAAAATAAATGTATATATTGATCATTTTATTTTCTGATCTAGATCTAAATACGTTTGTACATTAACTTTGTACGGAACAAAGTGACGGAGGTATCCACATGCTTACTCCCATGTCCACTTAATTTCGTCTAACAGTCTTATTGTCATTTTCAAGAAATGTAAGAGAGAGGAGAGGATACCAAGAAGTTTTTCTTTTTCTTTCTTATTTTTTTAATTTTATCAAGAGGATTTAAATTTTGTTATGAGAAAAAGGAAGAAAAAGGATTCATACCGGTATCATACATATTTATTTTGGATTTGTGGCCTTAGAAGGGCCGTTTGGGTTTGATGAAACTTTTCACCTAAACCCAAAGAAATCCTCATCAATGCTTTCTTCATCAAAGACAGCACGTAACTCCTTGTCCGAATCAGGGTAGAGCAAGTCCCCGTCACTGTCCGCATTGCTGTCACCGTCATTTGCAGCCTCCTCCTCCTCCCAAATGATGTCCTCTGCTGTGCTGTCCATGTTGTTGGAGATGCAGCATTTCAGAAAGGATGTAGCCCATCCTTGAACAGCTTGTTGATGACACATCGAGGGGCTGCAGGAGCGATATCATCCCACCTGGGATGATGACGAGATTGGTGTTGGTCTGACGGAGCAGAGCTTTGGTGTCATCGGGAGAGACGGGAGAGACCATCCAGCCTTATTCTCCAAACCGTGTGCACCCAGTCCTCAACCAATCCCTCATCTATCCACCCCTTCTGCTGCACACAAACAATGAAACCAGCTGGAAACTTGTCTTTGAGCATTGTCTTCCTCTTCAACATGACAAATGTGATGGAGCAAGAACCACTCACTCAGGTTGGCGGAGCACGAGCCACTCGCTCAGGGTAAAGGAGCACAAACCACACGCTCATGATGATTCAGCACGAACCAATCGCTCAGGGTGATGGAGCACAAACCAATCGCTCAGGGTGATGGAGCACAAACCAATCGCTCAGGGTGATGGAGCACGAACCAATCACTCAGGGTGATGGAGCACGAACCAATCGCTCAGGG
Organism: Eptatretus burgeri; assembly: GCF_056783735.1. Lineage (NCBI taxonomy): Eukaryota > Metazoa > Chordata > Myxini > Myxiniformes > Myxinidae > Eptatretus > Eptatretus burgeri. The sequence continues at coordinate 64,080,798 of NC_140962.1, forward strand.
TGATGGAGCACGAACCAATCATTCAGGGTGATGGAGCACGAACCACTCGTTCAGGCTGATGGAGCGCAAACCACTCGCTCAGGCTGATGGAGCACGAACCACTCGCTCAGGGTTACGGAGGACGAGCCACTCGCTCAGGGTGACGGAGCACGAACCACTCACTCAGGGTGATGGAGCATGCACCACTCGCTGAGGATGACTGAGCACAAACCACTCACTCTGAATGACGTGGCACAGCGAAAGTGTCCACCGTGAGTGAACGATCCGCTCAGAATGACAGCGCGATACCGCTATCGACAATGGGCACTCGGCAAGTGGCGTAAGCACTCGTGCCAACACTCCAATTGAATGGGTGATAATGAGCGGTTGGCCAGGCTGTCGCTACATTCCTTGTAGGATCTCTAACTTTAAAGCCGGTCTTCACCATGCACGCAGCAGTTAATGAAATAAAATGAATTTGTTAAAATAATGACTTTATCCACAAGAGTTGCTGCTTAATGCAGAACATTCCTGGAGACATCACAAAGTTCACTCGCCCGTGAAATAAACATTGCAGAAAATCCACCATCTTGACTGCTTGACTGTGCAAGTGTCACGTGGTGCATCAATTTGGGGTGTGCGCAAACGTTATCACTTTTTTTTAATGCCCATTTTTCACCAGATTTGCTTTGATTCCCTGTAGAGCACCTCGTGAAACCTCTGAAAAGATAAACACAGATCTGGCAGACACTATGGAATGACAGTCCCTCTGGGGACAGGGCGTGAGGTGAAGCAGTGACTGCATGAAATCTTCGAGCTGGTTAATTTTGGCACGTTCCTAAATCTTTTTTTCACTCAATATATTTCTCCAACCAGGAGAAAAAGATAACTTCAATGCTTTGGAAACATCACATATTTCATGTTTATGTATGGAGAAGAAGGGAACATAGCCTTTATTGCTTAAAATATTCGCTATATCGGTTAATATAAGTTATAAGACTCGTTATTTCTTTAAATTATCAGATTTCACAACAGATTTCGACACTTATTTAGTCCGGATGATATCTGATCCTCAAAACCAAAATAATATTTCGATGATATTTTTGCGAATTTGCGCCCGCCGGCGTGCGAACGGCCACGTAACTCGAATCGCGGCATATCGCCCACCGGACGGACAATTCTGTCGTGACCCTCTCGGACCAACGCCAGGAGCTAGTTACGGGTGGGCCTTTCGACCTCACCACGATCGTGCCAATCGGCCACCCGCGTAGGATAGGGTTGTTTGCCAATCTCGACCTACCTAAGTACCCATGCGGATGGTAAACCAGGCGATCGTACCTCGCCGTAGGTCGACTCCGGACACGAGCTGCTTGGGCGGCCCGTTCCGTACTATCGGGATAACCGAGCAGTGTTATTGTCGACCTCGACGGTTCAGATTATTTACCAGGTGTTTGCACCCACTACGAACTCTTTATGTGAAGCAGGATGGAGATTCAATTAGAGAAAAGACGAAGCGAAAGGGGAAAACAGTTCACACAATGCACATTTATTTCCCGGCACACGGAAAGCACGTATATACAGCCATACAGTCAAAATGCACATAAAGCAACCAAAACAATAAAAGCAACAACGACGCAGAGTTAATACCGACTAGGTGCACACATGGCAACACATACAGTTTTACTTCGCAGACGGCGCCAACGCACATTTACACAAAAGCAAAGGAAAGAAGCCACCCTCATAGACAAGGAGGCAGACAGGCCTGTCAGCCAAATGTGCGCGGGACCTAGAGGAGCGGCCAGGTCCGCGAGACCGGGGGGGGGGGGTCCTACCCGCGTCCTTGTGACGCGTTAGTGGGCGAGCCGCAAATGTGGCCGCGCGGCTGTGCCCCGACTCCGTGCTCCTTGGCGGGTTTCGTTGGCACCACGTGTGGGGGGGTGGGAACGGGGCCCCCTTTGCACTATCTCAGCCTAGGGGAAAGGGAGATTGTTGATGCCCTGGGGGAGGGGAGTGGCTGGCTGGCTTGGGTCCCGCGACGAGACGAGCGATCCCCCACACCGTAACCTCTTCGCCGACCGCCGTCCTTCTCGCCTCGGACCCGAGCTCCCTTGCCTGCAGTTCCACTGCGCGCACTCGCCTCAACTTCACCAACGCAACGCAATGTGTCCCCAACAGCCACTTCTCGACGACCCTCTTCAGGCAACTCCAGAACTCAACTCTCCTGCAACTCTTCTCAGTTCCGCACTCTCCTCACCCGACCGACTCGACTCTCCCCCTCTTTTCGCCTTGCACTCGCCTTTTTATAGGCGGGCAGGAGAAGCCAGTATGCAAATATACGGATCAGAATGACCTCGGGGGCGGAGCCACGCTCGCCCATTGGTCAGAGGAAACGGGGGCGTGAACCTCCCCTGATCCTAGAATTTGCATATATCGACTTCACACACACGTGCCTGGAGGCGGGGCCAAGCCGCCCCGCATTCGCTAATTGGACGGAGAAAAAGTGGGCGTGTTGCATTTTTGATCTGAATTTTCCCTCGGAAAGGCCGCTATTCGCACTCGTGGCTCGTTGTGCTCGGCACCAAACGCTGAACGGGCCCGAGACAGCCTGACGTTCAGTATTCACAGGTGGTGCGGGAATGGCCGTAGAAGGAGAGAGGTGAAGGTGGTGGAGGGTTTTCGGTGGTGGTTTGATGGTTATGGTGCCGTTTGGGAATGGCAGTGATGCGATGATGTGGGAGCGTAGATGGTGGCGGTGGTGTGGTTGTTGTGTGATGGCGGTTGAGACGTGGTTGGTTCAAAATAAAGATAGAACAGAAAAAATGGCTAACTCAAACCGTCGCAGCCCGGATGAATCACATAAATTCCCTCTATACAACGGGTTTGGGCTAACTACACATGTACTTAGAGATATCTCACCTACGGGCTCTTCATGGTGTAATGCGAATCTCCACAGCTGTAACAATATACTTTAGTTAGTCCGTGAGAGTAGATCGTAGAAAATCATATCAAACTCGCATGAAATTGCTCCAAGCTCCTAATTTGAAAATGATAGTACTTACAAAAGCGATGTTTACAACGATTCGTAGCTATGATGAACAGGCATTCGATAATATGAGTGAGGAAAGTGAAAAAAAACTTTATCGTTAAGAATTCGTTCTGGCCTGTTCCAAGTCAAGGTATGGTTGAGCAGGCCAAAAAACATGGCGGCTTCATATCCCAGCGAGGTTGCCTAAGATACGTTTCAAGACCACATCGGGAGTGGTGACCGAGGATGTGCCTGAAAAAGGATATAATTAAATGAAGCCATGAATTAACTTCAAAAGTGGTGTTTTAATTAACCCAAACACAATTTTCACTCATGCA